>NC_092826.1:62847764-63485264 GCF_039878825.1 Excalfactoria chinensis | reverse complement strand
ATTTGACAAATGTTTCAGTCTAGCCATTATTGAAGAAGCAGTCTGACTTATTTCCATCAGCACTTCTCTTCCCAACTCTGTCAGCTCTCTAGGCAATGATATATAAAGCTGTTTGAAATATCATACCTGGTACTAATTGACTTAATACAGACTTGAAGGACTTCAGTCAAATGTAATGATATTCAGCTATGTGAAATAGATTTGTTTCCTACCTACCTCTTGTCTGATCAGACCTTTCCTCTTTCCTGGACACACTCAAGTACATACACAGAATTTTTGTTTCACAGATGTTATATTGGCCTCAGCAGCAATCTCTTTTAGGCAACACATACTTTAATCTATCCACTTTTCTAGTCATTAAACCTTAAATAATTGTAATGGAGATGGGGAACATTGACAACTTTGTGTGACTATTGTCCCTGTATACAAGGAAAGTAATGGACTGTGAATAAACATACAACGTAACTTAGCAAAAATCACTGGATTTAATTAACCCTTGCAGAATTTCCTTGTGGATTCCTTGGAGTTTGCCTCTATTTAGACAGAAATTTCTAGTTCTCTTTTATTAAATTGTCTATTAAATTGTGTTTAAATACTTTTAAAAAACCTAGATCATTTAAACCACCATCTGTCTTCTCCATTTTGTTACTTCAGGTTAGATTTGTTCAAAAAAGGTTTAACTGCAGAAGCCAATAACTTAGAAATACCTTAGCAGGTTATATAATTTCTTGACTCATCACCAGATATTAATAACAGAAGTTTTGCACTTCCTTTACACTGACTCAGTGTATGAATTTCACTTTTGAAAATAGAGACTCTTGCACAAAAAGAGTAGAACCATTTGATTTGCCCAGAGTGGTTGTAGATGCCCCCTCCCTGGAGGTGCTGAAAGCCAGGTTTGATGGGACTCTGGGCATCCTGGTCTAGTATTCAATGTGGAGACTAGTGGCACTGCCTGTAATGGGGGTGCTGGAGATTCATGATCCTTGATGTCCCTTCCAACCCAGCCCTTCTGTGATTCTGTGTGATTAGAGAACCTTGCTGATAAATCATCTAAAAGTTAGAAAATAATAAGACATCTCTGTTCTTATCAGTGATACACAATTGCTTTGACTACATGTGCCTGGGAACTGTAATTGTGAATGTCTGTGTAAAAAGCCATTTTAAATTTTTGAATGTTTCTGAGAGATAAATCTGCATCAATGAAAACATAGAATTTGAAACACTTTTAGTTGAGGATGACTGTTGGCTAATGGACAAACATTAAATAAAACTTGATCTACATCTGAAATGTATTGTTATTATTAAACAACAAAAACAACTACAGTCAATCACCAATAATATGCAACAGTTGAAAGACAATACACTCTGTTTTTGGAATAAATAGAATGATTTCTATATTTTCAAATATAATTAAAATAAAATGTCAGTGAAAATGTCTTAAGCCCTCACCTGTAAAAGCTTTTATTTTTTTATTTGTAAAAAAACCCAAACAAACAAACAAACAAACAAAAAACAAAACAAAAAACAAACAAAAAAAACAAACAGGGATCAGTAGGGAGTAAAATCTCACATGTGCAATTGTTTACTATTTTCTTACTGACAAAAATGATGCAACGGAAATATGCATTTTCTTAAAGTATGTTGCAAAACGTACATTGCATTTTCACTTCTAGAGATGGAATTTCAGCTTAGCACAAGAGTTACTCGTAAATGTTACTTATACTGGTATATGAAATATTTCATTTGAATTTTTTTTATTAATATCTCAATACTAAACTATGTACTGTTTAAATACATTTAGAACTAATGCTCCTAGTGTCCTCATTTTGCAAATGAGAAAGAAAACTCTTATTTTCATTTCTGACTTTTTTTTTTTTTTTTTTTTTTTTTTTTTGGTTGCTTCCTTATCAGAATTGGAAAATGAGTAAACAGTGCTCTCTGCGTGGGTATGCAGAAATGTGTTGGTTTTGCCCTAGAGCAACATGACAGATCTTCCCTCTAGGTAGGAGCTACTTTCAGTTCTCATTAAACAACAGCATGAGCTGAGACTGTGTGACAACCTGCATATGTATCCTTCCATTTTCTCAGTTAAAATCAGTCATGGAGTATGTGAGCAATGGCCAGACTACCATTTATTTTTATTCATTACCATTTGGTAATAGCCCAAAATGCCAATAAAAACATACATAAGAAATTACATTTATGTTCAGACAACACTGAAGATCATATAAATACAAGAAATTAAAATATGTAAGAACTTTTCAAAGACACTCCTCTTTGTGGAAGGTTTTGACATGTAGAAAAGACTTTATAGAAAAGTACCACTTAAGGAAATATTTTAATCATATACAGTGAAGTTTTAAAAATAATGTTTCTATGACTGAAAGTACTTTTATGCCAAAATAACAGCTTATTCTTAAGCTCAGATAATAATTATAGTCTACATGGAAACAAAAATTTTCAGTAGAAAACATCCACATATTATTCATTTTGTGCAGTGTACATGAATCTACTAGAAAGACACATTGACATATTTCAATACAAAGATCTTCCCAGGAATGTGATGGAGTCACCATCCCTGTATGTGTTCAAGAAACTTGCAGATGTGTAGATGTGTTAGGGAGGGACATGGTTTAGTGGGTATGGTGGGGAAGGACAACTGGACTAGGTGATTTTTGACATCTTTTCCAACATTAATGATGCTATTCCTTGGTTCTATGTTTCTAACTCTTGATAAATTTAGGATTAAAACAAGAACTACATACTAGATATTTGCCAGAATTTATCTTGTGTTGTTTTATTCAGCTAAATATTATGTTGTATGGAATAATCCTCCTGTTCCAGACAGTACTACTAAGGTTTCTGAGAAAAAATATATGCAGAAAAAGAAGAGTCCACAGAAACCTTCTAGAAATAAAACCAGTAGTTCATGCAGATACATAAGTATTCCAGGATTTAAGCACCCAAAGGCTGTAACATGCATTTACTAATTAGCTCTCCTGAGTCAAATGTAGTTACTTTGTTTAATATGTAACAGTAGCAATTTATAGGGCATTTCAATGATTAACAGAGCTTTCTGTTTTCTTACACCCTGCAGTGTATGTGATCAGAAGTAGAAGGTCTGAATTAACTAAACTAATACATTTTTCAGATAGTGAACTCCAGAATGTGAACAGTTTTCTGAATCACAGAAAATTCATATCAACTAATCGCTTTGCATGTGCTTTGAAAATATTTTTAATTTTACTATGTTGGATCCTTTTTGCTCCCAGAGTGAAACTGATTACATAGAAAGAGGTCCAGCCCATGATAATGACTGGTTTCCTATGACTAGTTTGCACAGTTTTTTCAGGGAACTTCACATTTGAGGTTGTTCTTGTTTTTTCTCTCTGTATGTACTGGGTAACTAAATTGTTGACTCAATGTGTAGTCCTCAGTACAGAAGAGATGTGGCACTGCTAGAGTACATAGAGGAGGACCATAAAAATGATCCAAGAAATTGCATCGTCTTTACAAGAACAGGCTGAGGATGCTGGGGCTGTTCAGCCTGGAGAATGGAAGGACCCAGGGAGACCTGAGAGCAGCCTTTCAGTACCCAAAGGGGGGGGGGGGGGCTGTAAGAAAGAAAGGCATGGACGTTTTAAAATCATCTGTCATGATAGGACAAGTGGAAATGGTTTCAAACTTAAAAAGGAAAGGTTGAAATCACTTTTTACTATAATGGTGGTGTGGCACAGGAACAGGCTCAGAGGCTCAGAGAGGTGGTGGAATGCCTGGCTGGATGGAGCTGCAGGTGTCCTTCTTCATTGCAGAGGAATTGGACTGGATGAGCTTTAAGGGATACATCCAACTCAAACAAATTTAAAATTCTACGATTCTTTACATATTACACTTGACTTCAAAATTATCTGACTAATCTATGGAAAATACTTGATTTTATTTTCATACCAATGTCACCTCAGAAAAAAGAGGCTAGAGCATTCTTGTTAGGCTTAATCCCCTTACCTTCAATTAGAAGGGACAGAATACTCCTTCCCACTGGGCTTCCAATCTTTCACTGTGTTGTGAGGAAGTTGACAAATATGTAAGGAAAAAGAGAAGTTAATGTCCTTCCTATAAGTAAGTACTTGGAAACCAGACAAAAAAATGAATAGTTTCTCCCAGGGGACAATTTGTGTGCTTCAACAATGGAAACAAAGAGACTGAAAATGTATCAGAATTGTAAGATGCAGCTGAAGGAAGACAAAATCACACTTTACTATCTATTTTTGGGTTTTCCATTCTAACTTTAAGATCCCCAAGGCCTTTTCAAGGTTTGTTGGCATTTGTCATTGCTCTTCTCTTGACTTCTCAGTCAAGAGTACTGATCTAAAGCCAAGTAAAAAATAAACATGACTTTCTTTAAAAGATTTCCAAAGAAAACTTGGAGAATCAAGTCTTTCTGAACTAAGGGCCATAGTCAAAGACCAATTTATATTCTGCTGATGCCAATGATTGTGAATAGCTGATGAAAATTTGTTACTCTTCTTTTAACTTGGAAGGAGATAACTACAATATACATACTAACACTACGACAAAATGCTTGCTCTGACCTCTGTCTAAAAGAGGACACCTAAAATGTTGTGGTTTTCTGTTTTTGTTTTTGCTTTTTCCCCTGCACAGGCACCACAATCTTCCTTTAAGAACCATGCTAGAACTCAGTAAGGTACATCTTCATCCTTACCAAACACATGCATACAGTGTAGGGAGAACAGCAGCAGGCTGCTTTTATAAGAAAGAGAAAGGATCTGCCTGCAGATCAAACCACCTAAGCATATTCATTTCTTCTCATTTTACCCTCCTTTTTCTGTTTTCTATTGCTTTGACACTGTCTTACTCCTTCTGACTTTTTAAAATATGTCAAAATAAAAAAGAACACTTTTCACACCACCAGTATGTTGCCAGTTCCCTGATTGTCCTCAGCTTCTGTCTATGCTCACCATAAGTTGTTTGTGAAAATGGACAAACTTTAGGAATCTCCCCCCCCCAGCCTTGGCTTTTAACACTGCAGTACCCTGACAGCACAGTATATATCTTTAAGAAATACCTTTGCTGGAGGAAATGTTATTATGTGATGTGAAACTCACAGAGATAATAAAGTTGCTCATATTCTCCCTCTGTTATAGACTGAAAAGGACAGAATGATAAAAACTCCCTTGTAACCAAACCATCCCTGGTGCCTGCATTTGATTCTTGAACTCTGATGCCCTGAGGGCAGAACCATTACATGGGATCTGAAACAGCCTGTGTTTAGTGTAGTCCAAGAAAAGCCCAGTGGAGTTATTTGTGTCAAGTTCCTTTCTTCTCTATTTCCATCAGGAAGAGAATAACCATAGTAGAATACACAGTGTTAAGTCTCCTGTTCACGTTCCCTCTCCCACAGAGTAACTCAGTTGTTCTGGCAGAAAGATTTGCTTCTAAAAGAAAAAGTCTACTACAGTTATTAAATATTACTAATGTGCATTTGAACCTGAGATATTTTATGAGAGAGTGACAGGAAAAGTCACTGCTTTTCTGTTGACACATGTCATAACATTTGGCTTATTTTCTGTAAAATACATTAAGATGCATGAATAATACAGAAATCATAATCCTTTTGGAAATAATGATTTTTAACAGTACTATAACTTATTATTTGGAAGAATCCAATTTGGAATTTTGGGGTGGAAAGCATCATCATTTCAGTCCTTTCTGCTGTTCATCTACTCATTCTCTCTTGGTATTCCTCCATGCTGAACACCGTGGGGTAGCACCGACTGAGGAGCTGTCAAGTGGCAAGGGCTATCAGCAGAGAGGGCAGAAATCTAATGGCTCCTCAGATAAATGAACTCAGGCCAAGAAGTAGTGCTGGAATCCTGTGAAGGGGTTTTGTGTAGAGCAGATAAAAACATCAGAAATATTACATCTCTTTCTAGCTGTAGAATCTATGTAAGTATTCGTTTAGTTATTTGTGCCTGTGCACAAACAAAATAAAAAATGAGATCACTTCCCCATAGGGTTCCCGAAAGAACTGCACACCTAAGAATAAGCCAGGGAAGACTCCAGTGAAACCCCTGCTTTCATCTCAGTATAACAAGGGTACAGAAAGCAGAGGACATGGAAATGGCTACAGAAATGATAATATTTTGATCAGTATGTTTGCCAGTCCATCCCTAATATTTGAAGGAATGTGGTCTGAATGGCTGCATTCAAACAGATGGCTTACTTCTACAAGCAGAGGCACCAGAGGTAGGATAAGACCTTTTGGCTGCTGTTCCAATCCCTCACAGGCAGAAGATATAAACAAATCATTCTTTATTTATTTATTTAAATTTAAAAATAAGAAATAAAAATAGAAATAAAAAATATAAAAAAGGAAAGGAAAGGAAAGGAAAGGAAAGGAAAGGAAAGGAAAGGAAAGGAAAGGAAAGGAAAGGAAAGGAAAGGAAAGGAAAGGAAAGGAAAGGAAAGGAAAGAGAAAAAAGAAGATGTTGGTTTCGTAGAATTAAGGGAAAAATATCAAGCATTTTTGGGCATCAAGAATTTCCATTGTGCAACTACAGCAATTATTCCTATTGTTGATTTATTTGTTTTTCCATCTCATTGCTCTAGTCAAAACTGACAAATTCTACAGTCTGCAATCTTAAGTAAGTGTTCATTATTATAATCCCTAGAGCAATTGCAAAGAAAAAGATAGTACCTCTATTTTTCTTGGAGAAAAAAAAAAAAAAAAAAAAAAAAAAAAAAAAAAAAAGAGAGTCCACAGATAATAAGAAGCTTTTTCCTTGGATATTGGATATGGTACCCGTTTAAAATTCATATTGATTTTAGTTGCAATGCATTTTTAATACTTCAAGACAGAGAAAAAGAATGCAATGCAAAAGAATAGCAGGGAAAACCCATTATTCCTGCCAAATTTGTATATAAATTGAAGCAGGAGGGAAAGAGATCAAAAAGTAGTACATCAAATCGATAACAAATAATGTAACACTGTTTTTTATGTTTGGTAGAAACTTTTTACTATGGTAAACTTATGCAAATCACCATTTGGGAAGAAAAGGAAATTAATTTTGAAAGCATAATTTTAGAATTGCTCTACTCTTCATTTTTTCACACACAGATCTATTGAGCAAATTCCTCCCTTTATAGTTGAATTTTCTGAGTATGTTTATATCATATTTTTGAACAGGGTCCAATCCCAAAGACTTGGCTAAGGCAATGGTCTAACCACCACTGCTGCATCCAAGTTAGAAAATAAACTAAAGCTGAGGGATTAGAGCCAAATGTCTTGCTGAAGGCAGCTACCATTTTTTGCCTGACAATAGCCTGGACTCTCTGAACTCTGGACTCTTTAGCAGTGCTGCAGTTTTCAGGAAAATAGACGAGTTCACTTTCTCACAGTTGTCTTAGCTGTTCATTACCCATGCTTCTCTGACCTAAGGACACTACTTCCCACTGAAATATACTATTTATTACCTCCTAGCTGAAATGACTCACACATCTCTTCTTCATTTCAGCCAAGTCAGACCGCAGGTGACATAATGTTGGTTTGTCTTTCTGTGTGCTGGACAAGGAGAGGAGAGCTACTTTCCTAACAAGCACAAGCTGGATCTTGAATCAGACATCAGTTTCATGCTGTAACTACAAGATAGTAGGTTTTTTTGTTTGTTTGTTTGTTTGTTTTGGGGGGGGGGTTGTTGTTTTTGTTTTGTTTTGTTTTGTTTTTTGTTTTTTGTTTTTTTTTTTTGTTTTTTTGTTTTTTTGTTTTTTTTTTTTTTTTTTTTTTTTTTCAGGCACAGTCAGAAAGAGTAGAGGAATTGGAAACAGCTCTTGGAAATGTATTAGAATGATCTATTAATTAGGGTTAAAACTCCAGTACAAAAGAAAAACTACCAACAAATAAATTAAGCTCCAAAGTAATTTTCTGTGTGAAACTATTGTATGGGGTAACTCTCATACTGATGCTGACCACCTCATAGGGCCAGAATTCACACAAAATATTCCTATATAGATATTCAAATAATGCAGTATAGTCCCTCAGTGCAAAAAAAATCCCACTGATTTGCAGCTGGGAAATAAGCAAACCAATCCACTGAATTCCTCCAAAAATTCAACATAATGTTTTTTGTTTATTTGTTTGCTTGTTTGTTTCCCAAAAGAGGTATATTTGGAGAGCTTACACTCTGACAAATTACAATTGCTCATTCTCATCTCATTTGCATCAGTATATATCAGAAGCTTACTGAATAGGTACTTACATAAGTGTACTTATACTGAGACATTGTGTAAGACAGCATGAACTGTTACGTACAGAAATAGCACACTGTAATAGCTCTTCTTAGATGTAAAGCTTCTTTAATGCCCATCAAATGGTACCAGGGAACTTTAAGAATTGAATGAAGATAATGGGGAGACAACCAGACAGCCAGAATATTATCCAAAGAATAAATAAATAAATCAATAAATAAAGTAACAATATGACTCAAGACAGAAAAGGAAATTGAGAAAAAAATAAATGAGTCAAAATGTACAAGCCATCCAAATAGTGAGAAAACAGCTATCAAGGACCAACAGAGAACACATTTAATAGCAAATTTCAGGCAACCACTCTAGAAATACTGCATTTTCCAGTTCCAAGGTGAATATTCCTTTTTGTTTGCACAAATATTTAGAGAACAATACTTCCTCCTGTCACAACTCTGATTTATAAATAACAAGGCTACTTATGCAGAGTAAGGTTTATACATTATTTAGAATTCAGTGTGAGCCAGGCAATATTTGCCACTGATTAGTCTTCTGTTTTAGAGATTTTTGCCACCAATAAATTTATGAGCATGTAAATTAGGTAACCAACCACAGAATACAATTAAAAAAGAGCAAATACCTTACATATGACAGATAATCCGCATATAAACGGTAATAATCAAATTTGGTAACAATTCTTCAGTACTCACATATATAGAAAGAAGAAAACAGTGTAAAGGAAAATTGGCCAAACTTCTTAGGTGTTTTGTATAGAATAGAACACAGAATTTGATTAACTCCCAAACTTAATAACTGTGGTCTAGGAAATAAGAAACTGCCTCTAGTTCAGTCAGGGTGGAATTACACTGTCAACCCCCAAACAATTTAGTTCTTATCTGGGTGGCATGAAGTGGAGGACTGATTGCTCAAGAGCTCTGATGCATCATTGTTGCAATGAAATTCACAGAGGCCCATTCACGTTTGAACTGAATTGTCTGCCCTCACTGAAAAATAATTATAGTTGGTACAGGAAAATAATCCCAAATAAGCAAACAACCATAGGAAAGGAAAATTCAAGAGTCCAAGCAAGGGTGCTGAGTTACACTGACAACATTCTAAAGCCTTCAAGACAACCACAGTCATGGAATCGTAGAGCCAGACGAATAGCACACACTAAAGCATACCATTCATAGCACTTACATCCTGCATAAATAAGAAGCTGTGAATGCAGAGCTGCATGGCAGAAATCTGGATCCTGCTCCCTGCCCTGCTACAGTTTCTTTCTGAATCACAGAATCATATAATCATTAAAACTGGAAAAGAACTCTAAGATCATCTCATCTACCTGCCATCCCCACCATGCCAACTAAACCATGTCCCTAAGTACTACATCTACACTTCTCTTGAATACCACTAGGGACAGTGACTCCATCACCTCCCTGGTCAGCGTGTACCATATTTGACTGCTATTTCTGAGAATACTTTTTTTTTCCTAATATCCAATCTGAATCTACCCTAAAACAACTCAAGACCATTACCTCTTGTGCTAGTTACGCAGGAGCAGAGAATGACCCCCAAATTCCTACAGTCTCCTTCCAGACAGCTGTAGAGAACAATAAGGTCTCCCTTGAGCCTCTTCTTCTCCAGACAAAGCAATCCCAGTTCTGCCACCTGCTCCTAATAAGTGCTGTGCACCAAACTTTTCACCAGCTTCAGTGCTCTTCTCTGAGCACACTCCAGCATTTCTGTGTCCTAGTAGTGAGTGGCCCAGAACTGAGGTGTGACTGAGGTGTGGTCACAATAGTGCCTAGTAGAGAGGCACCTGCCTGATCCTGATGACTGCACTATCACTGATCCAAGCCAGGATGACACTGGACTTCTTGGTCACCTGGCCACATTGCAAGCTCATGTTCAGCTAGCTGACAACTAGTACCCCCAGATCCTTTTCCTCTTTGCTACTTGCTACCCACTCTGCCTCAAGCCTAGAGTGATGCATGAGGTTGTTATAACCCAAGTACAGAATCCACAGCCTTTCCCTCATGTACTAGGTGGGTTACCTGGTCTTAGAAAATCAGGTTGGTCAAGCAGGACCTGCCTTTCATGAATCCATGTTTGCTAGGCCTGATCCACTGGCTCTCCTGCACACAATGTGTATCACACTCAAGACAATCTACTCCATAACCTTTCCCAAAGTTGAGGTCAGGCTGACTGGCTTGTAGTTCCCCAGATCCTACTTCCAACCCTTCTTGTAGATGGGAAAATTTTATGAAAGATTTGAACACTCAGCATGAACCTTCACCAGCATCCTCATTTGCCTTTCCCTCAAGTTCCAGAGCCTCATACCTACCATGAAAGGGCACTTGGGGAAGCAAGGTAGGCCAGGAGGGTCTTTGCCTGCCACCCTGCCATCTTGAGCAGTGACCTGCTCCATCTCCTCCTTGTCTTTTAGGTCCCCTCCTTCTGCCTGTTGGTGAGAGGATAGGGAAAACTCAATTAGTTGTGGTGTACTTCTTGCAAGGATGACAGGGAGTGGCTCCACCAGACAAAGTCCCTTTCACATTCCCTCATTCTCCTTAATATTTCTACCTCCTCCAGCTCTGTAACCATGCTGAGCAGATCATTCTTCTCACACCACATGCAAGTAAAGTGACACTCATGTAGCATCTAACCATGGAAGTACTTGTCTCCTGCAAAGTCTAAGAAACCCATGGGCCTTACAGCATTTCCAGCTGTAAGCTACCAGTGACACACTTCACCTGCATTGCAGCACTCTGCCATAGGAGACTGGGGAATGGCGCACAACTGTCCTCTATCTCTACGTCCTGGCTGTAGGAAATTGTACAAGTAATTTTGCATGAGTGTAGGGACAACTTCAGAATGATGTCTTCAGGAGAGGTATTTATTTTTACTAACTGCTCGGTCAAAATATAGCGAAAATTACATTCTGAGGATTATATCTTGGGGCAATTCAACAAGCTGACAAATCTGGATATGGACAGAAAAGCTGAATTTAGCTTTGTTTAGCCTGATGCTGTTTCAGATCTGAAGAATTCACTGCATGGCATCTTGTTTGCTTGTTCCATTGGTATCCAATTATCTCACAGAAGACTGTATCTCTTCCTCCTACCTCATTTATTTCCTACTGTCACAGAGCTACCTTGCCACATCTGCAGCATTAAATATCTGCTATTCCAAGTAATGAAAGAGACAAATCCAGAACAGAGGGAGTCTGTAAAGCCTATTACTGTGGTCAATCAAAGTGGTCAAAGCAGTGTGTAGAAATCCTAGTGCGGGCTCTTATCCTCTGGTTTGAGTTTTCAAGTGAACAAAAATCATTACTAAGAAGTAGGAACTCAAATCAATTTTATTTCCATCTACAGCCTCTGCAATGACCTTCTCTCCTCCATGCTTCACATGGGCAAAAACAACATCAATATCCTCTCAAAAATACTTTCAGATCTACTGATGAAAGCCACCAGACACATCTTTCCTCACTGTAAAGGAAAACTCCTATTCATGAAATTTTCACAGAAATCCAGACCACAGATAATACTCCATGTCTCAAAACTTCAGACCTTCTGACTGGAACAACTCTCCAAATCTTCCTACTGCAAATGCAAAAATGGAGGTTGATTTTCTAATGAAGCTCAAGTGGTGTTTTTCCTGTATGTTTTAAATACTCCAGGGCTGTTTGCTTGGGGATAGGAGGGTGCTTTAATAAGGTTGTTGTATTTTATAGCTTTCACTATAATGCAGTGCAATTTTGCTTGATGTTCTTGAGCCACATATATGCAATTCAAATTAAAGATGTTGTAAACCTGACATCTTCAGTATAACTGTCTGACAAAAGACATAAATGGATTGTCATCAGGCAAAATCAGAAAATCACGTTATGTTGATTGGGTGAGCAATTAAGATAATGTATCTATTAACATCTGTATGTAGAAACGGATGAAGCTGAACTGAATAGTTTCAGCTTGGTTGATTCTTTGATCACATGCATCACCATGAAAGTAAATCTGTTTGGTTTTTTGTTTGTTTTTGTTTTGTTTTGTTTTGTTTTTTAAAAAAAGCACCCTACTATTAATATATTGTTAGAGATGGAAAAAGTGAAGGTCAACTGCCTGTAAACAAACTTACAGCCCTATTTAACTGCTCTTTTCTGGCTTTGTCCTTGTTTCTTTTTTAATTCAGCTTTCTTTAATTGGATGTAACTTTACAGAAATATCATGAAGCAGAGATTTCTAGTAGAATGCAGCAGACTGCATCATATGCTACTCCTTTCTCTCTCTCTCTAAAAAATAATAATAATAATTTTCAACATTTATAGGCTTACAGAGGCATTTTAAAGACTGTTTAATTAACAACTGTTTCCTGAATAGGTTAAATAAACTAGCACATTAGTGAAAGTTGTGGTTTAATACTGTATACACATTACTTTTATGACTTCATCTTGTAGAAAGAAAGGTTATCACATCAATATTAGGTAACTATCTCAAAATAAAAATATTATCTGTACACTTGTTAATTAATGAAAAGAAAACTACTTGTATAATTAATATTAATTTGATTACTCATGCAATAGCATTTAAATAAAGTTAATTATATGAATTTCTTTCAAAGATTGAATTCCTAAGCTTTTTCTCTTCTAAAACTGCACTTTAAAGACAACCTCCAATTATATCAAGTGAAATCAATGCAATTTCATTATTTTTCCTTCTCACAGAACTCCTTAATTTTTTCATAACGTTCATCTGGTTCTCAGTGTGAAGCTGAAAATTATAACATTTTCCATAATGATTTAAGCTATTTTATCTAGTGTTTTATATATAGTTCATACCTGTTTTTCATATACACAGAAGTGTAAGATGCAGCTATTAATTTGCCTGTGACTGAAGAATAGGCAGTGAGCGTTGGAGATGTTAGAAAAAAAATTATGAAGGAAGACTTGACAGTAACTTGAATAAGCTTGTACCTGGCTGGGTTATCTTAAGCATTAGTACATCATATTAAAAAAGACACTGATGCCAGTTACCCATGTCTGCTCAGGGTTGCCTTTAAAATACAGTTGTGATTCCCTCTCAATATACAAGACCTTTCTAAATTATTATCTTTTTTCTTTCCAGAAATATTCACATACACTTAGTAGGGACTGGACAAAGACTGCCATGAGCTTGTATCATGTAGGGACATCAAGATAAATCACTAGATCTAAAAGAAAGCTTTCATTTACTTTCATATTTATTTTTTTTTTTTTCTCAACACAATGATCAGCAACAGAAAAATAAATCAGAACAAGCACTTGTATCTGAAATACCAACAGCAATGCCTTCTACACTATTCTGAACAAGATGTGCGCACTGCAGTAGTACTGCAAAATCACCTAGCAGTATGAGATCTGAATTTGCAGATTTGGTTAGTGAAGCTTATAAAACTGCTGCAGAAAGATGTCCTATAGAGTCCTTAGTCATGCTAGGGAAACAGTGCTTGCCTCTGAATGTTATAGACTCCTGACATTTTAAATTTTTCATGGGGAATTGTAACGGCACAATAAAAGTAGGACATATCCAACTTTATTAAGAAGATCATCCCACTTAACAAGCTTCAAAGTTAGTGTGTCATTCTAAAGGAAAAGAAAACAAGCAACTTCACAGGCAATCCCCTACTACCTTAGTTAAACTCTGTGATCACCAGACCTCAATTACCTTACTATGTACACAATATCCAAAAGTAGGAATAGCATATTACTCAGATATGGTCCTATTAGTTAACTCTCATCACAAATTTTCTTTCGTAACTTTTTAAGGTGGGGAGACAGTCACAGTCATAAAATATGAGGGAGAAACTCATTGTCTCCACAGGGAAGTCTGTCACACATGACTTTCTTCTTCAGTGTGTAACCACACTGTTTTGCTAGCTGAGAGAAAGAAAAAGAATTATGCCGTGAAATCCTCTTCTCTTACTATTTCACTTTGCACTTTTGCATAGGCTAGTAGGGCCTTACAGATGCTCCTCCCTGTTGCCCTGAAGACAGAAGTGGAGAAACCTCTTTCAGCTCTCTAAAGAAGAGAATAGATCAATAAATTAGTTGTGAACTGTGTTCATACCAGAAATTATTACTGATCTTTTGCAACACACTTGTATATTAAACAAATAAAACATTTCTATTTCCAAGCAAGAAACATTCCAAGTACAAGCAAATTTAAGTAAATTTTCAATGTCATTTATACCCCCGTGTTAGAACTCCTAAGTTCACTCTTGGCCTTCTTTTTCCAGATGATTCTACATTGCAGAACATACAAGATTATTTGCCAGCCTACTAATATGATTTGTGAAGTATGCAAGCACGTTTAATATTCCCATCAAGAAATGATACTGATTAATCATATTTTGTTTACTTACAATAACTGCTACTTGGCAAAACAGACAAGTAGTATTTGGTGCTGTTTTACCATTTTGTCTAACACCTATATTGGTAGCCTATAGCAGTGCAGATAATTTAAAGACAAAATAAAGGCTAGATTTTTACCCTGGAAAGGTATACAATTTTATTTTCCTTAAGAGTCTTTGCCTTTAGCATACTTAGAGGAGCCAAAATTACTTTGAAAACAATTTTCTGGTGCTCATTTCTAATGAGCTCTTTTTATCTGTCCAAGAGCAGATGGCTCAAACAAATGACTGTGTTGGCTTCTTTTGCCAGGTGTAGGCCTAGCAAGCTTTAGAGCTCTTTATTAGCTTGATTTTCCTTGTATTCTCTCTGCTGCCTCTCAACAGGAGAGAATCTACTCTATCATTTCTATCCAATTTTCTGTCAACAGAGAACCGCCTGCTCTGGTTTAGCCGTTTTCAACATGTCGCTCAGTAGAATTTCCAATGGTTCATAAAGCACAAGCTACAGGACTTGTTGATCTCCCTTAGCAAGATGTTTTTTCTTCTTTTTTTTCTGGACTAGACTTCTTAGGCTCTTTAAACTACTGAAGCCAGTTCTTACAAGTCAGTCATTCTTGGTCATCTCTATGGGAAAACTCTCCCCTTTTTTCAAAAAGCAGTTTTTCCGGGATACTTTTTCATGTAGGAAGGCCAGATAGTCTTCATTTTACCAGAAAAAGCATTTAATTGCTCCTATAAAGCAGGAGAATATTTCCCTAAAGGGACTAATTCAGATCCGGAATTACACAGTTATATCACTGATAGACTGATAATCTTCTTCAAACTGTGGGGATAGTCAGTCAGAACATCTAGGATTGTACAAAAAGGCCAGATAGGACCTTTTAAAAAAGGTGCCTGACATCAAGTAATTACACCAAACCATTTATTCAGAAAATGCAGGGGAAATTAAACCAACAGCAGAACAGTTAAACACTGAACATGCATTCAAATACAAGTAAATGCAGATATTTGCAGAGTCACTGATCAAATGTGTGTTTCAGTTTGCAATTTTGGATTAGTATTTAATAATAGATTAATATTTAAACAAGACACCTAGGGCAATAGGTAATATGACAAAAAGAACCAGATCAACTTAGAAAAATATATATAATAATAGCAGGAACCTTTCTTAAATCTGTAGGAAAAAAAAAAAAAAAATCTACCATTTTGTATATGTTATTGGTTGAACTGTAATTATAGATAAAGTCACAAATGACTACTTAGCACTTCTGTCTTGCTTGTCCTTGCTTGCAGGATCAAAAGTTGATTTTAGCTTTGTGTGCTGGCAATAGCTTTTACAAAATTCTTTTCTCCCTAAGTATATGACAAACTCAAGAACAGAAATTTTGTATGGATGGGGCATAGTAAAGTGTCACTAAATATAAGTATTTCATATTTTATTGTCTTGTTCTCATCTCAGAGAAGAACAGGATTTCAATATATACACAATTTTCAAATCTGCCTGCCAAGATTTTAGTTCAGTTTTAGGCACAGAATGCAATGTAATTTTCAAAGATACAAACCTCCACTTCTATATCTGAATAATTTTGGACTGCAGAGTAACAAACTTATTCAGTTTATCTAAAAAAAATATTTTCAAATAAACACTTTTAAAATATATAATTACAGATATATCCAAAGTACTGAACATGAAATATTTTTCCTGATCTCACTGAGTGAGTTATATTTTTTTCTATACAAAAAGATGAATTCTCAAAAATAACCATGAACCAAAATAACAGGTGGGAAATTATTCAGAATAATATAAAAGTTTTACAGTGGTCATTCTAAAATTTTTGTTTCAATTTCCAGATTTTTACTGCCTCTTCCAAACTGAAAAGAGACTTTGAATGTGAAAATGATTCAGAAATAGATCTAAATTTACCTAAATCATTTTATTTTTTCCAAACAAAGTCACTACTTTACTTAACTGATGTGTCATTATGCAAGCAACTCCCAAGATTATTTGGTTTTAGACCTTTGAATTCCATTTATCTATGTTACAGTATGTGGCCTTCGTTTGTGGAAATGCTGGTTCTTTTTTATTTGGTCCTGATCCTGGAATAACTATCCATTGTTTTCAAGGGGTAACCGCTGCATAAAGACCTGTCCACTAGAAATCAACTAAATGATGCTCTAAAGAACTTTTCAGTGAAGCTAATTTTGAGTTCTCTAAATAATCGTTCAGATTCACAATGCTTTTCACAGAAATTTGTCACATTGAGAACTTCCATTGCATTTTCTCGTGACAGTGTTTAGTAAGGTCCTGCTCTGCCACCAAGCCCTTTATTCACACAAATCTTCATTAGAAATAATTCACTCCAGGTCTATCTTCTCCATCTCTAACAAGACTATGACTGACCAGGAATTTGAAAGTTTACCTGAGGCTGGCATATTCAAAAGATTACAGTATTTCTTTTAACTAGACATTAGTATTTCTGTAACAGCTGTACTATCTAGATGTCTCTTCAGAGAAATTCCATTCAAATGAAGGTCTCCAAAACTTTTGATAGTGTAACAAAAGGCACTTAACCCAAAGTCATTGTCTTTGTCTTACTTTTGAAAGTAAAAATCTAAGACAGAAAAAGTACAAAGGAAAATTATTCTTTTAAAATGTATTCTTGCCCTACTAATCAGGCAGTCTAACATTCCAAATAGTCGAAATACATTGAATCCATTTCTTCTGAGACAGTAAATTACCCTTTCTTATTTATAAGAAAACCAACCAAAACAATCATGTTAAATTAATACCTTAGTGATACTGGTATTCCCTGACTGTATTCCAATCTCCCTCTCAGTGGTCTAGAAAATTAAAACCACCTGTCAAGTCATACATTATAAAATTAATTAGATATCTGGAAGCTAGATACAGTGAGTAGAAAAATCAAACAAACAAAAAAAACAAAAAAAACTATACTGCACATGAATATCTGTAAGCTCATGAGCATGTTAAGAATCTGTTGAATGCTATGATGCTGACAATACTTATGAAATATATTAATATTATTAGGTATTGCCCTACCTAAGTTGAAAGGGTAGAAAGGTAAGATTATAGTATTTTATGACAACATAAGAATAAAAAGAAAAAAAGAAAATTATGAAAATTTCTTTGGTAATCTTATTTTAGCAATGATTAATATTGAAGATAAAGGTTGCTTTGAACTTCCTTTTTGTTACTTCATATTTAAATACTTACACATCCTGCTTTTAAAATAAGAGACCTTTCTGTTGCTGACTCACATAAACTCCCACAAAATTAGTATCGTCATTATGAATTTCTGTATTTTATTAGTCTCTATATTTTAGAGAGGATCAGAAATTCTCTTAGAAAATTATACCAAAATTTGCAAGGAAATTTTGTGGAAATATAATTCTCTTGGAATTTTAAAATAATAGAACTGTTTATACATATCTCCCCATTGTGTTAGTAAACAATCCAGCACTCACTGGATATTATCAGTTTGGTTCAAATTGTTACTCATTTTTTTTTATTTTTTTTCCTTAGGCTTATTTTGCACACAAGTTCCTTCCAGTGCATATTTACTTTCCTTCCAATGCTTTTCAAGAACATTCAGCTGAAGAGAAAGTAAGAAAAAGTAAAATATTTTTTCCACTGGTTAGAGATTCTAAAGAAATATTTATATTTTCCTGAAATAAATCATCCATTTTGATACTAAAGGCAATAATAATTACTCAGTATTGTAGTCTGAACTGGTAAAACTGCATCTTAAACATTAATATCTAACATATGCCTACCAATCATCATTAGCTCTGCTTGTCACCTGTGGAAAATTAAAGGCTATTTGTTACTGCTATTGGTTAGATGTTGACTTATTAAATTGAAAACCTTCTACATAATACTGAATTTGTCATGATTCATTTGAGAAACACTGATAACGTTACTGAAGGTTATATGAAATTATGTACCAAAAAACCTTTCTTCCATTATTTGAGGATGAAGTTATATTTCCTGATCTTAAAATTTGTCCATAATTCTCATGCATGTGGAATTAACAAGGACAGCTTCATTCAGTTTTTGTTTTTGTTTTTGTTTTTATTTACATGTAAATAATATAAATCACATAAATAGAAATAATCTGCCTCAGGCAGGGAAATATACAAAATGATCTTATTATATCCTTGTACCTCCTTGGCTTTAGGAACAAAGATTCATCAAATTTGTACCAGATTTTCCAAAGCCAATCCTTTCCTTCTTCCTAGTTTAGGCACAGTTATAAAGCCAGGTTGTCCTATTTCAGTGTCTAAGATAAAGATCCTGTACTGATAATGAGGCAAATAAATAAAATGCTTATGTCAAAGTACTTAATACTCAAAGAAATCCTCTCAAACTTTATGAAACACTGTGGTCTCCACATGTTCTTCAAACAAAAATATTCAAGAAAGGACAAGGCCTCAATAGGGCAGCCATGAACTAGAATTCCAGCTTACAACCACACCATATGTCAAATAGTTGCTGTAACTTTTATACTGCAGCATTTTTCAGATGTTAACTTTTGGAAGTCATGAGATTCATTGCCTCCTTTCCTGCACAGGAAAAGCAGAAGAAATATTCTACCTTCTAGAAATTCCTCTATGGTAAAATATGCAAATGAAATCCCTCTCCAAAATGAGTGTAGGCATCCACACTCTCTATGCAAATACAATGAGCTTTAGGAATATGAGCAGAACATTGTACAGTTCCCCCTTTCTATTGCATGGTTACTTAAGAGGAACGTAAACTTTACATCAAGAAAATGCATTTTTGACAGACAGACCCTGAAGCTTTTCCAGATCCCATGAACTCATCTGTGTTTTATTTTTATTAGTTTACACAGTGGTGATGACCTACTTACAACAATTGAGTGTTTCTGATCCTGAGGGGAAAGATTCAAAAGAAAGTTTTGAATTAAGAGATTGAAAGTGTCTAACAAGGCTAACAGAGAGAATTTTCAAAAGTATAGGAAATGATGGAAGAATTTCTTAGGCGAGAGTAAGAAAAGAAAAGTAGACCTAAAGCCTGAGGAGTTGAACCTAAGTAAAGAACAGAGGAGACAGAGGACAAGGAGAAAAGAAGTTCAAGGTTCATATCCTGGAGCAAGTCAAAAGCTCAGAAAACACAGCTACAACAAATTCATATGTCCATATTTTTCACAGGGTACTCTGTTTTATTGTTACCTCAGTATGAAATGGACTTTGAAGCTGCTGTTTTTCTTAAATACTCAATTTGAACATGAAATTTGCAACTATAGTCACATTCCAAAATCACATTCTAAAATTCATACTGTAAAATGAAGTCTTTTCAGACTTCGTCTGTGCCTTGCTGGTTTGAGATCCCGATATGTGAAGGTCCAGGTTTCTGCCTTCAATAGCTTCACACAGACACTTTTCACACTTTTCAGATCCCAAGACCTCTTTGATGAGAACATAAGCCACAGCTGGATAAAGCCCCGAGGCAACGCTGCTAGCTAATGTAAGACGTATTTACCCAAGAGTCAGAAAGGAATGAACAGAGAAACGATAATATCTTTCCATCTCATCATGTAGTTTCTCACATAGCACATACCTTTCTTTTTTTCCTCTTATCACCTCTCCTGATTGAAATTTACTAACCTACAAATAGCACGTAGGAGTCTTTACCATGTGAAGAAGCCTAGTATCCCAATCATCACCACAACATAACCTCTCAGGACTGGAGTGCAAAGAATAGGAAATAGTCTTAAGGCACTTGCAGTATTTTTTCTGTTCAGTTACAACCACAATAGAAAATCACAGAGACATGGGGCTCCCTGACAAATAGCTCCAAGATCTTTCCATACAAAAGGGAATTAAATCCTCATAACTAAATCTTTTTGTCATTTATTCTTACACTGCAACTGAGATATTAATTATGTATCTCCCATGATTTCTCATTCAAGGATAGAGTCTTATTTGCCTGAGGTAATCTAGGTATATTGTGAGTATATAGGTCTAAAATTGCTGTGCAGGGCATGGACCAGAATATTCAGAGCAGACTTACAGAGAGGAAGTGCAGGTAGTTTCCTAATGAAAATATCTGGAAAATGTTGTACTGGGTAAAGAAATGTATTCTGAAAAGTTTTTCTCTTCTCTGTGAGAAATCACCCTGGAGTCCCAAATTCTGTGAACACCAAGGGTTCACAGATTATTAGCCAAGGATATATTATTGCTTCTTTTTTTTAATGTTACACTGAAATTCTCTTGACTTTAGGGAGAAAAAAATTATTGATTACACCCATTTCTTTCAAAGCTGAAGATGAAAGTGATATTTGACAACTGTAATGCCAAGAAAAGTGTTTTCATTTGTGGATTACTTACAATAGTAGACATACACGTAACACAGATGCCTAAGACTTCCACTAAGGCATGCTTACAGTTTTTATCTTTCATCCATCCTGTAGACCAGAGGCTTGTCCTGCTCTTTAATTTCATGCAAAGTATTTCATGAACTGTAACCTCATAGAACGAATGAATGACCATGGCAGTTGAAAAGGTAAAATATTAACCTATTCAAATGGATGAAAACCATGTGATTTGATAAGGACTTGAATTGTTTAAGTGTTGGGAACTGCTACAGGGCTCATTTTGCCTTTGCACTTTTATCCATTCACTCAACTTTGGAGATGTTGTTCTGGTTATACAAATATGACAGCTTTCAACTCGACAGTCACTGCATGAAGTCCATACCAAGGGCTAAAAAATTATATTTTTTTTATTCTAAATTATCACTAACACTGGGGTATAAGATTATGAATATATTGTCATGGTTTTATCGGCATTCCAAATCATGACATCATTGGGCAGACTGTCTGATGCTTAAGCATAGTGCCAGGTGCACCTTCTGGTTGCTGTGCTTCTAGCAGACTCAGCTATTCTCATGTGAGTTCCAGTTCTCAGAGACATGATTTCTGATTCTGGGGGACAGGGAAGAGCTCTTGTCCTTCCAGGAGGTCATCCATGAGGGCTTGTAAATAAGAACTAGGACTGTCTCTCTCTCTCGCCCCTCTTGTTTCTTAGGTTTATTAGTTTTATTATTAATTATTCTGTATCATCTTACCTTCCTTCTAAAGAATTAGCTCCTCTATCTCAGTCAGGTTTTTTTCTCTTCCCTCCCTGGCTTTCCGTCCCTCTCAATCAGGTTTTTTTCTCTTTCCTCCCTGACTTCCCCTCCCTGAAGGGGGAGTGGTGTTGCATGATTAATTCTTCAAACTAAGACATGAATGTAAAAAACTGTATAAATCCTTAGAAGAACAATGATTTATGGAAGCAGAGGAAGCATATTCTGTGTTTCTACCACACTGGTGACACATAGAGGTCTCTTACATCATAGGTATAAGCAAACACAAATAGAGAAAACTCAAAAAAATTCCACTGCTATTCTAATGTACAGCATTAGTATTTTCAACATATAGGTCATACTTATCAAGGATCTTTAATTCTGCTAAAAAGAAAACCATGAAATTAATGGGGAAAAAAAAAAAAAAAAAAAAGCTTTTCATGTCGCTGCCTGCTTGTTTTTGATACTAACCATATTCAGCATTCAACTTCTTAGTGCAGGCAGTTTGACAAACTATAATTACTCTATAATGGCAGCCTCTGTCATTTTTCCTAATGCAAAAACATCATCCTGGCAGCATTTCCAAATTAACAGATACAGATATATATAGGCAGGTTTCAAACGAAGAAAAAGTTCCTTAACCTGACAAAAGAGATTAAACTAAGGGTCATAGACTTCTCTATGGTGCAGCACACAAGATGTGGTAATGTACAATCCACAGTTATGAAGATATCTTCAGAAAATAAAGCCCACATCACGTCTTAGTGTCATTGCCAAACCTGCTTTGGGTATACACAATCCCATTGTTCATGTTGCTGAAAAAGAAGTTAAATACCAATGTTCCAAGTACTTATCACAGAGGAACACTGCTAATCACTGGATGGCATATGGAAAAAAAAAAAAAAAAAAAAAAAAAAAAAAAAAAGGATAAATTTGATACAACAGTTGGATAAATTGCCAATCTTAATCAACCTTTATATTCATCAAGATCTACTCACTACAATTTCTCTATTTCTTCACAATAATGTCTTCGTAGAGGTCCAGTTCCTAAATGCCACATTAATTCTAAAATTTTTTTTTGTTATGAAAATAGGGTATTGCTTCTTACAAAGCCTTGACATAAGGAAGTAAATCTGACGCTCCCATTCATATGTATGTTCTCAGCAGAGTTTTACTGACAATGTGAACAATCATTTTCTGCTTTTAGGCATCAGTTCAAGAAACCACCATTGTCCACCTTACTTTTAATCTATATTCAGGAAATCATTTATTGTCTAATTTTGTGTATCTAAAAGGGCTTGGAGGAAATTCATTCTACTGAGACACTTACACTCTCTTCCCACCAGGCATGGTTTCTTCAGTCAGAGTATCAATACTAAAAGTTATGTTCCTTGATAAAAAAGACCGGACTTTCAAAAGTCCTCAGTAGCTTCATCTGAACTATACTGAGCACAGTTTTTAATAACTTCTTTACATTAACAAGATAAAATGCAGTTATGTTGTCTGTTTGCATACTTGTAACACTCTTCTTTTTCTTTCCCTCATATTTATATAGAGAGGAGACACTACAGTATTACCATCTGCTCATGTCTTTGCAGAAATAACTTATGCTAGGCCCTTTATCTCCCCCCTTCATATATAATGCAGCAGCTAGAAAAATGCAGGAGACCTCTGTACCTAGAATAACAAATAGGGCATCGATTACAATGAAGAAATTCAATTTACTTTCCAGGAGATGTTATGTGAACATATAGTGTGAAGAAAACGAAACCACAAGACACTACAGCAAGAGCACTCAGTAAACACAACACATGTAGTAAAAGAGACAGCGAGCTGACATTTCTGCTCATTCATATTCTGTGAAACTGCTGAAAACAGGTTCCGTTATTAATGGTGCTCATAGGACTGTTGTTTACTAACAATTCTAAGACAGCTTCACACTGATAGTCACCCTTGGAGTACTCTTAGTAACTGGCTTGACTATAACCTTTTGGATAGACCCAACAAAATACTTCAGCACAAGGTTCATTTTTAAGCCCATTTTGCTTTAAATGTTTTTTTTTGTTTGGTTGTTTTTTTTTTGTTTTGTTTGTGTGTGTGTGTGTGTGTGTGTGTGTGCGTGCAAATGCATTTTTCCTGGAGTAGAAGACCATTTTTAAACTTGTGATTTTTCAAGTACTTCTAGGTAAGTCTTATCTTTATGAAATCTAACAAGTTTGAGTATTTTGGAAAGCATACATGGGTTTTTAATGTACCTGTCCCCACATAGCCCTGACAGTGATTTAAACTAGCTATGAAAAGATTACTCTTAAAATAAGAAAAGCTATTTATTAAAGTTTGCATAAGTGCTTTTCCATTAAAATTATATAGGAAGAAAGATGGAACATAAATTGAGGATAGAAGACTTTAAGCTGTATCACTAATCATTGACTTCAAGGATGCTTTAAGAGCTCTTTATTGTAGATGTATGTGTCTGTGAGCATGAGAGGAGAATATAGATGTTACTCACACAAACTGCTTTCTTTTAAGACCCAGTTTCATCTACTATCTTCTAATGCTGTATATGTTGCACCATACTTTCCCAAACTGATGCACAGCAACTGGATCTCATAACTCCTTCACATACAATACATTCTTTTATCTTTGGGGTCAGGAAGACCAAACTGTTTTTATATTATTTTAAATCATAGAAATGCTCAGGTTGGAAAAGATCTTAAAGTTCACGAAGTCCAACCACAACTTAACCATACTATGTCTCCTGTCATTCTACTACAAGTGCCTTATTGCTCTCTTATTCTTATTCTTTGGTTTTTTGTGTGTGTGTGTGGGGGGGGGGGGTTGTTGTTTGTTTGTTTGTTTGTTTGTTTGTTTGTTTGTTGTTTTTGTTTTTTTGTTTTTTCTTTTTTGGTAAAAAAGTATTTTTTGTTTCCCAAAAAAGAAAAAAACACTTTTTTTGTTTCTTTGAGCCCAGCTCCCATCTCCCTACCCCTTTCCCATTTCCCTTTCCATTTTCTGTGGGGCCAGGGGGCCCGTGGGCCTACTGCCCCCTGTCATGGACATAGATTGATCTAGATAACTCCATGACACATATGTATATTAGTTTTCCTCAAGATTAATGTAGGAGTCCTTCCTTGACAATTATAATTTACCACTAAGGATTTTCATTGTTGTTATTTAGTGATACAATGCTTTAATTTGTTGTCTAGCTTGCATTCAGGAAGAAGTTACAATCATAAGGTGGAGTCCTGAAGTAAATATTACAGCAAATCAAAAACAAATAGAAATGCAAATTAATAATCCCAGCCACTAGGGATTTTACAAAACTCAAAGACAGTACAAATGTTTTCACTTGTTACTAATGGAGCATTAGAAAAAAATAATAATAATAAAAAAATAGAATGGACAACATATCAAATGTCTTCTGACATCACACTGATATCTAAGACAAGATTTTGAAGATCAGTGACTTTACAGTTAATTCATCTCTTTTAATTATTAACAGTGCAAATTGTACTTAGTATTTTCTGAGATATCAAAAACATATTTAAATTTCCTCATTAAATAGAAGTTGCTCTCTGAAGTGAAGTTAACTCTCTTGGCAAAGTTAAATCAACAGATAGTTTACTAATTGTCACCAAATAATACAAGGTTAAGCCTCTTCTAATTTGGGGCATTTTAAGACAAGCATATAACTAACATTATTACTATTAAATGACCTCCTGCAATGCAGTTATTATTTTGTAGAGATAAGAAACTCCACTGAAAACTTGAACAAGCTCACCACTTCTAAGACAACATCTCCCTATGTGCTCCTGAGAATCCCTACAAGAACTTTTACTTTTCCCATCTAACAAGAATGTGCAGCAAGTTCATTTTATATAGGAGATAATAACTGCAAACTAATTAAGATACAATCTTTTCACACTGCAGTCCAACAACTTTTTGTGATGCTGCTAGATAACATGAATAGTATTAGAATTATTTTTCTAAGAAATAAAGAAAAGATAAACTCTTACTACTGTAGGAATGTCTTAATATAAAGGGAGGCTGAAAAAATGATAATAATAATAATAAAATATGTCAAAATACTCAGTGCAGTATAAGAAGGTATATTTGTTTGGAAATATCTCTACTACAACTGCACAAAAGTAGCACATTTCTTTCTATCCTTGGATGTCCTATCAGTAGAATTAGGGAAAACTCTCCCTGTCTCAGAAGACCACTTTATAAAGCTCTCAAATATCTTTCTAAAGTCATAAGATTCCAAAGAACTGAAAATTACTTCTTTCTAGAAATCAAACCACTTCCTTGTTGCTCACAAAGGAATAGTTTCTGACATGTATAAAAAAACCATTTTTTAAGTGTTTTGCACTGGTATATATTTTCACCTCTGGGTCTTTTTATTTCTTTTGCTTTCATTTTTCTTGCCTAAGAAACATTTTGTACAGGACTTAAAGGGAAATATTTCTAGTTTCACACAAGATTCCTAGGCTGTTACACAGATGTTCTGACAGAAATATAAACACCATAGATTAATTCTGTCTTCCAGTATTTTTTTTCCCTATTATGCCCTAAAAGTTATACCAATTAATCTTCTAGAAAACTCCAGATTTTGTTACCACATAAAGTTTATAGAGCTTGTATGCACTAGAAAACAAAAATAAACAAGGAAACAAAAAGGATTTCAAAACATGCAGTAAGTAAAAAAAAAAAAACAGAGACAAAACAGGCACAGTAACAACTTAGCTAAGATCTGAAAGAGGGGAGGAGGAGTGTATATCTTCAGTCATAGCTTTTGATTATTTTGCTTATTATCATATACATAGTCTTAGGTCTTTCTACCAGCTTGTGAGTTATACCTTTTGAGGTATAACTTAAAATACTTAAAATCCTTACAAATACTTCAATATTAAATAAATAAATAAATAAAAATCTCATTTCTGTCATGCTAGCTATTTCAAAGAATCAATGAAGACTGGGTGTGGGGAAATCTCCCCACCTACAAGGATGTGCTGACAAGATGTGCTCAGCAGCAACATCAATGCCACACTTTGGTGCTGACTCAGCACAGTATGTTAGTAACTTCCTCTCTTCTTGAACATGCTTCTTTAGCTCTGGGAGACCCTCAAGCAATAAACTTTCTTACCTGGAATAAGACATAGGAGCATACAGAAGCCTCCCTCCAAATAAGCACCGTTGCTATCAGATTGGACCCCCGAGAATCATGGAAACTAATAAAGATTTCCATATGCAACTGGGACTATCTATGCATATGCATAGCTCAATTTAAAAATATGGAATGTGAATGAAACGTAAAATATGACCTATACATTTTAAAATACATGCTTGTCTTAAAACATGCTAAAAGGTAATCTCTCTTTATATTATTATAATCTGTATGGAGAAGTATCATAGTATCATAGTATTGTGCGAGTTGGAAGGGACCTTAGAGGTCATCAAGTCCAACCCCTGGGATTTGAACCCTTTGTGTAGCAGCACGGCACTTCTACCACTTGCGCCACAGGGGGGATTCGAACCTGGGCCTCTGGTGTTGCAAACGGCAGTTCTTCCACCATGTGCCACCAGGGGCACACAAGTACACACAATATAAATATTTTCCGTGTTTTTTATGTGTTCCAGCTTTTTTTAGCAAACAGAAATCACAAAATCACCAAGGTTGGAAAAGACCTACTAGATCATCCAATCCAACCATCCACCATCACCAATAGTTCTCACTAGAACATGTCCCTCAACACAACGCACAAACATTCCTTGAACACCTCCAGAGTCAGTGACTCCACCACCTCCCTGGGCAGCCCATTACAGTGCCTGACCACTCTTTCAGAGAAGTAGTATTTCCTAATGTCCAGCCTGAATCTCCCCTGGCACAGCTTGAAGCCTCTATCCTATCACCAGTCACACGAGAGAACAGGCTGACACCCAGCTCACTACAGCCTCCCTTTGAGTAGTTATAGAGAGCAATAATGTCTCCCCTAAGCCTCTTCTTCTTCAGACTTTCCAGCTCCTTCAGCTGCTCTTCATAAAGTCTGGGCTCCAGACCCCCCACCAGCTTTGTTGCCCTTCTTTGAACACTCTCCAGGGCCTCAATGTTTTTCTTGCAGTGAGGGGCCCAAAACTGGACACAGTACTCAAGGTGTGGCCTAATATACCCTGGAAAACAGTTTTTAGATAGCAAAGCCTCAACAGTTACAAATACATGTAAAAATCTTTTTCTAAGAAGGAAACAAACAAATAAAAAACTGATTTTTAAAGCAGAAAGAAATGCCAAGTCACAATGCAACACTACTGTGTGCAATGTCAGAGTGAAAAGATTTATTAGCTGGATATGAGCATGAATAAAACACCCCTTTGAAACAGAAGCACTTATCTTCACAGGAATCTTTCCTGGACACTGAGGAGACTGAGCCTGCACATACAGGGTTGAAAAACAGTGTATCTGACAGTTTAAAAGTTAGTTTAGGGACTTTGTTATTGTGTATCTTCTGTAGTTTCCATGCAAATAACCAGAAGGCATTGCTTTTGAAGTGACCTACAACCAAACTGACATCACATGAAACCCCATTTTGTCATGTAGTGAATCTTTTGTCCCACACCCCTTAGTCCAAGAAAGCCAGACAATACCATGATAGGATTGTTTGATTATTTCAGAGGAGGTCCAACATTTGTCAGCATGTTTGCTGACCAAATAAAATTGTTTTTTGTTTTTTGTTTGTTTGTTTTGTTGTTTTTTTTTTCCACACTGTTTACAGCTTTTTTTCAATGTGACATGTTTTCTCCTTTTCCCTTATTTCACTTCAAGTGAAACTGAAGGCAGTAAGTCCAGTTAAGGTATTATCTGGACTTTTTCTACAGAGAAAATAAAGTAACAAAAATGCAATAAAAGGGCAACTATTAGACAAGCATTAATTTTGAATGTATCTAATTCAGTATACTATTCTTGTAGCAGACTACCAAAATGTTTTCACTGAAAGAACAGTATTTCATTTTAAAAACAGATAAAGATTTGGTTTCTTAGAGCAATTGATCTGTTTCACAGAGAATATTCTCTAAATCGCAAAACACTGGAACCTGATAACAGTGTGTAAGAAAATTATAACACAAATGCAGTCTTTCAATAACGAAGTGCCAAAATTTCAGACATAGTTTTATAAATGTGAAGTGCAAGAATTTGCAGCTTAGCAAGTGCAATCAAAATCATGTAGAAGTCAATAGTGGCCTCTATTGACTTGAGTGGCTCTCAGCTTAATCATCAGGCCCTAAAACTAAAATAATAATAATAAAAGCTGGTTGTTTTCAGCTTTTTTTTTTTTTTTTTTTTTTTTTTTTTTTTTTTTTTTTTTTACCATTGCTTCTAATGTAATTTTAATGGATTGATTGTCATTTATACTGAAGGTTCTGTATATCTTCATAAATTTCTTCCTATTCAACAGAAGTCTGTTGAAATTTCAGGCTTTAAATCAAGTTTTAAGAGGGCCTTAAAGAGAGGAAAGTTAGCACCTTTCAACCCCAGCTGTCTTTGAGAAATTTCTACCCTCAAAGAAAATTGGTAGTGAGAGACACCAGCTGAAAAACTGCAAAACT
Organism: Excalfactoria chinensis; assembly: GCF_039878825.1. Taxonomy (NCBI): domain Eukaryota; kingdom Metazoa; phylum Chordata; class Aves; order Galliformes; family Phasianidae; genus Excalfactoria; species Excalfactoria chinensis. Next base: position 63,455,896 of record NC_092826.1, on the reverse strand, counting down.
GACAGCAAAAACGGCAGACTGTTGTGTCTAACACTGCTGACTCATTTACAACAGATCAGATAAGTTATACAACTTACCAGAAATTATACATGTGAATCAAAGTGTATCCTCAATTTGTATGTATTTGGCTTCCATATGCTTGCAGTGTCCTTAGCACTGCAGGAGAGTTATGGTGCACTGTTAAGTAAAACCAAATACCGATTTTATGCCATTTGTTCTCATTCCATGTTAATCAGCAACAAAACATTCCACAGTGAATAAAATTATATCTATCTTTGTTCCCTAAGAGTTAAAAAGATGTGAGAATTCCTGAGAAGTGTCTGATATTTATTTATGCATGTTTATATATTTACTTTACTTATACTTTATTTATACTAGTATCAGGGTCTTCTGAGCAATGACTGACAATTTAGTTTAAAATACTCCATTATTTGTGAAACCCAGTGTTAATAAATCAGAGACCTTTGACTGAAAAACATGATCACCCTCAGAAGGCCTTAAATATCCACTAGAGTTGGGTCTTACCAGTATATTTCTTGACCTGATCATGCATTATACAGTATAATTCATCTCTGTCCCATATGCAAAATCATACTGTTTTCCCAAAAATACCACAAATAAAAAGTAATCACATGTAGCAAGTCTTTAGGAACTCTAAGCCTGAGTCTTTGGAGTGCAGCTGTACTGTAAAAACTTGTTTGTACAAATGGCAATAAATAAATAAAATTATATCTCAATAATTATCTCTGCCTACCAGTAAAAAGATGGATTCTGAGCTAGATTCACAGTAGTTCACCCCATTATCAGTAAGTGATAGAGCAAATTACACCTTCTACTAAATCTGAATGACAGGTGTTCTCTAAATTAAAGCCTCAAAGCAATATACATACCTATTTAGATATACAAATATACATACATTTGACTGTGTGATTTAAGGAATGCTAATTCAATTTGCAGCTATATTCTATAACTGAGATTATTCTATAAAAACTGTTTCCAAATTCCTTAGGATATACACTCAGGTTCCTTGTATTGGATTCACCACAAGTATTCTAATTCCATTCAGTTTACCCCTTTGAAGTACAATGAGAAATCTTCAGTAGGCACCTAAACAATTGGCCTACACAGTGTACCTGAATTTCCATTAAAATTCCCATCACTAGTGTTTCCTTTTAACATTCAGCTGGAGATAAAGGAAAGGTCTCTTTTCATTTAATTTATTAAAAGAAAGGAAACATAGGATAGAATTATATGACCACCTCTCTCTGTGGAAGAAAAAGGGTAGTTACCAGGAGGATTGCATATGAAACTGCTCCCATCAAAATCTTTATAAATGACCTTGGAAAGGGAATGACTTGTGAATTGAAGATACAAATTAGTTGGGATCATTAATATATAAGCCAAGTGCAAAAAGCTGCAAAGGCTCTTGCAATACTGATTAGGCTAAGAGATAATACAGTGATAAAAGCAGATGTAGATGAAATTCAAAATAGAGAAGTGCATAGATGAAGAAAAACACTCTTAACACTTCATCTACACTGTTGGAATCTACTGACAGCAGCTTAGGAAGACATCTCATCGTCTGGATCCCTTTGAAAATTCAAAGCTCCATTCAAAGATTTTTCTTCATTTTCCAGTGAATGGACATCTAGATGCAATACATACTGCCATAGCACATGGAGATCAAACATGTTACTTAGTTAAAGAAGATAAATAAGGCCATCAATGTGATTTAACAAGATGTCCCAGACAAAATCTACAGCTCAAAAGAGTCCACGTTGATTATGAGAACTGGAAATGAAATGCAGAAAAACACATATTGTCCTTAAGGGCTACTTATGCAGGCAAGGATGAAGGCAGGACAGGTCGGACCTTTGATTTATCCTCACGTAACTGCTCGTATTGTGTCACAAAATACAGACAATTGAAACAGAGACAAACCCTGCCTTTTTGAGAAGCAAAGAAAGTGTGTTTGTACACTGTAAAGATATAGCAACAACTTCCCCAGTACATTAAGTAATACTGTCAAGAACAGAAAATATACCATGCAATCTTTTAAATAGTTTTTGATTCCTCCATTTCTGCTTACTACAGTGGGAGTTAAAAACTCCCAGAAATCAGAATGGCAGCATTAAGCTCTTATTTGCTATGACATTTGCAGCTACAAATGATTTCTTATTTGTTTATTGCATCTACAGAGCAAAGGCGAAACAGAATTCAAGAGTTCTAACATATGTGTAACATGGGCTGGTTTCCAAATCAATCTAAAACACTGATGTGGTGCTTACTGTGCTCAAAATGGTCATTCCACTCATGACAATGCAACTTCAAGCACTGAGGAGCACTTTAGGCACCTGCTGGGTGCTAGGTAAGTCATCTGGAGAATATGACTTGACAGCTACTTCTTTGAATGAAAACAGATGATGTTCACTGACATCTTCGGAACACTTAACAAGGCTTCTTTGCACATTTATTTATTCATGGCTGGAGACAGATCTGATGTTTCTTTCCATTCCCTAAGCTGAGAAGGAAATACAAATGGGAATTCATCTGGTCTAGACACACAGTAACATTTTCAGATCATGTTTCACTTGAAATATATTTTTATTAGTGCATTTCTCACCCAGGAAACTGTTGATTAGTGTATTCAATCTCTGTGCACAATATACTGTTCTCTCGTTCTCAGTGTGATGGATGAGAACATTGGAAAGATTAAGATTAAACCCTAAACTTTCTTATTAACTAACTTTGTTCCTCTTATTTTCACATCTTCCCAAGCCAGCTAATACTAAATCTAATTTGTCTCTCTCTAAAGGTGCATGGCAGAATTGAAGGTGGCAGGGATATCAAGTTAAAAAGACATTCTCAAAATTACCATGCAGGCGGATTAAAATTTTATTGCTCATGAACTGCACAGTTCATGAAATACACTACTCTAATAATTCTACCTCAATGAAATCAGATGGTAGATGCAGCTGAAAATCTTTAACTAGGAAAGTCTTATGCTGGAACACTGACTTTCTAGTGTCTACATGCTCTACAGAAAAATACTGGCTCCATTAAAAAGCTCTGACATACATAAGACAAATAATTTCCTGATACTTAACATTTTCACAAATTTGACTATGAAGATAAGCAACTTTGGCACTGAGCTGAATGTTATGAAGCTCCCATCGGGTACATTCTGTGAAAGGGCCAAACATTTCTTCTGAGTTTCTTCTCTATGGACTATAAATGCCAGCAGCAAAACTCTGGAGTTATAGTGATTCAGAAGAATCAGCTGGGACTTGAAAGATCAGTGACAGTAACAGTTAACAGTAATAGTCATTGTCCAGCAGTATATAAACAAACAATCATTGAAGTAAAGGAAGTAATAGCATTTCTATTAGTTACTGAAAACAGCTGGTTCCATGGAGTGAGACATATCATGGCTACACTTAGTCCTGTAAGACTTTTGCTAATGTCTACCAGTATTCTTGGCTATACTAGGTAAAGTTCTGCCAACAGGTCAAGGGCAGCGATCTCTCAGAGATGGTACCAGGAGTACTGTGTCCAGTTCTGGGCTCCCCAGTATAAGAGAAACATGAACATAATACAGTGAAAGACCATGGAAATAACAAACAGACTAGAAGAGAACCACTCCTATGAGGAAATGTGGGGCTGAAAGGCCCAAACTCTCAGAAACAGAGAAGGAAGTTTTAGGGCAATAAACAGACACTTCTGATGCTCTATTGATACCTTTGAGCAGATTCAAAATTGTGCATAATAATTGTTCGTAAATGCACTTTGGGCATTTAGTTACTACATCAGCAACAGCTCCAAAAATAAATGTGACATTTACCCTTACCTAAAAATTCTCTGTAGCACAGGATTAAAATTGTCAGAAACCCAGCCAAGAAGGTTATATAAGAATGAGAACTGTGAAAAGAAACACCTGATTTGCAGCTCAATTGGTGCAAGAAACTTTATTTAAATAGTATTTTAAAAGCTGTCAGAACAGTACAAGAAATCCAATTGAATCTCACATGTGTATATTATTTTTTTCTGCAAGCAAAACATGTTAATGTAAAGTCTAGCTGAAGACATCCTCATCTAGGTATGGAACAATGAGACAAGCTGCCTGTCCTCATTAAAGAAAAATATTTTGTTCCCCAAGTTTTTGCACTTACAATTAATTTACTTCATGTCTTCACAAACTTCTTGATGTCCCATTGCTGTATACAATGTGGGAATAAAGAGCTAAAACACAGAACCAGTTTCATAACACATTTTATTATTTTTGGCTTAACTCCCATCAAAACATAGAAAAAAATATTTTCCCAGGTAGCAACTTCTTCAAAAAAATAAAACACACTTTCATAAAATTTTGTTTCTGAACATACAAGTATGAAAGAATTTTGAAAATAAACTGTAAAGAAAATATTTCCTTCTCTTCATGACATATAAGTACATCACACATAGTTCACCAAAATGTATCACATGCTTTAGGCACTGGAGAGATGAACATGAGGATATATATGACTGCCTATCAAATACTGATGTGAGTGGTCAGCTGAATCTAAACTCATTAGCCATTTACACCAATTTCATATAAGTTTTTATTACACCAACATCAGTAGAACGTCATTCGATTTCTAGACATGCATAAAAGAGGAAAGTACCAAGGGCATGATGCAAGCAGCAGAAGGCAAACAACTCCTATTGTTTTATATGGACTCCTATTACAACATCCAGATATTAAAAGTTCAAACATCATCATGTGCCTTGAGGGTGTCAAAATATGCTGCTCCCAGATGCAAACAACTTAATACATGACAAGGCTACCCAGGAGAAAAGCGGTGTTATAATTCCTAAGTACTGAATGAGCAATAATAAAATATTCCATGAAAAATACTCATTTGTTTAATGCCAGTCAAAATTATTGAAACACTGGTTCAGAAAACAAAACAAAACAAAACAAAACAAAACAAAACAAAACATTATTTCTCTGTTTTTCTTCAGATAGATCTACTTAGCACCATATAAATGCATCTTACAGAAGAAGCAGAGAGCAGCATTATGGAAAAACAGGATCTTAAAACATTCATTTTTCTAAATATAAGAGGGCTTTAAATCAAATTGGTCTGAGTTTAAGACAGTTTTGTGTTCCTTCAAGCATGGTTCCTCAGCTTTAAAAACAAGCATACATTTATATATGTTTACATATAGATTTAGAAATTTAATTTAGTCAGCCAGTCTTAAGTCTTGCCTATTTCCCTTTCTACAATGTTTACAACAATGCCAGTAAGGAAATTCAAACTTATATGGGCAAATCCAGAATCACAGCAATACAATTAGAGCTTTTCCCTGCTAATGTAGTCTTTTAGTGGTAATGATTTATACACAATACACAGAAGATTTTTATTTTTTTTTTCCAGTTCTTATAGTGTTATGTGTAGTGTTTAAAGATGGGCTTAGATGAAAGTTAGCCTGTATAAGAAAAAACATTATGAGAATAAGAAGCAATGTTAAAATATGGTAAGATATAAAGAGAAATATTATGAAAAAGAAACAATATTTAGACCCCTACCATCACTAGAATATGAAGAGAAATGAGATCAGACAAAATCATAATAATGTTATTACAGATGGGGTTTAATGTAAATCTACCAAGGTCGAATGTGATGTAGTAAAGGATGCCAGGCTCATGAAGACAAATAAAAGACTGAAGAAGAGCTCAAAGCAAGGGATGAGGAATATTTTTTTGATATGACAGGCACCACCAAAAACTACTAAAGCTACTTTATGGAGATTTTATTTCTTCAGAAGGGAAAACAATCCACACTGCTAAGAGGTATTTACAGGGTTATGTTAAGGGTGAGCAGTTTGTCATTTTCTCAAACAGCACTCTGCCAGCAGCAGGAAAATGTGTTATTTGCCTCATGACTGACTCAAATCAGTTCTTACAGCAGAGATACTCCCTTAGAATGTGACCTAATATTCATCTATATATAAACATTGTTATTCTAGTACACATAAAATGTTGAAGTCAAAAATGACATGTCTCAACATCACTGATTTCTATGGTGAAAAGCAGCCTGCAAGACTGCAGTTTTCTGCTACAGCTGGCAGAAGAGCATGGCCACCTCAGAATCACAGTACTGGGGGCACAGACTAAATGTCAAAAAACAGCTATCTTGCATTTGAGATATCCTGGATTACACTAGCTAACCACAAGGGATCAACCAGTATGACACAGGACCCATGCTTTTTGGACTTGCAATTTTGAGTCAGTCAGAAAGAAAAACATATACATAAATTTTTTTAAAATAACAACATTTGAAGGGAACAGAGACTACAGAGACAGAACTTCAAAATTTGAATATGTTCAATGAGCTAGACATACTTCTCAGAAGGCAAAACTACACAAGTAACTAATGTCTACTATATATTGTCTACTTTTAGTAGTCCATGCTTTTGCATGAATACAAACTGGAGAAGTGTCACAGGTTAACCAAAAATCTACCTGCACCCTATGATAAGCATGCTTCCTTCTTTCATAGGACAAGAGGGAATGGTCTTAAATTAAAGGAGGGGAGACTTAAATTAGTTGTCAGGGGGAAAGTTTTCCTGAGAAAGGGCGGTGAGGCAGAGGAGGAGTTTACTCAGAGAAGTTGTGGGTGCCCAATCCCTGGAGGTGTTGTAGGCAAGGTAGGATGAGGCCCTAGGCAACCTGATCAAGTGCTTGATCTAGCTGTTGGCAATGCTGTCCATGGCAGGGGTTTGGAACTAGACAATCTTTGAGGCCATTCCAACCCAAGCCACTTTATGATTCATATCTTCATTTTTTCAGAAAAAGCATATCCATAAAAGATCCATATTTGGGTCACATGGAAACTGACCAAGTATAAAATAGGCAGGTTCCAAGTCTGTCAGAGAAAAAAAAGGGAATAAAAATAACCATTTCTTCAAACATGAGATTTCATAGACTGTCATGGTATTATGATGTTTTGTTATCAGTATTCCACATCATAACATCATGTAGTGCATTGGGAGTTAAGGTGTTAATAATGCTCCAGTTCTGGGTATGTGTCTGGAAGATAAGAAGAACTACATTCCCCATAGGGCTTTGTGGTCAGATAGGAGGTAGAACTACTGGCAAGGTCACCTGATTGCTTTATTCTCTCTTCTCCTTCGCCACTGCTTGCTGCTGCCTGTCCCGACTACGCCCATCACTTCAGTATTAGGTAAGGCCTACAGCTTTCAGATACTCTCTCACTGTATTTGATTTATTAGCTTCAATTCTAATTGTATCGTATTATAGTGTGTTATCTTGCATTCCAATACCATATTTAGTAAATTAGTTTGTTTCACCTCGGATTGTTGCCGCTGTTTTTAAGTGTTTTGGGGTCCCCTGTTTCCCTTTCCTGGAGGTATGGATTTTGCAAAATACTTCCACTCCACTAGTCATGGAACCAGGCTAAACCAGCCCATAAACTGTTGACAATAGACAAAGAAGTTAATTTTTCAAAGCTATTATGGCTAGAAAAACAACACAAATTTCCTGCCTTTGAAAGATTTGTTATAGATTACATCAGAAAATCTTGCACCTGGTTAGTAGTCTAAACAGCTTCTTTTCAGGCAGTAATTACATCATCACCTCTCTGAAACTCTGAAGTCCTGCACTGACTTATCAATGGTCTGACCATATTTTAGTACCCTACCTGGTCTTTTACAAAATTTATGAGTACTCAACTTCCGAGCTTGGTTGAAAGAAATAAGTATAATTGCAGGTAAGAAAAAATATCACCTAGGAAAGAGGACTTAACAAAACTGGATTTGTTGGTGAACATGCAAGGGTTTGTGGCTATGCTTTTCTCACCTCTCTCTGTTATAATAACATAAGGCGGAGTACAAGACCCTTGGAAAATATACACTGATTTAGTTGTACTTCTTTCATTAACAGTAATGAGATTTGCACAGCTTGAATCTCTGTGCCAAAAAATGAAAATGGGCTTCCTAGTCACTCTCATACTGAAAATGGAGAGTTTTCTTTTATTCCAGGTAGGATTACATCTCCCATACAGGGAATCTGTTATTTTGTCCAAGGCTCCCTGTGTGAATTCGCTATTCTGACACTGCATTTTGCCTGAGGTCCTAACATTTACTAGCTTTACCATGTCCAAAAGTGAACACTAACCTGCATGAATTCTCGATTCTGAAGGGAGAAGATGAACATTAACCACCAAAGATTCACATAATAAATCCATGCTGAAAAAACATGGAAAATATTCAGATCTGAGGATGGCCCTGTCTAAGTCTGTAAGAATAAACCAAATTGATCTGTAAAAAGAGAAAATAAATCATACATTTTCCCTCTAAGAAGAATATTATAATGGTAAACCAGAGTAAACTTTCCTTTGCAGTTGTTGACCAAATAATTGACAAATGTACAATAGGATTCCACAAATGTGCCTGCTGTTTTCAAAGTTAGAAATAACTTCTTAATTTATGTGAATTGCTCTGAACAAATGAAAGAAAATCCATCTAAAAACAAAACAAAACAATAAAGAAAGCAAAGAAAGAAATGTATGTGGTGGATATTTCCTAAAAACTCTTCACAGGGCAATTACAAATGAAGACAGTTGGAAATGTTGGTGCTAAAAATATTACTGCAGAATATGAATTTATACCCTCATATTAATAAACGTCAAGCAGTTGTCTGAAAGGAAGCTCAAATAAATATTGAACTAAATCCATTGTCACCAGTGAACACACTACCTTCTGTAAAGTGGTCTTGAACACTTTGCTAAAATCCAGCCCCATTAAGCTGCAGACGAATTGATTTTTTACTAATAATTGCACTGCCATAGTTAACTCACAAGGACAGTAAAGACCTGCACTCATGCATGTATTATTTGTTTCATATTAAATCTTATATTGAAGCAATTATTTGTATGCAGTATTCAAATGAATCAGCTAAAGGAATAAGAAAAGGTAGTAAATCTATGCTTGGATGGTTTGTATCTGCACTGTAATCATTGACATTTCATTAATATGTAAGCTTTCAACACATTTCAGTGAATATGAAAATAAGGTTTTTCTCCAAAATATTTTTAATGGAATGTTCTTTATGGCTTTGGCACAGATTTTTTTGTCCTTTCACAGGTCATACCTCAGTCACAATACTCTATATTCTGCAAGTACTGATGTTAGTCAGTAAGACAGTAGCTGTGCCAAATATGGATCTCAAAGCAAACAAAAACAAAAATTTACTAAAAGCAACTCTGGGATCTGCTGATCAAGCTAAAATGATTTAAGCATATTTGTGTAAATTTCTTTGCCTAAATTTGCCAGAAATTGAAACTCACTGTCATCATGATTTAAATATCACATAAAAATGCTTACCAAATCATAGAAAAAAAGTTTTAAAGAAGACAGGTCAGCACAGTGTAAATCGTAGAATCATAGAATTACTCAGGTTGGAATGACCTCAAAGACCATCAAGTCCAACCACAGCCAAACCATAGTACCCTAACAACTCTCTGCTAAATCATCTCTCTGAGCACCACATCCAAACAGCTCTTAAACACATCCAGGGACACTGACTCAACCACCTCCATGGGGAGCCTATCCCAGTGTTTAACTACCCTTTCTGTAAAGAAGTGTTCCTAACATCCAACCTAAACTTACCTTGGTGCAACTTGAGGCCATTTCCCTTCATCCTGTCACCTGTCACCAGTGAGAAGAGACCTGCCCCACTCTCACTAAGTGTTTGCCAGCTCGGAGAAAAAAGTTTTTGCAGTCTTCACATATATTTTACATTACTGTCAGCTGCTCTTTTTGTACAGGGTACTACCTCATGCAAGAGCTTTGAAGATGATGTTTCTAGAAATGCCAAGTTCACTTGAAAAAGTAGACAAAACTGACTATGCTCCAAACAGCAACATGAGGGAGCAAATACACAAACCCATAGGAAGCAACAGAAAATTGTTTGCACAGGTGCTTAGAAAAATGATCACATGAATAGGCAAATACAATGAAGTAGGAAAATCTTGAATAAGAAAAGGTGTCTTCTGATCTGGCCTGAAAACAGTCTCAGTAGTGGTAAATCTGAAAAGTCTCCAGCAGAACTAGGGGAAATACACAGGGACTCTTAATCAAGGGTGTCCTCTTCACTGCATAAAGAAGGAAAAGAGATGATCCTTTGATCAAAACAAACAAACAACAAAAACAAAACCAGAAATTCAGTAATTTTGGCAGACAGGAAATAATTTCAAGATTAGGCAGCCTCTGCTCACAGCTAGGTCATTGATACAACACAATTCAAACATGACAATTTTTCCATTATACCATTAAGTGGTAGACTCATATTTGGCATTAATATTTTGCACGGTTGTTGACATTTCCCAAGACATTTTCCCAGATACACAGAGGTTTTCATTGCAATCCAGAATGTTTCCAATTCATATTAGTGACAGTACACTATTGGAGCTTACTTTACTCAAATTACTGGTTATAAAAGATCATCTAAGATATTTTTCTTTAAAAACACAGTGCCCTATACTAATTAAGTGGAAGATTACATACTCCAAAGGCAAAAAACAGAATGCATTGTTATTTGCTTTTTACAGTTACTAATGGTTATGATAACTAAACATAAAATTAAGTATTTTAAACAAGAGTATGAAATCTAACTTCACTTTCCACATTTTGATAGTGATAGAATGACTTGCACCCTCACCATCCTGGCCAGCTTGTCTTGGTTTACAACTTAATCATAATGATCTTGAAGAGCTTCAGATCTCAAATAAAAGACACTATATTGCAATTTTTAGCATTCAGATACAGTTTTAAATAAACATATTAAACAAAATCTAAGATTAGTGCACTTTTTCAAAATTTCTCTACATTCATTTAATTTCTTTGCTGATTTTTCTTTTTTTTTCACATTTCTCTCTCTCTCTCTCTTTTTTTTTTTTTTTTTTTTTTTTTTTTTTTTTTTTTTTTTTCTTCTCATTCTTCTCATTTCCCTTTGGTTTGGAAAGTGGCAATATTCCCACCCATAGGCTTTTCCTTCTTCCAGTTTCTCTACCTTTTTCTCAGTTCTCATGGCAATTGCCTAAGTTTACACTTTCACTCTTCTTCCATGTTCACTCCTTTCCAAAATGTTTTATCATGGCCACTCAGTTTCCCAGTTTATTTTATCACATTCAAAATAGATTCTTATTTTACACTCCTCTTTCCCTTTTTCATTTGTTCTTTCACTGTCACTGGTTCTCTCTACAAAGTTTTTTTTCTTTTTAACAAAATCCCCCTGATAAATATTCAGTAATTAATCTCAAAAGATTTGAGTCTCAGAGGATTTCTCTCTTTTACAAAGCTGACGGTAGAGTTATTACATTGAGGAAATAGAGAAGATGAAGGGGAAAGGTGGCTGAGAAAAGTCACCCCATTAACCACTGTCAGATCACAGCATTAAAAGTAAGTTATTTTGAGTTACCTCAATTGCTTGAATACTAAAACCTCATTTTTTCCTGTCTTCAGTTCTTTCATATTTCTAAATTTCACCTCATCACATCTTCAAAATACAATAATTAAATCCTCTCTTATCTGGAAACTGTTGTATACACAAAACTGTTTGAGTTATTTCTTCTCACCTAGAGGCACACAGGACAGGAAAGCCTTTAGCTACATCCTGTGACAGAATTGTGTTTCCCTCATTGCCAATATTCTAGAAAATCATTCAAAGCCAGACAACTGCTTATCCCAAACCTTATTATGCAATCATGTAGTTCTATTTTTGAAACTGCATTGCTTAAAGTCTATAGGATGTTACCCGCATGTCAAGGCTAAGGTTTTGTCTTTAAATAACCACATAATAAATGACAGTGTTCAAATCTTGAGGGATATTGTTTCATTTTAGTCTTAAGAAACCTATCATCACCTACCTCAGTTAAATAAATTGCCAGGGGACAGTATCTGTCAAATTTATACAGTTCTGGGGTTTTCTAGAGAAATAAAATAACCAGCATGGAAGAAATGACGGATTGTACTAGTAGTGATATTCAAGTACTTGATTTTACTTTATTTAACACAGTGTAAGCCTAGAGTAAGTAATTCAGGCTTTTTAGTAATCTGAGCAAAACAATCTGGCTAATCTACTGGTTATGGTACATAGCCCATAGACATTTTCTAACTATCTCGGTAATGCATTTCTAAACAGATATTCATAGAAAATGCAAGTATTTCTGCCATTGTACAATGTTTATATTATGACAGGGTTTACCATTCAGTTAGAAACAATTGTAAACAAAATATACACGTATGGATGTTTATTTGTTTATTTTTTATTTATTTATTCTATTGACTATTCTAAAACTTGGGAAGGTTTTGTCCCTTTTCATTCTTTTCTGCTTTTCCAGATGGCAAAAAAATTAGACAGTGGCATACCACAGGGAGGCAGGAGGCTATATTTTTAATGCTTTAAGTAGATGCAGACAATTTAAAAAGCAACAAACTATGTACAGGCTTCTGAAGCATCAAATAACAACAGACCTCACCTCAGGCTAAAGTCACAATGTTAAGCTCAAAGCCTCACAGTTTTTAGTGCAGAATCAACTTGAATGTATCTGGCAACAAAGGCAGGTCCTTCTGTCCACAACAACGTGCAAAGATGCCTTTGCATGTCCCCATAGGAATAATCAGGAGAACAGTTTGTCCCCATGTGTCTTAATTCATCCCTTAATCATCCTCTGACATGTCACTAAACGGTTTCTGTTAGGTTGCTCCCCAAATCCTCTGTTTATTTGGAAGCCTGGCAGTAAGGAAAATAAATTTTCTAGACAGTGATTTAATTTCTTAACTGCTAAACATGCATCTCTCTTCAAGACCAAACCCACCAGTGCCCAGAGTCCCATTTGTCTCCCATGGACAATCAGATAACTTTATGTAAGGCTCTTACTGAAAAAGCTCAAGCTACACTTTTTCAAATCTTGGCAGTTTCTTGAAAAGTAGTTTTCATGATTACAATATACTCATTTTATTGGATTTATCCAGAAGACTCTCTCTCTAAAGTCTTTATAAATGCTCAGGGCTCAGCAAAGTAACTGAGTTCATTTCAAAACATTAACCTTTAAAAACTAGTCAGTCTCAGGCACACAAGAAGTTACACTAAAATAGTTTTTCTCCATACAATACATTTATGTCACAAAATAATACTACTGTATTTATTACTTCTCATCCAATAATCCTAGCATAAAAACACTAAAAAAAAAAAAAATTAAAAAAATGTAAACATATTTTAGATGGACACGTATACATTATAATCACATTTTATTGCTCTACAATTAAATACAGGTTTTGTGGTAAACATGCAATTCATTTTTACTGAATAGTTTTGAAAGAAGTCTTCTGTTCTCAAGGCAAATTTAATTCCCTATGATACTCTTCAAATAATTGGAGGCAGGATTCAGTGGAAAGCTTCTTACAGACTTTTGTTGCTTTTGGCTCAAACCCAAATGGAGGCTGGTAAGACAGTAAAATCTTCCCACTCTCCAGAAAGATCTGGTGGGCTAAGCAGATGAAGAGAAAAAAGAAAAGAAATCAAAATACATGTGTGTAACTAGATACAGAAAAAAGCCTGTGCATCTTTTTTATCATTTAAAAAGAATCTAGCTCACGTGTACCAAAACTACTTGACAGATACTACTTAGGAGATAGGAATAATCAAGACATTCATGAAAAAAATACTGCAGCTGTACTGAAGAAGAAAGCCAGGATGAATCTCAACACCGATAAGCCAGCATTTATTTCTGGAAGATATCTTCTCAGTTTTTGTGCAAATTTGGCCTCATGTTCGTAGACTCACTGCTTTACCATTGCTTGCATTGTGTAGCTGGCCTGCCAACAAACACATTTGCATCATTACTCAGTGAATGACTGCCTTTTATGAAAGAAATAAAGGAAGTAACTAACTAAAAAAGAAACAGAACTAATCATTGAAAAAGAAAAATCCATATTAAAAATTGTAAAATATTTTTGAAATTTATATGAATACACATCTTCAGATTATAAATAAGATGATGTTAAATGTGTTTGTTTTTTTCTCTAATCATTTTTCATATTTCAGTTAGGATGCAATTGTTTGAGGTTAATGTTCTCACTGAACTTTATTTATACCTAGTTGTTGTGAGTCAGCAACACAACACAGGGTTCTTGTGCCAGGACGATTTCTTTCTTGCTGCAATGATCATGATCATAATGCTGTATATATATCCAGTATATATATTCCTCTCATTCTTCTAAGCAAGCCTCTAACACGTGTGTTCAGTACATTTCCACTAACAATGCATTGCTGAGAAAGCAAGCAAATTCCATAACATGTGTTAATAATCAGCAGAGTTTATCTTATGCCTAGGTACAAGACACCCCTGTTCATTCAGACCTTCTGTCTCCTTTCCACAGCCTCATTATCAGCGAGTGAGTAAACAACAAGGCCGAGCTGGCCTTTCCATCTCCCGCACCTAGTGGAAAACTTCTGATTTTCATAAATATAGGGTGGAAAAAAGGAAAAAATATTTCTCCTGAATGTCTACAAATATCAAAGAATTGTGAAACAAACTAACAAACACATAACAATAAAAGACACAGATGAGTTAATTTGCCAGCTATATTTGAAATACTTAAATATCCATTCTTTATTTGCCTAAACAATTTATTTAGGAATTTCTTGCTCACATTTTTGATGGATGCCAAGAATGCATGTAGTTCTACACATAAATGAATTAAGAAAAAGCAATCATAAAGATTATTTGGACAATCATGACAATAATAAAAGAACTGAAGTTGGTTATTAAATAATGTGAGTCAACAAGATTCATAACTCTTGAGATTAAATCAGCAACTTATAACAAAAGGTATAATCAGTAAAAGGCTCTAAGAATTTCCAGTGTCTATTTGAATAATATTTTACAGCTAATTTACAGAATTTTCAGTGTAATTAGTAATTAAGAATCACGCAACTCATAGCAGGAGAGACTTCAATATTTTTCTGTATTAGATTGGCAAAACACTTATCCAGGGAGACCTTCTTCAAGGATGAACCTTCTCTTTTCCCTTGAGAGTGCCAACAGTTCTAGTCATAGAGAAGATATATTTATTTTGGTAACATATCAAAAGTGCAGACACTTTTCACTGGTAATTAGATGACCAAACAGTATATATTTCTTTCAGAAGAAACAGAGAAAAGTATCACATGGTGCAGAAGAATTTTTGGCTTATATTAAGCTAGCAGAGAAACAGGCTCAATTTTGTTAGACAAGATTGGCAGAGTCAAAAAAATAAATCATAATAATACACTTTTATACTGCCAAGACTATGATAAGAATTCCTGTTGTTGACATTACTAATCAAAACAAAACCTTATCAAAATGAAAACATTTCCTAACTATTTACTTATTTTTAATCATTTTCTTTGATTTTAATCTAGAATCAAAAAATCATAGAATTGCTCAGGTTGGAAAAGACCTAAAGATCATCAAGTCCAACAACAGACTAACCATAGTACCCTAATTCTAACAACCCTAGATCATGTCCCTGAGCACCACATGCAAATGCTTTTTAAACACATCCTGGGATGGTGACTCAACCACCTCCCTGGGGAGCCTATTCCAGGACTTAACAACCCTGTCTGTAAAGTTTTTCCTGATATCCAACCTAAACTGACCCTGGCACAACTTGAGGCCATTTCCCCTCATCCCATCACCTGTCACCAGTGAGAAGAGACCAATCCTGCTCTTACTGTAAGAACCTTTCAAGTATTGGAAAAGAGCTATAATGTCTCCCTTCAGCCTCCTTTTCCCCAGACTAGACAGCCTCAGTTCCTTCAGTCTCTCCATGTAGGGTATATTCTCCAAGCCCTTCACAAGCCTTGCTGCCTTTCTTTGGACCTGCTCCAGCACCTCAATGTCCTTTCTGAAGTGAGGTGCCCAAAACTGAACAGGTGAGGCCTCATCAATGCCGAGTACAGGGGCAAGATTACTTCCCTAGTCCTGCTTACCACACCATTCCTGATACAAGCCAGGATGAACAGGCCTTCTGTAACCTCATTCCTTCAAATCAGAATAGGACTTCAGCAGCAAGTGAGAGGGAAAAAAAGCCATTCTTAGTTGGCCTGTCCATTTGTGTCCTATCAAGATAAATTCTACCAATCTTTTATATTACTGACACTTTAGATACTATCTGGCAGTCTTCAATATGATTTGAATTGACATGTTGAGGCATTGTGGTGCTGTGAAAAAGAATTCAATCTGTTTTTATATTTTCCATTTCCATATAGATAAACATGGAGGCAGAGAAATGCTGCAACAGAAATCTTAAGGAGTGCCAACTAAAGCTGGAGATCTTTTCTTCAGCACACGATGAACTGAGAAGCAGACTGAACTCATTCTCACTGCAAACTAACTACAGTGCAAGTCATGGAGGAGAGGCTTTAGGACACTTAGATGTGAGAGATATTTTTTGAAGAAAAACATGTAAATCAGACATTCCCTTTTCAGACTGCAAACAACAGGGCTAATCATAGAGATGCACCTTCCTTTGGTAACAGATAAACAAGCATACAGACTATTGTCAGCTTCCTTTTCTCATATGACTTTAACCTTCAGGGCCTATAAAACTAAAGATTGAATTGTTAAGTTTTGAACCCTAATAATAAAACTGTTGTGAGAATATGCTGCACAAGATCTTTAACGGACAGGAACTGGCACTGCATATCAAGGTATTTATGTCATGTTTATGGTATTTGAACAGATAAATATATTTACAGTTTTGATCGCATGAAAGTTAGTCTGTACACTCTTGTTGAGCAGTGCACATAAATTCCCTGAGCCTAAATATAACAGACTCGAACAGTCTAGACTGCATGAGTTCACTTCATTGTTACAAACATTTTATTTTAAAAGGATTATTTCACTCATATCACAGAAAAATTTAGACCAAGATGTACAGTGGGTTCTGCTCTGGACTTTCATGTCATTCATGAAGTCTGGTAAGTTAATCTTTCCAAAGCTATTGCAGAAACAGGAGAATAATGCAGTTCGTGCTTTACTAATGTGCTCCACTAAGTGAAAATCTACAGATCCTGTCACATGAAAAATTAGGCAACTATAAAAGTGTTTTTCTAGCATTAAGAAATATGATCTGTCAGCAGTCTACAGGTTGGTTTGGCCTGGTTCCGTGACTAGTGAGGCAGAGGTATTTCACAAAATCCGTGCCTCCAGGAAAGGGAAACAGGGGACCCCAAAATAATTAAAAACAGCAGCAACAGCCTGAGGAGAAACAAACTAATTTTACTAAATATGGTATAAGAATGCAAAATACCACACTGTAATACAATATAATTAGAACTGAAGCTAATAAATCAAATATAATGACAGTGAGACTGTCTGAAAAGCTGAAGACCTTACGGTAATACTGAAGTGATGCGCGCAGTCAGGACAGGAAGCAGCAAGCAGAGGCGAAGTAGAAGAGCAACAAAGAGAAAAGGCTGATCAGATGACCTTTCCAGGTGTTTTATCTATCTATCATCACCTCTCTGACTGCAAAGTCCCCTGGGGAATGTAGTTCTTCTTCTCTTCCAGACAGGTACCCGGAATTGGAGCATTAACACTTTAACTCCCAGTGCACTACATGATGTTATGATGTGGAATACCAGTAACTAAAAATCATAAAACCATGACAAGATCAAATATAAATATGCATTAAATCAAGATATTAAGACCATGCATGAAAGAAAGGTAAAAAGAATATGCTGATCTACTTTGTTTTACATAACATGAACAACAATGTTGAAAAAAACAGTAGTAGCTGCTTTAGTAACATCACAGCTTTCCAGTGAACTACTTGCCTATCATATGCTTTAGTCCTGTGCTGGATCATAGTAAGGGCTATATAAAGGAAGTATTAGGTATATCTGACATAAGTACCAGGTTTCCTGTGAAGATCAACAGACAATTGCAACACGTTTTTTTTGTTTTGTTTTGTTTTAATATCTGATTACATTCACACACAGCACTAAATTATTAAGCCACAAAACTGTCAGTGATGTTAGAAGGCTGAATGACTTGTGGTGGAAAACAATCAGGAATAAGTTAAAGCTGCAAAACTTCTCTTAAACTTGAAGTCTAAGAAAAAGAAAGAAAACTTCCCCATGATGTTAGAATATCCAGTTAAACATCTGAATATCCAGAAACATATCTATGGTATCCTGGGCTCCATCAGAAGAAGTGTGGCCAGCAGGGAAGGGAGGTGATTGTCCCTCTCTACTCTGCCTTCATGAGGCCCCATCTGGAGTACAGACCTGCATCCTGGTCTGGGGCCCCCAGTACAGGAAAGTTGTAGAGCTGTTGGAGAATGTCCACAGGACAGCCATGAAGATGATCAGAGGTCTGAAGCATCTCACCTACAAAGACAGGTTGAGGGAGCTGGGTTTGTTCAACCTGGAGAAGAGAAGGGTACAAGGAGACCTCATTGTGGCCATCTATATTTAAAAGGGGATTATAAACAGGAGGGAAATCAATTTTTTTACAAGGGGAGACTATGACAGGACAAGGGGGAAAGGTTTTAAGCTCAAGGAGGAAAGGTTTAAGCTGGATGTGAGAAGGAAGTTATTTACAGAAAGAGTGGTGAGGTGCTTGAACTGACTTCCCAGAGAGGTAGCCCCTTCCATGAAGGTGTTCAATACTGGGTTGGATGGGGCCCTGGGCAGTTTGATCTAATACCAGACTGGGAGGCTGGTGGCCCTGTCTGAGGCAGGGGGAGTGGAATTTCATGATCCTTGGAGTCCCTTCCAACCCAAGCCATTTTATGATTCTGTGATTCTATATCTCTGAAGGTAAAAGAAAGGAAATGGATTAGAGAAATAAACAGATAGTCAATAAAAGCTCCAAATAAAAGGCAAGAATGGTACAAAAACATCCAGAAATCAAATTGATTTAAAACATGTAACTAAATTAAAATGAGTAAATTAATTGATGCAGTACCAAAAGAATCAGTCCTGGGACAGATTTTGTTCCATACTTGCAGTAATTATGTTTATCCAAACAGTATGAATGTGATACCTGATGGCAATGAAATGTGTTGCACTGACAGTAAGCAAGGAGAGGAACTGAAACATTCTACCAGGCTTAGAAGAATGCCTCCTTCCAATTTGTTACTCCTGGAACTAGCTAGAAATAATGACGTATCATAATCTAAAGTTATTAATTCATCAGGTACTATAAGCTACGATAGCTACAATGAAAATAGCAAATGATACAACAGGAATTCATCCAATGAAATATTTCCAATAAAAACAGGAAAGTAGTGATGCTATGAGTGAGATTCAAAGTACTATTCTTGTCACATACTCCAAAAATGATTAATCTTATCTAGATCTGTCTTTATCAGAGTGCTAGTTTATTTCTAATGAAAATGCAGTAATTGAGTGTTAACAGAACTGCTGTATTACCAAGTAATTGGTAGACTCTGTATGGTTTCAAAACTCCTTTTTTGAAAGGCACAAGGAAGAATGAAAACAAAGCATTCAAAACGTTTTAACTTCTCACATAAACTTAAACAAATGTTCTTTTGAGCCAGCATGGCAAGATGTTTTATTGAATTCACAGTTGGCTTCTTTGGACAAAGACAGCTAACATATAATAATTAAGGCAAAACCAGCATGACTGCTATGTAAGTGAATCATTAAGGATAACCACGTGATAGGTTTTATTATATTTTTGTTTTCTGTTTTTTCACTTATGAAGTAGAAGATCTTGGGGTGCCAGTAAGATGTGTCTTGTAGCTAAATATTTTCAATAGAAGGGATATTTCAGAGAAGAAAAACAATATCTTTTCAATCCTTAGCATTAACAACAGTGCACAATCAGTAGATGAAAGAAATGGCTCCTAAAGGAAGGCTATGCAAACTACTAAAACACTATTATACTATTTATAGACCTAAGTGAAGAACAGCAATGTTTTGTCACTGTTTCAAAGTCCAGTTTGCATTGTGATTTGGGAAAAAAAAATGAATGACTCTCCACAAAAGAAATACAGAGAACTTTCAGACGAATCAGAATGAGCTATTATTTCAACCATTTCAAAATGGTTTAGCTAGGTTAAAAATAAAAATAAAAAAAATCTTATATAAGAAAACAAAATATAAGAGAAGCTCTTTTGGGAGTCATCCGTAAAGACTCAGAGAATGCAGCTTTGAGTTTTTAGTCCTGTATTCTTTAGCGCTTTGTATTCCACTGCTATTCTTGCTCCCCAGGCCAACTTTACAAATCCTTTATCCAGATGGATCCTGTCCTCGTGCACTGAAAGCTGGTGTAACTAAGTGTGCCACAACAGATGAAACAAAGTTATGAATGTCTCACTCCAATTTATAGGAGGGAGAAAAGGTTCATTTAATATTTGTATACTCGACAGTGAGATCAAGACACAACATGTCAAATTTTAGCCTGACCAATTTATTACAAATCCTAGTCATTTAGGGAGATGGGGAAGGGAAGACGGGCAATAGAAAAGATAGGAAATAAAAGCAAAGAATCTTTGTAGGAAGCAAGAGGGAGACAGCCACCACCATGGGTTCAGTGGGGCTCATAGTTCAGTCCTTGATCTTCAGTAGTGGAGGGTCACTGGGCATTGTTGCTCCACTGACTATGAGGACGGTGATAATGGTGACAACAGTGAAACTTCCCAATGGCAGTACACACTTAAAAATAAGTCCAAAGTGGTTGAGTCAGCTCCTTTTGGAGTGACAGCTCCTGGCTTTTGTATCTCAGCAGGAACTCCCTTTATTCTCATCTTTCAGGCCTTGCCAGCAGATAAGAGGGAGCATGGAGGTGCCGACTTGTATCTTGCCTTCACAGGACACAATGGTATCATCCCCCAATTTCCAATAGCAAGCCAGAGTTATTTGGTCACGGGCCAGCTCTTCCTCCACTAAACAGTCCTGAGCACTCTCTTCCAAATGCAAACAACTCCCAAGAAATGTTTTCAAATGTAAAATTGTCCACACAGTGATGTTGACTGCCACACAGCAATCCCCACCTCTCAGGTGACTCATCCTGGGTTGTTTCACATTCGAGGGCATGCTGCACCTCCTGCTTTCTGCTCCAAAAAACATCTAGGCATTTCCTCTGCCTTTGCTCTGTGCCTGGAGAAATACAGTGGTGAAGAAGCTAAGCTACTGAAAGCAGAAGGCCACTCTCTTCACATCATGCTATACAGAGATTAAAGATGAAGGAGAAAATATATTAAAATGCCTCCTCTCTTTCTATTTCCAAAAGAACCTGATATTCAGAAATCTCTTAGCACCCATTTCCTCTTTATCTCCTTCCCTAAAGAAAGGTTCTTTCTTTGAATTTCTTCCGGTGATTACATGCAATTCTCAGGGGGGTACTCCTGGGTAACTAATACTAACCCTTTGTAATTTAATGCTATTCAGTCTCCCCAACTGTAAGTAGTACTGTAGGTCAGACTGCAGCTATCTGCAGTAATTTAAGAGACATTTAAAGTGTACCTCTGAAGAACCTTCTTGGTGTAATGCTGAGAGAAAAGTCCCTTCCAGTGCACATTAACAAGCAAGGCTTGACCAATCAAACCTCTGTCTCCACACCATATGGTATTTTATTGTTTCTCCCCTATCTTTTATATTGCAGTGGAAATGCAAAGTGGTGTCTCCTCTCAAAGGCAGGAAAAGGAGCCCTCATTCAAATCTAAAGAGAATAGCACCAGTAATAATGCAAACTCCTGGCGGTGGATCTGATATCTTGACTGATCTTCATCACAGTAGAAACACTGCAACCAGATCTACAGCCTTTGCTTTCAGGAAAGTGCCTACCATTCTGCCTTATTGAACCACCTGGTTACTGAGGTATGTGTACTTCAGGCCAACCACTTGAATAATGGAATGGCCTCCTTTGGAGAGACACTCTCCATGTGCATCCGTCCTGTATGCACAGCTGCCCTCAGCCCTGACTGCCACACCACCTTTTTGCCCATACTGGCCACAACTCTCTCTGCAATTCCCTTTCAAGACTTGTCAGCTGCTCTTCAGTGTCTGTATAGGAGAAAAATGAGAGTAATGACTGCTCTGACAAACATTTCTGGAAGATGTGGAAAAAGAAAACTCGAATAGGCATACAGGTTTAGCCCAAAGACTGTCACTACCAAATCCTTCCCAGACTGGCATCTGTAGCAAAACAATCCGATAAGAAAAGTTGCTCACCAGGGGGCCAGCCGGTGGTTGCATAAGCAACATTCTGTCATGATCTTGTAACAACAGACACTGAGCTCCTCAGTTCATCACATTCCTCCTCCTTACATGTGTCTCGTCTTCCTGCATTCTTGACTAGTTGAGTTTCCAGAACTGCATTTCTTCCAACAGATCTAACATCATCAAAGTCAACCCTATTCATTCTCCTCAATACAGATCTTCTCCAATTTACTTCCTGGTCCACATCAAGTAAAATCATCATAGCTATTTTTCCCTCAATGAACCAGAATTATCCTTTTACTCCATCGTTTTCTAAGGAGTCCACTGAGGAACCTTGTTTCAGAGTTGCCTGTTGCCTCGACCTACTGCTAGAAGTAGGCTCACACTACAGTTATGATTTGGACATTTTTTTCTAACATTCTGCTTTGAAGATTCCTTTTGCACCTCTCAGAGTAAAAGTGGAAGTCTCTCTGCAATGAAAGAAATCAATAAATAATTACTGCTTCATATAGCAGTAGCACCATGAACCAGATGAGACAGATAAGTACCTATATTCTGGCAGAATGCTGCCTTGATGGTCCTCAGTCTGCTAAATTTCTGTCATGAAAGAGCAAGATGCATTTCCCTACTGTTTCAAGTGAAGTCGCACAGAGAAAGGGCACCTTGCAAAGCAATATATGTTGATCCAAAAAAAGAGACACAGGAAAAAAAAAAAAAAAAAAAAAAAAAAAAAGTCAAAACAAGTGCTATATTAACACTTACTTAAAAATCTATATCAACATAGAGGACTGGTCAATGTTTAAATCTGCCTTCAGGCCCTGATTGTTAGCTTTCCATACAAAAGCCTCTCAGGTCCAAACCTTGTATAGGTGAACCTTATTAGGTGGGCTCACTTTTCAAGTTTCGCAGGTCCTTTTGGATAGCCTCCCTTTCTTCTATTGTAACAAATGCACCATTCAGCTTAGTGTCATCTGCAAACCTGCTGAAGGCGAACTCAATCCCTCTTACTAAGTCATTGACAAAGGTGTTACAGAGCACCAGTCCCAAGACAGAGCCCTGAGGGACACCACTCATCACCGGCCTCCTTCTGGACGTAGAGCCATTGACTGTAACTCTCTGGCTGCAACATTCCAACCAGTTCCATATCCACACAATAGTTCATCCTTCAAATCTGTATCTTTCCAATTTGGAGTAAAGAATGATGTGTACGACAATACCAAAGCCCAGGCAGTTCTTCCTTTGTCTACTACTTTGTCTTCCATCACTCCATCATAGAAGGTTACCAGATTAGGTACAATCTTGGATTCCACTGATAAGGAGAAAAATGTGGGATGAGAATGATCTGAGGGCAAATGCAGAACTTGAATGAAAAGAGAAGACTGAATACATAAGAGAAAAGCATCCACAATTGACTGAAAATATAAAACAATATTAGCTTACTAATAATTTAGTATACTACTTGTATGCATCCATAATTTGATAATAGCTGTGAACGGAGACTGAACATAAATAATTAAAAAGGGAAACTTTGCAACATGGCAACAGATGTTTTTGCAGAAACTCTGTCAATTATATGATGACAAAACAGCTGTTTGAGCAATTTTTAAGATAGCTCAGTTTATGTAGAATCAGATGTTAATGGAGGCATCAATTAAAAGATGATTCTGACATTCAAAATGTTGGTTTTTATAAATCTATAAATGATTTTGTATATGTTTTGTTTAGAGACTGTACTATTCAGAACTAAAATAATCACTCAGACTAAAAATGTTATTATTCTACACGTGCTTAGATCTACATGACACAAAACACAATTCATTCTATCAAAAAACTTTGCATGTGTTTGATGATAATCAATTTAAGAATAATTGCTACTAATGTTTGTCAATTAGCTGTACTTCACAAGGTATTCAAAACAGAACCTTTTGTGATTCTTCTTTTGTAAAGCAGAGCCAGTCAGACTAAGCTATAATAGCTGAGTAAACAACAGCGTTCTAATATGGAAAATGAGGTTTATACTAGTTTTAAAATCTTCAGTCTGCAATTTTTTTTATGGCATCTACACAGACTCATACAAATGAGTTGATCAGACTGAGGGTGTCAGCCAGTTACTAAGACAGTCTTTGATGCTTCGTTTTTTCATTAATAATATTGTTAAGAATGTCAACTTTTTACAGCTAACACCAAAAATGGTGAGTGCTTACTGCTTTGCTCATGTGAGACTAAGTGCTCAAAGTCAGATCACACACTGCTTTTGTGTCTGATGTATGTCTAAATAAAATTCCATCATTATGTTAACAATGTCAACTGTTTTGTGCTTAGCTCTTAAGAACACTGGTAATTTTGTCTTTTATAAATATAATTACCATAATCCCAAACACTCTGTGTGGTTCAGGGATATATTACAGAACAATAAGAAAGGAAAAACAAATTTCCTATAGTTTTTGAAATAGTGCAGCTCAAAACATAAACTTCAATTACTGTGTTTTATGGCCAGAAGAATCAAGCCTCTTCCAGTGTAAATTAACAGGATGATATGAGACATAAGACGACCAAATATGATCTAACAATTTGGTTAACAAATTAAATATAATAGAGTACAGGTAATTCTTTCAATCTACCCAATTAAATAAACAAAATTCTTCCTGTCACAATACTAATAGTGAGAAATTCTCTGAGCCTTTGTGACAGAAAGAGGCTCATACAATTCCATGATCCAGATAACATGCATGCAGTTATTTGTAGAATACACTGCTGTTAAAGCATTCAACAACAAAACAAGATCTCAAAGTATATTTGCAAGTCTTTGGGATAAGTAGGTCTTTTTCAGTAGAAAATCTCTGGCTAAATTATAGCTATAATTAATTCCTTATAATTTACAGCCTCAGTATGTGCACAATCCTACTCCTTTTTTATTTAAAAATACAAAGGACATAAAATATTTTAAAACTTGCTTGAATCAAAGACAGGAGCACAGAACTATACAGCTCACTACATAAACAACTGCCTATATAAAAATCCTGTCATTGTGATGTGTTTAGTATATTTTGATCCATACAATCATCTATTCCTGCAAATAAAAAAGAACAAGGACAAAGGGAGGAAGGCACAGCTGCTCAGAAAGCCAGTGTTAAAAATAATAAAAGAGGATGGTATGGGAAATAGAATTTTCTCACCTCTCCAAAAC
This sequence comes from Excalfactoria chinensis, assembly GCF_039878825.1. Classification (NCBI taxonomy): domain Eukaryota; kingdom Metazoa; phylum Chordata; class Aves; order Galliformes; family Phasianidae; genus Excalfactoria; species Excalfactoria chinensis. The sequence goes on along the minus strand of NC_092826.1, from coordinate 63,430,466 downwards.
TACTGAATGATGTTAGAGCAAGAATAGGGCATGATGTGCTCTCTCAGCAGACTTTTATACATTTCCAGCCACAAAGTGTTCACTGACCCACAAACATAGCTTGATAGTTTATGGCTAATGCCATCAACAAGCAAGCTAAAAAAATTCAGTCTCCTTCAGGTTATTGAAAATAAATCCACTTTTTCCTTTCAGTGGGGGAAAAAGACTTTAAAAGCATTTGCGCTTTATAGAAGGTGGTTATGTATATTCATAGAAGAGAAATATCACTCAGATTTGATAATAATATCAAGCCTTCCAATTTTTTTGTCTGAAAAATCAGAAGGTAAATAAACAAATTATCTGACTAGATTTACTGGATGCACACTTGCATCTTTCAACCAAGTTATAAGACTCAGGGGGAGATTTAAAAGTCAATTGCCAGTCAACTTCTGTCATTAAAGGAGATTAATTTTCTTCCCAGACACAAGAGTTTGATATATACATGGATAAAGCTTTAATGAAGGCAACAGAGCTGCTGCTGACACAGTTCTTGAAGAATCCGACAAAGAAAATTGTTGGTCTAATCTTTTTGTTGTAGACTACGGCTCAATGGATGACTGATTTCTTCAGTGCCTACACAGAAATTTTTTTTCTGGCAAACAGTGAGATTTACTCTGCATCTGAAACCTCATGTTCTATTAAATTCAAAGCAAGATTATTTCACTATGTTTTTACTGTTCCAGTTAAAGCAAAAGGCTAGGTGAATAAAGCAATACACCTGCAAACCCAAGTTCCCAAAACTTCCAAAGAAGATTGATATATTAGTGTTTCTATTTTGTAAACAACTAGGTAGGTGATTCCTCTGCAGAGCAAACTGCCAATACCCTCTTGAGATCTCCCTGCATCTTCAGAAAATTACCCCAAACTTTTAAATGTAAGCTATAAATAATCTCCTAAATAATCTCTTTCCTATTCTGGAGAATAAAAATGTAACTATTGAAATGGAAAATTCTTAAGGAAAAAAAAAAAAATAAATAAAATAAAATAATAAAAAAAAAACAAAAAACAAACAAAAAAAACAAAAAAACAAAAAACAAGGGAAAATCTATCCAAATATTTCCCTGTCCACTGTTTATCATACCATTCTTAGGAAAGAAGGAAATCCTGAAAAGAAAAGCTATCAGGACCTATCAGGAGCAAAAGAGAATCCATCAGTTGCGACAGCCTTCTGCCCTCTCCCTATTCTAACTTTTATTTCCAGTAACCCTGCACAAGGAATAACCACCACTGACAGTTGTGATGGTTGCATCCAATATAAGCAGTTAAACATCACTGACAGTCATGATGGATGTGACTAGTTGAGACAGTCCAGCTCAAAGTGGATTAGAGGGAAAAATAACAAAACAACTGTGGAGGACTAATTAGAGCAAATTGCCCACTTAACCACTCTGCTTGTTCAACTCAATCCAAATTTGGAAGCAACTAACATCTGCATTCAGTATGCAAATATGACTATGAATCAATCATCTAAACCTATAAATAGTGAGAAGCAAAAGAGGCCCTTGAGCTCTGCTATACAACAGTGGGATACATGACAGTATCATCAAAAGAAAAAAAAAAAAAAAATCATAGTAGAAAACGCCAGTCCATAGTCAAGAAAAACAGGAGAAGCTGAAAGCCAGAGAGAAAAGGGGTGAGCCTAAGGCAATATAGGAGAATGAAATATGAGAGAGTTAGTTGAAATTAAAATAAAACCAAGTTGTAAAATGATCCAAAGTTTCAAGTCTTCTAATCTGCTACCAGTATAAATAGTTGCAATTTGTAGACTATGTAATTTATTTTGTTGTTGTTGTCATTTAACTTTTGACTGCCTCCATATTTATAGATAAGTTAAATGATTAAGTTAAAAATTCAGTAATACATGAAATCATTGTTACAGGATTACAGAATAAGAGATTGCTTGTGGTTAAGTAGTGCTATGATTAGAATTAGGCATAAAACAACAAATGCACATCACGAGCAACAGTACCTGTGCATGACAAAATGTGCTAATGTTTTGACTAAGATATTCTAGTTTTCTTTAATAATTAATAAAAATCTAGTTTTCTCAGTAATTTTTGTATAGTTTTTGTTCCACTGACCTAGATTCTTTTATGAAGTACTAATTCCAGTAGTGATCACCAACCATCCACACAGTATATCCTTCTGCCTATTTCCCCAAGATAAAATATACCATCATTTTAAAATTACTGGAATGTTCAGCTTTTTGAGAGGATACAGCTTAGGGCAATGAAGATGATCAGAGGGCTGGAACATCTGTCATCTGAAGACAGGCTGAAGGAGCAAAGCTCATTCAGTCTGAGAAGAAAAGGCTGCAGGGAGAACTCCAGAACTCATCACAGCCTTCCACTATTTAAAAGGAGATGGTAAACAGGAGGGAAGTAAACTTTTGACATGGTTAGATAGTGACTGGACAAGGATAAATGGTTTTGAACTAAAGGAGGAAAGATGTAGATTAGAAGTCAAGAGGAAAGTTTCTCACTGAGTGAGTGGTAAGTTGCTGGAAAAGGCTGCCCAGAGAGATGCTCCATCCCTGGAAGTGTTCAAGGCCAGGTTGGATGGGGCCCTGGGCAACCTGAGCTAGTACTTGATCTAGCAGTTGGCCACCATTACTGCAGCAAGGAGACTGGAACTTAATGAATTTTAAGGTTTCTTCCAACCCAAGCCATTCTATGATTCTATGAGAGACAAAAATTTTAGAATTATTCTTATTTCACTAGCATATTTTTCTCCTCATTAGAAAACTTCACATTTTCCACTTAAAACATCTTTTTGCTCAATTTATGCCCATTTGTCTGTCAAGTTTGTCATTTTGCTTGAGGCATTTTTCTTCCTCAGTATTTGGTGCAAAAATCAGTTCAGAGAATGTGACATACATCTTTTCCATGTTTGACCTGCTGAATGTGGGCCAGGCTTTTCTTTCTCTTTCAGTGGTAGCACAGTCTTTCAGTTTTTCTCCTCAGTGCCCATGCCAACTTAAACTCAGCATTCTCAAATATGGTTACCCAGATTTTTATACAATATTTGTACTCTTCCAAAAATACATCATCAGATATATTCTATACTTAGACTCAAAACTGAGGTGTTTTTTTGGCAACTTAGAAATTAAGCCAGGAAAAACATTGAAGCAACCAAAGCTAGCTGACATCAATAATAAGCCTTCTAATGAGATTTCTGAGTAAAAAAACACGAAATGTGTCAGTGTGCTACAATTTGACCTCCACAGAATCACTGTGGTGAAAATAGTTTTGGACACAGTCAAGTAAAAACTTAGTATTTCTCCTGTGATAAATCATTTGTAACACAAATTCAGATATGAAAATAGGCACTAAACTAAGGAATGCTCAAATAAATGTTTAAATTATTGCTATAAACTATATTAATTTCAAGTATAATACCTACAAAAAACAGGTAGTGCTCTTAATGGAAACACAAACATATGCAAATATACTCAATTTGTTAAGAAAGACAGGGACCTTTCATAATAGATTTTTGAAAGAGAAACTCACTTTGAAGTTACATTGAATGTATCAACATTTTCAAATCATAATGTTTAATTAAAAGTTGATCAACATATCATCTAACATATACATATGTGCATGCTTTTCAAGTGAACTCCTTGCCTGGACGCCTACCTGTGTGATGTGGTGTAGGGAGCCTGCTCTGGCAGGGGGGTTGGACTCGATGATCTCTAGAGGTCCCTTCCAACCCCTACAATTCTGTGATTCTGTGAACTCCCTAACTATACATAACTAACAGAAGAAACCTTATACTGATGAACCTGTATGGAAGACATAGACAAATGCATTCCTTCAGCTTGGTTTAGTCCACACACGGTACGTTTCATGATAATCTATTTCTGCTAAAAGATTAGATTTGGGGCTGATTGATGAACCACAGCTCATTACAGTAGGCTCATGCAACCTGTAAATCACTCTCAGGGTACACTGGCTTGTTTTATTCTGCACTATCTCAGCTGAACATTAAGAGTCAAATTGATCTCTAAACAGTTGGCAGGTGTGTGGGGAAGTAGGAAGGTAGAGAAGGCAAGACTGAAGAGAATTATCTGTGGTTCCTTTGAGAGATTAAAATACAGTCTACAGCCATTTTGCTGGATTAACTGAAATTCATTCAGAACACTCCTATACAGGCTTCATTAATTTGTATATTTACTCTCTTCGTAACGGCCATACTTACGTACAAAATAATAACTTCAGGATAATGATGCAAGTAGCTGATTTGCAAGCAGGTCTATTTTCAGTGCAAAATCATTTCCTATTAAGCAGTCTAAGGGCAGGGAGAGACAGAAAATTAAATGTCCCTAATGAATACCATCATGAAAGTAAGTAGCCATCTCACACACACAACATTGAGCTCATAGGACCAGAGCTGCATTCTTTTGCAGTGGTAGGAATCAATAACTTTACTGATTTATCCCTTGATACAGACAAGATAATATAGATCCCACATATCTAATTTATGCATACACAGACTCAAGAGCTGAACATGCAGCTGTGACCATCTGTACCACCAACCAGCTGATATTTGTGTAAGGGGCAGGAACATCCATAAATGTATTGCTAACTCTGATCAGATGTTTGCTACCTACCCTTGAGTATAAGGAGAGAAATATTTCACAATCTTACTGTCTGCATGTGAACATTTCTATCCTCTTCTACTGTCAATGATTATGCAAGAAGCAACTAAACAAAACAGATGATGTGATGACATGATTTTCCTGCTGAATTTGAGAATCTAGGTGGACTGGCTGATAAAAAGGGATATTAGCACCAAAATGAAAAAAAATTTACTGTGAACTGAATCCTTACTACACGACAGCAGAAAATTCACCAGAATAAAATCCTCTATGTGCATGTGTAGATTGCAGATAATCTACCCAGTAGACTGAACATCACAGGAAATTTTGCTTGAATTACTTTGCTACTCACAAAAATACTTTGGATTTGGAGATGGATGAAGATGAAAGTATTAAGTTTTGGTGAGAGGGACTGATGAACTTAAGTTTATCACTGAAGAGCAACTGGATGCATTATTTGTTCATTTCAGCTATTAATTTCAATATACACAGAATAATTTAGCAGCTGAATAGTACAAAATATGAGTGACCTCTCAGAAGATCTTTCTTTATATTTGAATGAGGAGGTATAAGATACAAGTCGTTCGGTTCTTTTTAATGAGTATGCAGCTTCCCCATTCATCATACCACCATCTGATTGAAGCAGTTTTTATGCTTTTTTAATTAATCTGGGTCTTGTACATTTCACTGCAGAACCCTGCCTTGTCAAAGCTGTATTTAAAAAGAACACTCTTCGCAAGCATTTTCCAGTGTGTTGTCCATGCCCTTTACACACACCCAAGGAGCAGTCAGTGGAAATTCATTAGCATGTGTTAGTGCAAAACTCTTCCAAAATGAAAGTGAGTGTACAAAAGCCCAGAGGGGAAAAAAAAAAAAAAATAAAAATGTAGAAGGAAATAAAAAATCAAAACTATCCCCATATATCCTTAACACTGAAGGTACAATTATACAGTAGTAGACACAGCAGTCCTATAACTGTATACATTAAAAGCCCACCATAAGAATTTGCATCTTCTTCACCATTCAGTAATTAGTTAAATTCTATTGACTACACAACCATAGGAGAATGCTGGTCAAAATCTCCCACCATAAAGAACATCTGAGTGAAAAATTCCAAACCATATCACATTATCTTGGAATATTAAGAGCTTGATGTGTTTCAGTGTTTGATTTCAGCAGGGGAACAATGTAATAACTTTGTCTTCATTGCCAGGTCTGTGAGAAATGTCTCCTTTCTACATTTGGTCCAAATTCAGGCAACTGTATGGAGAGATCTGTTAAATCTTGTTTTTAACTGGAACTCAGACCTTTGTGCTATGCTTTGACATTGTCACAGACTGGCAGACAAAAAGCAGAACAATTAGATGTATTGTGATGTGATTCACTTAATTCTACAGTCCAATGACTTGAAAATTACCAGTAGGAGAAGCTTTGGAACCAGTTCCATCCAAATCCAGGTGTTAGTTGAGGAATAATTCAGTTTAAATGGAATTAAATATTTCAAATTCATCAAATTCATGAAAATAAGACTTTGGTATCACGCTCCCAAAGGAAGTTTATTTGGCTTTGATTACTTTTCCTGAGGTGAAAAAATGATGAAAATGGAGAATTCTCTACTGCAGATTAACTGTTCTTTGGTCCTTAATCATGCTTCTGCCACCTACTGAATGTCAGTAGCTGGAAGACATACACTGTGATTCTGAGTGATCCCATTCTAACAACAGGATAAACCTATATTTTTGGGCTTTTTTAGCACTTACAAGGGAATCATATTAGAAAGGGACAGATAAATTTAACACTTGTTCTCATTTTGCTTCCTACTTTGCTTGTTTCTGCCCACCCCTAATAGTCACCAACTCAGTTGGCCTCCACAGCTCCCTAAAACACTTTACTAGCCAAAATGTAGTTCATAAAACAAGCCAAAATTGTGCAGCATATGAACTACATTGCAAAGTATGTGACCAGAAGTATCAATAAATCATAACTACTTGCTTAGAGCTCATTAGAGAGGAATGAAGTAGGCTCCAATGACAAGTTGGCTCATGTAGAGATCTCTGATTGGAGTCAGAGTAGGTCACAAGTTGCCTGAACTGAGAAGGGTGGGAGTGTTGAAGACTATAATCCATTATCTGCCTGTTCTGGTAAAACAGTAGGGAAGGAAGGGACTTTGATTCGTGTTGAGATGTGCATGAGACACTTCTGCAGGAGGAAAAAAAAAAAAAAAAAAAAAAAAAAAAAAGTGGAAATTTAAAATTTAAATTGCTAATATTACTATTATACTATTAATAAGCTTTGGAACAATCACAATTTGCAAAACTAAGCCTATTCTGCATTTTGAGACCAAATACTTTGGACATTACTTTTAAAGCACTTTTAAATAGTTTTAAAGACATGCAGTTATTCACAAACATAAGCCACTATCATTGAAGTTTTTTCAGAGGTCACATTTAAACCAGTCTTTGGCAAATTTTTCCTCCTAAATTTCTCAATGTTGTAATTTTAACTCATCAAACTGATCTAATAATGCTAACCTAGCCTTGTAGAGCAATTTCCTTAACAAATTAAGTTTTCAAAGAACTGCAAAGTTTGATGTTTTGTTTTTTGTTTTTTGTTTGTTTTTTTTTTTAAAATCCTTGTATATGACTTACCAAAAGGCCAGAAGTGTTACTTCTCAGCCCCAAATCTCCTTTGATTATCACTGCTAACCACTCTTCTACAACCTCAGCATCATTTTTTCCCATTATGAGAAATTATTCTGAGTAAAACTTGTCTGATGGATTGCAAAACTGTTACTCATTTAATTTACCATATTTCAAATTAAAGACTTCAAAGTCTCAAAGTATTCTGAGTTTTATTTAGTGTGGGGTAGCACACTTATTTTTCTGTACAGTATGACACAGTTCTTCAAAGTATTTTATATTCGTAGCAGAATTTTAAGAAGCTTAACTTTTCATACCTCTCCCATTCAACATATAAATTAAAAAATGAGGCCTTGGTAACCATTTCTAATTTAAACACTGCTTTCAATTAGAACTGTCAAATATTTTTCTGTGACAGAAGTCATAACCATCAAAGATGCAACAAAATCAAAATTTCATGATAGTATATTACTTAGCCCACACTTTTAGAAGGAACTTACATCTTCTCTATTTAAAGTCAGCACTTATATATAATTGAAGGCTGCATAGTTTAACGTCAAAATGTTGATGGTACTTTAGATTCATCAAAATGAAATTCCAAGTTGTCAACCTAATCTCATATAGCCTCAAAACAAGCTTATGAACTCTTAAAAGTCTTCAGGGAAGAGAAATTTCATTTTTCAGTCAGCTTAAACATCTGCAGAGTTGGAATTCAAAACTGAAAGTGGGAAAATGTTCCAGTTCCTGCTTTTAACAGCAAAGTTTAAATAGCCAATAATCAAGATTAATCTGTGGTGGAAATGTAAGGGTGACCTTCATGCTCTGAGAAATAACAAAGGGAAATTCTATTTTCTATAGATTTAAATTAATTAATTAATTAATTAAAAAAAAAAAAAAAAAAAGAGAGAGAGAGAGAAAAGCATTCATCATGACCTGCAAGACTGCAAAACTGTGCTTTGGGCATGCTGGTATAGAACACCGTCATCAAGACCTTAGAAAACAAAAGTTGACTGTGTATTTGATAGGCAACAAAAACAAGTCTAACTGACAAATGAATTATAACGAGTTTAAGGACTGCAAAAGACTGCAAAAGATGAGATTTTAGATCTCATACAGCTCTAAATATTAGATATAACAATAATATTTTTGCTAGCAGAAGGTTACTGCATAGCGCTCCACAGCAAAGTTACTCTGATCAACTTCCAAGCATTCACTGTAGGAAGAAACCATAACTAAGGACTGCAGGACCTGTAAACTCCACTACTTACACCACACTGGATGCTCAAAATCCTTAGATACTTTTGCATGTATCTAAGGATTGTAAGTTTCTGTCTGTGAGAATAAGGATGTGATTCAAAAAGAATGTAGGGACCCTTATCTCAGATAATACAGTAATCTATGAGCTTTGGAAATGCATATCTACACTCTTTCATCTCAAATGGAGTACAGATATTTTTGCCAATTTTATTGTAAAAAAGAGAACATATGCTTCATCATTATAACCTATTTATTTTGTATTCAATTTAAAACATTAAATTATCTGGAATTATAAAGTAATTTTAAAATAATTTAAACATTTTTTGTTCCTGAACTCTCTCTCATAGAATTTTAGTATGTGACGTACAGCATAACCACTTATACACTCATGCGTGTAATCATACTTGACTTTTAGCTTTATACAGTGCATCATAATTCACATCCACTTGTGTCCATAGCAGAGTGAGAGAATCCGAATATAAATACATTAGAAGACTGAGAAAAATGACATATGAATTGTAAACTCATCAAAGACATAACCCACCTAGAGTATAACTAGAACACTGATACAACTAAGATACAAGAGATACTGTATTTCCAGCTTCTGTTCTACACTTCTGTTATACAATGGCAATATACGCTATTTTTCCTTCCAGGTACTATGGTCTCCCTATACTACTTTATTGATTGATCATAGGTGCATTCTTCCCTTTGGATCCCTTCATTTTTTGGGGAAAAGAAAGAACATCTTTTTCTACAAGCCAAAGGCAGAGCAATAGTCTGATCAGTGTAACTGACATCTCTGCAAATTCCCTGTCAATAATCCGCAGTGTTGCTCATAAACCTTGTGTACACATATGAATCTATTCCAGTTACATTTGAATATGATGGTTGGCTATTGGTATTTACAAATTCAGTTGGCTGTCTCAACTCATTTGAGAATGCAAAAGAGTACATGTGCCCATATAAATAAAGTTATAAGTGGAGCCAGTGCTAAAAAGCAATCTCATCAGAGATTGAAGCAGAGGGCAAGAACAGAAGGTGCTCTATCCACAGAAGCTGGTAATTTATACACCAGCTTCAGAATATCAATTTCTGAAAACTGTAGGATAGGTTGGGGAGGGGAACGTCAGTGTCCCCTTGGATCAGTGCATTTTGAAATGAAAGGTACTAACACAGTTTTGAAAAACTTTAGATACTTTTATAATCCTGTAATTTTTTTAAAGAATATTTGATTAATGGGCTCCTTATATGTAGTTACTTTACCATACTTGAGTCAGATGTCCCAGGGGAAGGGTTAGAGGGGGAAAGGGGAACAGTATCTGAGAAGTCCGAAAAATATTCAAGCTATACATGTGAGGACCCTTCTTTGTTTTCTGGTTCAAAGCTTGCTTCATATTTACATACTATAACACTGAGATATTTTTTACAGTACACATTAAAAACATCTCTTCAAATACATTAGAATCTCTCTCTTGCTCCTCAGAAAATGAACAAAACTGATTTTTTTCCTTTTTTTTTTTTTTTAATGTGTTTTTATTTGCAATCATAGAGAATATGTAGTTTTAATTTAACAGCTCTTTTTGAAGTCTTGCACTCTTGGTGTTCTGCAGTGCTAAATATATGTTATCTTACATGCAGTCTTGTCAGACACAAGCAAGCCATGATAACAGTTCACTATTAATAGCATCAAGAGGCTTTACTTGGTGATGAAGAATACAGAAACTAAAAAGAAAATCTTCTATAAGAGGTCCTAACATAAAATTCCACAAGATATACTGTATATAACTATAATCCCCTGTGAGTACACACTTTAGAGAGTTACTCGTATGTTGTTTTACATTTTCTTTCACTTTCTCAATGTAAAAATTAAATTGAAGTGCTATCTCCAGCACAAGGAGTTGGAAAAATCAGGAATAGGTATATTAAAAAGAAAGCAGCAGTGACTACAAGACTTTTCATTCAGTGAAAATTACCTCGTTTGTTTGTAAGTTGTGAGTGGCATTCCAAATAATATCAAAAAACAACAGCAACAAATAACAACAAAAATAACAACTAAAAGCACATTCACAAACTTCTCTGCAACCTTGTGCTCTCAATTTTTTGTATGGCTGAATTTCTTAAGACTAAGAAACTCAGGATGGTGTTGACTTCTGAAGTACAATTTTCTTTTATTACTGCACAGGTTTCACTCTTCAGGTCAGATGCTCAATTTTCTTTATATTTTCAAAACCCAAAAGGATTGCACTCTTTGTTTTCTACTGAAAAGTTTCTTAATCTTTAGAATGTCAGCTTTAGTAAACCACAGATTCACAGGCTTGCCCCCTTCCACTGTAAAAGGATATCAAAACCTTGGGGAGAGGGGAAGAGTTCAGGTGGAGATAAAATCAAATCTCAACTTTTCCATGGTTTTTAAATTAAAAAATAAAAAAAAAAAATGTAAGCCTTTAGTAGTTATCCAATTTTTCTTGTTCATTATAGCATGGAAATTTTTTGGCTTTGTTTTGTTTTCAGTTTGCTTGATCTACCCCCAACCTCATCCCTCCCCATTTTATTTCTCTACCACTTTTCTTTTTGGCCTCAATGCAGACAAGATTTGTTCTCCTACAGGGGATCTTGTTGTTCAGAGATAAGCGTATGTGTTTATAAGACAGGAAAAATAAATGGTTTAGTGGATGAATTCCATTATCTGCCAAATGGCCCTTGAAAGTTAATGAGAAGTCTTCAGGCTGGTTCATTCTCCTTAAATATAAAGTCATCTATAGAATTTTTTATACCTATTAAAAAAAAAAAAAAAATAAAGAATTGATTTTATGACCTGCATTCTTTTCAGCTTCTTGAATTAAGCTTACAGACGATTTCATTTCTTCTTTTTGACTGTAGTAATTTGCTACTTTAGCTTTATAAAAATCAGTGTTTTAACTTTATTAAAGTAAACTACTTCAACATATTTCTTTTAGATCTTAATGTGTCACATTAATTAGGGAAAGCATAAGTGCTCATGGATCTTCCTTTGAATCAAAGGACATATGGGGTCCCTGAGCACTCCCAATGTGACCTCACCAGAGCTGAATGAAAAAAGAAGAATCACCATCCTTGACTTATTGTCAATCCTTTGCCTAATGCAGCCCAGGATATAATTCGTCTCCTATGTGATAAGGGCGCAGTGATTGATCCTGTTTAGCTGTGTGTCCCCTGGAACACCCAAATCCTTTCCCACAAAGCTGCTTTCCAATCAGTCAGTCCCAGCAAATATTTTGGGTTGCTCCTCCCCAGGTAGACTTACACAGAACAGTAGTCTAGGAGGACATTACATAATGATACAGTTTTTAAACAATTACAGCTTTCTATAAATAAAAACGAATGTGTCTACCTACCAGAATTTTGTATGTGTTTGCATATTTGTTTGCATATTGGTACATAATGGCTATTAAAAGTTAGATTTAACACATATTTATGTATATAAAACAGATATGTATACATTATGTAAGTGACATTAATTTAATCTATTATGTGTACCTATTGACCTAGATCAAAACTATGCTAAACTACAGAGAAAACAGAGATGCAAGAATGATGAAGAGGCATGTAAAAATCAGTGGGTGAACAGAAGCATAATCCCTCAAAAAACTTAATTTATTTGTTACCTTTAATGATAGTTGATTCACTCTGCCAGAAAAGCAGATTGAAATCCAAAACCATTTTTACCTAAAGTCAGGAAAAACTCAATTTTACAAAGCTATGATTGCTAGTAAAAATAGAGGGAGCTGAACTCCACTAGACACAATGGTACTTTCCTTTCCCCTTGGTGACTGGCAGACCTTAACAGTGGACTCTCAGAAGTCTTCCCATTTGTATATCACAGTTTCATCAGGAATTCAGCTGAGAAACAAGAAATCACAATTTTTTATTTATTTATTTTTTTTTTTACACAACATGAAACAAAACCTTTTACAAGACGAGTGACATAAGCATGCTCTAAATGCCTTGGGTGAGATCGTTCTGTATTTTTCTTTCTGTGTTTACCATTCCTGAAGCCAGATACAATAATTTACCTCAGGCTAGGGCAAACTTAGACTATGATATTCGTCTTTCTTTGGCCAGGCTCCTAATCACTTCCTCAAGCAGCAAATGTGAAAAAAACTATAATGATTAATTCTACTCATAAGTCTGTCTGATTTTTTATGCTTTTGGGTTTCAATCTCATCACCCCTCTTGCAAAATGTAACAAGAACACAAGAATGCAATTCTCTGCTCATCATACAGAACTAGCTAGTGTCATGCCTTATTCCACTAATATCTAGGACCAAAAGCTGCAAGACAATAATAGAGAGACAAGTACATAGCACATATTGATATTTATTACTGCAAATATTATCTTGGCTTCTGGCAACATAATTCTCTGAAGCCAGGGATGACATCTTGCGGAGAAAGGTTTCTTTTTCTATTTGTTTATCTTTACTATTCTCCTTTTCTTTCTTTTTCATCCTCCATTTCTTTCTCCTTGTTTCATTCCTGAGTTCCCTTCTCCCACCATTATCATCTTATCTCTTAGATCACCAAGTACAAAATATTCACAGCAGTTTAATTTGTGATCCATGATTAATTCTCTTTTCACACAAAGTCGTTCTCCTACTTCACAGAGCACATTGTGTCACAGTGTTCTACAGTCAAGGGGAGCAAAAGCATCAGGTTTTTTTTTGTTTATTTTACTATTTCTGCAAAAAAGAGTTTAATTTTAAGCTGACAGTCAACATTAAGATGGGACAAGTGATCAATACTATATTTTTGGAAATGTGAATGTGTGAAATATCTAGTAGATTTAGGATTCATTTCAAAATCTCTAGTCCAGCCAAATGGATTCCTACATTCATAAATTTAGAAGTATAGAAAGTATTGATAGCATCATGTCTAATCACTCTATCAAATTTCTCCCAATAATAAACAAAATTTTAATGAGGAAAAACAAAACAAAACAAACAAACAAACAAAAAAAAAAAAAAACACAACCCACCAACATTTCTATTATCTGTGAAAAAAGGATTTGTCTCTTTATTTCCTAAACGTCTTGTTTTAGAAATAATTTCTCAAGTTTTTCTTGAGATTTATCTCAGAATTTTCCTCATGCACAGATTAAAGATGGCAAACATAACAAAGAAAGCCAAAATTTACCAGCATACAACATTTAAAATCCATTCTTTCATTACAAAATGGTTGCAGTTTTAGCAAGTACTACTCTCTTTTCATTATGCCTTTCCATTATAACTTAAAAGCTAAATTCCTTGCAGAATACTGCCTACCTCATAATTGACCTCAAAAGCTGTAAAGCTTCTTTCATGCCCAAACATCCACAACTACTACTCTAAAATGTGTTGTTTTACTAACAACAAAGTAAATTTCAATAACAAGGAAAAATTACCCATTAAAAAAAAAAAAAAAAAAAAAAAAAAGTATTTTATTCTCCTCCATTACACAAACACATCATGTTATCATATGTGAAATGTTCAGCTGGCTATCATATACTGTGAATAGGAAGAGACTACCATATGGTCACAGTCCATACAAAAGCACAAAACAAAGCCCCAGTATATATACATATGGATTTGTCCAGTACACTTTCGGTTTTTCTTTTACCTCATTCAATGGAACTTTTGTGTAGAAGATGACTCATACTTACATTAAATGAGGTAGTAACAAGCTTGGAAGTGACTGTTTTTCAAAAAGCTAGAATTAGTAGCATGACTTATTATTTTACCACTAAATTATGACACCATTTGTATGTAAAGTACAACCATAATCATTAGACTGTAATAGTCTAATGTGGAAAAGCTTTTAGAAACAAGGATTATTTAGACTGAGCCAACAATACAGTATCACAGCATCACAGTATCATGCGAGTTGGAAGGGACCTTAGAGATCATCGAGTCCAACTCCTGGGATTCGAGCCTTTCTGTGTAGCAGAGCAGCATTTCTGCCACTTGCGCCACAGGGGGGATTCGAACCCCGGGCCTTTGGTGTTGCAAGCAGTACCTTATACCACTGTGCCACCGGAGGCACACAATGAATACATATCATTTTTATGTTTAAAACAAAAACAAAACACAGAACCACAAAGTTATTACAGGACTACATTGTATGTGATGCTGCATGTTCCTTCTGTGCAGCTGAATAAATTATAGGATTATAAATTACTGCATTAAGACAAGACAAAAAAAATAAACAAACAAAAAAGTGCAACCCAATATCAATTTCCTAATACCACTATGAATATATTGCATAACTGATAGCAACATTCAGACCAGAAGATAAGACTAAGACTAAAATTTAGTCCAAAGAAAAAGTCCTGAATGGCACATACCATAGATGAAAGGCCTTCAGTATCAGTCTGTGGACCCTGTCCCACTGTGAATAATTACATATTGATATAGCAAAATTCAGTCTCCTCACTCTCCAGCCAACATTTCGATGATCCCAAGATGAGCAGATAATGCATGGCTGTCAAAACAAACAAACAAACAAACAAACAAATAAATAAATAAAAGTCATGCAAAACCCAACCAAAGATCTGTCTAGCCCTACATTCAGTCTTCAGCAATGATCAGAGTTCAGACACAAAGAAACAGACTAGATATTACTATTTCCCATGAATAATTTTCAATTTGCAGCTCTAATCTTGAGCCAGAAACACTAAATTAGTAGGCATAAGTGGAATTCTTTTAGATTCGTGCTTCTAGTAAAATGACTAATTGTTTTTCATAAATCCTAAGTATTAACAACAAGCAAGAGGCTGTAAAGGCTACTTGCAAACTAAGTGTAAGTTTAAGAATCAGTGTTGCTGGTTTGTTATGAGTCTTACTTGAATTATCTGATCTTCTCCATGCTTTCTATGCAAAGCATGAATAAGTATTTTTAACCTCCTACTGCGTACCCTGTAGGTGTAAAATTTTATCTGGGATATCTGGGAGAATTTTGTTCTATGCTCCTTTTGCACAGAATGAAGTTCTCCCATCAATTAAAAGCTATTTGAATACGACTACGGAATGTGCCTGGCCTTACCTCTTAACGGTTTCACGCACGTGAACTGTCTCTTCGAAGTTCTTTTCAACATTCCCTTACAGTACTTGTTGGCTATCGGTCTCGTGCCCAAATTTAGCCTTAGATGGAGTTTACCACCCGCTTTGGGCTGCATTCCCAAGCAACCCGACTCCAAGAAGCCCCAGGCCCCTGTGTCTAAGCGCTCATTCTGTTCCCCACCCATCCCCCTCTAACAGAAAAATAAATAAATGGAATAAAATCTTTAAAAATGTCTTTGTCTTTCAATTTGATAAAATTTAAGACACTTCGATTATGAGAATTCTCTCCAACACGTCTCAGGCTGGGAATAGATATATCATAAAAACGACCACAATCCACTATGATTAGATCTTTGAAAACCTGATAGTCCTGAAGAGTTCTTAGAGAACTGTGAGGTTTTTTTAAGACCTATTTATTCTATTTCTATCAAAGAGAGTTACTTCCATAGTTCTATGTCTCTACTGAAGGTCAAAACAATAAAGAAAAATGGTACTGGTACTTATATTTACAATATCAGGAAGATATTTCTGAAAATAAAAATGAGCAGATACAGTATCTCTAATGAAATGGGTTTCTTCACCAGTCTGAAGAAGACTTTGTCACATTTTAGTTCTGAAAAATGCCATGTTGAGATCTTTTTGATCCACTAACATTCTTCTGCTTTATTAATTTTACCTTAGACTCTTAGATCTTGTCAGAAAAGTTAAACCTGCTAACAGCTGTCTTATTTCTCTCATGATGGCACTTCCAAGATTCAAATAAGCCATAGGAAGTCTTTATGGAGACATACTGTGATTCATCTAACACTTACCTATATAGCAGCATGACCCTAATGCACTAATGCATCTCACTTTTTAAATCTCTAAGGCTAATAGCAAAGTGTTAACTCTGCATGAGAGATTAACTGGCAAACTACATGAAGTGAAGAAATAGGTGGGAAGAACCCAGATTTATTCCTGGACCTATAGTTGAGCTATAAGAAAATATAGAACAAAACATTTCTAGAGGCAACTAAACCAACAGAGAAATAGTTCAATTTGAGTTCTAAAGTTACTTGTACTGATATTTATTCAGGCTACACGGGAAATACACAACACTCTTATCTTCCTGATCATTATAGGTAGAAATTACAGTCTGATTCCTATTGTCACATATTTGCTTCACTGTTACTGTTAATTAAGTAAATTTATGGCCATTTTCTTCCTAGTTTTACCAAACATTGCCAAAAAATATTAATTTTAATTCCGTATAGAGCCAGAGATAATCTGTATCTCTAGTGATCTAGGAATATTCAAAGGCTATCTGGCAATTCAATTTCAATCACATTTTGTTCAAAGGTTTAGTTCAGGTAGACAAAAATAAAAACACTCCACAATACTGTTTGGTGGAGAAGTAATAATGGATTCACAAATGAAAATATAGATTTATACATTTCAAATCCTAATGGTCCGCACTTTGCTCATTTTGAAATATATTGTTTCTTGAAATGTACTATTTGAAGATATCTCCTACCTGCCAACATGTTTTAAGATAAACAATAATCCTGAAAATAACTGTAAGATTCTGTTATCACACAATTTGTTAACTCTACATGTTAAGATTACATGAAATAAAATTACCAAAACACTGCCTAACTACAACCTCTAGCTTTCTATGTGAAGATTTGTGAGATAATGGAATTAAAACTTGCTTCTCTAGAAGAGAACATCCCTTGAGTATACACTATTATCAGTCCCTCAAGTAAAAATAAAAGCTTCCTGTCACAATGATTAGGATCATCATAATCACTCTACAGTTTTGTTAAGCAAATAAAAATTCAGAGGTGAGCCTGTCTAATCCTACATATGTCACATTCCACTCACAGTAATTCATATTCAGTACATGAAATGCTTGCTTTGGAAAACACATTAATGATCACCCAGCTTCAATCCCTCTGCCATGGGCAGGACTGCCACCTACCAGATCAGTCTGCTCGAGGCATCATCCAACCTGACCTTGAATGCCTCCCAAGGATGGGGCACACACAAATTCTACAGGCAATCTGTTCAAATACCTTATTACACTCTTAGTGGTGAGGCAGTGGTTCCCCCTAATATCTAACTTAAATCTCTCTTCTTTTAGGTTAAAAGAGTTCTCTGTGGCCCCATCACTTTTAGACTATGTAAAAACAAACAAACAAACAAAACAAAAACAAAATAAAACAAGAAAACTGCCTCCATCTTGTTTATAAGCTTCATTAAATACTGAAAAGGTATCTATTAGAAAGACGTATTTCTTACAAGTGATAATAGACTGGGTAGTCTATTTGAAAAAAAAAAAAAATAGAAAAGCAAAATTCCACTTTTCAGCAATGTTTCATTTGTATAAAGGCAGCAAAGTTTGATCCTGATGTGTACTGAGCACATCTGTTAAGGTACCGAATGCAGTCAATTACAATCAGCCCACCTGCCAAAGCCATTCTTGGTTCTGGTGTAGAAATGGTTTGGCACGGGTCATATGAATGCTTTCTTCTATCCCAACTGGAGAGTACTTGAACTCATTATTACACCACAGATATGCCAAGTTGTTTCAGCATAGTTACAATAACTACATAATGTAGAGCTCCATGTGGTAGCTGTATTTGCCCAGAAGATTAGTGTTAATTCTTCACATCTTCTTTTTACACTCTATTATCACATCTTATTTGTAGGGTTTAGTCTCTGGATTTATATGTTATCGTGCTGTAAGCTTTAAAATAACAAGGATTTCATTACCACCTAAATTATACCATCAAATTCTTCTCCAAGCTTTAGCTGCTTTTACTGAGAGTTGTAAAGTATGTTGTAACTATGCAATTTACAATGGGCTGGGTTTGTTCTTTCTTTCTTTCTTTATTTATTTATTTATTTATTTTTCCTTTCTCAAAGTCACTGTTACTTTCGAAAAGCACGACATAAAATGCAAACAGCCTTGCTTACAGTTATAGAAGTACATATCACAACCTGTTCTAACTGCTCAGATACATGCATTTGTGTAATGCATCTTCAGGCAGTAATAGGACTCTGACAGATGGTAAGTTTTTCACACAGTGCTGTGAGTAAAACTGAGCTTTGCCAAGAGGTGGGAAGGAAGAGTTGTTGGGGAGTGAACTAAAATTCAACTTGTAAGCTCTGGAAGGCAACTGTTATCTTTTATCATCTCATATTAATTGCTTCATTACTAGAAATCTCTGATGAATTGATTTAGCACTCTTAGCCTAGGGTATCCATTCATATATACACGGGTTGATGCATATTATTAAGGTTACCTAATATTTTCTAATACCAGTGCTTTATTTTAACAGAAACTATGAAAATCAGCTGTATTCAAAACAAAAATACTGCAACCTGACTTGTAAAGAAATGCAATAGCCTAATCAAGCAGATTCATTTCTCTCCATCTTTTGAGACCACAGCGAAACTCACATAGTATGCATATCCAGATACAACCAACACTGGAGAATGACATTCCCTTCAAATGATTTCTTCCTGACATAATCCAAAGTTGCAAAATGTTCTCAGATGTTATTCCACAATGAATATCAGAGAGACTTCAATGAAGTCAATACTTACCTCCTCAGCAGATTAACACCTTCAAAGACTTGCCATAATTTAATATATTTAAGTTGCTTGGTATCAAAGATAACAGTAAATTTAGCTTTCTCAAGAAAAATAAAATAAAATAAAATAAAAAATAGTCCATTTCATGTAATGGCACTTGTGTCATGGCAGAGAGCAGGGATTAGTGCAAATAACAGCTGTGGTAAAATCCTAAGAGTTTAAAACTTATTTATTTATTTAATTATTTATTTTATATTCAAATGCTTTACAAATCTGATCTAATTAAGTCCCCTGCATAGAGGAAAGGCAGCAGCATTATAATTCTATATAAAAAGTTAAGAGGTATAAGGAAAAGGACACTAGGCTAGGTTTATGATTCAATATGACTGATTTCCAGACCTTTGCTCTACAACTGTTTTCCAGTTAGCGATTTGCAGATTCTAAGGGAGGAGTGGCCTACAAATTCCTACTAACCTATGAAAGAAGACCAAGACATGTGAGGTAGTTTTTCTTACTCAGAAATATGGACAAAGAGCACAAAAAACACTATTTGATGGAGAAAATCTCAGCTGCCAAACCCTATTTTTCAATATTGTCACCATCATTAGCTGTATACTTTCACCAGGGATGAAGAAGAGCCTGCACACTGTACTCATAAAAATCTGCACGAGTGTAGGTAACCTTCTGTCAACACCAACGAAATGCAGTGGCCACCACTTCACTGTGCTCACATCCACTCTTTGGTCTCCATAAGCACTCAGTAAGCACTGATGTATGTCAGTGGATATTTTTCTGCATGGAGGGATCTAGTGAAACACCTTTGCTTCATCCTCATTTCCATGTCAGACACCGTTCTGTCAGACTGCCCCTCTGCTGCCATCTGCCACACAGCGACAAAATGTAACAGAATATGGGAGGGAACATTTAACCTCTACTGCCATAAAACCAACGTCTGCCTCTGAAGATGCCAATATAATAAGATAGGAGGCATTACTTTTGGAGCATCTCTTACATAACTCTCTGTTTAGATTAATATTCAGGAATCACTTTCATTAAACTCAACAGAAAATTAATTCTACTATTATTTGTAATGGTTAAATTGTAATTGCAGTCAGTGAGGGATACAATTATTAAATTTAAGTATGTGATGCTTGCCAGTAGGTGACACTGCCATTTCTGTTGAAAATGTTACTCCAACTCCATTAATAACATTATTCTTCCCAGAAACGCACCCTTCTCAGAGAAAGCCGCTCATCTTTCATCATAGTTTAATTGTTACCCACTGTAACAAGAATTAACAGCCCAAAGTAACAAGATTAACACCAGTGAGCCAAGGAAGTTACTTAAGACTGTGTTGTAGATTGTGAGAACATACAGGAAATACTAAACTTGCAGTGCTTGTGGAGAGGAGATCCTTTGAAACCAGAAATTACGGGTAAACAGAATGGCTGCTTATGTCACAGAAACAAGTATCAAAGATTTCAGAAGGAAGCCTGTGTCTGCGTAACTGAACATCAGCCACCAGCATTCTATGCAGAAGGGGCAAAAGAGCTCCGCCTCCTGCATTATTTATAGGTAATCAAAGGACTGTACCCCAGAGATGAATATATAAGTTTTCAGAACATTTACTTTCCCTTTTCATGGTGATTAACATTACATTAACACAATACATGCTCTGTCTGTTTCAGCTTTCTGTTGCAATGCTCTAGCTGGACAGACAAAATAAAAAACAGCAAGCCAGTTATCTGAATTCTTCTTCTTATCAAACTAACTACAGTTAGTGCTCACAAGCTATAGAATAAAAGTAGAATATACATTAACACACTGTAGTTCTACCAGATACCACATATCACACTTCTTATAATTATCATTCATATGATCCAGCCAAAACTATTTATGTTACATAGATAGACAGAAATCTCTATAAAGTAAATCTTCAGAGAAAATCTAACGCGCACAAATAATAACACCTTTTTCTCATATAGTAATTGACAAGTTTGTATTTTATGTGTAAGCCAGATAACTATTTGTGAGATATCTAATTCTTCTAGAAGTTGGCACAGCTACATGATTTATCAGTGAACATTAAATACCAAGTCTCTTTTCAAAAGAATACTCACTAGTCTATATATCTATTAATTGCAACCACATAAAATATAGCCTGAAACAATACACATTATTAACTATACAGCATGACAATATGCATTTATAGTTCCATAATTTATTTTGTGTGACTGACTTTCCTTTTTTCACGCAGATGTCTCCAGTTTAGCTTCTTTTCTAAAACACAATTTTCAGTTTTTCTTCAAGTTCTATTTATTTAGATAAGAGACACAGGTCCATTTGTAAGAATTAGAGTCCAGGAGTCGACCAGTCTCGGACACAGCATGCTTGGTGTCACTGAGATTAACTAGAAGGCATTAAATAAAACTCTTGCACAACACAGCTGGACTACTGATTTTTGCAGTTCTCCTGATCTACTGCATCTTTATTAATGGAACATACCTGTAACAGGGATCCTTTTAGAGTAACAAACCTACAGAGATTTACTTTCTGTTGAATGCATTATTTCCCAGTTTCTGTTGAACCTTCTACATCTTTTTTAACAGTTTATATATTTCAAGTATTATCTGGGAAGTAGGGTGATTTCCTTACTAACATACATCCTCACATACATGAGGAGCTGCAGACTTCTCAGTTTGCAATGAAGAACACAGCAAATACAGGTAGGAAGAACAGCATTTCTGACATGTCTAAAAAGCCCCTACTGCTAACAGCTGATTGTATGTTATCTTCCATGCATATCCCAGAGATACTGTGTCATATCTTGGTTTTGCATATAAGAAAATATTGTACATACATGTCATGTAGGAAATATGTTATGGTGGAATCCAAAATTATTAACTTCCTTTTATCCATTCTTCACCCCCAAAAGTTCAGGATCTCCTTCCAAAAATCTAACAGAAACATGGAATTCACAAAGCATCATTTTGATCAAGTTCATCCCATAATAGGACTGTTTTCATTAGAGTTAAGGATTCTGTTTTAAATACACAAGGTTTTTTTTATGCCCCTGCCCCTCACGGTTAATTCCTCAGTGTAGAAGAACAATTTAACACTTACCTAGAACACCATTTTTAACTTGAATTATTTTACCAAACAAGAAATCTTCTCTTGGGTTTAAATAATTATTTGTTTTGTGATCTAATAATATGTTCACACCTATTTTAGATTAACAAAGAAATTTTAAATACATCTTAGCCTCCTTATAAACCAATCCTCCAATTTTCTCTAATTGTATTAGCCATTGATTACATTTATATCAAATTAATTAACAAACAAATATACATAATGAATTATGTTCTAGGAAACAGGTGATAATATTAACTTGAATTGGGTGGCTATGCTGACTCCATGTTATAGATCTGTTTTTCTATTTTCATTTTTAAGCAAGTTTTATATAAGCTATCTGGAGTCTGACAGCTCCTAGTATTCAGTATGGGAAAGATTAATAGAACAATATCAGATGAAAATCCACTTCAGGTATTAAACTACAAATTCACCTCTGATGTCAATTACACTGCTGTTTTTTGCATGACAGTGAAATTCTGGAAAGAGACTATCATTTAACTGAGCACAGAATTCCTTCACTCCTATTAAAATAAAACAAACAAAACAAACAAACAAAACAACAAACAAACATTGCTAGGAATGAAAGTTTTCTGAACTTTCTCTAACAATCAAATCTGTATGCCTGACTGTTTTCATGGTTCAAGAAACAAGACCACATAAAGCTAGTTAATTTAGAGCACAATTATTTTGCTTTATATAGCCATTAAAATGTTAAAATAATGTACATCCAGTGTGTATTTTCAGAACTATATTTGATGAAATAGACTTCCAGACAGTTTTCCCAATTTTACAATTTATTTTTTTTCCTACTAAGAATTTTAATTGACAAGAACACTTTATGTTCACACAAGCCTACAGATATAGGTAATATTCTGACTAATAACCACCTGCGTGGTTATTATGATTCGAAAAAGTAATTCCAGATGAAATGCAATTAGGCAGCATCATGCACAGCAATATTTATGAATTTATGAGTTAAGTATCATAGTATCATAGTATCGTGCGAGTTGGAAGGGACCTTAGAGATCATCGAGTCCAACCCCCGGGATTTGAGCCCTCTGTGTAGCAGCATGGCAGTTCTACCACTTGTGCCACAGGAGGATTCAAACCCAGGCCCCCGGAGTTGCAAGCAGCAGTTCTTCCACTGTGCGCTATCGTATCATTTATTCTGGAACATTTCTCTGGAAAAAATATAAGTAAGAGTTGTAATTCAGGATCATTTTCAGTCAGTTTTTGAAAGGTGTTTTAAGTCTTTCAAAAGACACAATAATCATTTTCGGGTTAATGATGGATAAATTTCTTAACCACAAATAATTTACTAATTCACAATCAGGTACACAAGATGTATGCTTCTCTCTCTCTTGTTGGATACGTTGCGTTTGTGATATTATAAGGGATTCTTAGCATTAACATTTTTACCTCAATTTTTATTTCTTTTTCCTTTGTCTACTGGTTAAACATAACATCAACAATAGTCACACTTGATTGAAGCTGAATCTCCAGCTATTTTATTTTATTCTCAATTTAAGGATCAGGGTTTCACAAGATAATATTATAGGGAGCAGTCAATAAGCAGGTTAATGGCTTAGCATACATAACACCTTCATTAGTAAGGCAAGATCAAAGTAATGAGAAGACTTCATGTTTCTGTTCTCTCCCTGTTTTAAGGAAGAGTGCCCTGCAGACAAAGAGAGACTAAAATTTCCACAGAGTGGCCTTTGTTCTTCTAGTATAAGTGCCTGTACTGACAAGATGGAGCTGAAGGTGTCCAGACTATAACAACACTCCAACATACAGTTCTAATAACAGACAAAAGAAAGACAATATAAATTACAGCCACCTGTGCATGAACAATATAGACCAAACATGGAATATAAATATATTCAAGTGACAGTGAGCTCATGGAATTTATGCTTATCACTCTTCTGCTGGAAAATATTTCTTGCAGCCAAAGACAGGAGCTCAAGATTATAATTACTTCATGATACTTTTACATGGCCAAAACAGAGAAGCTAGCAGTTGCTCTGACACCATAGAAGATGTTAACAAAAATATTAAAAATACACGAACATGAATTTTGGAAGCTGAAAAGCAGCAGAATAATGAAAAGACTAACAGGCCTGTAATTCCCCAAATCCTCCTTACAGCACTTCTTGTAGATGGGAATCACATTGGCAAGCCTCCAGTCCTCTGGGACCTCTCCAGATAGCCAGGAATGCTGATAGATGGCAGAGAGCAGCTTGGCAAACATCCCTGCCAACTCCCTCAGCACCTTAGGGTGGAGCAAGCAATGTGAAACATCTGAAATTTATTTTAAGATTGTGCCATAAATATACCTCATCTAACTTTTACAATTGAATGAAAAAACATTTTAACAATCACATAAAATCAATAAAAGCTGCAAGTTCAGAAGAAACAGAATCTAATTCACTACCAAACATTTTATACTTTACAATCACTGCATGAGAAACAGCATTCCAAAAACAGTCAACAACAGTTTGAGTGTTGTCTATGTTAGAACTGTATATCTTGAAGTTCTGTGAGGACTAAAGCATTCTCTTCAATTGTAGGAGAATATCTGAACACCAGACAAGCTGAGCAATAACATATGTAGTTAAACCTGGTGGAATAATGAAGTGTATGAACTATAGCCACATGGAGACCAATAAGAAAAATTTGTTCTATTAAGCACTTAGGATGTTGAGCCACTAAGCATGCTAATTGCTCCCTAGTGTATGGTAGATTGAAGTGAATGGTTTACCTAAAATTACCCAGCATCTGTTATGTGCCAATGACAGTTTTTATCATCTTTCTTAACTGAGAGCAGCATCATCACATGTGCCAGACTATATGAAGCAACTCAGAATTATTTCAGTCTTCCTTCTATGCATGGTTATGTTTTCAGCTTCACAACATATTATAAAACAGCAGTGTTCATGATTCTAACAGGATAGAAGATTTTGCAGATGACACCAAGTTGTGAGGTGGTGTTGATCTGCCTGAGGGTAGGGAGGCTCTCCAGAGGGATCTGGATAGGCTGAATTGCTGGGCTGAGGTTAATGGGATGAGGTTCAACAAGGCCAAGTGCCGGGTCCTGCACTTTGGCCTCAATAACCCCATGCAGTGCTATAAGCTTGGGGCTGAATGGCTGGATGACTGTCAAGAGGAAAGGGACCTGGGAGTGTTGGTTGATGCTCAGCTGAACATGAGCCAGCAGTGTGCCCAGGCAGCCAAGAAGGCCAACAGCATCCTGGCCTGTATAAGAAATAGTGTGGCCAGCAGGAGCAGAGGAGGTAATCTTCCTTCTGTACTCAGCTCTGGTGAGGCTGCATCTCAAGTACTGTGTTCAGTTTTGGGCTCCTCACTACAAGAAAGACACTGAGGCCCTGGAATGTGTCCAGAGAAGGGAAACAAAACTTGTGAGGGATCTGGAGCACAAGTCTTATGAGGAGCAGCTCAGGGAACTGGGACTGTTTAGCCTGGAGAAGTAGAGGCTCAGGGGAGACCTCATTGCACTCTACAACTTCCTGAAGGGAGGTTGTGACAAGGAGGGTCTTGGCCTCTTCTCCCAGGCAACAAACAGAACCCGAGGAAATGGCCACAAGTTGTATCAGATGAGGGTTAGACTGGATATAAGAAGGAACTTTTTCTCTCAGAGAGTGGTCAGGCACTGGAGTGACTGCCCACGGAGGTGGTGGAGTCGTCATCCCTGGCAGTGTTCAAGAGGTGTCTGGATAGGGAACTAGGAGATATGATTTAGTGGTTTTTCTGTAGGTATAGTAAAGGGAGGACGGTTCGAATAGAAGATCTTGTAGGTCCTTTTCCGTGTGATTCTATGATTCTACGATTTGAACCACACAGTTCAACCTGCTTAAGGCACTTAACCTATATTAAACAGAAATGGGAAACAGAAATGTGAAACAGTAGATAGACAAAAAATGTATAATCATAACCTGCTAAAGAAAATGATAAAATGAAACTCATAGTGTGCCCCCGGTGGTGCATGGTGGAAGAACTGCCGCTTGCAACTCCGGGGGCCCGGGTTCGAATCCCCCTGTGGCGCAAGTGGCAGAACTGCCACGCTGCTACACAGAGGGCTCGAATCCCGGGAGTTGGACTCGATGATCTCTAATGTCCCTTCCAACTCACACGATACTATGATACTATGATATTTTTTGCTGTTTGTTTTGAAAGGAAGTATCAATTCTTTCAGAGAGCAACTGCTTATGATACAAGAAAGCCCCTTTATGTTAGGTCCACACTCAGACAGACTGGGAAATGGAGGGGCATGGAGAAGGAAGTGATTATGTTATCTTTTATAACTTTACACTCCGGTGATTGAAAAAGGATGGAAGAAGGAATCCACATATTGTGATGTCCTGAATGTTCTAAAAAGTTTATCTAAGTAAAATAATACTAAAATAACAATGGCCATAACATCAAATTATCATATAATCTACCCTCACATGATTCTCTTTTCTATACACTGATAAGAAGCAGGGGGAAAGTAAATTTGTGCAACTCTAAGAAATATGTATCTTTCACATTTCTTCATAGCTAAATAGCTATACATCATTCCAAATTAGTATGACCATAAAGCCAATTATCAAAAGTATCAGTAATGGAAAAGGAGAATAAACATAATATAAAATTATCCCAATAAACTCACCTTCATGCAGGGATCATTTAATTAACCACCATTCAAATCATGTTTCACTTCATTTTGTGATAGGCTGTGCCGAGACAACACTCTGGTCTAGTAATCAGTCTCTTACTTTCATAATTTCACTGGTTCTGATCACAAGTAAGATGGGACTGCTAACAGACCAGACCTTACATTAAATGTAGCTGGGACAAAATCAAGTTTTCCCAGAACATCTAAAGCTTCTAAAAAGCCAAAAAATAAAATAAAATAAAATAAAATAAAATAAAATAAAATAAAATAAAATAAAATAAAATAAAATAGCATGCTTTCTTTACATTATTTAACGAAACGTGGTGTAAAATCACAGTTCATTATTTTCTATTGCCAGATATCAACAATAGTGCCAAGACATAAAATGAAGAAAACTTGAAAAGCCAAAACAATTTTATTTTCTATCTCATCTTATTTTCATCTTATTTCTATTAAAAGTACTTTCCTACCATGCCCACACATAGAACGTTACTGTAACTTTCCTTAATTTTTTAAAATTAAAATCATAAATATGTAAACTGTGACCCAAAATGAGATCAATGTAGATTTGTATCCTGTGCTCCATATTTCTTCTCTACTTTTTATTATTCAGATGTCTCAGTTGGCAAATGCAACAATCAAGTTTTTTCATGTCTATTCTTCTATCAATCCCCCTGCCCTAGGCTTAGAGAGAAATATGTTTTTTCCTCTAAACACTACAAAATAATGTAATTAAAGTGTATATGAATACATGTAATGTGCTATAATTTAGTTGTTTTGGATAGTAATGGAAACAGTATAATACTATCTCCAATTTGTGTCCATTCTTTTCTAGGTCTACCAGCAACACACAGTCATGATAATGCTCTGTAGTTATTTAGCACTAAGGTTAAATGATAAATATAAAACATTCTTTTCACTGACATATCTTTTAAGAATTAGAAATCACAAACCATCCAATTCCAAGTGTCTTATATGGTCACCAATTTCACATTTGAAGAAACATCACTGTGTTGATAAGTTTAGGCCTAAAATATTATGATGTAACATGCTTACGTACTAAAAAATTAAAATTACTGAACCACTAAACAGGAATTCATACCCTTATGTAAAGAAAAACAGTCTTCTTCAAATTCCAAGTCTTCTTAATGGTGATCTAGACAAAAATACATTAACCACGATTATTTTACATGTCAAAGAAGCACCAAGAACTCCAGTAACATCCAGTACTTTCACTAAATTGTTCAGCTCTAAGAGTCTCAATCCCAACTATTCAAGTGATTGTGAGATTAAAATAAAAACTCCAAAAGAGATGAAAATTATGGCCAAGAAGACCTATGATATCCTGAGATGTATTAAAAAGAGGTCAACAGGACAAGGGAGGTGATGCTTCCCTTCTATTCTGCCCTGATGAGGCTGCATCTGGAGTACTGTGTATGTCCTATGTGCAGACCTGGGATTATTTAGGAGAAGATAGAGGGAATTTTATCAGGACATTTATCAGAAATTTATCAGAATTTATAAAAATACCTAAAGGACAGATGTCAAGTGGAGGAAGCCAGGCTCTTTACGTTGGTGCCAAGCAACAGAACAAGGGGCAACGGGCACAAACTAGTACAGAGGAAATTCTGTAGGAACACGAGGAAAAAATTATTTACTTTGACTGTGAGACAGCACTGGAACAGGCTGCCCAGAGAGGTTCCAGAGTCTCTTTGGATATATTCAAAACCTCCCTGGATGCTTTCCTGTGTTACCTACTGAAGGGAACCTGTTTTAGCAGTGTGTTGAACCAGATGATATCCAGAGGTTCCTTCCAACTCTTACAATTCTATGATTCTGTGAAAACTCACAATTTAGAAAAGAATACTTCCTCTGAGAAACAATCACGTAAGGATCTTCAAGTTTCCACCATATATTTTGAAGAGGAAAAAGGGGAAAAGGGAAAAAATATATTAAGAACATAGTTGTTTCAAGTTGTAATGCTACACACGTTCTTTATCACCAGACTAATCTTCTATCATTACAACTTTTTGTGCTCTCACTCATTGTTATACAAAATCATGTTTTGGATCTTTAAAGTAAAATCTTCATTGAATTCCAGTAGTAACCCTCAAAGAAACTTACTCATCCAGTTCCCATCTAGTATTTTAATGCCCATCTATTTCTATGGCATCAGGATTTAAACACTTCTAGGGATCTGGATTGTAGTGTCTCCATGTCCTTACTATTCGCCAATTACATTTTAAAAATGCTTCCCACAGTAACAGGGGAGATAAAAGAATAATCTATCTGGAATGCACAGGATACTTCCTTTGATGAAGCCTTTCTTTATTCCAGACTGTCACAACTAAGCAAAAAAAAAAAAAAAAAATTCCATGAGAAACCTGCCTGTCTACAGCAGTCTCTGGGGAAAACAAAGTCTCTGTTGATAGGTAACAGTTGTACTTTTCTGTAGGAAGTACACTTCAGTAAGATTCTAATTACATCTTTGTCAGTATACTTACAGCTGTTGACAAACATAGTGAATGTATGGCTCATTGTCTAAGGAAACACACTGGAAACTGAGCCAACTATTTCAGGAACAAAAAATTATGACTAAAGTATGATGAATTCTCAAGCACAAAATAACCCATTACGCACTAAAAGACAGTACAGATGAAGAGGTTTGTTCTGTATGCTCATTTGGTAAAAAAATATATATACTCAAAAGTTGCTTGCAAAGACAGACTATCTTAAAAAATAAATAAATAAATAAAAAGGCTAAAAGAAAGTGCTGATTTCTCAGACTGATCAAAACAATTTCATCAAAGCCTCTCAGGATACAAGCTCTACAACAGCCAAAGATCCACAGATCTAATATAACTCGAACTTAACTTTTTGTTACTAAGAAAAAGGTAATGATCAATTACAACCTGCAATTTTCCACAAGTACATGGACAACTTAATTACACCCTTCAAAAACAAACAAGAAAAATGTAGGGAGGGTGCTAAGGAAACTTTTGTTTAAAATTTTGTTGTTATGTTGACATTTTAGCACCAGAATACACTGTTTGAAGAGCTCTGTCTCAAATGGACAGTAGAAAAGACAGTCTGGATATAGTGCAATATAGTGCATTTAGAAAACAAAACAAAAACAACAAAACAAAGAAACACATGAGCAGCAGATATCAGAAAACACCATTTCTCCTTGAAGCCAAGAATTAAATTTTGAAACTGATGAGAGTATTCATATAGACTGGTTCAGAGAAATAGGGCTTTTCTTGATTTAAAAGTATAATGAAAAAATTGGTTAATGTTTCTGTTTAAGTTTATTCATATGTAAAAATACTTTCTTCAATGTCTCTATATAATACTAAAAACAAAAATAAGAGAAAATAATTTTAATTATATCTTTGCTGAGACTCTGGGTTAATTCAGCCACTAACCAAAAAACTCTGTACTCAACACTGGTGAGTACCTGGTGAGAGTACCTTGAGTGTTGTGTTCAGTTCTGGACCCCTCACTACAAGAAAGACATTAAGGCCCTGGAGTGTGCCCAGAGAAGGGCAACAAAGCTGTAAGGGCTCTGGTCCACATGTTTTAGGAGGAGCAGCAGAGGGAACTGGGGCTATTTAGTCTGGAGAAGATAAGGCTCATGGGAGACCTTACAGCTCTCTACAAGGAGGTTGTGGCAAAGTGGGGATCAATCTTACCTCCCATGTAATGAGAAATAGGACTAGAGGAAATAGTGTCAAGTTGCACAAGGGGCTATTCAGCTTGGATGTTAGAAAAAAATTCTTCTCTGAAAGAGTGGTGAAGTGCTGGAACAGGCTGCTCAGGCAGGTGAAGTGGCTGAGTTACTGGAAGTGCTCAATAAATGTTTATATGCTGTACTGAGAAACACATTTTAGTGGGAAAATATTGGTGGTAGGTCGACAGTCAGACTGGATGATCTTGGAGGTCTTTTCCAACCTCAGTGATTCTATGATTGAAAAATAATTAAATGCTTCAGAATGATATTTCAATGTTCATATGCTATAACCAAAATATCACATCACATCATCTCAAAGACTGATACATGACGTATACAATAACAAAGTAAGATATCAGTCACTTATTTTTCAGGATTATAACTTGAGCAATTTTGCTTAATCAGTGCTTTCAGTAAGTATGACACCAAAAGGTTGAATATCTTCAATTTTTTAAAAAACTAAAATTTTTGGAACAGAATTAAATATACTTCAGACACCTCTCTGATCCTGTTGAATGTCGAATATACAGAGTGAATAAAGACAAATTCCGAATGAAAAAAAAAAAAAAAACCAAAAAAAAAAAACCACAGAAATCATAATCAAATATATAACCACATGATAATATTTGATGAAGTACTCTTAATAAATACAAGTGTGATAGTAGCACTAGATTAAAACATTATCGTCTACTTTTAAAAATCAAAGGATTTCTATTCCTCCTTTTTATACTTTATTCTTATTATAAGGAAGTAACTGTGCTTTACAATCTTACTTGGAATTAAATCAAAGGAACTTGATTCACAGATTCAGAGCAGTTAACACTGGCATTAGAGTAGATTTTAATGATTTCCAGACTAGTTCATTCAATATGAATGTATTTACTAAAGCATAGGAGCTGATTTTGTTCCATTTGTTTATAAATGTAATATGAATCAAGAAAAAAATAAAAGCTTGCATATTCAAAATGCATGGCAGACTAATCTTCCAACCATCATTATCACTGATTCTTTTTTGTCAAACGCCTTTGATAGTTGCTTCTTGGATTTTATTCAGCTATAGAATTTGCATTTAGATTGCAGTGCTGAAGGTAAAAAAACAGCCAAACAAAACAACAAAAAAGGACCCAACAGCCTCTGAAATCCTGTGACTTCTTTTAAGCATAATGTAGAGACAATCATAATGATTGCTTGTGACTGAAAACATTTTGCCATATCAAGTTACATTTCACTATTCCCCATTTAACTAATCCAGAGTTTTTGCCAAGGAGTATTATTTTACCCCCTCTTTATACAAACTGCAAACAAGATAACAATGGTCAAGGTCACACTTTTTGTTATGAAACATTAGGAAACATTTCCTTTTATGTAAAATACAGTTAGTAAAAATAAATAAATGTGCAGATTCAAAGTCAAAAACAATATGTGACATTTAATTTTAAGCATTTGAAGAATGCCATTTAACAAGAAGGTCTTACAATTACTGAAATGAAAAGAGTTGCTGGAGGAAGGACTACAGACATAGCACTGTGGAATTTATAGTGGCAATAAAAAAAAAGTTACCATGCTTTGGTTTAAATTCTTCAAATTTTGAGATGTTCTCAACAAGACTAAAAATATGACTGTATGAGAAATACAAACACAGTGCACAGTTTCATCTAGTCTCTGTCTACTCTCTATGACACTTAATCCCATTTTTAGCAATGGAGGAAATCTGATGACATCTTGTTTTCCAGGTCATTAACTCAACACAAAAATTCCATTTATTATCTCTTCCCACTACTGTTTGGAAAATAAATAAATAAATAAAAACCACCCAAACAAACAAGCACCTGTTAGAAAAGTCTTCAGACACTATAAAAATAGTAAGTAGACTGTGCTGTACTTTTCTATGAATTCATGGAATATGATAAACCTATGTACAAGAAAACATGCAACACAAGGGGATGAGGGGGGCAGAAAGACCACATAAACAACAACAACAAAAATGACTACAGCCCTTAATTTGAAGATAGAAACAACATAGACAGAGGGATTGAGTGTACTCTTAGCAAGTTTACTTATGGTACCAAGCTGAGTGGTTCAGTTGATACAGTAGAAGGAAGGGATGTCATCCAGAGGGACCTAAACATGCTCAATGAGTGGGCACATGACAGTCTAATGAGGTTTAATGAGTCTAAGAGCAAGGTATTGCACTTCGGTCAAGGTAATCCCAGATATGAGAGTAAAGACAGAGAGAAGTAACCACTGAGAGCAGCCCTTACAAGAAGGATTACAGGAATCCTGATGGATGAGAAGTTGGACATGAGCCAGCAGTGTGCCCTTGCAGCTCAGAATGCCAGCAGTATACTGGGCTGCATCAAAATAAGGCTGGACACCAGGGAAATAGATGGAGCTGATTGTCCTCCCCCCTACTCTGCCCTTGTAAGTCCACATCTTGAGTCTGTATCCAGTCCTGGGCCCCCCAGCATGGGAACAACATGAAGATGTTGAAGTGGGTCCAGAGGAGGGCCACTAAGATGATCAGAGGGCTAGAGCACCTCTCCTATGAATATAGGTTGAAGGAGTTAGACTTGTTTAGCTTAGAGAAAAGAAGGCTCCAAGGAGACCACGCTGTAGCCTTCCAGTACTTGAAGGGAGCTAATAAGCAGAAGGGGAAGTGACATTTTACATGGTCTGATAGTGATAGGACAGAAGGGAATGGCCTTAAACTAAAAGAAAGGAGATTTAAGTTAGATGTTAGGAAGAAATTTTATACTCCCAGGGTGGTGAGGCTTAGGCTGCCCAGAGAAGCTGTGGATGCCCCCAAATCTGAAGGTGTTTAAGATCAGATTGAATGGGGCCCTGGGCAGCCTGACTGGGTGGGTGGCAACCCTGTCTGTGGCAGGAGAAGATTGGAACTAGGTGATCTTTCAGGTCCCCTCCAACCTAAGCCTTTCTAAGATTACATGCAACTTCTTGGGGTAAGAGCTCTTCCCATAATGAAAAGGGACAGAAAATCTAATAACAGACTTACCTATGACTTTATACAAATGTAAATAAGCACAAATAAAATAATAAGCAAAGGAATGAACTGTAAGTACAAGCAAAAAGTGAAATATGACAATAAACACATCTGTGTAAGGAACAAGAAAAAGCCTCCTTTATAAATGTTGACCATTAAAGGTAACAAAGAGATGAATGGTAAGAGGAAACAGGTATTATTTAAAAGAACCAGGTGTGCAAGTACAGGCATGTGTATTGCCTTAGCAGCTAATTCAAAATCCATTGAAGTCAACAGAAAACCTTGCCCTGAATGCTGTGTGATCTAGATCATATCCAAAATCTCCATCTAATCACAGGGGCCTGAGGGCCCCATCTACCTTGACAAGTTTGTGTCTCTGCTCCTCTACAAGTACTTCCCCAGCAACTGACCTGGGATTTGGTTGCTGAGTGAAAGGCTAGCTCTGATATGGAGCCATGGTACCTGGTAACAGGTGATAAAGGAGATAAGCCAATTTGTCAGCCAACATCAGGTTCCTCAGTCACAGTGGCAGAGTATTCAGTGAGTAAGAGATGATTATCCAGTTGAGAACCATATGTGAAAGTAAGGAGATGGCCACTGAACAGTTGACACGTGTCAAGTAGATATAAGGATTACAGACTGATCAGGACACTCAGAGCCTGCTGGTGAACCCAGGGTACAGATGACTATCAGCTCTCAACACTAAGAACAGCATGACTTTTAGTTATCACCTTGGAGTCACGTACCTCTATCATAAGCATTTTGATTCTAAACAAGATGCTAAAACAACACATTTAGTAGATATTTAAAATTGTTTAACTTACTTAGCATAAGGTTGCTATCCAAATTAATATTCTGAACAGAATGGAAAATGTTCTTTCTAATTTGGTTAGTTGTAAAACAAGAGGCCAACAATAACTAAGAAGCTACCGGCCACCCATCAATGACTTCTAGTTAAAATATCCCATTTGGTCACAGCTGTTTATTACTGTTCTTTCTCAATCATCAGAATCTCCTTGTACAAGCCATCACTTCATGTGGGACACCAAAATGAAGAGGAAAGGTCTGTTGTAACTAATGAGCTCATGCTCTGTGTATAGGATTACTAAAGGTATACTACAGCAGAGGTTGAGTTAAATTTAACAAGTAAAACAGCTCTTTTCAGATTGGAATAAAACTGCTTTGAACAGATGCCATGCATTACATTTGGCACAGAAGCATCCACAATACAACTTGCTAAAAGTACTTCTCACACTCTCAACAGGAGAACATTTATCAAAAGTAACAGTCACAGATTCTGAATGTTATAAAGCTGTCAAGAAAATGCTAATTTAATCAAGTGCAGGTTTCTATAGGGTAAAATTTCAACATGATCTCGGTGTGAGTGTTTCAACAGTATTCAGAACTAGACATACATTATGCTGCACCTGAGATGATGCTTCACCAAAGATTCATCTTTCAAATAAAGTAATGCTTAAGTACAGAATAAATAGAGCCATAGAGTTCAATAAAACACATATAATGGCTGATGTTGACAATGACAAGGCTGCTCAGTATTCCAAAATCTGATCTGTGTTATATAGATTTGAAAAATGATCTTTAACAGATGCCAAGGGCTTGCCTTCCGCAGATATATTCATATGTAATTTCACACAATTCAGTTTAATTAGTAGCTTTTAAATTCCCTAACTGAAGTTTAGCTATGTTAGAGATTATATGTGCTTTGGATACAAAATTATCTTAAGTAGTTTAAGAATGAATGATTCTGGCCCACAGGAGTAAGGACTAGTACCAACAAGGTCATTTTGTGTGCACATACAGCTCTGATCACGAAACTAGTACATAGGACCCAAGGCATTAATTCCTCTAGTTCTCCTTGCACATGTCTACCCAAAAACAACTAGTTGAGAAATATGAACAGAGGAAAAGAATCTTTATCACCAATGACATGGAACCTGCGTTGGGATAAACCACAGTAAACATCATCTGTAGGAAAACAGCACATAAGTGAGATACATATTCTGACACTGAACAAACTGACTATGAAGGTAGAATCTGTACAGGGACTCTTTTTAATGTAGTTACATGGCATGAAATTACAAGTGCATAACAGTAGATTGAAATGTTTCCTGGGAAATATCTTGAGTGAGATGAGACTAGTAATAGCATTAGGAATTAGGCCAATATATATGAGCTGACTTATCCTACATTTTTAGCATTTCCTAATGCAAAGCACAACCTCGTGTTTAGTTTAATTAACATTCACTTCATTGTCATCAACAGATTTCCAATGAGAGTCAAATCACTCTCATTTTCATTATCGTTATTTAATAATAGAGTATATATACTTAAGCTCCAGTCTAATACTGAAAAGGAAGAGACACTGAGGAATACTGAAGTAACTTTTTTCCTCATTTAATGTTCTGTTTATCTGCAGTGTTTCACTGTACTATATTAACATTCTTCATCCACTGTAAAAGCAAATGTCTTATGTTGTTCTGTATTTCACTGATCACACAGTCAAGCATTGTGCAACCTGATATATACATAGAGTGTTCGTAACAGAGTTGGAGCAGTTTAATGAAACAGCTGTTGGCAACCATTTACACTTCTGTGAGTCTTGGATAATTCTATACATAACAGAAATAATACATTATGCTGATAGTAAGCACATATTCATAACTTTTACTGGTCTACTTTTTATAACTTGCTTGCTAATTTTCTACTACTTTCTCAATTGAGAATATTACTAACAATGAAGAGACCTGATGCGCTATAGCAAAAACTTGCAACTCTGACAGTTATCTTTTTATGACTTCTTATCTCTTATTCCTTCCATCCCTTAATCAAATCTACAACTGTCACCTCCAATTTCAGATAAAATATTCCAATTAAACAAACTTTTAAAAGTGCCCCCAAAGAGCATGTAATACACCAGCTGCTGTTTTATTACTTTTCTCACTTGTCTCGCTCTTAGCTACTAATAAAATCGTTCATCATTTAATTAAGTGGATTGATGGTTGAAGTCTTTCTTGCTTAATAAGCAGCCAATATTCTAGATAAGTGGACACTAGATCTCTTTATAAGAGATAAGTTTCAGCCAGTTCCCATGAACATTCCTATGAACAAGGGAATCACCACAGTCTGTCTCAATACAGAATCTCAACACCCCAGCCAAAGCACTGCAGAAGGGGGTTTATTCCTGCTTAGGAAACAGAGGTAGCTCTAAACAAATTTTCATCTGGAACTGTATGCAAGAAATTTTCATCACTACAAATTAGCCTGTCCGAACAAGGGAACTATGAACTTATTTTTACGGTAACAAGCTTGGTCTTTCTATAATAAATGATGATACTGGCATTGTGTTTGCTTTGGTTCTACTTGGATTTCCAGATATATTTCTAATGACGTGGAAGGCGATGCTTGAAGAGTTAAGTTTAAATACAAGTTCAGAAAAGCACACAAGTCAAAGATCTAACAAGAAACATCAAACTTAAACATACTAATTTCAGCATTATTTTTTAAATAACAACCAAAATAAAATAGGGACTTGACTTCGTAGATGACATTAGCAGTCAGCAGCAAAGGAAATTATTTAATACAATGTAATAAAAAAATAAAATAAAAAAGCAAAAAAAAAAAAAACAGAAAT
Organism: Excalfactoria chinensis; assembly: GCF_039878825.1. Classification (NCBI taxonomy): domain Eukaryota; kingdom Metazoa; phylum Chordata; class Aves; order Galliformes; family Phasianidae; genus Excalfactoria; species Excalfactoria chinensis. The sequence goes on along the minus strand of NC_092826.1, from coordinate 63,393,092 downwards.
AGAAAACAACAAGAAACATGTCTACAAACTACAAGATAGATAAAGGAAATAAAGAAAAATCTGTGATGCCTCAAGACTTTTTGCAAAGAATACTTACTTTCTAATTATTCTGACAGCAAAATGGACCCAGATTCTCCTGGAGCAACACATTTTGTACTTGCTTTTTAAACAATTCCAAGTACTGCACAATTAATTCCTCTAGAGAGTGTTCTTGAGTCTGTTGTTCTTCTACTTAATATTGTGATGAAAAAATTTTACTCTTAATAGAACATTACTTCATTAATACAGAAGCATTGATTTGCATCTCTTTCATTTTCCTGATGTCAAAATAATCAGGAGTCTAGGAATACTGTTAAACTCAACGTTCTTCAATGTTGAGTTTGATAAGCAATATAATGCTGAAAGCACAGATTTGATACAGACATGAAACTGTACTCACTTTGAAAAGCAGAGATTAATACTTTTATAATGGTTCATAATTGTGCAAAGAACATCAACTCACATTTGATTTGGAAGCATCTTTAAATCAATCTTTTATAAGACTTACCACAGTTCAGTATACCATCTTCCGAATTCTTGATTACTATATCTCTCTGAACATATTTACGGACCTGTGAAATCCCAAATATTCATGGTATATTTTTAAAATTCTTACACTTGCTGACTCTTTATTAAATAGCAAAATTTTAATGCCTGTGACTATTTTTATACAGTACTTATTCTGATAGAGTATAGCATATGAACTGATAGGCATTCAGTGTGAAACCACTTTCAATCATTTTTTATGAGTGTTTGCATTTAATTCCTAGTCCCTGTTCTCAAACAGAAAGACCTCTGCTTTAGCAACTGCAAAGCCATCAGGATAAAATTTCCAATCCGCTTGAACTAAACTTAATTGCCATTTACTTTCTTACAAGATGACTCATTTTAACACAGATGTTGCTCATGGGATAAAAATTCCCAGTAATACAGAATGTAGTAGATTTGTACAGGAATACATAAGGGATCTGAGAACTGGAGGTCAAGACTGCTAAATTCTGAAAGAGACAACATTTTCTAGGAACGCCTCCTTTATGAAATGAAGCATATCAGCATATCATCCTTGAGAGAAAATAATAGTAGTGTTCTGTGACAGGCTGGGTACAGATTATAAGGGAAATGACTGGGAAAGACTCCATTTCAAAAAATGTGAAAGTTCAATATAATAATGTGAACATCATTTTATTATGAATTAATATTTAGTTGTCCCAGTTGACAACTAAAAATGAAGGCTTGAAGTTAAAACATCTCCTCTACCACATCTGTCTTCACAAATGCCCAGGATAAAGTGTAAGAATAGTTCAGTTCTTGCCTCTGCACACAAAGGCAGTCAGATATGTAAGAAGCAGCATAATAAGACATTTCCTTCCAGAACATCAGCAAGAAAAACTTCCTTCCTTCCATGCCATTTTTTTTTTTTTTCCACAAGTTTCTCAGTGTGTTTTCTCATGAATACAATAATGTACATTGAATAGAAATTTGCTGTGGAACGGTCTAATCTTCTGTTATTTAGTATGATAATACCATAAAAAGAAATCCTACTTTAAAATTATAGAACAACTGTCATTTGAAGGGGAAAAAAAATCCTCTGAGATGAATGGATTCTTTTAAGCTCCAGGACAGAGGATTCTAGAGACAGAGAACTCTAGAAGGCCCAAAGGATGAATTTTTTCTCTGAAACACAAATATAATAAACAACATTAGAGGAAATGAAGATAGAGAAAAACTTGTTTCATTAACCATATTTCTACTTATCTAAGCTTTAGTTAGTTACAGTTCCTTTTTCATAATTCACGGGGGAAGGTACACTGAATTGTATAAAAACTGAGAATTATGTGTATTTCTTGCAATTTCTATGGTCTCTAGGGATTTGCTCTGAGAGAGCATCTTAGAGTCAGGTCATTTGCATGAAATCAGTAAACAGTCTGTTCCATTGACAAGACCTCTCAGGAACACCAGCAAGATCTTAGCTACTTAAAAACACATAAAAATTAGTTCTTGAATTCCAGCTAACTGAAGCAAGGATGCCTAATCCTTCCAGATGCCAATGAAGCACAAGTGGAAGCAGTTTGCCGCTGGTTATGCTGCAGATGGCTCTCTCTTGGGGGTTACATTTTGAACTAACTTTACTTTTTGTCAGAAGAACTGATGCTTGTATGTGCAGGAATACATGTGTTGGATACCACTGAACTCATTTTTTATTTTTTTATTTATTTTTAATTTATTTATTTATTTTTTGCAAAGTCATCAATCTAACAAAAGGTCACCTCTTTTTTTTTTTTTTTTTTTTTTTTTTTTGAAGTGGCGGTGGGGACACTCCTTCAGTTCTTGAATCTCCTGTAGGATGAGAAATTCCTACTTCCAGCTGCCTGGTGTTTAAAAAAGAGAGGTGTTTAAAAAAGAGGTGTTTAAAAAATAGAATGAATTACTCCAGAGAGCCACACTGCACATTAAGGGAGGCCATAAAAACTAAATTAAATGTGTAACTTTTGACAGAAAACAGTTTAAAATTAATCCCATTCTTACTAACTGCTTGTTCTTTGTATGCTGTCTGCTTTTTTCTCCCTTTCTTAGGGCTCATTCAAAATACTGGCATTAGAAGTCATTTTCTGGATTTATTCTCTACTGCCTCACTCATGAGAACCTACCATAGTTCTTTTGGACTCCATATTATCTTCTCATCTTCAGTCTCCAGAGGCATTATACATATGATATAACATAACTTGATATTTAGTTATCTCCTCTGCAAACTCATTCCTCCTTTAAGGTACTTTGTGACTACTCCCTTGCTTTGTTCATGATGGTGCACCTTTCCATGGTTGCCACCAAACCAAACACTATATTTCACTCTATACACATAAGTGTCTAACTCAAATATGCCTAGTAAGTAATCTAAGATTAAAACCTTAAATAAAAGCTTGATAGCATGTAGATCTTACTTATCTTTTAACTTTGGCTAAAGCAAAGCTCTGTCCCTCCCACAACAAAAACGAGATCTCATGAAGAATCCAGCACTGCTTGGATGTTATTTTAGCCTAACTTTCCTTCCAGATGCTGGTGCAGTTTTTGTGGAGTTCATTAAAACAAAACTGAACCACTGTTAACCATGTTCAAAAATAATGAGGCTTGTATTATTTTGTAGTTTATACTTTTTTAACTTTTAGCTTTTGTAGAAAGGATTGTCCTTGCTAACCGTTTGGTGCCAAGTTTGCTCACACAAGTCAATTAATTATGATTCGTGCTTTCAGAACAAAGTTGTGAGGAAAAATTAAATTAAATCCCAAATCCACTTTCAGCCTTTCTGAGCCTGAAAACATATCTAAATTATTCTGTGCACTTTTGCACAGAGGTGGTGAGGGGATTATGAAGGATTAAAACTGAAGGCAGGAGTATCTCCTTAGGCAATGAAAAAATTAATCTTCTCCTGTGCCAAAAGAATGGACCTACTCTCTTATCAAATGTAGCTGTATAGAAGAAGCTTGGATTTACAGACAGTACAATTAAAAAATAATAATAAAAAAAAAAAACAAATAAAAAAAATAAAAATGGAGGGGCAGCATGAAAGAACAGTTTTTCCAGTGGATTTCAGGATTTCAGAAGTTGCATTAGAATTTTTGGAGTTCATATCATCTTGAATTGAAAATATTCTCCATCTACTGTGTTCTTTCTCGCATTCTACTTTGTTTCTTTTTTTTTTTCAACTTTTGATGAAGATTTTTTTTTCGAAAAAGATGTTTTTTTAATGTGTAAAACATGCTAAAGCACTGAGGAAAGCACCTCAGGAAGAAGAAACAAGATGTGAAAAACAATGTTTTACAACAATTATGCTATGTAGGAAGGCTGTTCAAAATCTTAACACCAAATCGATTCATATAAACCACCTGTCTTCTTGAAAGCCGAATTCTGCATTTCATTTCTCCTTTTTGCTATTTTATGACATTCCTGCACCTTTCATACATTATAGGGTTATAGAAAGAAAGGTCCCTTACATATCACACATCCCCCAAAAAACACAACTGGAGTTATTCACACACTTCAAATAAGTCATGTTTTAATCTATTTCTTGTTTTGTTTGTAACATCCATAGATCTGAGTTTTGTTAGTTTTGTTTTAAATCCACAGACTGAATATTTTAGAAGGAAAGCATATAAACAACGTTGAGCATGTGATGAATCTAATTTTAATATCTTTCCTTTTTAAAATGATATGAAACAGGAGGATCTGCACTATGATCCTTATGTGTCCCTTTCAAATTTAGACATTGTATGGCTCTGTGATTCTGGGCATTTAAATTAAAAAAAAAAAAAAAAAAAAAAAAAAAAAAAAAAAAAAAAGTGAGTATTTAAAAGGAAGTTAATAGAATTCTAAAAAAGATTATTGCTCAATATTTTGAAAATTGATTACTGAATGAATAGTATTGCTTAATATTTATACATATATGTTCCAATCATCAACTAGTAAACATTAAAGCAGTTCATAGATGGAGTTTCTATTTATTCCTTATACTCCATAAGTATAGTTAGGAAACACAAAAGTTACATGCACAGATTTGCCACTTGTTTTAAAGATGGAGATAGTAGAAAATACTGCTAGTGTGATAAACCATTGTTTAAAGAGAAGAGCTTTAACTTATTGAAATTCATAAGGGAAATAACTTTGTACATCATATCAAAAGCAAGTATTGAAAAACCTGAAGTTAATTATACACTGAGTTATTTTAATGCTATACTGAATTGATTACACTGCTTTCACAAAGACTACACAAAATGCTTAAATTGTAACAACAGAAAACAAGGAAATAAAAACTAAGCCAAGAAAATCAGAATAAGAGGCATTAAGAAAAATAATTAAAACAACAACAACAAAAGCCAAAAGAGTGACTCTGAAAAATAAAGTTAGTTTGAAATCTTTGTAGGCAGCATACATTACATCCAGAACAAATTAAAGAGCATTATTCAAATGAAGGATAATATGAATAAACTGCATAGTATAGAAATATAAGAGATTGTTGTGAAAACAGACTAAGAGCTTACATACTATTTCTTACAGAAATGCTCTTTAGTTGGGGAGGGTTGAGGGGAGCACAGTTTTTTGTTTCAAATCCACTTGTGCCATTTCAAAGAATGCATGAACCATTATGAACTGGAGGTTACTCTGGTTTTCCAATGGAAAGAAGGAAGGGAGGAAGGGAGGAAGGGAGGAAGGGAGGAAGGGAGGAAGGGAGGAAGGGAGGAAGGGAGGAAGGGAGGAAGGAAGTTAAACCTATCATTTGAAGACGAGATTTTTCACTCTATGAGTTAGGGTTTGGACTCTCTACTTCCTATCTGTGCCCAATGTATTTATTACACTGCATATGTGATCAGATGTTCACAGAAATCCTTACTGATAGTTGCAATCAGTTTCTCGGATTCCATACACTTTTGCATGTACATCTGTAGTTCTTCTGCAGTCAGAGAATGCTTTCCTGTTTTGTGGTGTACCTTTACAACTATTATTATATGATTCTTTGTCCAAAACAGGTCTTCTTCACAAAACTATTATAAAACCCTCTTTACATTGTTTGTGGCAGTGAGACTAATAATTTTATCACAGTTTAATACATTTGGTTGTTCTTGTTAATTTTCTTACCATCCAGATTTTCCTGTTTTAATTCCCACTTTCTGCCTTAGCTGCGCAGATTTTTTTGTTGTTGTTGTTTTCAGTGACAGGAGTGCTTAGCATCTTCAATTTGGATGAGACACAGTAGTCAGGTATAGTAATTACTTCCTGAATCTTTGTTTCATTTGAACAAGGAGGAATGTTGTGTCTTGTTTCCAAACATGTTGACTACAAAGATTATCCAGACCTCACTTGATGACTGTGGAAATACACGTTTATCAAGAGAGATGCTGATAAACTGGATGAAGCAGATACATACAAGGACGGTTTTGTTGTTTGAAGGACAAGTGACTGATAAACACTGATAAAAGCAAACAAACGGATTATAATTAGCAACTTACCAACTGCAAAATAAATAAATAAATAAATAAATAAATAAAAATAAAAATGCTGCATGTTGTAAACGGAAAAGATAGTACACATCCTAAAACCAACTGAGATGAAACACTGCAGAATTTGTTCCTAGCTTCTTTCTCACAGGAAAAAGCTTGTGAATTAAAGTTGTGCTATTCCACTGCAAAGATAACAGTTTTTAGAACCAGTGACTGTAGCAGCAATAAATCCCAGGTCTGTTAAGGTATTTCAGCCCTGCTATTCCCAATGATTTGATCTCTGCTGCTTCCTGTGTACACACACATTCTACACAGGACCACCAGAGAGAATGGTGAAACCCCATCCTTGTCGCTTTTTCAACACTTGCCATAGTTACACAGAATCACAGCTGACCTGACCTTGAGCTGAAAATAGACTTGCATTTATTTGTCAAATCACACAGCAAAGAACAATGCGTATGTCATCAACTTGAGTTCATCCTAGGTTAGCAGCAAAGGGAAAAAAAAAACAAAACAACAAAACATACAAAAGACCATTTCTGATAGACAAGTGAACAAGAACTCTTCAGTTCTCAGAGAAATTTTCTCCAGGCTGACATACACAAGTCTGACATGTTTCACTTCAGGCCTCTTTCTCCTTGCACTTTCTTAAAACAAAAGCTACAACTGATCTAATTTAATACATAACTCATGACAACAAATATCCACTCACTGTATTTAATCAAATAGTGAAACACTAAAAGAAGAGATCACGGTAAGAGAGGGCCAAACAAAGGCAAACTTACTGCCAGTGCTCTGGAAGATGGTATACTGGCCCACACAGTAGTGGATAGAAAAAGTACTACATGAAGGAAATGGCTACTATCTGAAACTCTAGATTTTGAAGTGCCAGAAAAACAAAACAAAACAAAAAACCCTTTATGAAAAAAAAACAACAAAAAACAAAAAACAAACAAACCACACAAGTCAGCTGAAGGAAAAGATCCCTTTCAAGCAGTTAATGAAGTAAAATAAACAGATCTTAATGAAAGAAGAGAGTTCCCTTTTTTAATCTTAGTTCCCAAGATTGCATCAAGGACATGAGGAATGAGAGAACAGCAGCTATGAGCTATGGAAAGAAAGGAGAGGACAGATCTGCAAGCAGTGGTAGACAAGAAATGCAGGCTTCAGAAATATACTTTCCAAGGAAAACAGACATATTTTCAGAGTAGAAATTCTGTCACACTTATGCATACATAAAATACATGAATTTTTTCACATTATTTTTGTAATCCTAAGAATGATAAAACAGAACGTTATGGAATACTAGTGTATTATTAAATGTAATCCTTTAACAGCAAAATACTACCCTTACAGGATTAATTAAATAAATAGGATTAATTACATAGTTTTAATATTTGATTAGTATTTTGTCCTAGAGGAAACAGGAAAGGACTTGGAATGCTTCTCTGACTTTTGGTTGGAAAAATCAAACATATGGTTTGTAAAATCGATTATAAATAAGCAATACGTATTATAAGCGTTTGCTCAATTCAAGCCTTCTTAAAAATCACAGAAATGCTGGTGAATTAATGCCTGTAATATTTTGGTTTGCTGAAATCATCTGTTTAATACACATTATTTAATTTATTTCAAATTCTAAATCCAAAGAATCCAGAGACATGTTAGGGAAACAGCCAAGCCAGGTACATAAGCTAAGCACAGCAATGACATCAAGGAAGAAAATCTAATTCCAGCTCTCTGATGTTGGCATTCATGTGTAAGCACCATCAGAAACAACAGCAAAGAAGACAAGGCCTAGATTTAAGAACAATTGATTGCAGCTTCACTCTAGCAAAACGCCTTTCTCACAAGTGACTCAGAAATCCTTGAGAGAGTAAAAAGTAGATATGATTTCAGTCATCCTTAGGTCTTGATATTAGGGCTTTTGCTGGTTTAACGCACAAATGTTGATGCACGCAGACTTTCTCAAGCACTTACCACTTGTTTTTTCAAGCACCCGTTTTTGTAGCGTTGGCTTCGGTATAATCAGTCTTTCTGATTTCTCTTCATCTCATTCTTCATCTCCACAGGGATCCATTTTGTGCATTCACAAAACACTTCTTGAATATTTTACTGAAGTATCTCTTTCATTTTTCTGTACAGCCAAGATAATATTCACCCATTAGTCCAAAGATTTGTTCAGTTATAACTATTGTCTGAAGCACAGCATACATGCTTTGTTTTGTTTCAAATATTATTTGCTCATGTGAATATTGCTTCAAATAACCAAAGAAAAAAGGACTCTCTTGCAGTTCACCGATTATTGTTTTTATTTACTACTGTTTCTCTGGAGCTCAGTATCTGCACTGTCAGTGCAAATAAATGCCATCGTGTATAAAATGCAGAGGCTTTCTAAGGGTGAAGGAAAGGATTTTCTCTTCTAGTCTTCCCTGCTGAGAGATTTATTTGTTGTATTTGTTTTTGTTTTTGTTTTTTGTTGTTGTTGTTGTTGTTTTTTTAGTTCGGGTGAATGCTTGTCCTTATTTCTAAAGGGGGGAAAAAAATAAAAAAAATAAAAAAAGAGATAAAACACTTATTTGATGTACTGTTAATAACAGTTCCATATTTGTTGTTATTTTGTCAGTTGTCCAATCTAACCACTTGCTTTTTCTATAACTAATTAAACCACAGAGAAGCTGTATAACAAGAGATAGCTCCATTTTCTAAACACGCCCTAAGTCTACTGAAGCTAATTGGAGATTTTGTCCATTTTGTTTCAACTTCTACAAAATGCATCCACCAGCTTCTGATCTCTCATACTGAGAGTTCAGATGTTTTGAAGATACTGGGAAAAGCTTATGAACTTTTCCTCCTGTACTAAAAGTTGGCTTTCATGTCTGACCACTGTTCTTGTAGGAAAATTCACTTTCAAATTCACATCTGAAATTTCTGTCCTAGAGAGGAAAAACATAATTTACATTGAATAGGATGAAGCTTGGTCCCGAAACTAGAAATGGGACACACTTTCAGGTATTCAGGTATCAGCCTGAATGTATGGCTATGGCTTTTGTCCCCACCCCTTTCTGAATTTTTTAAAATAGTAAAACAATTCACAAAACTTCAAAGAACATTAAGAATGGGCATTTGATGACTGAAAAATATCTCTGTGAGGCAGAAAGGGTTTTGAAGCCAGTTTTCAACCTTTGCTTTTAAACCTTCACAATGAATACGGCCATCTCAACCTCCCATGTCTATCTGCCACCTTTCCTTTCCTTTCATATTCTTCCAGTGTTTGTATGAAAATCAAACATGACTAAAAGAACTATTGCTTGCCTGTCCATTTGCTCAGGCTTCACTTCTTACACAATTCAATCTACATTTCCAGATCTTTTTTCATCATCTGTTTACATGCAATTACAGGATCTTCTATTCAAAAGTAAAGCAGTGAAATGTTATTGGCAGTACTCTGGCAGGTAGCTTAATACAGCATGCAGGCAAGGGGAAACCAATTTGTATGCTGTTCACTTCTCATGTTAGAGTGCTTTCCACGTCTCGCATGTTCTCTTTTGCTAACAGGCTGAGGTAGCAACTTCCTATCTCAAAGCTGATGCCAGAACAAAGTAAACTTTTAATGGACAGCTAGGGTTCTACCTCTAAGCAGTAACAGAAGAGTAAACACTAGGAGATACAGTCCTTTTCATGCCTGACACCAGTTTGGATACTTAAAATCAGTCTTAAATATCTGAACAGAAGAATGTGGGGCAGTAACACCAAACACAGAATAACAAACAGTACTTAACTTCAAAAATAAAGTTTTCCAGGGAGTGATAACAAACTTCAAGTCATCAAGCAAGGCAACAAACTTTCCAACCATTTCCTTGCTTGCTCAGAAACAGCTCGCCACACTCTGCACAGCTATGTCTTCAAGACAGCTGTACTCAGGCTGGTAGATACAGAATCAGAAGTAAAGCTGCAGATTCTGACAAATATGCTTGCACTTCACTTGGTTTTGGTTTTCTGTTTGTTTGTTTTTGTTTTTTGAAGAACTGGAATATATTTTCCATCTACAGAACATTTTACAAAGAAGTTTGGATTAAATTTGTGTGTCTAGGATACGTGTTTAATCTATCCTTCCCTTGTCTGATCTAAAGTAAAAGTAAACACTCCATTCTCAAAAAGACTTGTGTTGGCAATCTCCTTGTTTACCAAGCAGACCCTCAACTCTTATTTAAAAACAGCTATAGTTAGAAGACAAGACATGATGCACACAAACATTTGATGCTCCTCTATTCATCATTTCCTTCCCATTAAAGTAAGCATGCAGAACAAGCTTCTTAGCAGAGGGTGAGTTGATTCTGCATGATACAGAGATGAGGATTCAAGTGAAAGCAAGAGGATATCTAAATTACAAACACAGAAATCACATTTTGTCAAAAACAACAAAACATTTAATTTTTTTTTCTTAATGAACTTCAGTTTGTCTAAATAATATTTTTATAAGCCAGCAAGTATAGATTTTGCTTAAAAATAATCAAAATATTCACAAAGCGCTAAAATAATGTTGACAGCAGCGAGAACAATGAGAAAACTATTTGTGCCTTGGGATCTGAAATATTTTAAAAGAACCAATTCTGATCCAACTTCTGATGTTGATTTAGACATGCCAGATGCAGACAGCAATAAACACAGTTGATAATGCCTAAGGGAGATGTCATAGAAAAATCAGCTTTTAAACCACTGCATTTATAACAGCAGCTTTCCCTGAAGAAAGCTTTTTCCTTGTTCATGACTATTTAAATCACATAATATATTAAAAATCAGGCTAAGTGTCTTTTTTATAAATATAAATACACTGATTTTCTTCTGTATTTCTCAGAATCACATACTGATAATATATCTGTGGAAAACTTCAAAATATGCAGCCATCATCAAAATAATATTGCACTTTTACAAGTCATACTACATAAATAATAAACAAGGCAATATGTTCTTCTTTTTCTAATGCAAGTTACAGATGTTTTTCAATACTTCAATAGGCCTCTTCAGAATTAACACTGAGGAAAAACATGACACCCTATCATAATAAGTACTCTTTCCCGACTCAGAACTAAGTTCAGCAGAGGAGCTGGTTTTGTTCTCTGACTTCTGTGACTATAAAGGGACCAGACAGTGTGCTTGATGCAGGAACTTGGAGAATGAGTTCAAAACTGTGAAAAGATAAAATAAGGCAATATATATAAAAAGGCAAAAGCCTTTTTATTCAGTGCCAGATTCCTAAACAGACTCTGTTGCTTAGGATACAGTCCAAATATGCAAGCTGTGTAAAGGCAATGCCAGCGGAAAGTATGCTGTAGCATTAACAAAGATCTGAGTGCAAGAAAAAGAAAAATAAATTCTTGAAGATTTCATGTCATTTCATTGATTCAAACTATGATACCTCAAAGGCAAGCCTGTTTTGTCTTTATCTAATTCCACTACTTTCTAGTTTTCATTTTCTGTTTTTAAGCCAAATGACCAAAACCTTTTTTTCATCTTTATTCCAGATTTCTCTCCTGTTCTGTTAAGTCCTATCACAGATGGATACTATATACCTCACTCATAAGAGAGAAGTAGGAATATATTTATTGATAGAATATAGTTATTTTAAAAAGATCAACCATAAGTTAGACAGCAATTTAACACTTTTAGAGCTGGCAAGGTACACTTGATTATCTACTGCATAGAGAATAGAATTAAACACACTCATCCAGGAAGCCTTCCATTTGAGTCATGAGTTTCAGAGTGATTCCCCTTGCTTTCTAAATTCCTTCTCAGAGGAGCCTAGAAATACAGATTAGAAACAAAAATACTTAAAAAACTGTAAAGAAAAATCTGCCTGCAAGAAGTCTGATAACAGCCAATCATGTATTACCTGCCACTGCAGTATAACCCTCATTTCACCTTGTTAGTTTTGTCACAAAGATAAAGCATTCTCCATTACAGGTGTCAAAAACCTTTTGGTCAAACTCTCCCAGAAATAATTCACAGTGGGACAGATTTTCAAATCAAGAATACAAAAGAGGAGAGGTGGGGGTAGGGGGCAAGAGTGCGGGAAAGAGGGACAGTTGAGATTTTAGCATTTCACCTAATCATGAAACTATGCATGCATACATTTTCCACTGCTAACTGAAAACTTTTGAAATCTTAAATAACCTGTTATTATTCAGCCAGTTCTGGTGTACAGTTTCAGCAATCTGTACCAAACCAATATTGGGTTGATAATAAGATGATTGTTATTTCTGCTAATATCCGTGCAACACAACGCATCTGCAAATACCAAAAGGAGATAAAAAGAATTTAATAAAACAAAAATAATAATTCAAAAAATAATCAGTGTGATTATTCTTTTTAGTCAATGCATGTTCACAGATGGAATTTCCTCAATATATTTAATGAGTTATCAGAAAATATAAAATCACTAATGATAAAAAGATTGTAAAATAAATATTATAAAAAACAGTTGACACTGAATTGTCTATGTGCAAAATTCTCATGATATTTGTTATCACAGATATACAAAAACAAGTGGGACTGGACATATTCAACTTCAACTGTCTGAAAATATTTTGAAGTGAGACCTTCATGCACCTTGGGAAACAAATATATAAGTGAATAAACAGGGAAGAATGAGTACAAAAGCTCTTCAATTTTGACTTCAAACATAACTGCATTAAACCACAGTAAATCCAGCAATATTTTTTCCCCTCACATGTTTTATTATGGGAGAGCAGAATATAAACTCAATGTGTATGTTCAATTATTCATGTTTATTAAAAAGCAAATGAACTAGTGTGTTCTCAACATGAATGCAATGTCAAAGTGAAAAAGCAAGGAAAGCACAGAACAGCCAAGTGCAATAAGGCACATGCTTTCATCAAAAAGTTTATAAGCAGAAGACAGAAAGATAGCCATGTGGGAAATAGATTGCTAAATTAGTCAGGGGGCTTAATAGACAGTAACCTTAGAAAAATACAAGCCAATAAAAATATCCATGGAAGTGGAGGAAGGAAGCCAAGAACTGTAACAAGATGCTTCCTGAATAAATATTCATATGTAACCGCACTTTTAAGTATGCTTCTATTTCTAACAGTGTCCATGTGTGAGATCTTAAACACACCTAACATGGTGTGGTTCATACACTTTAAGATCAGGAGTATGAACTACAGCGCACAAAATCCACAGATGTAACATATGAAGACTACACTATCACACATCCGTGTCTCAAAGTTAAGGAGAGTCTTGAATTCTGAAAACATACATGCTTTACTGAGATGCTTTTCAAATAACAACTCCATGTGTCTGATCATCAAAACTGGATTAAGGTTCTAGTCAACTGATGTTATGATTAAATTTGCCAGATAAAAATCCTTCGTAAACTTTTACAGAATTACTAAATGCAAAACAACAACAACAAAAAATAAAACAAGGGTGTTTTTCTATCTTCTGGTGGTGGTCTTCTGTTTTAGTGTTTGCACATTCTGTAAAACAGAATGTGGACACAGTAAATGTGAAGGTGCTTTTCATCGATGCTTTTCTGTTACTGCATCCCTGCCAGACAAAATGCCCCATTGCACAAGATAAAAAAGGTGAATTTAACACAGTGTTGCATATCAAATTACTACTTAACGTAACTATGCTAAAGTTATCCTTGTAAGAAATAGAATACTGAAAACAGTAATGAATTATGTAAGAAAATGAGTATTGACATCAAATAGAAATGAATAAGCAACATTTCACTTTGGGGTTAAATTAATTGCATCACAGATCTTAACAAACCACATCAGAAAAAAAGTCATGAAAACAAATTAGGAGAATGCTAGTTACAGTATTTTATACCAGAACTATAAGGACATACCACACTTGACAGAATTATATGGAACTATAGAGTACTGTGTAAATATCTCACTATACTCTAATATATAGCATAGCACTGAACTCCTGGCTAGAAAGCATTTTTATGGCAGAGTTTATGGCTGTACAGTTGAATGGCTAAGAGTGAGGGGATATAATATCACTGTGGAAAACAAGTGCTAGACTGTCATAAACTTCAAGTGGCAGGTGCTATCACAGACTTTGAAACTGACTTGGACGAATTAAAGATTGAGGTAAAAGTGAAGTCCACAGAACTGTGCACAGTTTGACTGCAGAAGAGAAGCATAAAAGGTCAAGACAGAAGATAGAAGGGATTCCTGAAACAACCACACTTTTATGCAACACTTGCCTAAATTAAAAACCAAAAGCTACATTATACATCAAGTAACCAAAATGAAGAAAAATAACATTATCTTAACCAATGCTTGCACCACTTTTTATAAACTGTAAGCAATCTTTATATACAGGAATTTATAAATATTAACAAGGAAAAGAAAACAAGATTAAACAGATTTGGAAAGGTTATACATTACTGTTTTACATAAATGAAACACCAAATCACAGGCATGAAGGGAAATTGCATTTTCAGACACTATTTCTTTTTCTGACAGAAGATGGATAAGGGATCACTAATAGCAATAAAGAAGTTTATAGCACATGTTGTTCTGATGGATGTTTTTGGTCAAATTGCTAGTCTCAACACAGAGGTAACTGAAGTTTAGTAGCTTGCAATCTACAAGAGATTACAGTAACTGATTTTTCTTCCTCAAAATGTATTGAACACTTTCATCGTCTACATTGTACTTACTTCTTACTGAAGTTCCCACTGCAAAGGTGTAGAATTTGACTGTCCAGATTACAGATTGCAGTATCTTCCAAGGGGAAATAAGTCAGTTACGAACTCCATAGGAGTGCCTATGCAGTCTCCTGCCAGGGCAGGAAACATTCCTGCAAGCAAAAACAGAAGCATATTTTTCAAAAACATTTAAATATCGATGGCAACAGCAAGAATCATTCAACAAATTATTTTCTGATTCCAGAATCAGCATGAGTAAATTTAATGGATTATATCATCACAGGAATTAAATTCTGAAACAGACAACTACTTCTCTAATATTTTTGCAGTTATCTGATCAAAGAATGAGCTGTTTCTATCAGGTATTTCTTTTTTATGTCATCAAGATGTGTTACAGTAGACATATACACATAACTACAGCTTTTTAAATATACAAGTGAGCACTCATGAAGGACGCAGGAAATTTTGATTTACCCCTTTTCTTTAGGATTCTAGACCCTCCTCCCCAGCCAACTTCAATATGTTAAAACATCATTTCAAAACCTGGTAGCTGACGTACACTATAGAACTGTACTGTGAACCCTTCAGAAGACTTCAAGGAATAACTGACATTCAGTATCCCTTAATATACTGTATTCATACATAAGATCTGACAAACCTATACATTAGCACAAACACCTGCTGTAAGAAAATCTGCCAGAATTCCCTGTGCTAGCTTATGCTATGTACTGGTAGTTGTTAAGAGAGGATATTCCAAACTGGCAGTAGAAAATACTTATTTCTGTTGTTGCACACAATGAAAGGAACAGACATCTGTGAGAAAGGAAGAACTTCTTAAATGGGGTTTGCTCAGCATGCTGTTGGAAAACCTACCCAGTGTCCATACAATGCAGAAGGGAACTGGGGTTCCCAGCAATTTTTTCTGTATTCCTCTCTTTAGTTCTTTAGTATTAAAATCTATCGTATCATTTGTTTTCAAGTTTTTCCTGCTGAGATACAGAAAGAAAGCTGCATCATCTCTCATCCTCAACACTACACCATTCTCAGTACAGAATAAAGATACAAGTGTTATGTAGAAGTTCTACAAAATTAAGGCGACTAACATTGTAATAAGCCTCTTGCATATATATATAGACAAACATGCTTAAACTGAACTCCACACAGACACAGGTACATACATCCAACTCCAAGAGCTTAAGACATTGCTTCCTATTATTCACTATGACCCTCTGCCAGATACGACTGCTTTGTAACAGCAGTGATGGAAATGCTGACTAGCTTAGCTATCATAACTTCTAGAAGAGGACTTGGGTATCACTTACAGTTGCGGTAACATCTCAAACACAGCAATATTTTTGTTTTAGATAATAGTAGTCACAGCACTGAGAGATGGAGTTACTATGATAGCTTTTAATTATTGTAAACAATAATGAAAAAGAGAATGAAATATGCCACCCACCAATAAGTTTGACAAATTAATCATAAAGTTCTCTGAGTAATGCTGCTGCTTTAGCTGTCCAGAAACATGGAAAACACAAGCCAGCAAAAGTAATTGTATCAGAGAGAAATAGGATTGCATTTTTTAAACACAATGAATGCTAATCAATATTCCAATTTCCTTTGAATTTTAAATCTACAATAAAGAAATGAGAACTGTGGTATATCAGTTTTTTAGTCCTGCATCTGTACATGACTTTAGCACCTACCATACTGAAGCACTTTTTTCCTAATATTACTTGTAACAAGTCACTGAAACATAAGCAGAATACATGTCCTAAAAATGATATAGGGTAAATTTTCAAGATGTGGTACTCCATTTCTAATTGCTTTGTCTTTTTACAACAGCTTCAGGTTGTGCCACTTAAGAGACGAGGCAGAATATTTTGTCAAACCACTTCCCTCTCACCCCCCATCCAAAATAGAGCCATTTGCTAATTAGAAATCTAAAAAGGGGGAAGATTTTCTCTTTGAAATCAAAGCTACAAAGCATGAAAGAATACAAATAATGAATACAGACACACAAGCATCATCGCCTCACAACAGAAAAGAGAACATAGGCACTTCCTTACTATTTAGTGCAAAGACAGCCAGTGGATAAGGTCTGGGGGAAAAGGCTTACCAATACTGTCCAATTCTGCCTGAGGACACGTAGGAGCTTCTTGTATTAATACAACTAGCAGATATTACTTGGTTCTCCTCAGACAGAAGCTGCTCACAAGCTACCCCTGAGTAACTGCAGTATCCAGTGTTATGCTCCAAAACTAAAACTACAGTTCAGGAGCAGGAATTGAAGTGCACAGATCATCCATGCAATAGGGGCAGAACAGAAAGCTGTGGATAGATTCCACCTGCCATCCCAAACTTAGCTTTTTCCACACATTACCTGGAGCTCCTATTATACAAGATAATTTCACTTTTTGTCTTAATTCTTTATATTAGTATTCTGAAATTTGTTTGGAGAGGAGGTTTACAGCACTAAAAAATATAGGTCTAGATTTTCAGAAAGTTTTTATAGCCTTCTATTGAGTATTTTTATGGAACTATTCAGAGAACTGTCAGCTTTCTATTTCCCTGCTGACACACTGGCTCGTGTGATTTGTCACAAGGGTTGTCTCTGTCATATTACGTGACATAATACAAAGAAGCTGAGAAAATATGATGTGACAAGCCAACTAATGCACCAAGACAACAGGGAAATTTAAAAGTGCATATCTTAGAACAGAGTTGACTTCTTCCTTCTCGTTTTCCTATCTTTCCTTTCCCAAGTCCACATGGCTTCTCCTGCAGAATGGTGAGGATTAGCTCTTCATTACCTGTGGTTAAGCAGAAAATTTTCCTTCTAGCACTGACTGTGACAAACAAGTATTTTCTCATAAGCTAGAGTACAGGCAATTTATTTTTATTTAGTGCTGTCCAGAGTCTGAAAAGACATGCACAATGCTTCTTCCAAGCTAGTAGAGAAATGAGCTACAAAGAAAAAAAACATTGCTCAGAGAAGATCTATGAATAAAATTGTAGTGCATAATAATAAACAACAAGGTGAGCTAGAGAAATCTGTAGCATCTGTGGGCAACATAAAAGTAAAGATGCATCCTTTGTATTGGTAGTGTATTTCAGTAGTGGTAAATAATTTTATTAGTAGTTTTATTTAGACCTACATTTTATTTAGTACTACAAAACTGCACCTGTGCATCCCACCCTTACCACTCAATTTCCTGTTGGCTCCAGCACAGAAAGGAAAACAGTGTAAGAAATTCCTCATTACCCCTTGTGAACAGTTCTGGAATTAGGTAGAAGCCCGTCCTTCTAACAGCTTAACTCACAGATTAGTTTGTAGTAATTGCATATTCAGAGAGTATGTTCCTTTTTCACATAACATCTTTTACATAAAGTATATGACAAAGAATAGATATTCTAGATTTAGAAATATTAGTGAGTATTATTAAAGAAATTTCAATTGAATTTGAGGATTACATTCAAGTGTGGGCAAAACTTGAATTTAGGTTAGTGTTTAATCAAGATTCATGAAGAAATTATCAAAACATTTGGACAATTCAGAGTTATTGTAGCTTACAAACCAAGAAACAAGCAATGTTCTTTTCATAAAGGAAAGAATATGAATTTTTAACTACTATTTGTACAGTAACATTTTTTATTAAATAGGTTTTATACTCACTGCCTCATAATAATGTCACCATTTTCCTATTTTAACAAGTGGTAAAACTATGTATATTTGGGGCCATATGCAAAACAACATTTTAGTTACTTTCACTCTGCAGATTTAATGTGTATAATCAAAAGATCACAGTTAAACTCAAATCCCAAAGCAATGACTTGGATGAAGCAATTCTAACCTACAGTGTAATTAAATCATTTTAAATATTTTATGTAAAAATTATAAGGTGGTGCAGAATATCATTTGTTGTACAGTATATTTTAGGACTTAATATTTAGACTCATGCATCTCTTCTTTATCTTACTGAAACCTTTATAAAGTTCTTATAAAGTAGTACTCATTAATATTTATATAAACATTTCCAGTTTTTCTCACAAAAACTTCTATAGAGGTATAAAATAACATCATTGTTATGCTAATGTTAGTTCTTTTCAGATTTTAGTAGCAACATAACAAACATATCTGAAATTTGCTGTCAGCAGACCTGTTCCCTCAAGGCTGTTTAACCCTATAGGGTTGGACTCCAGCCAGTGTACGTGTTATGTTATGTTCATTAACAGAGCACCAGTAGCTGAGGCTAGATAAATATGCAGAACACAGAGACTTAAATATATATATATATATATATTTTAAATGCTGAGAGCCCTAATTCAGAATGGTACAGGATTTCAGTTTACCAAGTAGCAAAAGCAATAGATATATTGCCATTCACCCAGCCCTGCAATAGGAGACAGAGGGAATCACTTCAAGAAAACAGTGTTGTTAGCCCAAAGAACATAAAAAGTACTGCTTTTGATAGTAAGCAGAGAATGTTGCTGCCACAGGAAAGTGTGAAGGGAATGTTAGTGGGTACGTGGAATAAATTTCAGTCACCATACATGGTGGGTAATAAAGAACCGGGAAAAGATGCACTCTCTAATGCATCTAATATCTCGGTAGATGCTAAAAGGAGTACAAAGGACCAGGAAATGTGTATAACCACACAACGCCTGATCAGTATCTGCTATTGTTACTCCTAGAGATGGACTTCTGGGATCTACAGCAACTCTGAGCTAGGAGGGTATCAACTGTCATCAAGTGAGACTTCTGTCAAGTAGCAAACATCTTTCCTTTTCAATATCATGACCTTAAAATCACTTCAGTAACTGATACAGAATTCTCATTAACCTTCCTATCACAAAAATAAATAAATAAATAAATAAATAAATACATATAATAATAATAATAATATTCAGCATTGTCCATGATGATTTCACTTAAAAACTCTAACACTAAATGTCTGCAATCAGTTTCTTTTTTCCCTAGGTTGCCTCAGACATCAGAGTTCTTTTTAATTCCAAAACATAGGGGAGGCAGAGAGGTTTGATATTAAGCATACTGAGTACCACCACCACCAACAACAAGAGGAAAAAATTTTAAGCCTTTAGTCATCCTAGTCATCCATAGGCATATAACATTTTGTAACATTTTCATCCAAAAGAAGGTAGGCATTCAGAAGCAAGATTAAAGTGTTTTTGATTCTTTAAACACAGTACTAAATGTTGTTGTATGGGTCTCCCAAGCTACACAAGGAATGAATTCTCTTTAAAACGTACATTACTAAACAGAAGCTGTCTTCAGGATAAACAGAAGTTTGCACTGATCAAGCTTAGTACTCACCACAAACAAAAACTTATAACACCTTTCAGCAAGTCCCTTGGCTAACAAATGCAGGGAAATTAGTGCACTGTAGAGACCTATCCACTCTGATTGACTAGAATCCACAAGCAACTTCACAGTTAACGTATGAGCCAGAGAAGCATACATTCATTCAATGGCCCTGAGTAATGGAAACTAAAAGCAATAAGCAAGGCAAGTAATATTTGAAATCTCATAAGTAATCAGCACGGGAGAGACATCTTGGAAGGAGTCTTCAATCTGGTATTACCAGCAATTTCATAGGTAGGCAAACCAGATGATTGGAGGACAACAGAATTCAAGAGAAGAAACAACTGATTAAACGCAAAATCACTGCTGCTTTTTGTTTGTTTGTTTGTTTAGTTTTGATTTTTAACTTGCCTACCAATCGCTAAAAACAATTGTAAAAATATATGTACTTTTCCTTCAGTTATGCATAAAACCTGCAATCTAAGGACCCATAAATGATCCTTTATTCTCCAAATAGTTTAAATCCACAATTTCACTGTGTTCCCATCTCTGAAAGTCTGATAGAATGTCAGTATATTATTAGCACTTACGCATTCACCTTTGACTTTTGAAATTTCACTCCAGTTAAAAAATTTGATATGGCATTGAGAAGAAGAAAGTTTTACTGCTGGTTTATTTATGCTTGATGCTTGTTTGTCACTGAGATACTATGAGTAAGTCTACCTTAGCAAGTGCAGAGTTGGTTCCCTTTTGAGTACATTTGCCTTGAATTTGTGAAGTACACTCCTAGTCTCATCACCTGTGAGCTCAAAACTGGTTCTCTTCTGGATGAACCAAAGTTGAAGACATGCAATGGCAGATTCCAGCTGCACCACAGACAAAAGAAAAGAAGTACAGCTTATCTAATGTCCTTCAGAATTTGCTCTTTACAGGTACACAGGACTGTGCTTGTAAGATGAAAGCAATCGTCAATATCTATCCAGAAATCTGTTTCAACATCACATATTAGATAAAGAATGCATATCATACACAGAAGAGATATCTGACATGAAAGTCAGTGCCAGGAAGTATGCAACGTTGGCATACTGAAACTGTAACATAATACACCAAAACAAACCATCTCCAGTTCTTCTCTCTTCACACTGCACCAGTTGTTTACACAGATATATCTTCTCTGGCCAAGCAACTATTCTCCAACAAGAAATTTTCTTTCCTTGATTAAGTGGTCTTCAAATGGCCATCTCTGCTTTTCATATCATAGAGGAGCACAGTCATAATCATATTTATCATGCTTTACATTTTATTTAGTAGACAGAATTTTTAATGTTAATGTGGAAGTACATACTGATAGCAACAGAATATTGGTAAAGTAAATTTTTATGTAGATTGTGGTGAAAGGGAACGACTTTTTCAAAGAAAAGAA
Organism: Excalfactoria chinensis; assembly: GCF_039878825.1. Lineage (NCBI taxonomy): Eukaryota > Metazoa > Chordata > Aves > Galliformes > Phasianidae > Excalfactoria > Excalfactoria chinensis. The sequence goes on along the minus strand of NC_092826.1, from coordinate 63,371,628 downwards.
AAATACAAAAAGATCAATTACTTGAAGGGAAACATTTTATACATATCTAAAAGATGAATTCAAAGCAAGTTGAAAAGAGCAGGCTGCCTCCTTAGGTATGAAGAAAAGTACAGTGAAGAGAGAAAATAAACTTCATTGAATTGAAGGTTATGGAAGACCTTAGATTTTTCATCATCTTACATCAGCACCAGTAGCATTACCAATTATATTGACTAATCACCTCACAAACTCCATAAAATAACTCCATAAAAATAACTTCATCACAAATGCTGTCTGACATATTCTATTTATATTTTAAATAAGAAGGGAAATTTAAGGAACAACTGGCAGAAAATTGATTTTAAAAACAACAGTCTTAAGAGCTGTGAGTACGTTGTACAAAGATTCTAGAAACAAGTTTTTATTATGCTTTACAAGAAGTTCAGACAACACATCTCCCTTCTTGACATATCTACTCTGTTAGCTTTTAATGTCATTTGCTAATGCTTAATTTTCAATCATAATAGAATTGGTACAGGCTAAAATTTTACATGTGTAAGTGTAGGGCACAACTTTTAGTACTCTGTAATTGTGAAAGTAAGAAAGATTAAATGAAATTTTGACTGCTAAGTAACTGAAAAACAGTATGAGAACTGAAAGACTTTTTCCTTAAAGATAAGGCACCTCCAGGAAAAGTAAATCAATCACATGCTCTATCTCAAAGAAAAATGAAGTGCATATAATAATCAAGTTTGGCAAAGGAGCTCAGCCTCAATGGAATAGAATTTAACAATTGACACATTTTACAGTAACATTATAAAAACATGTATTTCACTATGAAAAGTCCAAATGTTTCATTCTTTACATTTTCTATATAAAACATTTCAACAAATATGTCCTCAGGTTCTTCCTAAATAATTTTACAAGTCAGTCATTAAGGAAGGAGAAGAAATAATCCAGTACATCATCCTGTCTTCAAACCATACTCAATGAACACATTTGGAAAGACTGGAACATGAGGATTTTCACTCAGGGGGTGGTGATGCAGTGGAACAGGTGGCCCAAGGAGGTTGTGAACATCCCATCCCTGGAGGCATTTAAGGCCAGGCTGGATGTGGATCTGGGCAGCCTGGTCTGGTGGTTGGCAGCCCTTCACATAGGAGGGGCTTGAAGCTAGATGTTGTGATCCTTTTCAATCCAGGCCATTCTATGATTCTATGATTACTCAGGACATAGCTCTCACATTATCACCTAAAATATCAGTCTATAGCCCTGTGTCTTGTTAGGCAAGTCAGTTTACATTCTTACATAAGCTATCACTTCTGTGATGTAAAATATTAAGAGGAGAAGGAAGTATAGAAATCTCAAATTTTTGGTTTGAGGAAAGAAAAAAAAAAGTATGTTTTTCATATTATTTTGTCAATACACATGACCAAGAGCAAAAATAATAATTGGATTTTGGTTCACCTTCAAAAACAAAACAGATCTTGTAAATAGTTTGCCTTTGTTTCTCTGAGCAATTCACATACATTTTGTTTCAGACAAGACTACGTTCAAAATGCAAAAACATTTTGGGAAAGGAAAAAACAACACATTGTTACAATGATAAAAACTTTCATTTCCAAGAACTTCTAATAAAAGTCAAAGAAGTATAAATCATGGATTAAGAAAACTGCCAGTCAGTGACAGTAGATCACTTTTTACCCTGTAAAGCCTGTTGTTCCAATCTGCACAAATTAAATACTACCAACAGTAAAATCTTGCCAATGAATATTAAAAGCAACCTATGTTAATACATGTCTTTGTCATATCCTAAACAAACAAACAAACAAACAAAACAGAACAAACAAACAAAAAAAGCCACCACAACACAAAACCTGCAACAAAAACAGCATCACTCTAAAGGTATTGAACACCTGCTAGAAATTAAGCTTTATTAAAGTAGGGAACTATAGGACAAAACTACTCATGCAACATATTCTTTTTCAACAGGAACACAATCATTTTTAGCCACTAACTCTTGTAGTGGAAAAATATACTACAAAACACAATTGCTGATCACCTGCTAACTGACACGCAAGAAAGTGGATGTTGAGATGTGTGCAAGCTGCATGAAAAAGCAGCTTATATTACTATCTTCAAATATGTTCTGCTTGGAACCAGAACATGTTAAATTCTTACCAGAAAAAAATCACTTGTGATTCAAGTGACAGGATTTAATGTGATGGAAATGAGATAGGCTAGATCTCATACTGAAGCAAAACACATTCTAGCTTAAATGAAGTGAACATGGAAGAGACTATGCTTACGATTATCCACCCACATCACCACATGATGAGAGGAAAAGAACAAAATGCAATATGAGTGAAAGATTCATGTATGTGGCTCATTACATATTTTCTATTTATCTTCAGAAAAGCAGAGCAGTTCCAATACAACAGACATACTGGTGCTTTTATAAAATTCAATGAAACACCGAGTTCTCTAATTCACAAACATATATTTGAATAGAACAAAATCTTCAGAATTTAAAGAGCCTGAATGAATTTTCCCATCCCCCCCCAATAAATAAATAAATAAATAAATAAATAAATAAAAAATCAGAGCTCCTGTCATCAAAAGCAATAAAGTCAAAACCTCTGAAGTTTAAGAGTCTGCTATTACTTGAGTGATATGTGTTAATTGGCATGCCCTAGCTTTCACATTCATGCACTAAATTCTACTTGATGGGCAGAGACTTCTTGAGACAGACTATGAGACAAATAATTTTAAATCTTGAGAATACTAGCTAAAGCATCTTTGATATGCACAGACATAATAGATGGATCAAGATAGACATCAATAATTATCACAAAGAATTGGCGACTCTGCACATAGCAAGGGTTTGAAACTAGATGATCATTGTGGTCCTTTTCAACCATTCTAATTCTACAAATCTATGATTCTACAAAAACAAGTGATGGACAAACACAATTGCTTACCACATGTCAACTAATGCCCAGTGAGTCACTGAGCAGTGGCTGCTTCCCTGGGCAACTCCCTCAAGCATTATTGTTTTTTCACATCCTGAAAAATGGTGTGGAATATCCCTTCAGCCTGTTTCAGTCATTTATACTAGTTCTGTCCTGTCCCAGTTCCTTTGCTGGCAGGACACTACAAGAAGCTGAAAAACTGAAACATCCTTGGCTCTGTATAGCACTACTCAGCAACAACTAAAACGCTGGTGTGTTACTAGCATTCTTTTTCTCCTAAAGCCATAACATAGCAACTGAAACAGGAAAACATCTGTTGTGCTGTTACATAGTCGGCTATTCAATATTTGGCTCAGAACAAGCTGATCTTATCTGAACATGTCTCAGTTAAATTCACATGCATCTTTGAAAACAGATCACTAAAGCAATTAATAAAATGTATAATAACGTTCTTTATCTATTAAGGGAGAGATGAAAACCACAGTAAAGCACTGAAGAGAAAAACGGCAATGAAGAAAGGTCTTGGCTTGCTCAGGTGCTTGTTGGATAAGAGCTCCAAGCTCAGGGAAGCTACGGCTATGAGAGTGCAATTGCTGACTGCCCTCTTTTTTCCCTTTTCTCACAGCTAAATGGCAAAGGACTCAGAGCCACTAGCTTCTTTGATTGCATCCATCTCCCTTATGCCTTCACAAAAGCATTTTAAATGAAGGAGTAACTGACATGACTGACAACATGGACAGTAGTATTTTAACAAACACAGGAACAAAAATGTGCGTGCCTCCTTTTTCCAGGAAGACCTCTCCATGCAGGACTACTTCATGGTATATATCTCAAGTTCTGTGAATGCAGTCATGACCTGCTAGAGAGTGATGGGAGGAAGATCAGCAAACATAGCTGATGACCTTCAAGATTGATCTGATCTTTCTATACTTCTGAGAAACTTTGTATTATTTTATCATGAATTAATGAGTTAATGAATGGGTATTTTGAGCCTGAATCCATGTTTGTGGAATGCTTAATTCCAACCTGAAGAAGTTATTTCATGTGTCACTGCATTTCATGAAAGGTGTGTTTATCTCTGCCCAAGAACTATATGAAGTATTTGCACTTTGTAGAAACTACAGAAAAGTACTAGACAGACTCTCTTTGTGCTGCAGATGATTCTCTACTAGTTCATTGCAACCAGATGGCAGTATGGAAATTAAGGGAGTTTTAGAGCTATAGCACATCTACTTCAGAATGTAGGGTCTATGATCTAATGTGAGTTTTATTAAGTGAACACAGAAAAAAGATATGAAAGTCCACAACTGTGCATTCAAACCTCTTAACGCTTTCACAAGTGCTCATTAACTGTCCAGTGTAGATGATGATGCAAGACAGGCTTGAACCATGTAATTCCTAGAAAGATCAATGCATGCCTATTTCAGAGGAAATTCTGTGAAGAATTATTATGAACTACAGTCTGCACCACAGCAAGGGAAAGGAATAGTTCAATCTAATTGGAAATTCAAAATCATACCCAAGCCTGGGCATTAAGAATACACACACTGTTAAGAATTTCCCAGGACATCTGTCTCCAGCTTCTTAATAAATAACTACATAGAATGCAGTAAAGAATTTGCTTTGAACAGCAGATGCTGATATGGCTTGTTTTATAACGAAGTGGCAGCTGTTCCTTATGTTCCAAAAATGACGTCAAACATACAGTCATTGAACATATTACAGTATATTTTTTAAAAATTACTGGTTTTTGTTTTGTTTTTAAACTAAGTTGTGTTTCTAAGGGGACAGATTCTGCCATTGAAGTTTTTTCTTGTTGTTACAGACATTTGTTTTTATGTCAGAGGCCACTGCTGTTATTACTACCTGTAGTTACAAGACATCTTGAATAATAAGCCAAATGGCATATATAGCAGATCTGTGGATGAAGAGTAAACAGTACACTGTGAAGAAAAGAGAAGCAAATATTTCCATAACTGTAGCTACATTTACTTGTATTAGTTCTGTGAAAGGAAGAACAGGTGACACTACTTCAGAAAAAAAGCAGTGTAGTTTAGCAGAGTGAAAGCTCTTTGCCATATAGAGGAGTGCTCTCCCATTACAGGAGAAAGGAAGAACATCTTATGACCTTGCAAGTAAAACTGCTTCCCTTCTATCCATCTACTTTTTCATAAATAATCAGCTGATTAATTCTGTCTCTCGTTTCCAACTTTTCTTCTTCATCTGTCATAACTTCTTCATCTGTCTTCATCAGTCATAACTAACAAAAACTAATTCTATCATGAGTAAGATAATCTAACAGCAAGATCTTGGGACTCTTTTGCAATCCAAAGTAAAATACATTAAACCTATCCCTCCAAACCTAAAGTCACCACTTCGGTTAATCCATAAGTAAATAGTTTACAGTTATGTATAATCCTCCACCAAACCAAAGTCTTTGGTTGCACATTTTTTCCAAAAGAAAGTATTCTGCTATTTTTGAGATAGACAGATTTTTGTTTCTCAAGCATGTTTCTAATGGACAAATTCAAGTGACTTGCTTTTCTTATTTGCATAACAAAAATGCTTTCTATCGTGAGTCTGGCTAGAATATAACTAGCTTTATTCACAGCAACCCATGCAGAGCCATATTTATATTTGTGACCAACAAAGTTGTTGATAGTACAGTAATGATTCTGCAGCTGCTGAACAGCAGCACTGAGACCTTCTCTACAGTGATCTCTATTCACAGTGATCAGGCTAGTATTGGACAAGAGGCTGGGAGGAGACACAACCAGACAGTTAACTCAAATAGCCCAAAGAGATGTTTCGTGCCAAGTAACACCATGCCTGGTAAAACTATATTTCCAAGGCAACTGTTACTCATAGACTAGTTGGGCATCAGTCTGCTTGTGGGAGTTGGGGCCTTTGATTCATTTGGTTTGTTGTTAACTGATTTGCCTTCACTAATTAAACCATCTTCATCTTGAACAAGATGCTTTTCCTGCTTTTTCCTTTCAGGTTTGTTTTTGTTTTTTTTCCCCAGAGAGGAATGGGTCAGTAGAGAAGCAACTGTGCAGTGGCTTCACTGTGGTAAAGAATCAAATCCACCACATTTTCAAATTGAGATAATGCATTTTTCTCAGACATCAAATCCATAAGATTTCATGGAAATATAATTTTAATAAACCCTAATAATTCAGAACTCAGTATTTGTTGGTGTACTTTTTTTCTGTATCACCTTGGCACAGATTGAGGGTAAAAATGCAAATGTTTATTTTAACTAACATCTGATCCTGATCTGCACAGCTGTCTACTGAAAATGACTTGAACTACTGCTGTGAAAAAAAGTCAGAAAATAGGCATCAAGCACTGGAACAAGTGGGGCATAGCATCATCTCTTTGGAAAACTATGGAGTTCCTCCTGCATAAACCTGCACTAAATTTAACCAGTTTCATGAAAATATTTCCCGAAGTCATGACATGCAACACTGTCACTGCTACTGTACTCAAGTAGCTAAAGAGATCAGTACAAGATGACTTCTCTGAGGCTCTGTGAAAGAGAGAAATACAGAAAATAAGGAAAATATGGAAAATATTTTAATGTATATTCACTTCAAATGTGAGCATTTGATAAACAATTGCTGTATTATTTTTAAAATGCCAAAATATGCATAATATTCAGATGATTATATCAATACTGTTTTCAACTTAATATACATTATTCATATGGACTGTGTGTGAACAAGGCAATGACTACTACAGGCAGTGATTTACCTCACTTAAAATATTGAGGGGGAAGAAAAAGTTGGGAAGGGAGGGTGATCAAAACAGGATACCAGTATGTGTTCAGGAAAAAAAAAAAAAAAAAAAAAAAGACACAAGTCTCATAATTATCAGATAATTCACCATTACCTCTTTACATCTTTGTTCTGACAATGTAAAACTTACCAGTTTTTCTTCAAAATCTGCCTTCCTCTGGCTGGCAAAGAGTTCAGGAGCTTTTTCTGTATTCAAACACACACTAACCTGAACAGTCTTTCATTGCAGTATTTTTTAAAAGCCTTAAAACAAATAAAAAGATATTCTATACATCATTTTACTTAGATTCTTTTTACAACTCCATGTTTGATGATGGGGAAGATTTTAAGAATAAGCTCACTTCCTTTAACATCAACTTTTTAGTCTGCTGAAAAATGAAAAAGTTTGGCAGAAATATATGGTTTACTAAACAACACATCTATTGCATGGGGAAAGGAATTATTTGGCAGTTATAGGTATATTTCCCCTTGGAAATCCAAATATATCTTGCCCATTAATCTATCACTACTTCTTCACTTGTCCAGAGCAGAAACTGGTCTATTTCTCCATCTCTACACCAATAAAAACATCCCTTCCTGTAAAGTAACTCCAAAAATTCTGAGTATAAGTCAGATTTTAATGCTGGAACTTATACTGTTTCCATCTAACCTACTCATTAGGTAGATTATGCCACACAAAGCAAAGAATCTGAGAAGACTAGACACAGAGACAACTGTAACTATGTGGGCAATCCTTCTTTCAAAAAATATCCATATTTTTCCAGAATCATTTACTGCTATTTCTGCATGCTGTGGAGATTGCCAATTAATGTGATGGCCCCATTTAACACTCTTCCTCTTTGCACAGAGCATTTGTATTACTAGTCCATACAGAAAATTCTGGTTTCAATTTACAGTTGTTGTTTTTTTTAAACTCACTTGCAAAACACAGACCACGTTCTGAATGCCTCTTCTGAAAAGTAGTATCTCATCATTGAGTGGGCTGGAGATTTCAGTTTGCCTCTTCTCTGTTAATTAAGCGCTAATGAAAGTAAGTAGTAAAAAGACAGATTTTGAGAGCTATTCAGGAGCAATCACACTTTGAACAGTTGATTAATGAAGCATTAATAATCTCTTTTAGCATAAAGGAGTAATGAAAAACAGATACTGTTTTCTAAAATGTCAGCAGAGCCAGCAAATACAACTATATTGTTATAAAAATATATTGGAATCAAAAGTTTTGAGGATTTGGAATCCAGGAAAAACCTTGAAAAGACATCTAAAAATATTTAAATGTCATGCTGCAAGTAAAAGTAAATTTCCAGTGACTACTTGTATGGTAGACTAACAAAATTACTGAAGTGTTAGATGCTGTACAGCTGTGAAACATGAAATGAATCTTGGTAAATCCAGAGGTTGTGCATAGAGAAAATCATCATGTAGTCTCCCTGACCTGTTGTCCATTAAAGGATTATCTGCAAGTATTCATCTGCTGCTACACCAGTTTCTCATCTCAAGATTGTCATGCTTCTCCTCCTGATTTCATACCCTTTAAGCTTGATTAATACTACTAACCTACTTTTTTCTGTACATTACCAGCTTATCTCAGAGGCTCACTGACAAAAGTATCCATCTTAATCATAGTAATTGAGTATGACTCCCTGCCAGCTCCTGGCAGAGGAACCATGGCTCAGCCATAAAAACCAAGCAGCAATACAGACCCTGGTAACTGCTATGTACATCCAGTCCAGCAGTAGGAGTGATATGCTGTGCGCTAAGGACAAGCACGGATCTGTACAACGCTCTGCTGCCTGTAACCAGGTTATTAAAGAAAAGCTTTGTTTTTTCTGTTATCATTTCTCTCCTGTTATTCACGTGCCATACATTAGAAGTAGAGGAGCAAGGCATATTTTTGTTTGCATTGGGCTGACTGAAGGACAGTTCTAAACTGTATTATTTGTATTTTTTTTGCTTTTAGTAGAGATCTTACTATGCAAACACATAACAGCCTCAGCTCTCAAAGGTCTTTCAATCTACAGAAATTATGTAGACTACAAGTGAAAAAAAGATTTAAAAAAAGAAAAAAATTAGAAATGGTGGAGGAATGCAAAAACACAAGCTGGCTAAACAAACTCCGCAGCCTTCACTCACAGGCCTACCAGCTTTGCAGACTTGACTAAGAATGTCATCGAGGTCTCTACAAAATTAAGACATTTAAAGTTTGCACACTCAAATCTTTCAATGACCAAAAAAGACACAAGTTTATGATATATATTTAAACTATCAGTCACATGGTTGAACTATATGATCTTGTAGGTCCTTTCTAACCTTAGATTCTAAGATACACCACCAAGAGCTCCATTTATATAATTACATTTTAAGAGCTCTTACATACATAACAGGAATATAGGTGCTAAAGCTCTCTTTCAGTCAATGGAAGTGTTCTCTGCGATGACAATGCCCTGCCTATTATGCCCATTATGGCAAAGCAGGCTTTCCCGTATTGAAGTTGAAGGTCAATTCTGTTTACTCTGTCAACAGAGAAAACTTCTATCAGTGATTATAATGCAGGAATTGCACACACTAATTTCCAGCTTTTATCTTAGCAAACATCAAGGCTCTCATCAACACAATACCAACATCTTTTTCCCGCGCTACAAATGAAGGCAGAGAACGATTCAGCAGCAGCCTACAAAGTTTATTTGTAACTGCCAGTTTTTCTCAAGCATGGTGTAGACTAGGATCAATGATGATCAGTAAAATATATACATAGAATTTTCTGAACGTATGAGTGTTTGATTATGTGATAAGAAGCTCATCTGAATACCTACAAAGGATATAGTGAGGCAATGGCAGGTGAAAGAGTGAAGTAATAGTCTGCTGCAGCTACATCCAGGCTCACTGCAAGAACAATCAGCTCATCAAGTCCTTCTCCATGAGCCCACGTGCACTCCGTGGAACAAGAGCAGGCAGGAACTCTAATGTTGTCTAAGCTTCACACCAGTGTCCAGACACCCACATGAAACTCCAGATAAGCCATGGGCAACAGCTCCATGAATCACCTCTTGGACTGAGGTGGTCACTGTCTACAGAGCTGGAATACATCATGAGATAAAGAAGAAGAGTATTTCTTGATCATCCAATATTTGTGAGAGTGCCAAGTGTGCCTGGATAAGTTTATATGTATATATATAGTGAATACTTATGTTTGTGTGCATGCTTACTGGCAATGTATTCTCAACCTTGCTACTAGTTGGAACTGAGGACATCGAGCTGTGGCAGCTTCATGTCTATCAGGATGACAGATTAGTCTCCCCCTGTCAATTAGGGATCGCCACAAAGCAATGTACGTTCACAGCACTCATCTCTGTTTTTCCTCCTTTACTGACAACATCTGTGCAAACATTTTTATTTCTATGAAGTTTACTGATAAACTTTTATGAAGAATTCTACTTGTTCAGTCCCCAGTGCAAAACAGTATATTATCAGTTGTTGCTCAGACAGATATGTGATTTTCGAAATGAGTGATACAATCTCAAAATTAACACTTGCAAAAGACAAAACTAGTCAGAGAGGGAACAGTTATGCAAATCTACACCAAGGCCAAGAGCAAAAGAAACCTAAGGTGAAAAAAATATTGACAAAAATATTGCTTTTTGTCAAACACAAAAAGCATACAGAGGATGGATGCAAGGACCAGTAACCTGAGAGGAATACAGAGAGATTGTCAGGGCACTCAGGGATAGCATTAGAAAAGTTAAATTCCAAGTGGAATTGAGTATGACAAAGGACATCACATGTATCATGAAGGGCTTCCATCAGTGACAGAATGAAGACTTGGGAAAATGCAGGCCCTCTGCGGAAAGAAATGGTAGAACTGGTTACCCACACCTCTGGAAAGGCTGAGATACTGAATTCCTTATTTGACTCAGTCTTTACTAGTTAGGCTGCCCAGGAATCTCAGGTCCCAGAGACCAGACTAAAAGGCTGGAGCAAGGAAAGTATACCCTTGGTGAAAGAGAATTAGAGCAGAGAATACTCAGGTAAACTGACATTCACAAGTCCTTTGGGCATGATGTGATACATGCATAAGCAAGTTCTGAGTGACTGGAAGATGTCACTGTGAGGCCACTCTCAATCTTTGCTCAATCATGGAAACTGGGATAAGTGCCCAAAGACTGGAGAAAAGTACATGTTGCCCCTGGAAATCAGGAGATCATCAGGAGTACTCAGCATGCATTCACTAAGAACAAGTCATGCCTGATCAGACTGAGAAGTTTCTATAATATATAAGTTTCTCAGCTTCATAGCTGAGAGGACAACAGTGGCTATTAGAAGTACAGAAGTGATATAACTGCTCTTTGTTTTCCAGTCAAACACAATATACAAGCACAGTAAAAGAAATCTATAAAAATCCATATGGAGATCAGAAAATGATGACAAATCATTTAAGGTACTGAGTTTTTCTCCCAGTTCTATTTCAAGAATATTTTAATCATTTGTTCTCTATTCTTATTGATAATCATTTTTTCAGGATAGGAAGCAAAATTCGTGCCCTCAATACATAGTGAAGATTGTCTCTGTTGTATGAAATGACAGTTATTTTGTGTTACAGTAGATTTTTCCCGATGGATTGATACTACCTCATATAACAGTAGGGTTTTTCCCATTGATCCCAATAACAAAAGCACAGTCCATAAATTATCTAATGATCCTGAAACTATATTCTAAGGAATCTCAACTGACTCTGAATTAGTCAATAAGACACAGTGAAATCCAGTTTATAAGGTTAGAATAACAGAAATTGATGAAAGAATCCTCAGCAAACATTTCCATCAGCAAATTTCACATAAGAGTAAGCCCTCACCCCATCCCTCAGCTTCAATTATTTCAAGATTCTACACAACTTTAACATTAGGAATGTAAAAAATTCAGAAACATACTCTTAACTTGTATAACTTTTGCTGGACAGAAGCATATTTTTTAATGCAGTCAGTCAAGCATGAAAGGTGCTTTGCAACAATTATAGAAGCACAAATCTAGTAAAATTCCTATTGCAGATTGGGTTTCTTCTTTAATTTCTCACCTTTATGACTATACTCATTTTGTCCACAGCATACTAACTGAAATCCCTTAACACCTTTTTTAAGTACTTTAATCCTGTGACACTTTTCATTATTCTTATCCACATAATACTTAGTAGTCATGAACAGAATTGTCAAACTGAAATTTCTTTGTTACAGCATGATTTCATTCATATTTTGTCTTAAAATGACATACTTCAGCGGGTCACAGTACTCCCATGGTAGATCAGGTATCACAACTAGTTTTTAGAGTAAGGAAAGTTAACAAATCTGGAAAAAACATTTCCACTCCAGCACAACACATCTGTATATTTCATTACTTTCCCACAGAATGATTTAAGGTAACAAAAATCTCAATTTCTACTGCACTTACTGGGTCATAAAACCTGTAAAAGCAACACTCCAAACAAGAAAGTACTGAATAGGGCCTAAGGCTGGAAATATCAGCTATACAAGGTGTAGGAAAGAAGATACAGGATTCACTTCCTTCATCATTATCTGAGATAACAGATTTGAGGACACATTTCCTATTTCATTAGCGAAGTATTGAGTTGATGATGTTTCTATGAATGGTAAACAATCTAAGCTTGCTTTGCTTTTCCAAAAATTGAATGTTCTAGTACAGACAGTTGTCAAGTTGTTAATAACCATCAGTACTAAAACACTATTTTACATTTTCAGAACTGTTCATAAGTCAACATTTACAAATGTAAAACCTTGAACATCCTCAAAAGGATAATTAAAAAGTAATTGTAATGCATTAGTATTCCTATAAGTATCCACACATGAATAGTCTTAGATCACACAAGTCTTTTAAAAGCAGCAACAGATTTGTATTATAGACAACAGTTTTTAAAGTGACGTACCCTTGAGTTAACATGAGAGTAACAGTCTAGAATCCACAGGAGTTAAGAAGTAGCATTCACTGCCATGAGTAAAAGCCGTGGTAGTTCATTTGTTTTCCACATTAGTATGAGCCAAGATAGATATTACTACCGGAAAAAATACATAATCAAGCATCATACCTGACTTTGTTTCCCAGCAAGCTTCTTCTGTTTTTGTCTTTAAGCTTCTAGGCCTTCAGTTTGGTTTTCATCAGGTTGGGGAATAAGTGTTCAGGAAGAGATAAAAAGAACTAAATACTTCAATATCTACTTCCTTAGTTAGGGCACAGAGGCTACAGACTGAATAAAAAAGTATTTGTCTCTTTCATCTTAAACTATTCCTTTAGTGTATCACACCTTCTGTGAAATGTTCAGCAGTACGAGTTTATAAGGAAAATAAGATACATTTTTCACACTGCAACAAAAATGATTTATTTATTTATTTAAAATGGAAATTTACTCAGTTTAAGTACTAGATAAAAGAATTTGACCATAAATAGCAGGCTTTGACTATTTTATTTATAAAGTTCCTTCAACTAAATTAAAAAAAAAAAAAAAAAAAAAAAAAAGAAAACAGAAATTCAGTAACAAAGCTCCGACTTAGTAAGCATCTGCTATGTAGGGTAACAAATAGAAAAATATTCACTCCAAGCACGTTTAAAGTACAATTAGAGACTATAGAAGAGTGGCCAAGAGCTGGAAGTGTGGAAACTGATCTGACAGAGTTTGTAGTGTGAATTCAAGGGACTCAAGTCTGGCCTTTAAGGATCTGTGAGGTAGCTTCACCATCAAGTAGAGAGTATCCCATTTTATGCAGTTAACGACTTTGGACAGTTGGTAGTAAACAGCATTCCCTCTTCCCTAAGCATTCCTTCCACCTAGTGACAAAGTTATTAAAGACAATAGAGGCATGCATTAATGAAGACATTATTGCCAGCTAACACACAACCATTAACACGTTCCAGTGCTAATTGCCTTTGTCATTAGTAAACAATGGTCTGTGGCCCTGAATTTTGCTAATGCTTTCCTGTTAAAAATGACTATAACCTCATGTGAAGCATAAAACAAACTGAAATGTTTTGCAGAATTTCATAGATGTTGAATAGGAGTCCTATCCCTATAATAGGACTCCTAGAGTCTATTTTACAACCTATTTTATAGGCTATAGAGATGAACAGAGAATAACCTATTTTCCTGCTACACAGTTTTAAAGATGTATTTAGAAACTTGCCTAAAGGAACTGAATATACACCAAGTTTTATAGGATTTCATTCACAATCATAACTTAAGGCCAAGAAACGTGGGACATTTTAGCCTAAAAAGAGGGTTTGGAAGTTTCTGATCAGTGTATGCGTACACAACTGCCTGAATAAAGGATGCAAAGAAGGTGAAGCCATGTTCTGATCTTTTGACACCCAGTGCCCACAACAAGAGGCAACAGGAACAAAGTGGAACACAGGAGGTTCTGTGTAAACATTAGGCTGCAATTTCTGTGTGGGTGAAAGAGCACTGGCACAAAGAGGTTTGTGGAGTCTCCTCCTTGGAGGTCTTCAAAAGCTGCCTGGACACAGACCTGGACAACATGCTCTTAGTGTCCCTGTTTGAGCAGAAGATGGGCCAGATGGACTCAGATGGTCCTGCCAATCTCTACAATTATGTGAATCTATAAACACACTTCTGTGCATTTCATGGAATAACAACAGTCCCATAAGGCAGATCTGACAAGGCTTTGCAGCTAAAGCATTCACTGCACCTAGACAAGTGAACATGAACATATTAGAACTGATCCAATCAGTCTTTTTTTTCAAAAGAGGTCTCAAATACTTAACCATGTAAGATACTGACAGAAATCAAGGATTTCACAGAGCAGATATACTGAATCTTGTATCTAGGCAAGACTCTTTTTTTAACAACAATCATGAAGCTTTGCAGCCTAAATTCTAGATGAAAGCAAAGATAAATGGTATCTTCTGAGGGGAAGGGGGAGGTATCTTCTGAACGGAAATACAAGGATGTTTGTGTGGATTTTTGTTGTTTTTAATTTGAGTATGGTACAAGAGAACTAAAAGAAAAACAAAAAACAACAACAGAAAAATAAAACAGTTGAGATGAAATGCATTGTTCCTAACTTCTTTGTCTTTACCAGAACTGTTTTGGTCAAAATCTTCCTTAAAATTAAAATCTTGCACAGACATATATAGAATTTTTTGCTCATATTAATTTCCAATATATTTTTGCATAGTTAATTTTATTAGGTATCAAATCTAGATATAATAAGGGCCCCAGGGTATTGTTTTTTTAAAATGTTAAAAAGTACATAAATATTAATTATATTATATATTAAATAAATATCACACTTCATTTTAGCTTCATGATCAAGCTGACACTTGATAGTTGGAAAACACTATTCCCCCTTGCTCTTACCATACTACAGAGTCTACAGTTTTGCTGACTGCACTGTCAATTTGTGTCATACAACTTTCAGGAAATCATACTATACTTCAAACACCAAGAACTTCTCGTGATCTTTGTAGCAGGGTTGCAAGTCCTCAGTCTTCTTTCTAGTCTCTCAACAATTCAAGCACCTAAATTTCCCTCATAAATTTTGCTAGTCATCTCTACAGTCTCCAGGCAACTCTACAGTTTTTGCTAGCAATCTGGATCTACCTCTCTGAAATCCTTTCAGAGTTGCCATAGTTTTAAGACTGATTTACTTCGTGACAGACATAGACACTTGAAAAAGTTTATCAAAGAAACCTAATCCACACGGCAGGGGTCAAATTTATATCACAAAGTGTTTTGAACAAATGCTAAGTCTTCAGAAGACTTCAGCTCTATATAGAGGCAATAGACATGACAGAATAAAAATAGGTTTTTTATTTAAGTTGTTTTACTTTTTCTTACTTGTTAACAGCAGTTTTACTGGCACGGAATCTTATCATCTCAATAAACAAGAATGGCTCATAGGAAGGAGTTAACAATAAACATTCCACTGCTTTCTACTATGACAACTACAAATAGAAGAAAAATCTAGAATGATTATCAACAATAATCTCTTGGATTCTTATTTTTTATTACCCAAATGCCTAACAGTCATTGTACCTACACAGCATGTAACAAACCTACTTTACTTGACATACTATTTTTCTCCTTCAGTGACACAAAGCCTTCCTTCCATGTGTCATGGATCTTCAAATCTCTTTTCAGTTCTCCCTTCAGTTTAAAAGTGTTCTTAAATTAAATTTAATTTAAATTGTGTGTTTTATTAAATTTAAAAGTGTTCTGGCCTTTATCACATCAATTATTGCTTTGACTACAATTTTTCTATTTTTAGCTCATTATCTTCAAGCTTGGCCTTCCTTGCCATATTGCTACACCAGTGGACAGCCTCATTTTTCTCCAAGTAACCTTTATTCCAGACATACAAATATTTCTTCAACCCAGAAAATATGGTATCATATTCTGAAAGGATAATTCTTTAAATAATATGTAGATAATTAAACAAAAAAAAATCCTTTAAAAAGTTTTTTTGTTTTTTTTTGTAAGCATAATTCAGTCAACAGACAATATCACTATAACATATAAAAACATTAAAAACCCTGACTGCATAAAAACACACACATCAGGCCTGTTTTTAAAAACATACTTATACCAGAAGAAACTTGTCATTATAGTACTAACATGAAAATAGATTAGAAACCCATTAAAGGAGCCACTAATGCCTCTTCCTGCACATTACCTACAGTGTTGAATCTGTACCTGGACTACTCTGTTGGTCTGTGTTTATGAATATCTCTGAATTACCCTGACACCAAGCACACTAACAGCTACTTTTCCACATTATTCTTCTGAAGAGGAATGGTGCAAAACCATGACAAATGGATAAAGTCAGTAGATAGAGGGCATTACTTTCCACTGCAGCATATTTTCTCTTCATATTTGAAGGAGAAAATAGCATGATTGGAAAATGCAGAAGGCATAATTACAATTCTTCTAGTGGCATCCACTAGGAAGAGAGTGTTCTTTTTTATTTCCTTTAATTATATACAGATGAGAAGCTACAGAAGCATTCGGTGGCAATCTAAAGTACATATATGTGAGGAACCTTTTGAAAATTCTATGACCCAAATTAAATTCTCTCAGGATAACAACATTTCAGCTCACCAAGTCTCCTCAGAAAGCAATAATTAACCTAAACATAAGAATAGCTGATCCAGGCTCTGACATCTGCATTTATGACATTTTACAGCACCAAGTCAGATCAGTTTCATAGACAAAACAAGATCCTTTTTCCAGGAAGCAAGTCTTTAATACATTAAACATTGATGACCAAGCAAGCATTTAAAAAAGGAAAAATATATTTTTTCTCTTTTTATTACCTTTTTCTAAGTAAGACTTAAAATTCTACAAGACCAAAAATCATGGCTGTGCAGGAAGAAATTGCTTCCATTGAGATGACTGAGCAACTAACAGAAATAAATAACACTATTTTCTAGCCATAAAACTCCCACCGGTTCTCATTAATTTGCAAAATGAAAGCAGCCTGTTATAAAATTCGAAGCATCTCCTGTAAAATTTTACAATTTGGAGAGTGTATTCAGAAGTGGTCTTCCAAGAAGATTTTCCTTTACAATTTACTTGTTCGTTAACACTAGTCCAACTGTGATAGAAGAAGATGAGTTTGGAGCTCCATCTACAGGTACAAACACGAAGATCTCTTTGCGAAGCGCGGCTAAGGCCAAGTAACACAACATTTCACTTGGGGAAAAAAAAAAAAAAAAAAAAAAAAAAAAAAAAAAAAAAAAAAAGGAGGAAAGGAAAGGATGGAAGAGAAGATTATTAATTGCAGTGAAGGGGCAAAGAAAAGGGAGAGAAAAAACACAATCCTACAGATTCAGCGGCGGAACTGCCCCTACCACACTGCACCTTAGCTAAGTACACCTCCCCAGACTCCCAGACTTGTAACCTCAGGTTTGTTGTGGCTGTTTTGTAGTGGGGTGTCCTGGCTTTGTGTACTATGAAAAAGCTTGATTACACTGCCTTGTTCTGAGTCACTTCTGTACAGAATCCCACTGCATCCTCAGCAACATCCTCAATAAAAGTAAACTGGATCTTTACACTGCTGTACGTGATTGGTGTGTATTTGATGGTTTTGCTGCCTAAACACTCATTTAATATCTTACATCATCCATTCCATGAACTATCTGATGGTATGCTCGTGGCAAGATAATTTTTCATGTTCAAGTTCTTGTGCAGCTGAGCAGACTTGAACAGCTCTTCCAACTTCAGTATTCCGTGACTCAGTACTCAACACAAGACAGCTATTAGAAGAGATATTAATTCTTCTCATAGGTTTGATAATGACTGTAATTAGTGAGAAGGGACATGGTGGATAGATGCTTTTCTGCTTTATGACCCATAAAAATGGAATGACATTTTAGTCTTTTTTATTACGCAATATAGACTAGTAGACTAAGTTTAAACTGGAAGTCCACATGTACTTAAAAATGCATCAAGATCTTGACAGTTTTTCTCTGAACACATTTTGCATACCATTCACAGTTATAAAGCTAGTAAGTACTTTATTTCTCTTTCTTCTGTTATCTTATGCTTTAGGACAAAGAGATTTTAAAAGAAGAGAAAAATGAACGAATTAAAAAAACAGAATAGAAAGGATGTGGTTAACCATCCAACAAAACAGTAACAAAACAGTAGAAGGAGGCTTTATGTGTCATCAGATCAAGGCTGGCAGCTTAAATTTAAAAGGTTGAATTTCAGTTTACCATGACAAGAGATAAAAGAAGAAAACTTCCCCCTCACTATGCTGAAAAATCAGAATACCAAGAACCACTGCTGACTTCTTCAGTTCTATACACTGCTACACAATCAACAAAGTAAGGAGAAAACCTTAGATGCTACTTGCTATTCCTAAAGGAAACACATTTTTGACTAACAAACATGACACAGGAAGTTGGTTCTCAGATGAAACATCTCAATGGGGCTGCTTAAATTTACTTAAGCCAATTAATTAATGAGGCATTCAAGATTTGGCCTTGAGCTGCAGCATCACAGGAACACACCAGTGGACTTTCAACATCAAATAGTTTTAATACCTAAACAACATTATCAACTAAATAGAACAAAAGGAGAGAAAAATGGAAAGTAATGAGAAGAACCATAAGACATGATGAAAACAGATGGAATCTATTCAGGAAGAGTAAAATCAGAGTTGGAGTAGCACTCTGACCACCAAGGCTGAAAAACAACAAGTACATCAAATGGAAGGATAGCCTGAAGTGAGAAAAGACCACAGCAACTGGGTTTACCAACGCAAAAATACAACATTACACTGAAAGGACTGAAAAAAAGTACAGGAGAATCAGACTTCAGTGGATAGAGGATGAGCAAAAGATACACAGAAAGATATGGCACCCAAGATATTTGTAAAAGATTAGCAATGAGATTACGCTAAGAACAAAGAGAATGGAGGGACAGGCAATCAAGAGAATACTGGGAGCATAGCAGGCATTTGATACAGGAGCAGGAAAAGCAGGCACCAGAGTAGGGTGACAGTTGCATCAGAGACACAGAAGTGGAAATAAGTCATTACATAAATAGGCATTAGACCTGTAATTATTTTTAATTTCTAAATAGATAAAATACATTCATAACTTGGAGGCAAAACTTCTGTTACTTGCAAAACAAAATCTCTGAAAAAACTATTTTTTTACCTACTAGTAAGAGAAGGATATAAATCATAGAATTGGAAGCTGTTGGAAACAGAAGAAACAAATGATTCACATGGAGGAAAATCCTTGTTTCCAATCTTTGATTCTTTTTTCTTTTCAGTATACTGTACAGGTCCTCCTAATTCATTACAAATTTATTCTTAAATCACTGCTTGTATACATTACTATAAGGATATTTAACTGATGTGCCAAAAAATAAAATGAAATAAAAATTACACATCTTAGAATCATAGCCCTTTTTTTCCTTGTCCTGAAATGCAAATTATTTCCAGTTTTCTGTTGGCTGCAACAACAGATTCAGTGTTCTACAAACAAGCTGGAAGACTTGGGGTGGGCTAAGATGGAAATGTGGATAATACTTAGCCTCCTTATCAGTAAATGTCTGAAATCACAATCTAGCAAACAGCTTTCTGACTACAACTATGAAACCTCACTCAGGAGTCCTAAGAGTCAACAAATACACCACAAAAATCTTGGAGTTAAACTGAGATACTGATGCATAAAGTTATCTGTTTTATATCATCTTCCAACTTTCTTTAAACATTATTTGTTAAACCTTGCAAGGAATTACACATGTATGTCTTCCTGCTATGTATGGTACTCCACAGATTTCATTTTAATTGGTAAATATATCTAATTCAACTACTTTCAAAGCTGAATTTCTTCCAAAACAGGCATTCAGCAGTTTTCTTTGTGAAGGAAATCACATTATCCAAGGTACCATTGCTAAAAATATGCCTTATTTTACAGACAAACATTTTCTTTTGAAATCTGTACAGATTCTTCTGTACCTGCTCTGCTTCAAAACAGAATCCAGGATTATAATGAAAACAAAAGTCAAGTTGCCTATTTGTATGTGCATAAGCTTTCATTAAAAAGTTTCAAAGACTTTTTAGGGAATATTGTTCACATCCCTTTCCTCCCCAGTTTATAAATTTCTCATCAGTTCATACGTGGACCCCGAATCATCAGTGTAACACTGAAGAAGTATACAGTATCTGAAATGATTTAAAAGCAACATTCGAGTAAAAGTAACGGGAATGTAGCAAATCATTCTAGACTGTATCAAACAAATATGGAAGACTAGGCCATAGTATTAAGGACATTACATTACAATTCAACTAAGTATATCAGTTGCTTGCTGCTGGATTCACTGGAGGAAACATCACTGTTCTTTCAATGGTCAAAGCCAATGATTGCTTCCTATCTTATCCCTCTTTCTTTCTTATACAAACAGTATCACTTGAAAATCTTCCATGCAAAGCAACTATCCTAATTAGATAGACTAGCAAGTACAAAACAAAAATACACTTAGAATGAGAACTAGATGCATCAAAGCAGAAATCACCAAGATACTGTTTCAGTGAGAGGAACCACCACCAAGGAATTGGTGAGAATAAGGAAGCATCTGATGATAACAAAATGCAGTATGAAAGGGCCTTGTCCATGGAGTGTGTCAATAACTATCTTATTCCAACAGAGCTTTCTTCTTTCCTGGTTTTCTGTCTGTTCAGTTATTGGATGTGCTACACAAATACCAGTACATCCACTTTCCCCCAAAAGAATACCTCCGTCCCAGTCATATTTGAGTGCTTGTTGCCAAAAATATCTTCTAGCCAGCTGATCAGAATAACTAGGAGGATTTTGCTCAGATACTCCAAGAAATGATAGACATCCATACAGCAACTGGCAATAACAATACACATGGGAAGAACAGATTGCAGTCTTCCTTCATTTGTGCTTCAGAAATATTTGAGTACAGCTCAGTTATATATCCTAATCAAGTACAGAATCCTTGGTGGAAGAGGTCAACATCAACCTTGATCACCTTCCACAATATATCTATTATTATTATTATATATTAAATATTATTATTATAGTGAAAATTTCTATTCATTAAACAGAACAGAATGGCTAGCAGAAGTAAAAAACACTATCTGAAACAGAAATATTTTCTAAATTTAAACAGTGTATTGGGACACTCATCAAATATTTTATTAGGCAAGTCAACAATTCTGAACAAGCCCTGCTAGCCCCATTGGGCCTTGTGCCTAAGATCTGACATATCTCTATGTCAGTATCAGGGAGTACTATACAAACCTAAAATGTCTAACAGTGTAAAAGTACATGCTGGAAGGATGTGGATATGAACTTGTCCTGACTACAGTTCTTAGATGCACCCTGGTAAGTGTAGACATCGAGAAAGCAAAAATCCCTTACCAAACAAGATGCATATAATGGGCTATTACACTACACATAAGTAGCCACAGTACTAAGGAGAGAGCAAACCTCTATGCAGATGGGACCTTAGCTGCATATCTACCAGTGGTTCATCTGATGCTATACAAAAGAATGGTTCTCAGCATATGAAAAGAAATAAGATTTACTCACTATCCATGTTTCTCTTCCTATTTCTATCCTATTATTGAAACATCTTTATTATATTACTCTTTGATGTTGTTCTTTTCTTCTGGAGACCTAGAAAGAACCATGTGCTTTCTCCATGCAGAACAAGAACTCTGCTCAAAATGTCATGTCTATGATCCAGTTCCTTCCAGAGACTTCTACTGATGGATCACGTTGTCAACATGAAGAAATGCAGCATAAAGTATAGGTAGAAAAAATACAAACCTTTCCTTTCCCAAACATTCCCTCAAAATGTGTGCCCCGGTGGTGCAGTGCTGCTTGCAACACTGGTGGCCCGGGGTTCAAATCCCCCCCGTGGCGCAGGGGGTAGAAGTGCCGCTTTGCTACACAGGGGGCTTGAAACCTGGGAGTTGGACTCGATAATCTCTAAGGTCCCTTCCAACTCGCACTATACTGTGATACTGTGAAAATCTTTCTAGAAATTACTGATCTCAGTTACTGCTTCAGGTTATTAATGCCTTCTAACGTTCCCACGGTGGGAAAGATAAAGCAAAGGTTTCATACCAGCTTCTAGAATATGGGCAATTTACTAGTGAGCCCATGGTGAGTGTTTCATGCAGCAGTTGCTCCTGTACTGAACAGATGTCTTGCTTCTGAACAAAGCATCAACCCTCAGACTTCCACAGTTTTTACCAGTACTGACAAAGGAACCCACAATCCATCTAAAGCCAGGCTTGTGTTTCCACATAATTCACACTGCACATCTGTAATACTATTCCTGACAACTTTCTGCATTGGACTACGTGTTTTCTAAATATTTTTCTACCTGGGTGCAGTTCTCCAGGGTGAAGTGACACCAAAGTACGCTCCCCTCAAGCAGGACAGATGACATCACCACAGATTTTGCACTCTGTTTCCTTTACACAGTCCTTCAGTGTTTACCTTGTGCTCAAAAAGACAATCAAGCATCACTTCCTGAAACAGCAGCCTCCACTAGGGCAGACTTAATCAGTTTTCACTGTTCAGATTGCAGTCATTTAGCTTAAAGACTTTTGTCAAATAGATGTACAAAATATAGTAGCTCTGAACATTTGAACATTGCTTCCAAACGCTGCTCTGTTTTTTGTTTCATATTCTTCAAGTTCCCTTTCTACCCCCCACTCCCCCTTCATATCTGTGTCAACATTTTTCAGAACCTCCTCTGAATCTTACTAACTTCTTGGTGTTGGCAACAGCTTATGACTGTGCAGTATTACCTAAGGCCTTGCATCATGAGCAGTACTTCCTTTCAGCATTCTGAATATGATCAGATTTTGATGTTTCACTAAAAAACCAACCAAACTTTTCTTGTTTGTTATTGGGTTCAGTCTCACACTTCCTGTTCTTGGAGTTCCAAAGAAGATTTAAGAGTGATTAACTTCATCTTTTGCTTATGCAGTATTCCTTTTATCATTTTCAGCTGACAAAATGGGTCATCTTTCCACTTTTAAAAGGCAGAAATTAAACATAATTTGAATCTCCTAGTCTTGTTGGGTGCATAGAGGCTTTTTGTTGCTATTGTTTTGTTTTCACCACACAACTCTGAGGCCCTCCCAGTTTCCCTTACCCTTGACATACCATGCCTTTCTATTTACAGCTGTAAGAGTAGTACTTCAAATCAACAGAAAACAGCCCAGTTGAATGCCATGCTTGCACAGGGTTTACATTTTTAATTGCCATGTATCATATTTAATACATACACCCACCTTCATTAATCTCCCATCTAAAATAAGTGAGCCTATTCTCATTCACAGAAGCCTAAAATAATTTCCATCATTTTCTCCAAAACTCACTCAATCAGTAGCAGCAGGGGAGGCAGCTGCCAGAATAAACATTATTGAAGTTAAAACCACATTTTTACTTTATAATGGAACGATATTTTCCTTTGCAGCCAATCCACTATACTTATTTCCCCTACCATATTCTTTTTCCTCAGACATGTCAGGATACCATTTGCTCTTTCGACTGCATAGAAGCACCAAAAAAATGCCCATACTGATGTTCACATCCTTCAGCTGACCTTGTTCATTTACTACAGCACAGAAGATTATATGGGTCAGGCACTTTAATACCTTCTTCCTTTTCTTTCACCTTTCTTTATTCCTTACCTTCCATGATATATTATTTTTCATTTATCAGTATTTTGGGTCAAAACTATTGTAGCACCTCCACTTCAACACCTTCCACATACATGTAATCACAGGGTAGACAAAGTCGCTACATGACCGCAGGGCAATGCAACATCTTGGTAAGTACGCAGTTGCTTTATAATTATAAGCTAGCTACATAGAGATGCTGATGTATTTTACATGCTAATTGTACTAAATTATCATATGATTACACAGGTAAATTGACATCTGCAAAGTTCTTTGAATGCCAGGCAAGCCCAGCAGCAACATATTGTAAAAATTCGCATTTGAACAGCATGAAGCATACTCCCACAGGTCAGCTATTCAGTTACTGCTCTCAATAAGGCTTTCAGTATTATTTGGTATGATTAAGGTGCTTATATTCGTCAACACTGCTATATCGTCTCATTCTGAAAGTGGAAAAAATAGTATACCTCTAAACATGTAAAGCAGGGTAATAATTTTAAGTAATTACACTCTAGTTATGCATCACCAATAAACTATTCAACTGAATTTCCAACCATACATTCACATCTTTTTTCACTTTGATTTGTCCCTTCTGTGTCCCACTGCTTATCACTTTCCCTTTGCAAATTACAGCCATTATATCATTTTACGTAGAATATCTTCCATGTTATGAAAATTATGCATAACAGCTTTTATTTGTGAGATATTTAATCACAACATTTTGTACTCTGCATAACATTGTTCACAACAGGGTCTCAGAATTTCAGGGGCATCAGTAACAACTTCTGGACTTTTTCCCAACACACTGGGAAATGCAGAGGGAAAAAAAAAAAAAAAAAAAAAAGTTAAAGATTATCTCACCAGAAACCAATTCTACCCAAGGGAGCATCAGCTGAGATTCAGCTCCTCTAAAGGACCTCCTGTGGGGTAAGACAGAATGCCAGGAGGTGCTGAGGAAGTAAATAGCCACCCAGGGGGAATAAGGAAGACAATTAAATTTCTCCTTCATGCATAGTCCCACAACATCCTGAACTCTTCATTCTAGGTCCTAAAACAACTCTTGATACCTTTTCCTTTATACAGAGTGAAGCATAACTTGCAAGCTAAAGGTCACTGGGATCAGTTCTTCAGCTTACTGCTATATAGATGTGAAGACATTCAACCATATACCTAATTCTAGGTAGCTTAAGCCTTGGTTATCAGTCCAGATCCCACCCAGCCACTCTCATCACTATGATCTCCCACAAAGACCACCCCTGCAGCTTCCCATTCTGTCACTACCGAAAAAAATCTTTGACATCTATACACAAAACAGCAAGATACATTTCATTCCAAAACCAGAATTTCTTATTTCTTTGTAATTCCTGCAGAGGACTTTTATTAAAATTCTTATATAAGCATATTCAAGCACTACGCAGTTTTAAACCAGACCAAATGACATATCTGCCTCAGGATGGATACATTTTTCTCAAACCAGATCAAACTGTTGCTGAGAGATGCATCTCAACCAACCTATCAATGAGCAAGGCAGGAAAATCAGGTTTTCTTCAGTCACTGAAGAAAGTCACCTCTGAGCAAAGCTGCTTTCAGGGGCTTTCCTCATGTTGTCAGCAGAACAACCTTACTGTCAGAGGAGAAATTCAAATTGATGCTGATCTGCTTCCAGCACAACTTTTAATGACCAACTATGTATTCCTCTACACTTCCCAATTCAGTGGCAACATAGTCCTATGAATAACATAGTTTAAGTGTAAATTTGTTGGAACCTTATCATAGTTTCAGATAAAAGAGTAAAGTTATACCATGCCTACATCAAATAGTTGCGAGGCATGGGGCTATTAAATTAGGACAGTAGGGAAAATCTGGTTTTAGTTAGCTGCGGTCCTTCTCTGTAGCTTCAAACTGTATTATAAACTGAAGGAAACTAAAATCTGTAAAACTAAAATTTATATTCCACCAGATTGTGCGCTCAGGGCTGTTGGATATCAGAAATAACCCTCAGATGCTAACTCTTTGGAAGTGGGCATTATTAAGAATGACATTTTCAGAGTAGGTATCTATCAGGAAGTAGACCACTTCAGGAACACCTAGAATGCCGATTTGGTTTCTACTGCCTGACTGTGCAAGGAGCTGAAAAGAAATACTATTCAGATGTCTAAATGACCTACGATCTCCTTCTGCAGTTTTTGTTCTCTATATAGATAATACAAATGAAAGTGATGAAGGATGAATATATCCGTTCTATGATGGTAATCTTAATAGAATCCCCTATGCTCATGTCTGGAAAAAGCAGCCCTTATTTTCAAGCCATTAAACAGGTATTTGTTGAGATGATTCTGTAAACAGTTTAAATGATGTAATTTTCTGTATCTCTTTGCTGGTCAGTATTTGCAGTAAATGAAGCAACACATTCTATGGTATTCTGAGCTTTCCTACTTGCTTCATTCTTTATATGCTTCCATATTAATTTTTGTTCCTCACCTTCAGACAAGCTGAAACATATTACTATTTAATTACATTAGTATTTTTCATTTACTGTGCTTAGTACTACATATTATTTAAACATACCAGTCTGCCAAATAATTCCAAAATATCATTAACCTTAATAATATAACAGTGAATATATTCCTCTGGGAATTAAGTTTGAGTTTCCACAAATTGCAGAAAGCTATACTGTTACTTCTTCCCTTTGGTAAATGGAGATCATTGATTGTTATCAAGCTATATTGATATGCACAGAGAACTAGATAGTGCTTTCCACAATTTACATAGTACTGTTACCCTAGTTGAATTCAACTTGAGCATGAAAGAATGGTATATTTTTCTCTGTTTCACGTATTAAATTCATCACCATAAATACATACATTTTGCTTCTCAGATGTGGATGAAAACTATTTTCACTCATTCCAACCATATTACTTAGAATTTCATTCATGAGAAAGGTGCCACCTTAGAGGGAAATAATTTCCACTGGGAATAATTTCCACTGGGACTACTGCAAAAGGACAACCCATTGTGTAGCAAAACTCTTTTGGGCCAAAGAAATAGAAGACTTATAACCACTTTTGTGAACAAAAAATGAAAACTTTCTCAGTATAATTTAAACAAAATTGATATTCACCATCAAATATTAAAATGCCCTGTATGGATTGTTAATACCATTGATAAAGTTCTGTCCTTGTTCAAGTTCTAACAGGACACGGTGCTTAGAATTATCACTGAGCAGGGATCCATATGAACTAGCTTTTTCTTCTGTCTTCTACTTCCACTTCCTTTTAATTTTCTTTCATGCTTAAAGAAACAAAAATGCACCAGCAGCTTGTTTCCATTTACAGACTTCAGTGTCAGTGAACAGGACCACTGACAGCCTCCAGAAACAAACATTTTCAGAAGACATTTCTGTCTTTACAATCTGTGCAGACAGAAATAAAACAGCAAAAGGAAATGATAGAACAGTTATTTTTAATACTATGTTTTAATACATCTAGGACCTATTGCATAGTCACTTTTGCAGTACCCCAGCAAAACTGCCCACAAGTCATTCTCCTATTCACTACGCGTAGCACATCCCTAACATTTCCCTTCACAATGGACTTAACCATAAGCTACAAAATTGTTCTCTATGCAGTGCTCTCTGATGCAGCAAAGCTTCTTGATATTATACAGCATGAGAAGAAAGATAGTTTGTAAACGGTACCCTGGACAAGTGAAAAAATCCTTGCTGTTTACTTTGTTTACCCACAGAACAGTAAAATCCCACAATGTCTTGATGTACCAGGCAAAGTGCTCGAATTCCAGTCAGGCATTCACACAGCAGCAATAAAGTTGTAATATCAAGCTGTTCAGCATGTACAGTAGAAACAACTTATTTGGATGTTTCAAAGTGCTACTTCAATTTTTAAATCCCTGTTTTTTTCATTTTAGAATTACATTCTCAAGAAAGCTCATTATTTTAGAAGAATTGAATTGTATGATTCAACACTTTAAAAACGGTTAGTCCTAACTACTAAATGCTTGTTTCACATACTTATTGTTTCAGTCTTACCTCTTTCTAAAAACCAGTTGATTGGTGTTAGTTAAAGGTATGCAAAGAGGGAACATGCATGCACACAAAAAGATGACAAGGACAGAGATAAATGGCACTCAATGTCCTTATTAAAAAGTATTTGCAATTCAATGGCAAAGAAATCTGCTTCATTTAGAAACAGAGAGTGCTCTTATCCTCTGCTTTAAAAGAACAGAGTCTAGCACTTCAGTTGGAATGCCAAACACAGCCTTCCGTAGCAGTAAGACACAAGCAAGATGATTTTACCTTCAGTAATAGAAAAAATCTTACATTTCCAAATTGCTGCCGTACAAATGTCAAAGGTTTACAGGCTTATTGGCCCAGTTCTGTGGGCAGAGGGACCTGCAGATCCATGTCCCAGAATGAGATCAGGGAAAAGGACAGAGAGATGGGCCTAAAACAAAACAGCTGCAATGATCCGAGGAAAAACAAACTAATTTACTAAATAGCATATCAGGATGCAAGATAACACACTATAATACAATATAATAGGAATTGGAGCAAATAAATAAAATGTGTCCAAAAACCAAAGGCCTTACTCTAATGCTGGGGTGAGATGTGCGGTTGGGGTAAACAGAAGGGAAGAGAGCCAGGCCCTGTGACTTTGCTAGCTGTTTTATCTCTTCTCTGGATGCAAAGTCCTCTGAGGTACATAATTCTTCTCTTCTGGGACAGGTACCCAAAACTGGAGCATTAACTCTTTAACTCCCAGTGCACTACATGATGTTATGATGTGGAGTACTGGTAACCAATGATCAGAAAACCATGACAAGAAGACACTAAATCTTGAAGAAACAGGCAGGTATTAAATTTTATTGTACTAATAAGAATAGAAGGCAGAATCATAGAATTCAAATTTAACTTTGCGAAAAACTGTAACTTAAAGTCTGAGGGAGAGCAAGTAGGGAGGAAGAGAAGATGCATTGTGAGAATTGAAAGATGCATAGAAGATTAGAAAAAGAATGGTCCAGGATTTACAGTTAGCCTGTATGAGGCAATTGACAACATTTTGGAGTAGGTATTACCATTCTGAGATTGTAGTTAAGTCCATACACTCACTGAAACAAACAAGCAAACCCTATTCACAAGAAGAATCCTTTTCACTACTCAAAGGGAATGACAAATCTAATAAAAAAAACCCTCTGCTTTCTAGTTCAATTAATTACAGAATCAGTACAGGCATTATTCACTACCATATTACAATACATTGACAATGAAACTAGACAAGTTGGGGGAAACTTACAGTTTAGATATTGTTACATTTAAGAGGAATGGAAGAAAACTCAAGGATAGAAACAGGTCAGATCTTACTGGAAAAGCTATTACCATACATATGGTCGTAATGATCCTTGACAGAGCTATTTGTCAGAATGTTGTCAGTAAGAACTGTTTTACAAGTCTTCATATGTGTATCCTTGGATGCAGCAAATATATACTTCTATATAAGTAAAGGAACTCTTAATCACAATGAGAAGACCGAACTTGTCTTGTGAAAACACTTAGGTAGTTAGCATGCCTAGATAGCTAGCAGGTTGAGAGATTAGCCCAATTCTAGTTGGAGACTGTAGCACTATAACAGTCAGATTACAAAAATACTTTGTAGTTCAGTTAATGCAACTGGGGAAGGGCCTTAATAATAAACTTTACTCACTGATTGTCCTGTTCATTAGCGTGCATGGTATAAAGATGTCTACATTAAAGCCTTCAGCTAAAATTCACTTTCAAGAACTGTCTTATTCATTATAACTGCAAGTTATATTAGAACATGGAATAAGAATCATGCATCATTTTGGTCATTAATACAACTAATTAAAACGTCAGTATTAGCTGCTGTAGCAGCAATGAGGTATCTCGTTCTTCATGTTCTTCTCATGGTGATTTTTTAAAATAAGACTCCTCAGAGATACTCTTCTGTTCAGCTACTTTTGTTGCCTCGTTAATTGGTAATTGAGTCAAAATAATGCTGTTTATAACTTACACACCTAAAACAGAGTGATCTAATACTAACATATAATTAGAAAAGGCTTTAACTGCGGCTTGTCCATTTCAATTTCTGAAAGTTAAATCTTAGGAAACGTGGTAGATGCTTCTCCAATACATCATATTTCTCCACTTTCTTCTCATTCTTTTGAAACAATACATTATTTCTATGATTTATCTTTCCCCTTTAAAAACCACTTGCTCCCAATTCAGCAGTAGAAACAGCTGCAGCCTTGAAAGCTAACACCTGGCTTTTTTCATTGACAATGAATACTAACTTCTTGCTGCTACACAGAGCCATTGACTGCAGAGTAGAAAAGGACTGCAAGAAGAATGAAAATCTAACAGATTCAGCACTCAAAAAGTAAAATTTACATCTTTGGCTGGAAGACAGATCCAGTGACTGTGAACTACTGATGTTCTCTTTGAAGCCTAATGCTTAGCTTTAGTTGGTTGTCAGCTCCTTGTGTATACATTACAGAGACTTTCCAGTCCTGAATGTCAGATGTTGCTGGATAATAATCACACAATGGGAAACCCAGCAGGTTACAGTGACATCTTGCTTTCAAGGAACTAATGCTTCTGTCTTACCTGTGCTATTTACCATAAGCAATAGGGAGTTAAAAGGTCACTGACACCTATGATTTAAGTGATGTCTAAGTTTTGAGCTGGCTACAGAAAAGATGAAAAATTCATCCAGAATCCATGCTTCTGACTGCAAACAAATGCTCCTATAAGAGTACTACAAAATTTTCAGCAAGTCAGGCTTGTCATTCCTTGAAAAGTCATTAAAATAACACCTTTTGGACCCTACACTACTCAATATGCTTCTTAGTGCTCATAAAGAACACTGAAATCACAACATCAAAGCCTCCAGGCCCTATGAAAGCACTAAATAGATTAAAGAAGAAAAAAAAAAAAAAAAAAAAAAAAAAAAAAAAAAAAAAAAAAAGCTACTAATAAGCAACTTTACCAAATTCTGACTCTGCTGTGGCTTAACCTGGCAGCAGCGGCTGAACACCACAAGGCCATTTGCTCACTTCCTTCCAGGTGGGATGGAGGAGAGAATTAGAAAGAAAAGAGCACTTGAGGGTTGAAATTACTAAGACAGTAGAAAATGAAAAAAAAAGACAATGAAAACAACATACATGCATATACATAACGCACATTTGAAATGCAATTACCCAACTTCAGACAAACAACAACAAATACAGCCGATGAACACCTGCTGCCAACAACTGAGCCCCACAACTCTTGAGTTGGCTACTCCTCACAGCTTTATGACCTTCTGTGTGGTGTCACATGTGATGGAATAACCCTAAGGCTAACTCAGGTCTCCTATCCTGGTTCTGCTTCTTGCCTCACATCATCATGGCAGTGGCTCTTCCCCAGCCTCTGGTGTCCTCACATCACTCACAGACAACCAAATATTGGTGTGTTATTAATGCTGTTCTGTCTGAAACCAGGACAGACTTAGATGTATTATTCTAGCATATCCATTCATACTAAAAAAAAAAAACAAAAACAAACAAACAAAAAAACAACAAAAAAACACTCAAGTCAGAATGCTTTTGGCCTTTTTGATCTGAGGGTGCACTGATATGAGGGTGCATGCCCAGCTTCTTGTTCAACAGGGCCCTAGGGTCTTTTTCTGCAGCAATTCTTTCCAGCCCACTAGCTCCTCAACCCACAAGTCATCTCTGAATATCTTTACAAGAGTATGCTTCATCCTACTCATTCAAAAATTGTTTATTATTATTATCCTCTCTTATGTGAAGTGTTCAATATGTCTTATTATTCTTTTGATCTAAGGCAACACTGCAGAAAGAAAACAGAAATGGTGGAAGCAGAAGACACCAGTAACCTATGCTGCATCAGGTTTGCATGAGTAGAAAGCGTATCAAAGGCTACTGTTGCTAGGCAGAAAGCAGGAAGGGTGTTTCTTGCTCAGTGTGATGAGTGAAATCAGGTAATCAAGGATCTGGAAAAAGCCTAAAGCTTCACCTCCTCTTTAAACAAGCAGTCTGCAGTGAGGCAAGAACAGTCTTTTATGAAAACCTACATTATAATGGCAGGAACTCAAGAGCAGTGGAACAGTAGGAAGAATCTAAGGATGGAAAGTACAAACCTAGAGCCATAAAGCAGGAAGTAGCCCAAATTGATACACTAAACAGAAAAGTTTTCATGCTAGAAAAGGAACTGATCCACTAAACTGTTCCTTTCAAAGTGGTTGGTCTGAAACCCATCAAAAACTGTTTCTTGGAGACCTGAAGGACAAGAAGTTTTGGCATCACAGTGCTGGGAGAGGATAAGTTTATCCTCTATTTTTTTCTCCCATGGGAAAAGAGAAAAAAGACAGGTATCACATGAAAGACACCCAATAAAAATTATTTCTCATCCAAAGACACTTCTTACAGTTCTGCTTACAAAAATTTCCAGGATTATACTTTCTCTACCCAAGAACAAATGGAAAACTTAGATTATTTATTAGTCCGTGTCCCCACAAATATACATACCTTCATTCCAGAAACACCTGTAATGGATAAACCTCTCAAAAACATGTGAAAAGCTCATCAAGCATGTATAAGCTTTAGAACACAGTGATGTAACTCAGATTTCCCCTAATGTAATGAACATTCTTTTCTTGAATAATGAATACAAATATGTCCATGTATTATACATTCTTGACCAGTGTGAAATAGTGTTTTCTCTCAGGGATGAGAAAGATTGAAATGTTCTTCCTGAATGAAATAACAGGTTTATACTCCAGTATTTCACTCATGTCCCACAGGGATCCAGCACTTTTCTGTGGTAGGTTGCTTTGATGGGGAGCAGAGGTTGCATATTGCGTACTTCCATCTAAGTATTCTTGGAATCATTTAAATGAATTATGGACCTCTCTCATAGCAGAACTTTTACCAAGCCTATCAAAATTTAACCTTGTTCACACTATCAAAACTGACATATTTCTCTAAATCACATTTTCTTTTTTCTGCTATTCCCACATAGCAAAATACACTATTTAAAAGTTGCTAGGTAATCTAAAAATATCACAATATAGTAGGTTTTACAAATAAACTGGAAAATTTCTCTAAACGTCAAGGAAGTACAATTCTCTAATAATTACAGGAAGATTCAGAATGCCAAGTAATATTATACAGTGCCATACAATTTAGATGAAGAGAGTCCTCACATCTGTTGAAAAAGACTTGCTTTCTTACCAAATGTTATGTAGATTTTACATATTTTTGGAATAAATACATAATTATGTACTGTTTTTAAACAAAATCTTGATTTTTGACTATTCACTCCAATTGTTCTCTCCCATTCCCCCCATCCTAAGCTTTCTCTCTGCAACCAAAAACGTATAAAGAATTCTTTGATTTGTTTCAATATTCATTTTCTTCTATTATGTTCCTGCCAGTACAACTTCATGGTATAGGAAACCGAACAGTGTTAAGGCCTACACAGTACTTGGTTGAGAAACCATCTGGATTTCTCAACATATTAATAATTCTCTCTCTGAATTCCAAATCCCATAAGCTAAACTTTTAATTTCGGACACTATAGGAAGAAATGCAATTAAGAAAATCAGCTTCATTGTTGTTACTATCGCTAAAAATGATAGGAAAAAAAGGGAGGAGAGATCAGGAAGATCTCTGAAGCATTAGGACTAGCAGTTCATCAATAAAATAGTTACTACACTTAGTTACACTGCTCTGTTCAATCATTTGCAATTTGGCCTTCATTGCTTTTGTAGTCATGACATTCCTTCACAGCCAATTAAATGCTTCGCTTAAGACTGATAGACAGCTTGACACTGTGAATCCCACACATGGACATGAAATAACTTTATAGACCAAAAAATGGAGAGACACATGCAGTATTTTAGTGATACATGATAAAAGTGCAGATTGGATATGAGATGGGGCAGTAGTTAGGGAAGAAACAGACAAAACACAGTTAGTAATTGAAGATAAGAATAGGGGATCTTCTGAGATGCAAATCTTTCTGTTCCAGGAGTACCCAGGTAATCCCACTAGTAATTCTTGAGAATTGAGTGGAAGTATTTGTGCATTCAACTAGCATACTTCAAACCTAATTAGTTAGAGGCAAGGATCAAGCCAGGCTAGCAGCTTTGTTCACATTTTACATGCATGGGTTTCTTCTCCTGTTTGTTTTATTCCCTGTGCAGCCAGTTGTGTCTGTCTCAGAATTATATCTGCCTGGGTCTGCAAAAGTCTTGTAGACAATGAAAAGAGGAGTACCTCTGGGTCTTAAAGCCAACATCTCTGGCCATCCTTGGCTATATATGTGTAGTAAATTCCCCTTGGACAGCATAGATCATACTGAAAAAAGCAAAAAGCAAAGGTCTATGAAAACTGTCAGCAAAGCAAATAACCTTTTCTTATCATCTGCAAAAAAGTTTATGAGTACTGAGCTTCATAACTGCACGTTGCTAGGAACAAATATTCTGTTCTCAAGAAGCGTATGAAGCATATCAGTGACACTCCCCAGTATCTAGCTTCCTATGTTCAAAATGGGGGACACTTTTTTTCTTTCCAGAGGCATTCACTTCAAAAATAATTAAGATTCCAAGCAATTACATATTTTGAAAACTAAAATGCTTTTCCTCCACAAATCTCAAGGGATAGTTATTCTTTGTCAGAGACTGGAGAATTAGCACAGAAAGATGAGGAAAGGAAATGTCAACCTACTTTGCATACCTTCTGTGCCTAGAATCAACACAAAGAAGAGCAGAACTAGTTCTTTCCTTTTGAATTGTCAATGAACAAATATATACAAGTAGTCAGACAAGATTTGATAAACATCTTACAGAGCAGGTATCTTTTTCAATGCTCTTACTCTGTAGCTCAGATCAAAAAGTTTTCTTCTGATCATTAAGGAACACTGGTCTTTAGTGTATTTACACATTAAATATCTGTTCTCAAGTTCTGTACTTTTCCTTAGCCAAAACTCTACTCAGAACAAACTGATTAAAACAGAAACCACATTCAAATACACGTGCTGTGGAGAATCTGTATTATTGCATTCTGCCACAAAAATAAAAAATAAAATAAAAATAAAATACTCTTTTAAATGTTGACTTGTTCTATAGCTTAATAGAGAAAACTCATCCATTCTTATTAAGATAGAAAAGTGACATTAGTTTTTTTCATGGGTAAAAGTCAACAGAAATGCAATACTTAGCATTGATGCCTGAGCCTTTAATAGGTCTGCAAACAGAGTATCTGTTACACAGAAAACTATTGCTCAATCAGTTGCAGCCTACAACAGAACAACACAGAACTGACCCTCCTTAGAGCTACTTTGAAGAAAAGCTTCAACATTCCACAGAACAATTTCCAAGTTTAAAAAAAAAACAAACTCAAATTTCGTTAGTTACATTAGTTACACCACTTTAAAAGACTGATTTAAATGCTGCTTAAAAGGGTTGCTGTTGTCACTGTGGTACAGAAATCATACTCTTTCTAATAAAATAAGTTTTGTATGAGTGGTTAGAGAACATTATTGATCTCATGATCACAGAGCTGGTAAGCTCAAAAGTGTGTATATTAATTTTATGCAGGGAACAGTTCAGTCTGGTTCAGAGTCAAGAATTGCCATTAAACAGATTTATTTTAATGAAGAAAAGGAAAAAAAAATGTTATATTTTCTCTGAATTATAGGAAGCAAGCAGATATTACTGCCAATTCTGTAAAATTTGAGAAAGCTGAGGTTTGCTAAGCATCCATTGCACTTAAGCTTGTGTTACCACTCCCCTAGAAAGCACTCTATTTGAACAGCTAAATTTAAAATGTTTTAAATTTAGGACACATATGGAAAAGTCTGTCATGGTTTTATGATTTATGTTACTGGTATTTCACATCATAACATCATGCACAGCTCTAAGAGTTAAAGAGTTAATGCCCCACTTCCATGGACTGCCGATTTTCCAAATACCTGGCTCTCAGAAAAGAAGAACTACATAGCCCAGAGGTCTCTGTGTTCAGAGAGGAACATAAAGGTCCTGGCAAGTCATGGGACTCCCTTGCTAACTAGAATTGTGTGGGTATGCTCCCCTGCCATTTCGCTTTCAATTCAGAGTAAGGCATTCAGTTTCAAACACTCTCTCTCTCATTTTATTTATTAGCCTCAGTTCCAATTATGTTGTAATATATTGTGTTATCTAGCATTCCGATATCATATATAGTAAATTAACTTTCTTCCCCAGATCATTACCGCTGTTCTGTTTTTAGGCCCATCTCCCCCCTTTCCCAGGGTGTGGATCCATGGGTCTCATGTCCCATGAGTCACAGAACCTGGCTGAACCAGCCCATAAACCATCAACACCCCTCACCTCCCCTCCCCTTTTTGGGCGGGTGGGCCTGCTGTTTCCTTGTCACAGACACAGATAGATCTAGATAATTACATGGACAAAGTCCCATTCTCACATTACATAAAAGGAACATTTCACCCAGAGATGCTTACTGTAGGATAGGGTGCATCTTTCTTAAGTAGTCCTGATCTACAGCCTAAAGTGAGCTGTTCTTTCTGGACTGAGCTCACTGTTAGACTTGCTGCAAGTAGCAGTAAAGTGAAATAGAGCCATCGGTGCTTTAGTCCTACCCCATGTCCCATACTGAGTGCAGACTGCCACAGTGCCTCAGTTGGGCTGGAACAGCAAATAAAGCCCTTAACTCCAGAGAGTTATTACCCCAAAGAGAACTTTCATCCAAAGCTGTGTTGATACCAGTACTGCAGGGAGGTAAAGAACAATATTTCCTATAGACAGCCCTACAACAAACTCTCTCAGAGAAATCTCTTCTGTCTCTCCACCATAATGCACACTCAAGGTAAGTATTATTATTCTTTACATGAACTTATGCTAACTTATTTTTAATGTTTCTTACATGTCCTAGCTCTCAAAAGTAGTTTTGAGGAATTGCTCTACACTCTCTGCTTATGAGTACAGTGAACAACTGAAGTATTTTAAAAAAAAATTAGGGAAGAAACCATTTTCAAAGTCTTTTCTCATTTAAATGATCTTCTGGTACTATGAATATCCAGGATGCCCAACTATATGATATTAAAACAGGATTCAGGATCATTCACTAGGGTTGAAGTATGTAGGATAAAATGATTTAAAAGGTTTCCTGAAAGCCTGTTGTAAGGTTGAATAATATGAAGATGGTAGCAAAGATAATTCAAAAGGTTACTTGTAAAGGGAAACTCACTGGTATAGATGTCTTTTCTGGGAAAAGCTGGGGCAATCTCCACCAGAGAGCAATCTCCAAGAGATGCTGCCTCAGTGGGGGTCAGCCCTTAAATGAGGTCTAGAGGAGGTGGAGTCAAGCTCCACCCCTTCCGGGAGCACAGCTACATCACTCTCACCTGTGCTCCCACAGCTGACCCAGCACTTGCCTCAGCTGATTAATCAGAGATTCAGGCTGTGATTACCAATTTCCCATACACCTGTAAAGTTCGACACTGACAGATTACATACTTTACAATTACTTAGTGATACACTAGTGAGAAGATACAAGAATGTTCAGGGCATTGGTTAAAATATATCACAGCATTTCTGAATTAGCTTTCAGAAAAAAATCTGTATTACACAAGAGTGTTGAACTAACACTTTTGGCAGCACAAATGCAATAGAAACAGCTTCCATTCTAAAAAACAAAACAAACCAAAAAACCACAATCCATGGATACAAAGGAATACAGAAGCCCTAATGAAGAGAAAAGCATGGCCTGGGTGCTTTGCTAGAAATAAGACAAATTTTGGAAGTAAACAGATACTTTTCCTTGAGGTGTTTCAATATCTTATCCTTGAAGAAGATATCTGTGTTATGACTTTTTGAAAGAGTCAATAACAGCTGAAAAAGCTGATCTAGAAACAGCATCCAAGCCACAAAATATTACCCTGTATATTTGTTCTGTGATTCATGGAGCTTTATATTTGTTGTTATTCCAGTGGATATAGTAACAAATATCCATAAACAACATTTGCAAATCCCAAAAGTCTTCTGTATTTTTAGAATGAATCCTTAATCACTTTTATTAGGTGGTTGTGTAGCTTTTTTTTTTTTTTTTTTTTTTCCCAAGAAACTGAATCAAAAAACAAGAATAGCACAGAGAATCAAAAAATAAAAATAAAAAAAATCACAAACCAGAGATTCATAATGACTCATCTAGATGACTTTGGAGGTATCTACCAATAATTGCATATAGTTAAATCAAGACCAAATTTGAAGAACAATTATACAGATCTTGGTATATGATTACTCACTGCAGGAAGTGAATGAACTCAATGAACTAATCTCAGTTTCCCTTCATGAGATGGAAACAAGAGGCACATTCTGCAGCCAGCTACAAAATATAATGCAATCTAGTTCTTTACATGAAGTGTCTTCTCAGCTGAACTAAACAGAATGTAAGATGCACGTGCTAATGTAAACTTGAATAGTGTTTTTCTGTACTTTGAAGCAATTTATTTGCATACAGACAAGGAGCTTAAAAATAATATTTTTAAAAAAGTAACAAATTTTAAATTAAAGTTAGATATTTAATGACATGTAAAGTACAGCTGAAAGGACCAGCTACCAAAGCTAATAGTTTTAACTACTTACACTTGGGTGGTGTA
Organism: Excalfactoria chinensis; assembly: GCF_039878825.1. Taxonomy (NCBI): domain Eukaryota; kingdom Metazoa; phylum Chordata; class Aves; order Galliformes; family Phasianidae; genus Excalfactoria; species Excalfactoria chinensis. The sequence goes on along the minus strand of NC_092826.1, from coordinate 63,332,984 downwards.
TCATCTGAACATAAACTCACTGGTCAAAGCCTTCAGGCACAGATTCCACCTTCCAGCAAATAACATAGTCAGGATTCATTATTTGGAGATAGTATGGCAGAATATTAAGATACTGAAGTGCTATTTAGCTTACAAACTACATTCAGAATACAAGAAACGTGCCCAAGCTTCATAAAGCCATTTTAACTCCTATAACAGTTGAAGGAGTAATGATACGTGAAAACAATAAAAAAGCAGGGGGGAGAAGGGGGAAAATGGGAAGTAAAAAAAGGATTTTTTTAGTTTCTGTCCCCTGTTTATCCTCAAATCTTTATTACTAAGTCTTGCTTCTTCCCAAAAGGGTAGTAAGATCACTACTAGAACAGGTTAAAACCACTATTGTGTCTCCTTAACTCAAAAGTAAAACACAATCAGATTATTTTTTTCTAAAGCCTTACTCAATGACATTCTGATTGTTATTTTTCAAGTTCATTTGCTTTTCCTTAAGAACTAGTCAACCATACCTGACTCTTCTGCTTTTATAAGACCATTGGGCATGTACTTACAAAGGACTGTAAACCATAACTAAGAACTCTGTGCTATAGATCTTACAACATTCCTTCTTCCTTAATCACTTCCTAGTTTTCAGTTATTTTGGGAGAACTTAAGGAGAATTACACATATGACCAAAACACTGCTTTCAGATCTATTAGCTTGAAGGTGGTCATCTTTACATGCAAGCCATCAAAATATGGGTTAGATAAGTGTGCAGTAAGGTGTACTGAAAACTGACTGAAGTGCTGGGACAAAGTCCAGTTAGAGGCAAGCCACTTATCGGTGAACCCCAGGGGCTGACAGCTGGGCCAAGACTGTTGAACACCTTCATTAAAGACCTAGATGATGAGTCAGAGTACACCATAGGCAAGACTGCTGATGTTATAAAAACAGGAGGAGTAAGTGATACACTAGGTGTATGGGCTGCTAATTTGAAGGAACCTGGACAGGCTGTAGAAATGGACAGAAAGGAAACTCAGAGTTCATCTAAGCCAAGTGCAACTTCCTGTACCTAGGGAGAAATTACCCCAAGTACCACATGCCAAAGACCAACTGAACAGAAAGTAGCTCTGCAGAAAAGAACCTTGAGTTCCTGGCAGACAACAAGCCGACCATGAAAGAGTAATGCACTCACACATCAAAGAAGACCAACAGCATCCTAAGTTGCATTACAGAAAGCATAAACACTAAGTTAAAGGGGAGTGATACAGATTAGTGAGACACAGTGCTAGATCTGGGCTCCCTACTGCATGGGAGATGCAGACAGACTGAAGCAATTCTAGTGCAGAATAACAGTGATAAAGAAAGGACTGGAGATTCCATTATATGATGAGAAGCTGAGAGAGATGAGACTTCTCAGCATAGGAGAAGAGAAGGCTCAGGGGAGAACTTATGAGCATATATAAATACTTGATAGGAAGGAGTGAAGATGAAGGTACTAGACTCTTCTCTCTTTCCTTAGAAAACAACAAACAGAGATGATCAAATAATAGAACAGATATCCTCATGAGAGGTCTCCATCCTCAAATATATCCAAAATGAAGCTGGACTGGGTCTTGGGATACCTCCTGTAGCTGACCCTGCTTGAGCAGGGCTTTGGGGCTAGAACATCTCAAGAGGACCCTTACCAGCATCATCATGTGTCATTCTGTGGAGTCTTTAAAACAGGAAAACAAAATAAAACTGTATTAGAGACAATGCCACTAAAAAGAGTACAAAAGGGTGTTATTAAGGAGATTCTTTGATGAGAGGTACTGAAGCACCCATTTGCTGCCCAGACAATTTCTTGTTGCTTGGTGGTGGCCCACATTAGCAATATCATGAAGAGATTACTGTGCCTGGTAAAGCTGGATGACTACCACTCATTCCTCTTCTTTTATATAGGATTGAATGAAGCTGCAGTAACAAGACTCCAGCATATCAAATGGCCTGTTAACAACTGATGAGACATGACTACTTGAGCAGGACAAGAGTGTTAGGACAGCAAGTTAGCTTGACTTATTTGAAGCTTGTTTAAAACTTAAACTAGATTTAAACTAGATTCAAAGGGGTACAGTTTTGTTCTTTTGAGTGACAGAGAAAAGACAGGAAACACTTTAAGAAGTAACAAGGCAATACTTGTGAATTGTCAAAAAGTAATTAGGAAGTACATAGCAGGCTCTCATCCTAATATACGATGTCAACCACTTGGGTGTCTTCTGAGAAAACAGCATGATAGGCTATAAGAAGCCTAGCAGACTCCTGCAATCCACTGAGGATAACCGCCTGGTCTGGGTATTAAGGTTAAGCTCTTCTTGAATAGTTAATATATGACAGGATTCAGTTCTAAGCATAATCAGTAAGACATCAGTGGTTTTTTTGCATTTGACCATAATATAACAGGTAACATCATACACATTCCACTTGTATCAGGAGCAGCTCTTCTCAAGTATCTTCTCAACACTTGGAAGTGATTTTTTTCCTATCCAAATCTTCCCCACCACCTCACATGTTTAACAAACCAATCATTGTTTCCACTCACATTTCATATTTGAAAAATTGATCTCTCAGCAAGCTTTAGGTGCCCTTAAAACCAAAAGGATAATGAGTTATTGATTCCATCCAAATCCACCAATGATTTGAGCATCAACACAGATTTGAGAAGAACAATTCAAAGACTGAGAGAACACTGACTGAAACAAATTGAGGGGGAAAAAAAAAAAGTCCAGTTAAAGGGTATATAGCTAACCTTTTATTTAAAATGAACAAACAAAAAGCAAACAGGTAATCAAGTACTAATTTGCTTACATTTAGACACAAAATTATTGGATGGAAATAGAATGAAAAACTGAAACTGTTTTTCCCCCTTCAGATAACAAACAACATGCTATCATTCTCTGTTTCCCATAGAAAACCTACTGCTTCCCTCACTTTCAGTCAAAAGTAATAACTACAAATGCTGCTTGTGACCTACATAGATTAGACGACCAGCTAAACTACACCATTAGTACATTTACTGTGAGCCAATTTGTCCAAATCTCTTTCAAGAATATAGTAGAATAACTGTTACTGTTTACTCCAGTTACAGTATTAAAGAACTCCTGATAGTTGCTGCCATGATAGCATTGTATCCAAAATATTTAGAAGCACTAAAGAAGTGATAATTCTCAATTCAAAAACATAACAACAGAGTTAGACAACAGAATGAAGCTAAATATAATACAGAATTTTCTTCATGCTTTGCCCTCTAGGAAGGTGGCCAAGACTGCACTTGAGAGAAAAGTGCTTTTTCCTTTAAAACTGATCAATAATTCATAGACTAGTGGAAAAAAACAAACAAACAAAAACATATCTTTTCATGAAGCAGATAATAAATGAACAATTAATAACAAGTTAACTCTTAAAATTCTCTAAGAAGCCACTTGGCTACTTTGTTTCTTGCCTTTGAAAAGAAGAAAAATCTACACTAGCACACATAATCTTTCAAGCAGTACACTTAAAGATTAGTTCAGTTCTTCTGAAGAATCTGCCATGCTTCATACATATACATAAGGGAGTGTTTATAGCTGGGATTTAATATTGACAAGGGCATCTCTGACATTCAGTTCAAATATAGAAACATTTCCAACAATTCGGGTTGCTGACTCAGAGATTCATTTCTTTATATCACATCTAATTCATAAACATTCCTCACTTCATTTACTTGCACTATTTCTTTTCTTTACCTGGAAAAAAAAAAAAAAAAAAAAAAAAAAAAAAAAAAAAAAGCTGAATTTTTAGGTAAAGGTGCTTTGCCATGCCTCAGCAATTACCTCTGTCTCCAAGCATAAATCCTACCACGCACCAGTTAGATATTCCAAAAACAAGGCTTCTCAAGCAGAAAAGTGACATTTTCAAGCAAAGCCTTAAAAAGTTTTATTACTCAAGTTATAAAGTTACAGAAGTAGGAATTCAGCCTTCAGAGTGCCTAGGGAAACTGACTGCATAAGCAAAATGAGACAGCCAGTGTAGGCAAGTACTAGGCAAACTAGTATTGGAAGAATGTCCATTTGTTCTGCCTGTCTCAGCAGCTCACTGGACTCTCAAAAGGCAGCTGAATGGCTTCATGTGATATGGAGACTAGGAATGTCACCACTGTACCCACATATTTTGGGAAATGGAGCACAGCATTCAGGCTGTCCGTAACTACACCTCAATACTGTCTCTTCTGCTAACCAATTTGTAAGAGATATCACCACAATTCTTCATCAAAAGGTGTCAAAATCCTATATACATGACAACATTTATATATTTTTTTTCCAGAAAGAAGTAGTATTTTCATAAATGGAATCTGAAGCTGAACAGTAAGAAATAAGTATCAGTGAGTCGTAACTGATTAAGTTACCTGCATTTCTAAATATCTTGTCCACATTGGGCTACAGTGTTGTGCTGAAGCTCATTTTTATCACAACAAAAAAATTCAAGATGAAAAAGGGGAAGACCAGAGTAAAGGTGTGTAAAGCAACAGAGGATAAAAAATAAACTGACCTGTTCCCTGGCATTCTGAATTAGTTAATGGAGCAGAGGGAGAAGGGAGAGGGAAGGCAGAAGACGACTTAAGAAAAAATAGTCTCTTGATAGGAATCAGTTAATGAATTTTGCTTCCAGTTCAAGCGTTTCCCCTATACTTCCTGCTAGAGTGCAACCATTCTGGATAAATTGTTACTGGGCACTTCACATTCTGAGAAAGAAGAGCTGGCATAAATAAGTGGGAAGTGTTATTAATGTATCAAATAAATCCTAAGAGCATCTTGTGAGAGATGGGGTAAAGAAAGCTATCATGGTACAAGAAGGATGTGTTTCTACCTATTAAAGAAATAAAGCAAAGAGATTGCAGAGACTAGATGGAAATAGGAAAGTGGCAAATGATTGGACTACTGACAATTCTTCCTCGTTTAGGTCTGTATGCAAAGCCTTACTATGACAGTAGCAAAGCTGTAAAGGTCAAGGAATCAAACATTAATATTAGGTTGTAAAGACAGATACAAGGTTTGAATTACACAAAATATAAATGAAGATTTACTACTCATGAAATTTTAAAGAAGTAATTCCAGTTGTGGAAATTCAGACTGCAGTAACAGCAGCAGAATGGCATTATTTTAGTCATGTTGCATAAAACTAGAACTTGTAATAATGAATAAATAAGTAAACAACAACAACAAACTTAGAAGTATGTTTTGTTTTAATCAATGTATTTCTCCAGAGTCACTCAGCAGTACTGTTGCAAACAAACAAACAAAAAAAAAACTCTTTAAAGTTCTTCTCACAGGAAGGGTGATAGGGGAGGGGAAACAACTAAGACTTCATTCCAGCCACATGATTTAACAACATCCCCTGCACAGAGGTGATTGCTCTTAACCTGGTGATGATAGCAAACGTCAGCGAAGAAATACAGCAGTATAAAAAAGTAGCCAAATGGGTGGCCTAGCTACCCAGAGTTATCATCTTTCATCTGTGAGCTAAAGGTTAAAAAGTGGGATCTTTGCAATCCATAACAAAGATTCACTCATTTTTCTTCTGCTCACCTTCATGCTACTTTGCACATACTAGGACTATGAATATAATCAGTCTTCCAAATCACAGACTCCATCACCGTGATATATTTTCTCCTATCCAGCCAGGTAGATACACACATAACCAGCACAACTGTGGCAAAGAATTCAATTGATTAATTTCATTCTAATCTGTATCTTTTATTGGTTTGTTTAGAAAATATAATAAACCAGAATGACATGAAAGTTATTTTTAATTTTCCAAACTTTTCCAAGGGTTTATGATTTAATTGTTTGACTTTTGCTTGAGTTTGTTCAGTTTCATTTATAGTCACTGATTTTTTTTATATTTCCAAGAGTTTACTGAAATACCCTGGTTACTATTTTTCCCCTGCGTGAGTATCTTTAGAATGATCTTAACCTTCTACTTTCTACAGCAAAAACTGCTGATAATAATAAAATGCTGCAGGCAATATAGTCCCAGGCATCCAAACATAAAACATTAAGTATTTGCTACGTAAGCAGAACACAAGGGTGTTTAACTGTCAAAATATTCAGTTTTGAATTAGGATGAAAATAAAGTTTGACTCAACTTTTAAAATCCTTTCCTCGTGAAATGCTGTGGGAATTTTGTTCACTTTCAAGTATGAAAGAACATATCATTTTGATAAACGGATGTTTTCAGAATGACAGCTGATACCATGTTGAAAGTTTTATTTTTTATTTTTCTACATAAAGTATTTTCACATGTTCATTTGTCTCTAGTGTGGCAGGGCCATCTCCTTGCTTGTGATATACCCCATGTAGTCATATGCAACACTAAAAAATGAAGTCACCAATTTTGCTGTATCTTTATCTAATTTGAATTTGAGCTTAAGCATCCTGACCTTGTTCCCGTTTAGCCCCCTCAAATGTCCTACTAACTTTATTAATTCTCTGCAGACCTTCACAATCATCATATAAACCTTAAGCTGTAGTTTAGTAAGTATTAAAAACTGTTATACTACATACCTTCAAACTATGTTATTATTTCAGTGTATATAAAACAAGCACAAGAGTTCTATGTTAGCCCCTTACATCCACTTTGGAGTTAAGAAAAGTTAAAGGGTTCAGTGTTCATCAGCATCTTGCTCTTACCCCTTTTGTACTACCACATCCAAATGTACAAACACATTCGCTTCACTCTTTGAACATCAGGTTATGACTGTTGAGTACTTCTGCACCTGCATAAAAAAAATAAAATAAAATAAATGAAGGCCTTAGGTGACACTCTTTCACTCTTTGCCAAGACCTGGAAAAAACCCAAAGGACACAGAGAAACATCCTACCCCAGTAAAATCCATGGAAACAGAAAACTCCCTGTAGCCCTATTCCTTCTCAGCACTACCCTTGGTTAGGTCAATAATACTGTATGGAAAATTGATAATCACAGCCTGAACCTCTGATTAATCAGCTGAGGCAAATGTCAGGTCAGCTGTGGGAGTGCAGGTGAGAGTAATTTAGCTGTGATCCTAGAAGGGGTGGAGCTTGACTCAACCTCCTCTAGACCTCATTTAAGAGCTGACCACCACTAAGGCAGAATCTCTTGGAGATTGCTCCCTGGTGGAGATTGCCTCAGTATTTATCAGTGAAGGCAGCCATATTGGTGAGTTTTTCCTCATAAATAACCTTTTGAATATCTGTCATCATCTTTGTTACCATCTTTGTATCATTCTACCTTACAAATACCATTGGTCACAGACAATATAGTAGTTTGAAGTTGTTCAGTGTTTCCATTTGCAGAGTTCTGAAATATTTTAAATAAGTTTACACTGATCTTACATGTTAATTGTTCAAAAATGCTGCATTAAGAAAAATCACAACTGAAAGCTTGATAGTCACTTATTTTGCCAGTTACCACCTCAGACCAAGTAAGGAATGCTTTTTTTTGGGATTTCAGTTTTTCCTCGGCTCTCAGGGATTTTTGCAGTCTTTCTGAATTGTCTCCAAAACAAAGAGATAGGAGTTCATATTGGGAAAAAAGTAGCAAGAGATCTGACAGAAAGCAGTATTGATTTTCTAAGTCAACACTAGAAATACAATAAATGCTTTTCACAGTTTAAGAATACAGCAAACTCTCAGTTCTCACGTAAGTAGAATCAACAATCTTGTGTGCCTGTAGCAATGAACTCAGAGAGACAGACTGCAGCTTATACTTATTATCTTAATGTGAAGCGGTACTGCTTACTTACTATAACCCAGTGCAATCTGTCTATTCAGCTCACTAAGGAGTATGAAATGACAGTGTTTTTGCATCAGCAATGTTTTGGCTTAGAAATTTGATCTAAGCATCCATGATGACCAGAGGTAAAATTTTCAGAAACAGACACTGTGTGAGTGTTCTATTTTAATTCAAGAGAAAATCTGTACTACTCCAGCATCACAACACAGAGGAAGGAAGTCAGTGTCTTTAGATGACTACAGGTCACAAGTCCATCAATCATCTGCACATCTAGTTTTTCCACAATTTTTACAGAAGCAAGGAAAAAAAAAAAAACAAAAAAAAAAAACCTGCCATATTTGAGTGTAATCATCAGAATACTGGATACATTGAGGCATAATCAACCCATGAAAATTAGTAAGTCCAAAAATATTATTCAGTTAATATATTAAGTGATAGCTGTGAAACAGTTTGTTTGACCAGAACATCTGGAGTGTACAAGTAGTTATTGAAAGGTTAAGAAAAGTAAACTGAGGTATTAAAAACTAAAAGCCATGACCCGAAGTACTGAAATATTGTTATGGGCTTTAAAAAATTGTCTATGGAAACTGAGCACAAGTAAGTATTCCAGATAGGCATATCTTTAATACTCACCAGGGCAACACAATAATTACAGGAGATATGTTTCAATGGAAAGTACAGAGAAAAGCTTCTTTACCATAGTCACAGGAGGTACATGGAGTTACTAGTAACCTTAAAATATGCTAGTGACTACCAGGAATCTCATCAGATAAACCACACTGAAGATACCTTAAAAATTCCCAGAAGCCAAAGCATGTTACTGACACTGAGGACTTGACTACCGGAAGGTTCTGATACTGACTTCATGAGAGACTGGCTTCAGAGGAATGAAAACTCAATTAAAAGAAGATATATTTTCATAGATGTCATGGGTTAACTGAAAATCTACCTGTGCCCATGACAGGGGGGCAGCTGGCCCAAAAAGGAAAGGGAAAAGGAAAAGAAAACAGCGGCAACAATCTAAGGAGGCACACTTATTTACTAAATACTATATCGAAATACAGGATAACACAATATAATACAATATAATTGAAATTAAGGCTAACGAATCAAGTAAAATAGGTGAGAGAGAGAGTGAGTCCCAAAACCGAGAGGTCTACTGTAACTCTAGGCAAAACGGCTGGAATGCTCCCACACGCTCCAGCCCCAAAGTCAGATTATATAGTGTCCTCATCGCGTGACTTATCCCTGACCGTGATGTTCTCTGGGATATGTAGTCTTCTTCTGTGAGCTGCACATTCGGTAAAATTATCCATATTTTACATGATGTTATGATGTGGAATACTGATAGCAAAAATACAAAACCATGGCAACTGCTTCTTTCTCTTTTCTGAGAAGGGCAATGAAAATCATTCTCCAAGCTATTAAAATCTAGTTCCTTATATGACAGGGTCAGCAGTTAAGAATTTGCTAGGCTGAAGAAGTCTAGTCTGTAGAGTTTGCTATAATGCAGAACTTCAGGTATTAGCATGCTACAGCACTGCAGTTTCTTCCAGTGTTAGTATTTTTACCAAAAGGTACTTTCTCACCAAGGAAAGAGATGGCTGTTTCTCACAAACACATCTTTTGAGACAAGAAAATAAATCAGATAAAAGTTATTAGCAAGAGATTAGACAGATAGTTGTAAAGGAACAGGATCAGGAGTTTTTATTTTTTATTTTTATTTTTTCTCACCATGCATGAATCCAAAGAAATCCAAAGGTCAGCTGTGTCCCTAAAGGAACAGGTTTTGATCATTTCTTCTCAAACATGGAGAAAATATATATCAGCAGTGAAAATTATAGTACAGCAGGAATAACTCTGTTAAGTGTGAAAGATGCTAAAAATTGAGAATTGCTACCAAAACACGTGAATAAATGAAGAAATACAACATTTGCTTCCAAGGCTCACAAAGTATCCATTTATACTCTTATAGGCAAGGTCTATCCTCCAGCTGACTCCTTCTGTTGGTCTGAAGATATAAATGTAAAAAGTTTTGGAGGAAACCACCTTCTGATTTCTGTTAAGAGGTATGAGCAAAGCTCTCTTCACCATCAAAGAAAAAACGACGGGTCATCGTTATTGGTGACTCTGCGCTGAAGGGAGCAGAAGGGCCAATATGTCGGCCAGACCCTCTACATAGAGAGGTCTGCTGCCTCCCGGGTGCCCGGGTTAAGGATGTAAGGATGAAGCTTCCTTCTCTAGTCCACCCCTCTGACTACTATCCCCTATTAATGTTCCAAGTTGGTAGTGATGAGGTAGGCAGAACTTCCATGAGGACTCTGAAAAAGGATTTCAGAGCTTTGGGGCGACAGGTAAAGGGTTCGGGAGCACAAGTTGTGTTCAACTCTATCCCACCTGCTTCAGGGAAGAATGAGGGATTCAATATAATGGGCCAACAGATCAATACCTGGCTCCGAGCTTGGTGTGCCCGGCAGGGGTTTGGGTTTTTTGACCTTGGGTTCCACCGGTCAAAAGGGATCTTAAGGAGAGAATTGGGTAGGTTCATCCAGAGGGCTTTAAACTAGTTATGAAGGGGGGTGGGGCAGTAGCTGGGGTCACCAATATGGAAACTGCATGCAATGTCCCTGTGCTTGCAGGAGAGGGGTATGCTTCTAAACCCCTAAGGTCTTGGCCCTTGGTGAAGGAGGAGGATGACTTGCCTCCTTGTAGGAAAAACACGAGGGCTGGTGTTAAGCTGGTGGCTGTGGAAACGCCTAATAGTAGTCACAAGGCTATTAGGGCTGCTGCTGATCGCAAGGAGGCCAAGCTCAGGTGCCTTTATGCTAATGCACGCAGCATGGGTAATAAACAAGAGGAGCTGGAGGCCATTGTTTGTTCAGAAAATTTTGATATAGTTGCCGTCACTGAAACATGGTGGAATGACTCCCACACATGGAGTGCAGTGATTGAGGGCTACCAACTTTTTAAAAAAAATAGGCTAGGTAGGAAAGGTGGTGGTGTAGCTCTCTATGTTAAAAAAGATTGTGAATGCGTGGAAATCAATAATGATGATGACAGGGTTGAAAGCTTATGGATCAAAATAAAAACCAAGGCCAACAATACCGATGTTATTGTGGGAGTTTGCTACAGGCCACCTACCCAGGATGATGAGGTGGATGAGATGCTTTATAGGCAACTGGGGGAGGTCTCAAGGTCACTCCCCCTCATTCTGGTGGGGGATTTCAACTTCCCAGACATCTGCTGGGATTACAATACAGCAGACAGGGAACAGTCTTGGAGGTTCCTAGAGTGTGTGGGAGATAACTTCCTGACACAGTTGGTGAAGGAGCCGACGAGGGGAAACAAAACTCTGGACCTGCTGTTTGTTAACAGAGATGGTCTGGTGAGGGATGTAAAGGTTGGAGGCCGTCTGGGACAAAGTGATCATGAAATGCTAGATTTCTCGATCCTTGTCGAACCGCGGAAGGGAGTCAGCAGAACTGCCACCTTGGACTTCCGGAGGGCGGACTTCAACCTCCTCAGGACTATGGTTGAGAGGGCCCCCTGGGGAGTATCTTTGGAGAGTGTGGGAGCCCAGGAAGGTTGGGAATACTTTAAGGGAATTGTCCTAAAGGCGCAAGAGCTGACTGTCCCAAAATCGCGAAAGATGAGCCGACGGGTGAGGAGGCCGGGCTGGCTGACCAGAGACCTTTGGCTTGATCTAAAGAACAAAAAGAGAGTTTACGGTCTCTGGAAGAATGGGGGAGCTACTTACGAGGATTACAGGTCTGTAGTGAGGCTGTGCAGGGAGAAAATTAGGAAAGCCAAGGCGCAGCTAGAACTGAGTTTGGCTTCTAAGGTTAAGGAGAATAGTAAATGTTTTTATAAACACATCAATACCAAGAGGAAGGCTAAGGAAAATCCCCATCCCTTGTTGGATTCTGAGGGCAACTTGGTCACTGAGGATCGGGACAAGGCTGAGGTACTTAATACCTTCTTTGCCTCGGTCTTCAATAATTATGCTTGTAACTCCCTGGGAACGCAGCCCCCTACACTGGTAGACGGGAAGGGGGAACCAAAAGAGCCTTGCGTGATCCGTGATGAGATGGTCCTGGATCTACTTAGAAAGCTGAATGTTTATAAGTCCATGGGGCCGGATGGGTTGCACCCTAGAGTTCTGAGGGAGTTGGCGGATGTGGTCGCCAAACCACTATCCATAATTTTTCAGCAGTCTTGGCTGACTGGGGATGTCCCGGTGGATTGGAGACTGGCAAATGTGACGCCTATCTTCAAAAAGGGCCGGAAAGATGATCCTGGCAGCTACAGGCCCATCAGTCTCACCTCGGTGCCTGGGAAGGTTATGGAAAGGATAATCTCAGGTATCATCATGGACGAACTAAAGGTCAGCCATGGGATCGGGCCTAGTCAGCATGGGTTTATGAATGGTAGATCCTGCCTGACTAACCTGATTTCATTCTATGACAAGGTGACCCGCTTAGTAGATGAGGGAAAGGCTGTCGACGTGGTCTACCTGGACTTCAGTAAGGCCTTTGACACTGTCCCCCATAACATTCTGGTAGAGAAGCTGGCTGCCCGTGGTTTGGATGGGTGCACGCTCCGCTGGGTGAAGAACTGGTTGGATGGCCGGGCCCAGAGAGTTGTGGTCAATGGAGTGGAATCCAGTTGGCGGCCGGTCACAAGTGGCGTCCCCCAGGGCTCGGTGCTTGGGCCGCTTCTGTTTAACATCTTCATTGATGATTTGGATGAGGGGATTGAGTGCACCCTCAGTAAGTTCGCAGACGACACTAAGCTGGGAGGGAGTGTTGATCTGCCTGAGGGGAGAAGGGCACTACAGAGAGACCTGGATAGACTTGATCGATGGGCCAAGGTTAATGGAATGAGTTTCAACAGGGCCAAGTGTCGGGTCCTGCATTTTGGTCATAACAACCCCAGGCAATCCTACAGGCTTGGGGAGGTGTGGCTGGAAAGCTCCCAGACGGAAAGGGACCTTGGTGTGCTGATGGACAGTCGGCTGAATATGAGCCAGCAGTGTGCCCAGGTGGCCAAGAAGGCCAATGGCATCCTGGCTTGTATCAGGAATGGTGTGGTGAGCAGGACTAAGGAAGTCATCCTGCCCCTGTACTCAGCATTGGTGAGGCCTCACCTCGAGTACTGTGTCCAGTTTTGGGCACCTCAGCACAAGAAGGACATGGAGGTACTGGAGCAGGTCCAGAGAAGGGCAACGAGGCTCGTGAAGGGCTTGGAGAATCAGCCCTATGAGGAGAGACTAAGGAAGCTGGGGCTGTTTAGTCTGAGGAAGAGGAGGCTGAGGGGAGACCTTATTGCTGTCTTCCAGTACCTGAAAGGTTCTTACAGTGAGAGTGGGGCAGGTCTATTCTCACTACTGACTTGTGACAGGACGAGGGGAAATGGCCTCAAGTTGCGCCAGGGCAAGTTTAGGTTGGATATTAGAAAGAACTTCTTTACAGAAAGGGTGGTTAGGTACTGGAATGGGCTCCCCAAGGAGGTGGTTGAATCGCCATCCCTGGATGTGTTTAAGAGCCGCTTGGATGTGGTACTCATGGATATGATTTAGCAGAGGTTTGTTGTTGTGGTATTGTTTTGTGGTTGTTTTTTAAGAGATAGGCTACTGGTTAGGCTGCGGTTGGACTTGATGATCTTCAAGGTCTTTTCCAACCTGAGTAATTCTATGATTCTATGATTCTATGATTCTCTCCTTAGTCCATTATGTCACCAAAAAATGGACAAAGAACAGAACCTCTACGGGTGTCATCATAAAAGCTTCATATTTCCACCCCAGCTGTGGAAAGATAAACAAAATCTGTTTGCCAAAGGACACCATCTTCGTTCAAATTCTAAATCTGCTCGGTCTTTTCCTCCGTTTTGTCTTCTGAGGCCTCTCCTTCCTTATAGGGAGATAAGAACAGGGAAGAAGGAGACTCTAAAAGAAAAACAAGGAAATGAACAACAACAACAAAAAGAGAGAGAGAGAAATAGTTGGAAAAAGTTGTTTCCAACTGAGTGATACATCTTTCTATGTAAGTCTCCTACCTACAGCTTTGCTAAAGAAACAATCACTTCTCTAGACAACTCAGATAGCTGATATGAAAATAAGTAATACAAGAAAAAGAAACACATACCATTCTCTAGGGAGAAATAACTTCTTGCTATAGTGCAGCCTAGGAAAAGGAAATTCCATTAAACACTAGAAAAAAAAATAAATCTGTTTACTCTGAATGTGATAAAACACAAAGATTGCTCAAAGATGTTGTGGGATCTCTTTCCCTGAAGACCTTCAACACCTAACTGACTCAAATGTCTGCTCTTAGCTCTGTAAAAAATGTAGTTGGACAGGACGATCTACAAGATATTCCATACAACTTCAACAATTCTATGACTGGAAGGTAGGCTGACTGCAGTAGAACACCGCACAACTACTGACAGTAAGGCTCAGAAATCTCCCATCATCTTTTTGCATTAATCACCATTTTCACTGAATTACTACAGAGAAAAAAAAATAATAATAATAAAAAAAAAATCTCTTCATTTTAAGACCTACGTTAAAAATCTCTATGGTGGTGAAATGCCAGACTTTAAGATGGACCTGCATGCTTCATTGTTACAGTACACTGTGCTCTGATTCCCCATTGGATCCATTCTTTCACAAACTAACCAGGGATGAGATGTCAGTCCATGGAGGCAAAAGAAAACTCCAGCAGAGTACTAGCTGTCAGAGTTTTCTTATAAGATATAAATGACAGTGGCTGGGGCTGTTTAGTCTGGGGAAAAGGAGGCTGAGGGGAGACCTTATTGCTCTCTCTCTTCCAATATCTGAAAGGTACTTACAGTGAGAGCGGAGTTGGTCTCTTCTTACTGGTGACAGGTGACAGGATGAGGGGAAATGGCCTCAAGTTGCAGCAGGGTAGGTTTAGGCTGGATATCAGGAAACACTTTTTTATGGAAAGGGTTGTTAAGCACTGGAATAGGCTCCCCAGGGAGGTGGTTGAGTCACCATCTCTGGATGTGTTTAAAAACTGTTTGGATGTGATGCTCAAGGACATGATTTAGCAGAGGGTATGTTAGAGTTAGGGTAGTATGGTTAAGTCATGGTTGGACTTGATGATCTTTAACGTCTTTTTCAACCTGAGTGATTCTATAATTCTATGACATTATAATGATTTTACAGAGTTTTCATTATCACATGTGCTTTTCGATTAAGTGGTGATTATTTTTAAAGCTCATACACAACAAAAGATGCTTTCATGCAGCAATTGGAAAAAAAATATATTAGAAAATTATAAAAAAGTATAAACCTGAAAATATTAAAAACATTATTAATTTTGCTCTGCTCCAACACCATGGATATTTTTACCTGGAACTGATGCCACTGAGTTTGTATTTGAGTATGTTGAAATACTGGATCCTTGGGAAGCAACTTAGAACACTGAATACACTGTGAAGTAAAGATTTTCTTCATTTCATTCAATGAAGATCTATGATGCTATACCTCCCCAGACAATGGAATGAGCAGAAAAACACAAAGCAATTAATATCTATTTAGACCAAAACCACTCATCAAAAAACTCTTCTAGTTCAAACAAAATGTAAATTTCTGGTCTTGTCTACCCCCTGTTCTTTTAAAGCACACAAGCTAGCTTCCTTTTAGCTAACAGTGGTCCACAACATCACAGCTGGATATTGGTGGTATGGCATTAGATGTTGAACCTTGCCATCAAGATTCCATTACATTATTTTGCCATGCGACAGATGGCAGAAGAGGGGCAGTCTGACAAAACAGCTTCTGACATGGAAGTGTGTATCAAGCATAGGTGTGTCATTTAATCCCACCACGTGGAAAAAAAATAAAAATAAAAAAATAAAAATAAATGCCCCTATTGACATTCATTGATGCTTGCTGAACATTTATGGAGACCAAACAGCAGATGTGAGCACAGTGATGTGGTGGGTGGTGCATTGCAGCAGTGGTAACAGCAGTGTGAAAGACAAGCTACATTCCCAATGAGCTTGAAGAATAAACTCACTTATGGGACAAATGAAGCAAACCAGCAATTTTCATTCAGGTAACTTCCTGACACTAATGCAGCACAACTCTTATACTGTACTAGATATACAACAAAAAGAGAAGCTAAGATACTAATGAAGGTTGTACTAATTTTGCATTATTTCCAACATTAGCATAGGCACAAAGACAGCTCTGAGATTTCTGAAGGTTCACAACATTAGATCACCCTGCATTACTCTAGTGCTGAATTGCAGACAGATATCAACATGATTATGCTTTCTTCACTCTTCATGAAAATGAAGAAGCCTCCTGATATATCAGAACCCCTAATGAATTAGCAAAAAGACACCACATACACATGCACACAACAGATGAACTGAAAAAGACCTGCCGTCATTAGGATTTTTCTAGAATAGTGAAAAACATAAAGTAGAGCTGAATATTAATTTAATCCTAAGTATATGGTTCCATTACACGTTTCATCATGTTTTTGAGTCATTTTCCCTGAAATAATCCTCTCATGCAAGTGTTCTTCTTGAATGACACGCAAGTGTTTCTAGTAGCTTTTTTATTATTATAGTACTTAGCACTTCATCCCCATTTGAAATAATGGTCTTGTTTTTGTCACACAGAAAAGCTTCAGACATATTTACATCTCTGTACATTTTCAGATATAATCATGACCCATTATTTATGAGGAAAAATAATCACCGCCCCAGGACATTTCAAGTTTAAATTCTGATTTTATAGCTACAGTAAAATACCATCTGTCTCATCAAACTAGACAGACTACTAAAGAATCAAGGTGAACAGTCATGCAGTAACAGTGTAAAACAGAAAACGTGTTTCCTAGTGGGTTTAGATTTGGGCTCAGTACAGTACCCCAAACATCACTGCATTCACTACCAGTAACCATGCAGTGTCAGCTATGATTTCAGCACTACAATATGCCACTGCTTCTGCAGAAAGTAAAGAAATCCAAACGAGAGGAATCATCATTTATTTGAGAGTAGGCATATTTTTCCTCATTTGAAATTAAGGGGTGAGAGCAAGAATGAGAAAACCCTAAAGACACTAGCTAGTAAAATTTGTCATTAAAAAAAATAAAAGTTACTAATTAGTAACACTGCAAGCCATAAGAAGGCTAAAAAGCATTGTTCTCTATTGTTTTATGAGTAATTGGTTTTCTCAGTCCAACAGATGCCACAGAAAGGTTTGCCCCAAAGAAGGCATACCAAAAGCTTCTGCTTATTTCAACTCAAATCAGTGCAATTTAACAAACATGTCACTTCTACAAACATATGCCTGTCAGTTTCTGTCTTTTCTTCAGCCCAAATGATTGAAAAGGATAACTTGGTCAGCCCTTGATAATGTTTTGGTCATATCTGACTAAATCCATTAGTAAGGCCTAATCCCCAGTTGTCAGTGTTTCCTAATGACATTACCTCTGTATGTATGACATGAAGATTCTCTGATTCCTTCTGGTAGCACCATCCTTTTCCAGAGGCTTTATGCCTCTGAAATACTGCAGCCAGAACCAGCATGTTTAGAGTGGTGTTGGAATCATGATGACCTTTATCAGCCTACCTGTAATAACTCCATTTATCAGTCCTAGCTATGCAGTCAAGCACAGCAGCTGACAATACCTAACATATCTGGCTCTCTGACACATTTCTGGTAAACCTGAAAGTACTGCCCTGTCATACATCGTTCTTGTCACTCCAGTGAGATTCAAAACCATCCTTGAATTTAGATACTTGAAGCAATGCACAAAGACAGACAAAAAAAACTTTTCTACACTAACTCAGAACAGTGAAGATATTTTCAGTGTACAGCAATCTAATAGTTGAAATTAAAACCCACAAAGAAAATTTTATACACACACACACAACCTTTGACTCATTCTTCCTTCAATTCCCCCTTATCTTAAAGTAGGTTAAAAGCACTGGTTTGTTTGCACATCCACTTAAACACAAAGAGAAAGTCAGTTCATTCAAAAGCACATTTCTCTGTATCTGTTTAGATATCTGTACAGTGCTCACCATAAGGACAATCTGACTACTTTTAAGCTGTCCTTGTCCTCATTGAATTTACTGATGGAACAGTCTTCAAAATTCATTCTCATCAGCTTTGCAGTTAGTCTTGTTATGTGCAGAATTCCCAGAAACCTGAGAGTTTTGCAGGTTGGGCTCTCTCTCAGATATTACTGTCATAAAAAGGGCTGGGATGCACAGAAATGCACGTCTGCACTCACATGTCCAGCACATAGCATTTAATGGCAGTTATGCACTTGTAGTTTGACATATGCCTTCCTTGACCTTACTGGACTAATCAGGACTTGTGAAATGGATCACATCTGGATCATAATTTCAACATCCACTTTAGGATAAGTGTAAGGTGAGCTGTCAAGTAGTTTCAGCACCTTGGTCTCATTTGCTGCTGCAAACCATCCTAAACTGATATCACTATGGAAGAAACAAAATAAGCAGTCACATGCATAGAATCCCATGGAACAACACATTTTTTCATCAAACAAACAACAATAAGAAAAGCATGGTTTAGAATAAGTGAAGGTTTTCAGTTCTGTGAGTTTGCCATAACTTTTCCTTTGTAAGTTTCCATACACACCCTTTCCTCTGCTTTCAAAGACATGGAATCTAAATTCAAGAAGTCCTTTGACCAGACTTTCCTTCCTTCTGGTATCACACTAACAAGGCAGCAGACAGAGCACAGATGCCTGAAAGATAGTCAAGAAAGGTAAGTGGATTTTATATGTAGACATAGAAAATTGTAATGAAAAGTACTCCTGGAAATGCACTTCAGATTAAAGGTTAGAGAGGGCTAACTCACTGCCTTTCGGCAAGAGAAAAATGCTCCCTCCACCTCCCAAATGTATATAAAGGTCTAAAATTCTTGACCTTTTCAACCCCTCCCTATCTAGAGATTGATGTTATGAAATTACTGAAGCTATTTTTTCTCAAAATTAATTGTATTTTGTGAAAATATGCACACACTCGATAGTTTCGCTATTGGTAGAACAGAAAAGCCTCTTTTCATTTTCTTAACGTTTTCAGTAGCACTCTATAGTTTTTCTCTTTAATGGCAGAGCATCAGTATATACTTTTAACTTTTATTTCTTGCCTGTAGGTTTCCCTAGGGTTTCTGAAAGAAGGCAGTCATTTTACTTCTGCAATAACCTTTAAAGACAAATCGCATTGGCTGCTGTGTGATTACACTGGACAAAGTACTCAGAGAGCAAAGAATAGTCTTTTTTTTCTTTCATATTAAAAGAAGTGGCACAATTGTTACCAATTTAGCCTTAAAAAACTACCTAGTTAATAGAATATTAGCTTTAACCTTTTTGTAAGTCATCAGCTCTGCCTCTTTTCCATACAAAACTCTAAAAAGATCTGTCTATATAATTTAGTTACACAAGAGAAAAATATTATCCTCTGTCTATTATACATCATAAAAAGTGATGCATTTATTCATTCATTTTAAAGTCTGATGACAGATACTAAAGACTTTCATGGCATTATACCTGCAAAATGCATGCTGAATGAGAGAGAAAGGGAAGGGAAAGGAAAAGGAAAAACTTCAAAAGACAATTCTTAGGCACTTAGGAATTCTGAGAGACAGTTATACAAGTCCTTATGTTTAGTAAGACAGCATTTTTGCTTATTGCTGAAGTCCACTATTTCTAAAAAAAAAATAAAAAATCTCTATAGGAGGTTCTGCATTTATCTGCTTTAAATGACAAAATCTTTTTTGCATCTTTCTAAACAGATTAGACTCTCAGTCTCACAAATCTAATCACTTTTTTTTTCCCATTTTCTCCTGTGCAGGTCTACTTTCAATCTGTTTCATCTTCAGTAGAAACAAAGAACAGAATAAAAAGCTGTCAAAAATGGAAAACTGAGAACAAATGCACTGTGAACAAGCCATTATTCAGCTTTTTAATGTAGTCACTATTGCTGCTCACACTCAATTTATCCTGACATCCTTCTTTAAAATAAACAGGTTGAGATTTCAAATGAATCTGTTCTGGTGTAAAGAAATGTATACAACTGTACTGGTCAGCTGTGACATTAGTAAAGCTATGGTATCATGATTCAATCTGGGATAAAATCCTTAGGGAGGCATGAAGGACAAGCCAGAGCATTCAGTCTGACTTGCTATTAGAAGCTAATTTGTGCTTTAGGAGAGATGCTTTTTACAAGGGCATTTACATACAAAAAGCTGTCTTTGAAGTTTCCACAGCTGAACTGAAACTAAACAGTGTTTTATTTCCCTTTTTCTTCCCCTCCTTCATGCAGCAAACAGCATTTCCTGGATATCTGAATAAAACAGACTTAGGAGGAAGTCTGGGCTTGTGGTTCCACTCCAAGGAGTACTTTCATACACCATTTCTTTGCCTATAGAGGTCTGAAGCAAGAAGAGCCAATGCATTACCTGACCTTCTATACCTTAGAAGGCTCTGGAAATCTTTCCTGCCACAATAGGAAAAATGAAATATGAGCCATCTGCATGTTGTGGAACTCACACAACATTTATGAACCACATCAGCTCAGAAATATTCTCTCACCACTCTGCAAGACCATTTTCATCTAAGTTGACCTGGACTACTCATGATTTACATTTAGATATATTAGAACTTTAAAACTCCAAGAAATGTGAAAACACACACTTTTGGGGGGATTTTCTGGGGGGTGTTCTTTGTATGTTTCTTTGTTTTAATGGATCTGTAGTACAATATAGCATCTTTCCATACACCAAGGATAAAGAGTCAAGTAAAATACTTTGCTTACAGACACACAAATGCCATAACACTCAAGGTGTGTCATCTGAGCATGAGGAAGGTATTATAGCTAAAATCTCTCACCTACATGACAGAAGATTATTTCCTCTGTAACCAATCAACTCAATAGCTGGATACGTTAAGCTGTCCATAGCTACCCAAACTCAAAGCCTTTTTTTCCCACAATTCAAGTATTTTTCAGTCAGATTTAATATTTTGTTCAACAGTGAAAGCATAGTCAAAAAGCTGCTCAAGAAGTAGCCTTGAATCTTGAATGCTGAAGACAGCAGATATCAAGATACTGGAGCATTCATTCTTGAGGCAGCTCCTTACTCTTGTTGGCTCACAAAACTGAAAGACAAAGGAAGGAGGGACTTTTAGGAACAGATCAGTGAAATTTATCAGAGTGATTACCTGACCAATTTTTGTGTTGCTTTGCTAATAATATCAGTAAAGTTTTGTATAGCTAATTCAAAAGTAAATTTAATTTACAATTAAGTAAAACAGACTTAATTGTCTTTAAGAAATAACACTTCTGCTCTCATTCTGATTTCATTATTCTTTTCATCTGAGAATCATGCTAACAAAGTGGAGCTTAAGAAAACAAAGAAAATGCATTCCATTTTCTGCTTCACCTTAAGCAATTTAAAAATATACACCCAGTTACTGTGAAACAGGATAAGGGAGGGGAGAAATTAAGGCTAACAGAAAAAAATAATAGTGAAGGACTTGGTATTATACATCAGTGGCTTTGTATTCTGAATAAAAATTAGAATTTAGTAGATTAGGATTAAATATAGAGTCTTAGTCTTGATTTGCTATCAGACTAGAGCTAAGTATCTGTACTTTTAAAAACTGAATTTTAAATGGAAAAGTGGAATTGAACACTGTTCAGTTCCTTGAAAACTGACCACTACATCTTAATTAAATCATAGATGTATTTTACAATTTATTTTCATGCTTCTGCGTACTCAGCATAACTACAGAAATCCTCAGAAACTGATGGAAAGATATTCCTTCCTTGGCATTCAACATTTTAACATATACCTGTAACTGAAAATCCATTTACAACAAATGCATTGTCATTTCATGCTAATCACTGACAGAGTAGAGGATCATACACTGATGAAATGAAATTGATCAAGATGTCACTCTTTGAAATTAAACGTCTGACTCAGTCATTGCATCTCCATGGTACCACTTTGTAACAATAACTGATTCAGCTTTGCCTGTTACTTCCATTGTTTCCCCTTATTAGATATAAATTATTAATGCAATAAAATGAGGAGAAACTTCTCTCAGAATTACAATTCAATCTGAAGCAGATGAGGTTTCAGGAACTGAAGCAACATAGGAGAAAATACATAACTGTATAAAGTTGTTGGGATGTTGCCTCAAAGTGACTCAAAGAGGAGAGCCAAACTTTCTTAATAAAACTCATCCATTTTGAGATGAATTCTCAAACAAAGAACTGGTACAATTTCTTCCATACAACAGCCATTACATTAAAAAATAAACAAGCAAAGAAATAAACAAACTAGAGCAGTGGGGGAATCAAGTTTGAAAACAGCAGTTTTGTGACAAGATAGAAACACTTTCCTGTAGTTTGATATAATTACTAACATAAATCCCTCCACAGTAGATCTTTATGTTAAGAGGTTTTTTGTCAGTAGATCTCAAAATCAAAATCTGAAAGAAGAAAAAGAAAAAAAAAGAAAGAAAACAGAAAAAAAAAAAAAAGGACAAGCTTGATCCACAGACCAGTTTTTGCATAAGTCTTTCTCACAAGATAGATCATTTATTGTCTCTACCTCAGCTTATGCAAATTAGAGCAAACTCCTTATGACGTGCTGATTGTCTATGGATATAAGTATGAATTATATCCACATTCTCATTTCCTCTGAATAGAACACATTGGTATGATGGAAACCATTAGAAAATAAATAAATAAATAAATAAAAATTATAATCAATCAAACAAACAATAAAACAGGAAAACTATTTCCTGTTCCGGTGGCTATTTTTCACAGCAAAGGACTTTTGTCGCACAGAAATGATAATCACTTCAAGGAAATCTTATCTCAGGCCCTAACTTGCACAACTACAGTTTAAATTCTAGAGTCTGTCAGGATACAAAGCTCGGCCCTTACTAAATCTGGTTTTAAATTTACTTCGCATATACACAAAAATATGATTAAACTTTTACAGAGAAAAAACAACAACAAAACAGAAATAGCACTATAAAACCAGTTTAGCTGAAATGAACATCAAATGTCAGTGACTGCATTTCTTTGTGCAATATTTAAAAAAATATATAAAGTGCCAAACCATCATCACAGAGCAATGTTTGATATTCACATTTAGAATATCATTATACATTCACTGACATAGAATCAACATAAAAAGAACCATGTTATGCACTCAGAGTTGGCAGTTCTGAATCTCCACATGCTTTTCCTCAGGTCATTAGTCTTTTACCATTGGTTCAAAAATAGCTATATAATCAGAAATACACAATCACATACATAGCTCTCTGAAAGGAATAATATTTTCATACACCAAACATTAATAAATATCTATCATTGAGGGGAAAAAAGGCTGCTTAGTAGAAGGACATTGCAGACTAATCAAGGTGTCCTTGGCTGACTTGCAGTGTTATTTTGTGTAATGAGGACCATGACAAAGTTTGTGTTCCAAAACATTTTATGTTATTTTAACCTTGCCACAGGCAGCAAGGTTGGTGTTAATCACTCCAGTCAAAACCATTAACTTTGAAAAGCTAAGAGCTAAAAAATTACATTACTGAACTCAACAAAATACCAGATGTTAATACATAGGCTCTTTAACAGAATTCATTACTCAGATCGCACATCATAGACTTCAGAGTAGCAGTAGCTTTTCAGGACACTGCTCTCTGTATATTAGAGATCAGATTTAACTCTGAAACATCCTATCTCAAACAGACTAGTTGACCATGGGAAAATTTCAATTCCTCCCCCCCAAAAATCAACAATGCAGAGTGCTGTAGGACAGCAGATGTAGAAGGGACAATGATCTTACCCATTATTTATTAGTCAGCTGTTTATTCCTCGTATCAATAGTTTCCAAATTTGTTTAATTACACATTCCTATCAATAAAAACAAGAAAAAAAAAAATCAGCACATGCATGTAATAGTACTTTTTTCTTCAAAAATCACACATAAAAAGTATCAAATAAAGATGAAACAAACAATATTTGATTTATTATTTAATGCCCCCCCCAAAAAAACAAAAACAAAAACAAAAACTAAAACAAAAAAAACTCACCATTTTTTTTTCTCAAGTTTTTATTTATTTCACCTGGAAAAGGTGGCAAATATTAGTAAAACACCAGAGTCTCTTTCTCATAGTTCTTTTGTCCCCCTTTACTATTTCTCTCATATTTCTCAGGCCAGGCAGTCCATGCAATGTTCTCCCAAAAGTGACTGCAACTTAGACTATTGCTAGACCAATCAGGTGGGCCCAGGTGCTCTGCTTTTACTGATATCAGTATCTTAAACTGAATTTAAACACATCTTGATTTATGAATCAGAAATATGCACCTGGTCTTAGAATAACATGCAAATAGTAAAACCTGCCTGTCCATGCATTACCAAAGTTAGCCAACAGTAACAGAGGCCAGTACAGTTTCATACAAACTCAGCAGGAACATATAGTCCATAATTTACAAGATGGGGTCTTTGGTGGTCTCAAGCAATGAGTTGAGCTTGCAAGAAAACACGATACTGCCAGATAAACACTGACCTTTCTACAAACATCTTAGAAGACTTTGGCATATTGTATTCTTTAGACAAAATTTAATGAGCCATAACGAAAAGAATTTTAGTTCTACTAATAAAAATAGTAGTAAAAATAGTTCTACTTGGTAAAATTCACTAGCTTAGAAACACTTTTTTTCCACTCTATAGTTGAAAAATTTAGCAGTGCACCTCTAGTAGCATATATTAGCATCAAACCTGCAGTAGAAGCAGAGGAGAGATGGGGAAGAAGAATTTTTTGTCAATTTACTCCTAAAAGATACAATTACTATACCATCTCAAAATAACAGCTACTTGCTAAACTACTTCATATCTTGTCTTTGATGCATGTAACTACTTTCACTATCCAACAACTTGAAAGAATGCAGAACTATCTTAGCAACAGTTTTGTCAGATGTAGACTACAAAAGGCCAGAAGATAACCTCATCTCAAGCAAATGAGATGGTAACTAGAGGCATAATCAAATGTGCAGTTTCTAAAACCTGCATAACAATAAGTTTATGCACAAGAAATCTTATTGTATAGAAAGTAGTGGTGTGCTGAACCACACAGGCCAGTAGTTCCACAGAATAATGAAAATAAGATCTCAGAATAATATTGCTCATATCTTCAAAACACCATCAACCAAAATACACGTTATCAGCAGAAAAAATACTCAGTTCCTCACACAGCTGCCAAGTTCAAAAAGTGAGGATCATGCTTGCTGGCTCACTGAATCTGGATAGGATCCTAAGCCCACTCATGACAGACAGCGACTTCATAAATTTGACAATCAAGCCTTTGAATATCATTAACTAAAAAAAAAAAAAAAGTATTGACTAAAGCTTTTGATAGTGGCATTCATGCTCCACAGAGGCTATGTTATCAAGATTACTTATAAAATTGACATTCAGTATTTTCCTCATTAGTATCTCTCAAGGCCTTCTTAGATGCTATTTTAAGCACCACTGCAGAATAGCTGAGCTCTTAAACTTTGTTCTTTATAGACAGTATCCAAGAAAATATGCTGCTACAGTGCATGAATAAGTGGCACAATTTTCCTAAATTGTTTTAAATTATCCCATGTGCTCAATCCATCTTACCTGTGCATAGCAATAAAGTAAATCCATTGATGATCTGTTATATGTGTATGTGTCATCACTAGTAATTGTTTTTTCTTCCAACTTATGCATACCAGAAAGTTTCAATTTGCTATGAGTCCTATTTATCTCTTAGATAAATGACCTCTTTTGGTTTTTCAGGTACAAATTTATACCAGCCACAATACTAAAAATATAATTACATATGGCTTCATAGTTCTTGAGTATAAGAAAAGTATAGGTTTAATTTGTTTGATGTCATCTACATAACTTGTATACCATCACTCTTTCAACAGTACGTAATATAAAATGCTAGTAATAGCAAACATTTCAGTTTGCTAGGTTCAGCTAATTAAGATGTATGTATCACAGAAAGAAACAAAACTTTCCATTTTCTCAGTTTTTCTTAAAGAAAAGTAGGAGAGGAGGCAGAAAGAAAAACAGAAAGGAGGCAGCTTTTTAAAAAGTAATTAGCTATTGCTTTGCAAATGCCATCCACTTTAATGAGTCCAAACTGACGGAACAGGGACATGATTGCTGCTGACAAAAAACTCTGAGGATATTCTCATAGTTACTGCATCAAGATAAAAGTAACTGTCAACCTGGAAGACAGTCCTTCTCCTGATATTTATTTCCATCAATTTCTGTAACCTACATTTCCTGAGAAGTCACTCTACCAATCACTATTCACAGTCAAAATAGTGCTGTGTCATGGTTTTGTGCTGTTGCTGTCAATATTCTACATCATGATATCATGTGCAGTATGAATCATTAACTGAGAGTACAAATAGTGGCAAACTGTTTTGGTGGTATAAGAAAGTGTAGTTGTTAATGGCAGGGGCAGCAGCCTCTATCACAGGTAAATCTAGATAACCCGATTACATGCTGTGAGAGAGGTTTTTGAAGAATGGCTGCAATGGGCCCAAGCAAATGCACTCCCTCACTTCAGCAGCCTTCCGTGCATGAGCTCATTTAAGCACCTTGTCTTTTTGGTGGCCAACAGCTGCATCGCCTCAACTTCAGTACCACTTCTTCACACATAAAGGCCTATTCTAAAAGGTCATTGCCAGAGCGTTTCTGTTTTCTACTTTCATCTAATAACTAATCACCATTACAAAGTAGTAATTAACCTAATGGCCATGAATGATTCAGAAAGAAAGAAAAAAAAATCAATGAATGATACACATGCTAGAGACAGAGTTTCTGCTTCAGTCTTGCTTTCTTCAAGAAGAGGCATTAAGAATTTCTGGGAATGGCAAATAGATGTCAGAAGAGCTACAGATACAAAGAGATCTCCCCCTATTAAATTCAAGCAACGTGCTGATATAATTTAATTCAAGGCATTTAGCAAGATTCTTCGGAGTGCAATTTGACACATCAGTTATAACAATGAGCACAGCAAAAACAGTCCTACAGAGTTTCAAAAATCTGTTCCCCATACCTTTCTTCAGACACTTAAAGTAAGCCTGTAACATCACTTTCAATGCATTAGTCAGACTCAGACTAATTAATTTGAACCTATCTCACATGTGAATGTCTCATCTCTCATTGGATCATCAGAAGCTTAAAACAAACAAATAAACAGAAATAAAAATGCCGTTGTCCAAATTCTTTTATCTCAGTGGGTATATGCAAGAGCACCATATAAGCTAAGCATGGACAACTGATGAGGGTTCAAAGAAAATAACTTCATCATAGTCTTGCAGAATGAAAGTTTATATGTTTTTAACTATTATTTAGTATTGCATGTGAATCTGTTTAAATCAACTTCTAAATTCAGCATACTTATCATTCTTTGTCATTCATCTATGGTGAACTCAGCTGTTCAGAAGTATATTATACACGCAGAAGGACTCTACATTAACTAGCTTCAGATATATTTGATCTTCAAGACAAATTTCCATTTAAGTTACAATCTTTGCCTTAATTTTCAGATCACTCCTCTTGGTCTTTCCAGAGGCTCTGTTTTTTTCCTGAAATATCTGGAAACCTTGAAAGAGAGTACCAAGAGTGAGTCTGATTCTCTGGGAAGACTGAGCTCCTCCTTTATGCAGCAGGAGCTGTGAATCATACAGCTACTCTGGCAACAGATTCAGAATTGTGCTGTATCAACTGATGTCTCTGCTTGCCTAAGTACTCCTCTGCTGTTTAAGTGCAAACCAAAACAAGTGAGCCTCAGTATAGAGTGGGAGGAGATGGCTATATATAGTGACTCATTCAAAACACACAGAAAATTTCAGTAAAATTCTACAACATATGAGAAGCTACTTTACAGACATCTAACTCAATAAAAGAAAATCTGAAGCTTTACCACAGAAAATCTGTTTTCTTCTACATATTCCAAGTAATTAGAAAGTAGCATCTATTCTCCTATAGAACTGGAAATACTCCGTATGATTCATGATTATAGGAGCAAGTCTATCAGCCCTACAGATTCTGGCCTATGTTATTTAAACAAAGCAATCTCTCAAACATTAAACTCTCATTTTAATTCTTCCAGCTGAATGCTGCAACTATTAGTCTACCAGAGAAGCCTTACCATCAAATCTCTTAATGTCTTGAGAAGTCATGCACCCCAAACCAGCATGGGTCTTCTTTTACCTTTTCAGCTAGCTTGGCCACTCTACAGAGCAGGTAGAATACTTCTCAGTCCACACATACAGGGATTATGACAAACTATTCTTCCACCCTACTTCTACACAGCTTCATCTAGTGGGCTTAATAAGCATGATTAATAATCACAGAATCACAGAATCACAGAATTTTCAGGTTGGAAAAGACCTAGAAGATCATCTAGTCCAACCATTACCAATACTTCCCAGCTAAACCATATTCCTCAACGCAACAATCCTGGTGTAGATCCACTGGGAAGGCCTTGTGACTTTGCTACCACATAATATCCCAGCCTCAGATTTGTTACTTAATGGAGGAAAGAAAAAAGGAATCATTATTTTACTTACAGTATCTTCTGAATGCTTTGTAGTGAACAGAATATTAGTGAGGTAACTTCATTCTGAAAAGAGCTAAAAAAATATCTGTACCTTATTTCTTCTTCCTCTCAAAATGTCACTCATACTACAGAAATCACTTATAAAACTTCTTCGCTGTAGCCAACAACTACCAACTACAACAGAGTACAGTCTTTCCAGATTGTTCTTGCTTTAGAGGAATACAAACACAGAGCTCCAGTGAAATGGTTTCTAGCATTTAAAAATATCTTCAAGTACTTGAATATGCTTATGTTTCTAGACATAGTAGTATGGCAGAGCTCTGTAAGAGCAAGAGATTATCTGTTCCAAAACCACAACATTTTGCTTTCATTTATTAACATCCTTCTCATGAAAATGTGTTAAAAATATCAGCCTCCTTGCTTCTCCAAGCTAAGCTCCCAGACAGCCCATCCAGACTTCAGAGTAAATCACTAAAATCTCTACCCACAGTACCTTTAAATTTTAACCAGCACAAAACACTACGTTTGCCCTTCTGCAGCCGCAGTAACATTATGTATGCACTTTTGCTCCTAACTAATCCAACTCTACATGAGCAAACACCAAAACTCAGATTTCCTGCTCTTAAGTAGTTGGGATCTCTTGAAGCACAAGACTGCATACACACATACCTGAAAAAGCAAACACAGTGTAGGTACAGCTGCTTGTATATTTAGCTACAGTTCATCCTTCTAAAATATATCTTTTGTCTCTGTGTGGGAGAATTACTCTCTATAGAGATTGCATCTTTTCACTGTGTATACCCATTTTTGAAGAACATGCAGCATTCTCTTAGCTAAATTACTAGTTCTTTCTACTTCTGTAGACACCTCAAAGTCAATATACTACAGGTGAGGACAGTATAGACTGTTTATTTAAATATATAAATTCTGACACATCACTGTACTGACTCATCAGCTGAAACTGAGGCAAATTACTTTCTCCATAAAATCTAGTCCTAGTGAAGACATATAAGTGCACCTGTGCAACTTCATAGTAAAAAAGAAGGGAGGGAGGAAGGGAAGAAATAAATAGGTTATTCCACCCTGCTAGGCTTATACATTTGTAAAATCAACAATAGAAGTCCATTCTATGTCTCTTACAGATATAATTCAATTAGATTTTTTTAAAAAGCTTTATTCTATGCTCTATTTCAAACAAATTATACTAAAAGACATTATTCTGTCCCTTTTGTGCTGGCATGGGACATAACACAGGTCATAGGAGCTTTAAACATCCACCTTGATGCAAAACTAAAACCATAAACCATTATCATGTTGTAACAACACCCCAATAGCATTCCTTCTAGAAGGAACTGACACCTTCTCAGTACCCACAACATTTATTCAAAGCATCAGAAGTCCCATTTCAAGAACAGGGTGTGCCTTTAATTTTCTTTCATCTCTGTCTATCACCAACCAAGGGCTATAGGCAGCTGATTTCTAGAAAAATAAAATAGTATACAGAATAAATAAACATGGATGATGCTACATATACCACATGTGAAGCTTCCACTTGTACAATTAAGGCTTCATAGATGGGAGACATGGGATAACTAAATAATTTTGCCAGTGATAATTTTGATGTTGGCAATGACACATAAATTAGTGCTTCAGTTTGACCTCTGGGTTCCAAATGGGGTTCTCTGAATGACCAATTTACACCTTCCTTCTCTTTCTACTTTTAAAATGAGTACAATGCCTAAAATCACACACAACAGACAAGAAATCCTGAATTATTATTATTATTACTATTTACATTGTAAAACTTCAAGGTAAACCCCACTGTATAAACTATAGCAGTGCAGATTTCCTGAATTTCAAACTAGTGCTCCATCCAATAGTTACTATTTTCTCTAAAAAACATTGCTACAACAGCTTGTATTTACTCAAAACTACTTCCCTAAGCACAGAAGGCAGATACAAAGAAGTACACAAACTAATTGTAGTAAAAGGTGCAGTGAAGGAAGGGAGGAAAAGGAGGCCATGAAGCATGTGCATATTCAGAGGCTTCCTGACAAGACTTGTTGATATTATTATCAGTTAAAAAGGTTAAAAAAAGTGTTATGACATTCTAAAACCTTTGCTGGAGGTGAAGAAAACAACATGATGGCCTTGAAAGAAAACCCACATTTTCAAGGATTTATGTTAAGAAAATAGTGAGCGGGAAAAAAACACATTGTGTTGCTCTATTAATAGCTCAAATTACGCAGTAATGACTAGACTCAGTAATTAGATAGTTGTACTGTCAGGAGTGTAATAAATTGTTTAAAAAGGAGATGAAAATGGAAGGATTATGAAGGATACAAGATATTGTTATGTGTCTGAGGGGAGTGCTTCCTGACAGATATATGGCTACCATTATTGGTTTAATTATCCCTGGTAATAGTTGGGTGAAGGAATAAACTTCCCGAGGAAAGAGTGGTTTACAACTCTCTAAAATGCTCCCCAGGAGCCAAACTAAAATCTCCCCATGATAATGGTCTTGTCCATACATAGCATGTTATTAACAACCATGCCTTTTTTTTGCTCATTGTTCTCTAACCAGATGTCTTCACTCAAAGAGAGCATCCCAAGAAAAAGCTGGTGAAACAAGGATATCAACAAGCTAGCAGTTGTCAGCCTGTTGTAGACCAGCACAGATTAAGGTTACCAGCACTGTTTTCAACCTACATTGGTCTCTCCATGATGTATTCCCCAGTGCTTTTCTCCTTTCTGTTGCTCTCCATACCCTCTACCTCTAAGTAAATTTAATTTCAAGCATCTGCATCAAAGAAGATCTGTCATAATACTAGGGATAAGTAGGTTACTCAAAGTAGCTAAGCTGTTCTGCAGTACTGATTGATACCAGCAATTCTGTAGGCTGCATTAGAACTAGAAATGGAAGGAAATCTCCAGCAAACCAGAGTAGGTGGAACACAGTCTTCAGTTTTACTTCATATGGCCTACAAACAAAGGGTCAAGGTTTCAAGGTATCTTTCACTGCAGCATCTCTGCCCACTTGACAGACATTCTTGGAAAGTTACACAGTGGTATGCTATTAGCACGTCACTTAACTGCTTTGACTTTTCTTCTATTACGCTATTGGAAATTATCATTTAAGTTACACTGCTGTAAGACTGGAGGTATAATTGCCAGCATCAAAACTGACAGAATATATTATTTTGCTTTGCTGTATTTAGTTTGCCATGAAAATTAAAGAGAAAAAAGAAAACAAAAGGGGGTATCCTAAGTGCTGTGCCAAGTCTCTCCTTGGTTAGACAAATTGTTCCTCTCTTCTGCTTTAGTTCATTTCCCAGTACAGGGCAATTGAGGACTTCACCTCTCTGCATTCCAGCTGCCAGGGCTACCCAGATGCTCTATCGATCAAAAAGTGTAACCAATCCTGCTTAGAAAGCTTGCCTAGACAAAGGTTCTCACAGAAGCCTCATTTCTCATAAACTGGGTCATTTTGTACATCTAATTTAAGAATCCCTGGAAGATATTTTTTCAAGAAAGTCAATTGGTTCTAAGCCCTCTCTCCCTCCTACAATATAGACTCATATAATCTTCTGAGTTGGAAGGGACTTGTAAAGTTCATCTAGTCCAGCTCCCCTGTAGTAAACAGGGACACCACAGCTAGGTAGCTGTGAGGTAGCTCAGAGCCTGTCCAAACATGAGCTTGAATTTCTCCAGGTGTGGGGTATTTAAGTATCTCTGGAAAACCTGTTCCCACTTAAGATTTAGTATAAAACTTCTTCCTTAAGTCCAATACAAATCTCACCTCTTTTACTATGAAACCATTTCCCCTTGCCCCTGTCACAGCAGACTCTGCTAAAGAGTCTGTCCCCTTCCTTCTTACAGAAACCTTTAGATACTGAAAGGTCACTATCAGGTCTCCCCAGAGCCTTCTATTTTCCAGGATAAACAGCCCCAGCCTTGATCCAGGTGCAAGATCATAGAATCACAGAATGTCCTAGATTGAAAAGGATGTCAAAGATCATGTAGTTTTAACCTCCCTGCCTTCAGTAGGGCTACCAAGCACTAAACCAGGCTACCAAGAGCCACAACCAGTTTTGCCTTAAATGCCTCCACGGTTGGGGCATCCACAACCTCTCTGGTAACTCGTTCCAGTGCATCACCACCATCTGAGTGAAAAAGATCTTGCATTTGGATTTGTTGAACCTCATGAGGTTCACCTGGGCCCATTGCTCAAGCCTATCTAGGTCCCTCTGGATGATATTCCCTCCCTCTGGAGTGTCACCCATACCCTGCAGCTTGGTGTCAACAGCAAACTTGCTGAGAGTGCTCTCGACCCCTGTCAATGTCATTGATGAAGATATGAAAGAGCACTGGCCCCAGCACCGACTCCTGAGGTACACCACTTGTCACTATCTCCATCTGGACATTGAGACATTGTACCTAGAGAGTAGTGATCAATCTCATAACCAGTTCCTCATCTATCAAACAGTCCACCTGTCAAATCCATATATTTGCAATTTGAGGAGAGAGATATTATGGGGGACCATGTCAAAGGCTTTACTAAAGTCCAGATAAATGACATCAGTGGCTATTCCCTTATCCATTGGTGCCATTATGCACCATGAAAAGCAACAGGGTTTGTCAGGCAGGACATATCCTCAGTAAAGCCTCCCTCTCTTCCATATACCTCAGCATAGCTTACAGGAGGATATGCTCCATGATTTTCTCTGGCACTGAGATGAGGCTGATGGGACACAGTTCCCTGGGTCATACTTCCTACTATTCTTCAAAATGGCAGATATATTGCCTCTTTTTTTCCAGTCTCCAGGGACTTCATCTGACTGCCACGAGTCCTTAAATATCATTGGAAGTGTTTTGGTGACTATGCCAGCAAATCCTCTCAGTGCTCTGAGAAGAAGCGCATTGGGACCCACAGATTTGTGGATGTTTGGGTTCCTCAGCAGTGACATTGCTCCCCCATTTCCCACCTTTTGGACCCTCCACTTGAGGGCTGCGTATAAAGTGGTTGCTAGAGAAGATTGATGCAAAAAGGTTGCTGAATAGCTCAGCCTTCTCCTTGCCTGTTGATAAGATTTTTCTCCCATCTTGTATTTGATCAAAAAATTCATGACAATGCATCTTCCTTTAGGCTTTTTGGAATGAAGTACTGACTGCCATTCCTGAGAGAAAAAGCTCTCTAAGTTACAGTACCAGAAAAGTAAAGCACACATAAATACACACAGTGAAAAGGAAGGAAGGAAGGTTAAATTCTGTCTAAAAGAACTTGCATTAAAAGATCAGAGGCCAAATGCATCATTTATGTCATCACTTCCCTAAATAACTCTATCAATTGCTGGAATCTCTATGATATAACTTTAAAATAGCTATCTACTACTTTTCCTCATGCCATTCCCTCAAATATATCCTTTCATGAACATGTATCTGTACATGAGGGAAGGAACTATTACATTATACGTTAAGGTCCTCACCAGACAGACAGGTTAGGAGCAAGCTAACATCTAACCACCTTGACATGCTAAACTATTAAAATCATGCCTGGAGACAAATTTTTCCATATTTCCTATGTTCAAAGTGCAAAATCCCTTCTGAATGAATATTGAAATAGGCTTACTGTGAAAGTGGCATAAGTTCCAACTGCCACTAATGGAAGTGACAGTTCCAGTGTTCATCAGACAAATTCACAGGTTCCAAATACATAATTAAGAATAGGTGCAAAGGCAAAAATGACTTTAAAAGGTGTAGATTGATTACCATTACCTACCTTCGCTGCAAGTGAAATAAGAACAGCATTGGACTGTATTCAGCAATTCTTCCTCTGTAAAATGATAGCTTTTATTGCCCTGTCTATAGTGCACTTTTCTGCACTAGGCTGACAAGAAGTCTTTTTTCTCGGTAGCTCAGGATGAAAACCCCATTATTTCTCATCTTCATACCAAAACAATGTTGCAGTGTCTCAAACAATACTGCATGTAAGCTACTATCTATTCGGCTCAGAAAGTCTTCCGTGTTTGTTTGTTTTTTTTTTAAATCTCTTGTGATACAGCAGGAGGTGATTTCAGCTGGCACCTACAACTCTCAAGCAATGGAGTCTTCCATAAAAAAATCACCCTGTAGCATCTGAGATAGGGCACGTAGAAAATATTTTAATGCTTGGGACTAAATTTTCATTGAGAATAACGATACACGGTGACTTCAGAGATAGCAAGATTAAAAATATATATATCTATAATAACACCAAAATAAAATAAAATTGCATTTTCTTGTGTCTTCTGCAACCTCTTGATCTGATTGGCAGTGCCTGCTGCTTTAATCTTTCAGAGCACTAGTATACCCCATCACCTCTCCTGCTCCTGCCTGTTCCCTAATGCTTTCTCTGTCCTGACTCTCCTTTTTAGCCTAGACAGTGATGTCTTAAACCTTCTGTACAGTCGTACAGAGATTATGCAAAATTTAATTTTAATGGATAGCCTTTGACAAATTTACCAGTCATCTTAGAGTCTGCAATTCTATTCACTAAAAGAGGTGAATATCCTCTTTATTTTTCCTCCTTATTCCTCTTTTGCTGTTCATTATCTGAAGATCACCTTTAATGTGAACTATCGACTTGACAAATGCTCTTAAAATTCCTCACACTTAGGGATTTCACCACTCTTACAGATAGGGAGAATTTTCTATCAGAAATACTTTAGTGTGTATACCTACAGAGAGACCATATACGTATAGATAGATATAAGATTTTAAGGTGAGAGAAATAAAAACATCGCTATTTTAATTTTTCTAATCAGTAGTCTTTATTATCAAAGACCCATCTGCAAGGGTCCATAGAATCACCCCTGCAACTCAGCAAAAAACAGAGTTCAAAAGAACATTTGTTATGTCAGCTATCCACTTAAGCAGTCAGCTGTGAAACCACTGCAGTAGCAGGATAGCTTCTGTGGATTGCATTCCGAGTGATTACTTCTTTTTAATTGCGTAGCTTTAATCACTTCAGCTCAACCCCAGTAGTTAATCAGAAGAATCCTATACCAAATGAAAACCTCCTAAGTACAACTCATGAGACAATGACTCAGCACCATCTGTGGCAGAAACCTGTCAGTATGAGCACACCCTGGCAAAAATTACTGACAGGAGGGGTGTTCAGGAAGTTGTAAGGGGAGGCCTAACAGCAGAAAGGCCACTACGGTGCAGATGCAGGGCACTGCTGTGGCTATTTTTACTGTATATGTGTGGAATGGGATCTTCAGTTCTGGAAATGTCATCTGTAATGCAGCTTAAAGTCTCTTTGACACAATTCATAGGCTTTGGTCTGCAATTCATACAATAAGTTGCATTATTTTCTAAAGAACTATGCAAATGAAGTGAGCTATTAATAGTGAGAATTTAATTAATCCAAGTGCTGCCTATATTGCGGAGTCCTTCCATTCAGTGCTCAGGATTAAAACTCCAAAACATACAAGGATAAGGAACGTACAGGAACAGTTTAAATTCATATTTTCAATCCTTGCCTTCAGTCAGCTACATGTGACATTTCCTCCTGTGCTCAAGGGACCTGGCCCCCAATTTCAATATGCCTTGATTCTTCAGAAAACTGAAATTCTTCCTAAAAATAATGCCAGGATTAAAGAAGTAAGCCATTCCATCTGCAGCAAAAACTTGATCCAGCCCTAAAATTAATTCCTTCTCCAATTTTTGGAGACTTTTCTGTGGGACAGCATAGATTTCCATTTTGCAAAGCAGGCTTTGACTAAGGTTCAGACCACAGCAAGTTCAGTTCTAGGCAACCTACTCATGTGAAAACAGAATGAGGGAGATGCTAGCACATATCACTTGTATATCCACTTGGAGACTTATTCAGTGTAAATAGACAAGGTTAAAAATATGCTGTATTTGATGCCCATGAATCACTGAACTATGTCCAATTTAATAAAACTTCCTCTCAAAAAGAACTCAGTGAACTGTATAGCTTGTATGTTGGCATAAATATTCATGAATTGTTAAGAAAGCTAACAGGATCAATAAGAGCACAACCTAAAGGCTACATCACTCATGGTGAGGGTCCAATTCTGTTGCAGGTCATGTCAAAAAGGAGTTTATCACTGCCTTTCAGAGAGTCAAGACGGGACAAAATTATACAGAATCAGCTTGCAATCTGTAGTGTAGTGTGAAAGCACTCATGCCTTAAGAATCGCTTTCAATGCATCAGATCTAGAGAAAAAGTATGTAGGTTGCTCCTAAAGTAATGCCTGCTATTTATTTTCATGGAAACTACAACAGATAAAAACAGCAATGCTATGTAAAAAGAACAAATTCTCAGCTACAAAATACTATGTCTCAACCCAGTCACCGCTATTAGCTATGCATTTTCACCAGCCACGCTCAAAAGCCTTGTGAAATACTCCAAGGGAAGTGACCCACTGTCCCTGGCACCACTGCTGGAACACACCACCCACTGCCTTACTGCGCTCATATCCACTCTTTGGTCTCCATAAACATTCAGCAAGCATCAATAAATGTCAACACTTACAATTTATTCCACAGGGAGGAATTCAATGACAAATCTTTTCTCTGTGCACACTCACACATCAGACATAATTTTGTCCGACTGCCCCTCTGCTGCCATCTGTCACATGGCAACAAAATGTAATGGAATGTTGGTGGGAACCTCTACTGCCATACCACCAATAACCACCTTTTACATTGTGGGCCAACATAATAAAATAGGAGGCTTTGCTTTCAGAGCAGCCCTTGTATCTTGCAGTCTTAAAACTGTACCAGAAAAAATTTTACAGAACTGCAAGAAGAAAACAGAAGTATAGATTGATCCTAAATGTTTCTTTTAATGTGGGGAAAAAAATAATCAAATATTCCCACAGTACTATTGCTGTTGGGTAACTGATCCCTTCTCACTTAACCAGGCCCTTTAGGTTAAGTCACTGTAGATGGAGTTCTGAATCTGATGCATTAACTTTCTGTGAGGATATTCTGTACCTTACTCTGAAGCACCACTGACAGAGGGCTCCTACACTTTTATTTTATCCAGTCCTCTTTTCTTCCAGATGACAAGAGTTTCCTCTGGACCCTTGAGGAGGCTCCTTGTGCTGCGGTACCTAACAGAGGTCCCATTGGCCCACCGTCCCTTTATCATTGAGTAGGTCAACATTTGTTGCAAGCAAGACTGCATCTGTATCTGAGGTCACCTAGTTAATACCCTATAGC
The DNA here is from genome assembly GCF_039878825.1 of Excalfactoria chinensis. NCBI lineage: Eukaryota > Metazoa > Chordata > Aves > Galliformes > Phasianidae > Excalfactoria > Excalfactoria chinensis. The sequence goes on along the minus strand of NC_092826.1, from coordinate 63,295,335 downwards.
AGGACTATGGAATCCCCAGGGATTTCATTTCAAATCTCTTCAGTCTCAGTGGTTGTACCATGCTGACCACAGGGCATCCACAAGAGACCAGAGGAGCTGCAAAGCAGGCTAGGAATATAAAAAAAAATATAACAGCTGAACCAGAAGCAGGTTGTGGCAAAAGGAAGCTGTTGTGTGTTAACACCTGCTGCCTCAGCAAAGGGATTGAGCGGGATTGGGTTCTGTGAGGGCTGGAGGCCAGGACAGAAAGAAGAGGGGTGCTGTTGTGAAGTTGGGCCTGAGGGCTGAGTAGCAAGAAGAAAGAGCTCTTTTCAGATAGCAGTGGGCAACTTGCTGCTAACAGAAGAGCTGGCAAGTGCTTAACCTTAAAGCAAAACACCAGGGTGAAGGTGAGTAGCTAGTGGTGTTTTCCTGGCTCTGCTGCTGGAGTAGCCATTAGACTGGGAGAAGGGAGGAGGGTTGTGAAGGGGAGTATATCAGCACCTCAGCTAGAGAAACAGAGGTTGGAAGCAGCAGGCTTAAAAGAAAATCAAGTAAGTTACATCCTAAAGCGCTTGATCAGACCTATGGAAAGTGCTCCCCAGGGTGTGGATCCTGGGTCCTTTGTTAAAGTGAGATTATGGAAATGATGGGCAACTACAGCTGCTGTTGTACAGAAGTGTGGATGCAGTGACGATACAGTGAAACCAATACTACTAGGATAAAGGTGATGGCTTTAAGAGGGCATAGATCTATATAGTATAGGGAGTGTGCACCTTGGAAACACTGCATGATTGAATTTAATATAGAATGTACTTTGGGAGCAGCGATGGCCTGATCCTCTAAAGGAGACACCCCTTTGCAGTGTCAAAGCGTGGAATTTGCAGAGCATGTGTAATCAAACTGATGTAGTGTTCTTAACTGCAAGTTTTTCAGGAAGAAGGTCAGAAGTCTGTAATGGGAGTTCAGGCTATTATGAGGTCCAGTCTGTAAAAATAAGGGGTTGATTTTATAATGGATGTGAGTTCAAACCAATATTATCTTCCTGTTTCTGCATTTTTTAAGTAGCAAAGAGTACTGGAGTGGAAAAAGAAAGAAAGAAGCATAGGAGCAGCAGGAAGAAATTACTATCCACTGAGCTCATCATCCATTAACACCTGATGCCTCACAGAAGAGGTCAAGAGGGAAATGAGCATAAATTGGAGTGAGAAGAAGGGAAATCGAAGTTTGAGAGGTAAGAGGACAGGTGCTGGACTGAAGCTGAGACTTGAGAAAAGTGTTCTTCTGAACTTTAAAGTTATCATCTTGCTTTTATATATAGTCTAATTAGTCACATCAAGTTTGCTAATAGGTATTTAGTAAAATCCTGAGATCAAAATTGTTTTGTCTGCAACAAAGGTTTTTACCCCAGCTGCAGTCCTGAACTATAGGAAAAAAGGAAAGAGTTTTCCTCCTTCCCCAACCCCAGCAGATTTTGCAAAGTTAGCCCTTCTACTCTTTGTTTGCCTTTCAAGTCTTTAGATTGAAATGTTAAGTTTTAAAGTGGTGTGACACTATAATGTGATGGAACACAGCAATAATAGCAGGGTAGCAAAGTCCTAGCCTGCAAGTGAGGATAAGTAACCATGGACAGAGAAACAAAGGGGAAAAAAAGCTGCTTACCAATGAAAGGCTTTATGCAGGTAGGGATCTCTACTGAGATACTCTCACCTCCACTGCCAACACTTACATGAGGTCTGTGAAGGGGTGGATCCTGACTCTATCCCTTCCAGTCACTTGAGCTCCCTTGGGTTGGCCCTGCCTTCCCACCAGGTGTTCAATCACTGTTTCAAGCTGTGACTTAAAATTTCTGCTATAAATGGAATCTCATGTTTTGTTGTGTAGGGCTTATCATGGTTTTTGAGTTGAATGGTCAAACAGAATCACAGTCACAGAATCACTGTTTCATGTAGCTCTACTGTCAAGGGCATGTTTTAAAGTTCCTTAGAAGCTCAAATACATTTTGCGGTGTAATAGTTACCATGATAATTTTTCTCTGTACCTTTTTGGAAAATTAAATGTCCTGATTCTTCTTGAAGTTGGTTTCAGTTTGGTCATAAGAAGGAAGGATGTTTTGCTTCTCCTTTTAGAAAGTCAAGAATAATTGGAAGGAATGCATATGAATCCATAAAGCTAGTTCCCGTCAGAGAAGTGCTAAAACAGCAGAGGAGTAAGGATGCCGGTTAAATAAATTAAATGAGACCAAAAGAATGTTGGTATCTCAGTGCACTGAAGGAATGTAAAAACAAAAGAGGGAAATTAGCTACTAAAACATTTCCCACGGAAGTTATCTGCTGTATTAAGGCACAAGTGATAACAAGTGCTATACTGAGGAAAAAAATAATTACACACACCAAGCCACAAAAAATGTTATCTTTGGATTTACAGAGGCATGTAAACCTTGCTGTGATTGTCAATAAAGTGGTTATAGTGTGAAAGACTACATCCCCTTTCTGAGTAGGTGCATCAAAAACAAACCAGTAAGAAAGAGTCAAACCTTTTTTACTTAGACTAACACAAAGATTCTAATCACCATCAAGGGACATTTCAGCAAAACAGATTAGAAAGCCTTCAGGCACAACTAGATGAAGATGTGCAGCCTTATATTCTGACCTGTTACTGAGATAATTTTTCGGCACTGGAACACATTATTCAAGACCTAAGCTAATTAGTTTCCACTGAAAAAACCTACTTAACTGCTTGAAGCTTTCTAGGTGCCTCTGAGAGTCTCAGGAGTTTGAAAGCTAACTTGTTTGCTGAGTTTTGGTTGCCAAAAATAATTGGCCCTTTGGCCCAGTTTGTTAGTTTAGTTTTGATAGAGTTGCTGAAATGTTCTCTGTCCTTCCTTATGCAAGCTACAAAATCAGTGAGGATTCATCTCTTTAAAAATCTACTCTTTTCATGTCCTTTCTATGAGGCATATGAATATTATCTTGCTAATGGGTTTTAAACGCATCTCAGTAGGATAGTAAATGTGGATTTGCATGGACAACTTTAGTGGTTTTGAAATGATGGTTAATCTCTAATAACCACTCAGAATTCAGTCGGAGTTTGTATACATGTACACGGATCTCAGTAGCACCTTAGACTTGTCTTATCTAATTGCACTTTTAAATTCTCTTGTGCTTTATTTTTTAATTCTCTTGTTTTGACTATTGAAACATACATATTGTTTTCTTCCTAAATATTTTTGAGTTTGCAGTACGTAAGAGGTCACTCTTCCTGTTTTCTCTCCCCAGCCCCAACACCACTCTGATTTTAACACTTCCAGGGTGAGCCATATTCTGCCATAATTCAATATTTTAATAAGGCTTTGTGTGGACAAAGGAGATAATTTATGGATAAAATTGGCCAAGACTTGAAAAAAAAAGTAATGATTTCTGGATGATCTTGTGTGTAAAAATAGGCAATCTCTGAAGGATTCAGTGCTTTTGAAAAATCCCAGCTAACACTTCAGAAGTCAATAACTGCTTTCCAAAGGTCATATATGTCTCTCCGGGTAGTTTGGAGATATCACATCTCTAAAATATGTTCCTCTAACCTTGGTAGAACCAGTGTCACTCATGTCTAAAACAGATCTAGGAAGAGGACCATCTGTAGAAATTTCTAGCAATAGGACCCTTTGTAATGATAACACAAATCTCACCAAAATTTCAACTAAGCAAACAGCAACACAAACGTTATGCTATGAAATACCTATACAGAATCTGAGAGCAATGACAATTACTTTTCTTCAATTGATCTTTTTCCACAGGGCTTGACATGATGCTCTAATCTCTGTGCCTTTGTAGTAGTAACAGAATTTCTGGAATATGTTGTAAAAAAAAAAATTAGATAACTTATGCTGTGTTTCTAGATTCTAAACTGAACTGTCGACTGACCCCAAGTCTGGCAAATAAGTGGGAAATGGATGTTTTATCTTCCATCATTATAGAATGGTACACATTTTAAAGGTTTTCACATTAACATGGGCTCCCTTTCATATTTTTTTTTGAACCAACACCATATATTAGGAAGAACTTCTTTACAGAAAGGGTAGTTAGGTACTGGAATAGGCTCCCCAGGGAGGTGGTTGAATCGCCATCCCTGGATGTGTTTAAGAGCTGTTTGGATGTGGTACTCAGGGATATGATCTAGTGGAGGGTTTTTAGAGTTAGGGTAGTATGGTTAGGCTGCAGTTGAACTTGATGCTCTTTAGGTCTTTTCCAATCTGGGTGATTCTATGATTCTATGATTCATATATAGCTGGGAAGTGTGGATCTGTATCACAGAAACTTTTCCACAACAATTTGAGTAAAAGACCTAATGTGGCAGGACCTTCAGTCTCACAGACTCCCTAGATGGGATTACCCAGAAAATAAATTCACTGTGGACACTGAAGAAGTACCAGGGAATTTGGTCAGACATGATAGCAGGACACAACTTTATGAATATCAGAAAAATCCTTGTAAGAATTCTAGGCGTAAATAATCTTCAGCTTACACTGAATTCCTAATAAATATGGTACACTGAAAGAGTACACTCAGAAGATATGGAGACTTTAAAAATTATTATTTTTATATTATGGCCTTTATAATCTCATTAATAATTTTGCTATTTTGCCAAGCAAGTGTTGCACTGTTTTCTGAAGAAAACAGATGTAGCTGCAAATGGAGGAATACACAGCAGATGGAGCTTGCAAAAATTCCTTAAAAAGGATGAGATGTGAAAAGTTGACAGCTGCAGTACAGAAGCTTAACAACAGAAAGCTTATGGATCTTCATGACCTAAAGTCACAAAGACTTTCCTAATCTTTCTCCATGGTCAAACAGGAGTAACAACTCCCCCAAATTCTAATGGGAAAGTACCATGTGTCATTCTCATAAAATGTATTATTTAATCTCCATTCAACAACTTATTAAACTCAGTTTCAAGACAGTTATTCTTTGTTCATACTACTCCCACTATAAAACTATTCCCAAGTCTAATATACTTCATCAATTATTTTGATAGCAAGCTTATTCCTATTACTCTTGTGCAAACATCAACTTCAAGACTACCTGCTACTCATGAAGAGATGGTATCTATTTTTCATGGATTCACAAGGAAGCAGTCAAGTAGGTATGGACTTGGCTTCTTTTTGGCTGCTGTACTGGGGCAAGAGGAGACCACCTGTGAGGGCCACCACAGGCCTTGGATCCTGGAGGCAGGGGCATCTCAGCCTGGAGACAAGCAAGCTACCCAACAGGTGCTGGTACATGAAGACAGACCCTCCATGGTAGTGCACAAAGAACAGCAGCAAATAGATCAAATAAGTGAGATACTACAGGAAAGATACTAGTGTGTGCAGTTTGGGTCTTTCCCAGAGAACTTAAGACAGTGGCCCATGGCATAGAAGTGTGTGCTGCTGGCACTAATGGTCAGTATTAAGGAGTAAAAGCTCAGGGGTGTGCCTGATTGCTGACTACAGCTGCCTTCTCGAGAGACTGCAGAGAATATGAAGCCTGAGTCTTCCCTGAGTGTTTCCTCCCTGCCCATCAACCAGTGTGATTGTTACATGCCAAGTCATTTGTGGACAGTAAATCCATCTTTTCTTATCCCTCATTTTCCTAAAAGGATTTTGTTTAAGTTGCATCTATAAGTCAAATATGCCATTCTTCTGACTGGTCTTCTATCTTTTCTTCAGTGTTGTGGTAGTTTGTTCTCAATAAGCATTGCCTGAATGCAGGAAATAAAGCTAGTGTATACTATATTACAAGGGTCATTGATGTCGTGTGTGTAATAAGTGGAAATATGTTTTCAGGTACAATTTTAAACTGCATTCAGGATCCAGATTCATATTTAATGAGTATATTCAAGCCTTTCTGCATAGCTCCTATTTAATAAAACCCTACTGTGGCAGAAATTTTTGTTCATGACCTTGTATTACATCCCCTTTTTATCAATTTAAGTTCTTCTAGGTCATCTTAGCTGTTCTGTGTATTAAGCTCCTCTATTGAGAGTAACTTCTCATTTGATTTCTGTCCATTAAATATACATTATAATGCATATGCTACATACTTGAAATGAAGATCAGTCCCAGAATTAATCCTTAAAGATCTTTTTTTAAAGCTCAGGGAAACATTATATCTTGGAAGTAGTATATGATTATTCATATAATACAAAGCACTATCAAGAGTGTACATGATGCCCTCGGGGGAGCAGGAGGGAAGAAGGAGAGACTGGCCTTTTCGCATTAAATTTAGTACCTGCCAGTTATAGGAAATTGATACACAATACAATGCACTGTCCTAAAGGATGTCTTCACTATCATTGCAGAGACAAGCACACATCAGAAGCTGTCTAGCTCTGTTACCTCATACTCCATGGAGATCTGTTAGGTTCTAATGGAATGGTTCATACAAAAAGTTTTAAAAGTTCTGGCTGCCACATGCCTTCCTCATCATAGACAGGATGGTCTTCATTCACTTTGTACAGTAATAAATACATGCTTACTCCTTTGTCTTGTTCAAAAAAATGTGCATAGTACAAACCCACTGAATTTCTTGATCCTTGTTAGATGGGAGAATTCAGCAAAAAGCACAAAACAGCAACGTACCTGATGCTTTACTTAGTTTAAATTTTCACTCTCTGCATGAGGTGCTGAAAATCTTGCGTCTTAATCAGTTTATTTTGATAAATCAGTATAATCTAAGTGGACTCAAAATATATTGACTAAGGTTAAAAGGATAAAGTAGCATATGTTCCTAACAATACCTTTTTATTAGTCAAAGATTCTTATTTGTTAGTTGAGAAAATTCTCTTTGTTGATGAGCTGCAAGAGTACAAAGCAGATGGCTGTTTAAATCCCAGAATTCCCACCAGGAAACGTGAACAGATGTCCATAAACAGGAATAGAAAAATATATATTATATTTCTGCAAGTCCATCCTCTGGAAACAGAGCTATTTATGAGATTTTATAAAAATCTGTCTGCTTCCAGAAGCCAATAAGCCATTTTGTTTCTTCTTACCTTTTTCCATTCTTTCCACACATACTGAAAAGTACACATCAGTAACATGGGTTTCAATAAATAAGACCAACTTTCAAATGTGTAGGAGTAGTCCCAGTAGCCCACATGGCAAGCTCATGTGTCTATCTTCCTCAAAATGATAGCTTCTTTTCCTGATTTGCAGACATAACAGACAAAAAATCTGCCATTTAAACAAAGACTGTACTACAAAACAAGGCTCAATGCAAAATTGTGTTTACTGCTGAAAATCTAACTGTCATAAAAGAAGTGGAAGTGGGCAAGGTCAAATGCTTGGCCAAGGTTTTGCTAACGTAGCCCAAATGCAGTATCTTTTTCAAAAACTCATTTTCATTCCTTGTTTTTCAGTGTTGTGTATCTGATACACTGAAAAGGAGGACTGCTTACTCTTAATAATGCAATTTGATCTCTAGCAATACATAAAATTTAATGCATGGACACACAGCAGAAGATTGACAGCTGCCTATGGGCACTATATAGAGTCCTGGATATTCAGAGTTTTGAGGGGATGGGGGAAGAAGAAAAAAGAAAAAACAGACTTTTTAATGTGACACCCCTTGGAGATTACAGAGTATAAAAACAGCTTAAAGTTGGTTCTTGTGCCCTCAAGGATGCGTCTCTGATTTTCTCCTACAGTTGACTTTCAGCCCTTGAAAGAAAAAAATAAAAATAAAAGAAAAAAAAAGAAAAAGCATGTATGAGCTTTCTCATGTTGCTGAAAAATAAAATCACTTTACTTCAGATAATGGAACATGTAGGAAATAACCCTATATTCACATATAAGATAACAGATTGCCAGTCAATAGAATGTACTCTTGGGTATGCTATTAACTCAGTGCTCTGTAGTGGTCAGATAACCATATGGAATTTGAGGTACTGTTAGGAAAGAATTAAATAGTAAAGTGTAAACCCTCATTCTTGTTATGCGTACAATCATAGCTGAGCACCATATATAAGAACTGGCCTTCCCATTCCCTCCAGAGAGAGTTTGTAGAATTACAACAAAAAGAGTTAAAAATGCAATGGCTTCTGAAAGAGAAACAGAGAAGATGAGTTCTTTTCAACTTGGAAAAGAGAAAACTGGGGAATGACATGTTGGAGGTCTGTAAAATCTGTGTTTAGTAATAGGGAGATAGGTAGGAACCAATTGTTCACTCTCCCTTCCAATGCAAGAAAGTTCTCCAATAAAGGCCTGGCTGCCTAGTTCTAAATAAATGCAGGGCCTGATTCATCACAGTAGTTAAGCTATGAAGTTTACCACAATATGTGATAAGTGTTAAAATTTTATCCCAAATGTAAAAAAACAAAAACCAAAACAAAACAAACAAAAAACACTGGATATATTCATGCATACATCCATTGAGATATTATATATGCATGGAACACCTAAGCTAAAATAGAAAGTGTTTGAAGGTTGAGAATACATATGAGTTTGTTCTGTTCTTGTTCTCTAACATTTCAGTGCTTTCAGTGAAGACACTGGATCAAACAGATCTTTGGTCCAGCTTTTGGTTTGGTTCTCTGTTGTTTTCTGCAGAGATCCATAACCTAGACAAAAATATACTTCCATTACAGTGGAACAGTACAAAAGATTAAGTACCTCCATTCTTCCATTTAGTGATGAACCACAGAGATTTCCCTTATGTTAATGAGAGGAAAAGAAAGTGGGAAAAAAAAAAAAAAAAAAAAAATGCAGCAAATATATAAAAACTGTTTAATTTTGCCAGAGACATTCTGAAGCTTAATAGGCCTCACATTTATCCTACTTGGACTCAGATCTATCTTGTAGATACAAACTTGTATATTACAACAAAAACAAAGACCTTCCATGTAGAATGCATGAGAACTTTAGACAACTGAATTCAGCAATAAAAGAAATAATTGTGAACATAGAACTATTTCCAAAAGTATTATTACATAGTTTCATTAAGAAAACTAAAGATCTAAGAAAAACACTGCAAAATGAACAAGTATGGACCAAAATCATGTTTCAAAACAATAATAAAATAACACAAAGAAGGGTTATATTTGTACTAAATGATAACACACTAGCACGTTTGGCAAATGATGATATAAGTGGAAACTACTGTCAATGGCAAAAAACTCAACAGATTATTATTTCAAAAATTTTAGCTTTGCATCCTTGCTATCAGTCTTCATTTACAACGAAAAGTTGAAGCTGTGAATCACACAGATCAAAGCATCTTCATTTATCACAGAACTGTAGATGCTGGAAGGTACTTCTAGAGATAACCTAGTCCAAGCCTCCTGCTAAAGCAGGTTCCCCAGAACGGGCTAAACAGGAACACATCCAAACAGGTTCTGAATATCTCCAGACAAAGAGGCCCTACAACCTCTCTGGGCAGTCTGTTCCAGTGCTCTGTCACCCTCAAAGTAACAGTGTTTTCTCATGTTTGTATGGAACTTCCTGTGTTACAGGTTGTACATGTTGCCCCTTGTTCTGTTGCCAGACACTGTTGAAAAGAGCTTGCCCCGTGCATTTGACACCCAGCCATTAAATATTTATAAGCATTGATAAGATCCCCTTTCAGCTTTCTCTTCTCCCAACTGAACGGTCTGAGATTTCTAAGACTTTCCTCATAAAGGAGATGCTCCAGGCCCTTTATCGTCTTTGTGGCCCTCTGCTGTACTCTCTCTAGAAGATTCCCATTTTCCTTGAACTGAGGAGCTCAGAACTGTACACAGTACTCCAGATGCCAACTCACATACAAAGCAGACAGAGAGGATCACCTCCCTCAACCTGCTGGCCACACACTTTTTAATGCACCCCAGGACAACACTGGTCTTCTTGGCCACAAGAGTGCACTGCTGGCTCATGGCCAACCTGTTGCCCAACAGGTCACCAAGGTCCATCTCTGCAGAGCTCCTCGCCAGCATGTCAGCCCCTCACCTATACTGATGCATGTGGTTATTGCTTCCCAGGACTCTTTGTTGAACCTCCTAAAATACCTCCCCCATCCAGTTCTCCAGACTCTTCAGGTCTAAATGATTAAATACAGATGATGCATTTGTAAATCCATGCCAACAATATTTTTGAATTATTCTGCTCAAAGCTATGAATCTTAGTGGGTAACTCTTTTTTTTTTTTTTTTTTCAGTTTTATCATATATGCCTCATTTACAGTGTAAGCCTATTCCTGACCAAACACAAGGACAAAGTCACGTTAATTCTAATAAACTCATAATTGATTTTCCACACAACTTATCTAGTCTACCATTTTTATTCATCTGTAGAATCTTCCTAGATTTTGACTGATTAATAAGTACTTAGTTCTGCAGAAACTGTTTTCCATACTTCTCGCCTACAAAAGGAAACACTGAAGTCATCCTCAAAATCATTTTTCCCCCTCCTGCGTCTTTCCATCTCCCTTTTCCCTGAGAATCTTACAGTATTTATAGATGGTTTTTATTGACAGAATTAATTTGATACGGATCCATCATTCCTTTTACTTCATAGAATCACAGAATCACAAGGTTGGAAAGGACCTGCAAGATCATCTAGTCCAACCGTTCTCCCTTTACCATACCTACAGAAAACCCCTAAACGATATCTCCTAGCTCCCTATCCAGATGCTTCTTGAACACTGCCAGGGATGGCGACTCCACCACCTCCCAAGGCAGGCTATTCCAGTGCCTGACCACTCTTTGAGAGAAAAAGTTCCTTCTTATGTCCAATCTAAACCTCATCTGATACAACTTGTGGCCATTTCCTTGGGTCCTGTTTGTTGCCTGGGAGAAAAGGTCAAGCCCCTCCTCATCACACCCTCACTTGGGGAAGTTGTAGAGTGCAATGAGGTCTCCCCTGAGCTTCCTCTTCTCCAGGCTAAACAATCCCAGCCCCCTGAGCCACTCCTCATAGATCTCATCATTTCTAGATGCTAGAGGTGCTAGTTTAAGTAGAATCTACTAATTTGAAGAATACTTGATCTTTAATTTCATCCAATTTATTTGCAAAGCAAACTAACCACACAGAAAAGCAAACATAGGTATGGAGGTGAGAGGGTAACACTCAGGCTTCCTAATAATGAAACTGTTTCAAATAACCAGCAGCACTGTTTTTGAAACTGATTTTCCTCTCCTTAATAGCTTTTGACAGCTGTCATATGTCTTTGCCAAAGGGCCTAAGTGTCCAAAACACCTACTTCCCAGTGAAACTCACAGGAATATAAGTAGGGTTGTTTTTTTTATTGTTGTTTTTTTTTTAAATCACCAATTAGCTATGACCTTGGCTTCTGAGATATTCCAGCAAGAGCTATATTTTTAGAACATAGCCTAATACATAGAACTCAAATCTTCAGGATTCATTGCAAGCAAGACATTCATATGTGGAAGAGATGTCATAGGGAGATCATATATCAGGATAAGGAACTCATTAAGCGGAAAAGAAACCTGCAGTAATTTCAGAGAACCTATTACTTTTGTTAAGTACATGGTCTAAGGATCCATGACAAAGTATTCAATTTTAATGGTAAAACTGACAGAATATAAAACTCTAAATAAAACTGTAGCCCTCCTGTTCTGTACTAGGATCACCATTTTCAGGCTGTGTGTAGAACAGCTATTTAGAACCTCTGAAGTAATGTGCCTATATGTTCCAAAAATACTGGAATGCTTTTTTCTGGTGACCTTCTGATATGGCACGTACCCTGGATAAGAAAAGATGAGCTGTTTGCATTTATGCAATTAAACTCTAAATATATACATATATATATATATGAATATATATATGAATATATATATATATATATATATATATATATATATATATATATATATATATATATATATATATATATATATTGTTGTGCTTGAAGGAACTGCCCTTTGCATGCAACAATGTTAAACTTCCTGCAGGGTGCAGGATGCTCAGGAATTCACCTTCAGCTGATCACAAAATTATGTGATCAATTTACAAGAGTAGTGTAGTGTAGAGAGTTCCCATCAGAACAATAACCTGGCTGTCATTAGAGAAAGCATCCGAACTAGCAGAACATGCTACTGGTCCCAGAATTTAAAAAGTCACCAGGTTCAAATCCAAAGCACCAATTCTTCATGTTTCTGTTCCTTTCTCCAAGTTTTCTCTCTTCCCTGTAACCTTTTCTCTCTAACTCTTATTTTCACTTAATGCTGACATTAGCCATGCTGGCAGGGAATCATACAAGTCGGCAGAGATACTTTCACAAACACACAGATGCTGCACACCTATGCAGCTGGTGCCAAACAGGAAAAGTACACATGAACCACATGTGCCTGCAGAAACTGAAATGTTCTGGGATCTTCTTGCTGGGGATGCAGTAATGAGGTAAAGAAAAAAATGTTTTAAGGACAGAGAAAATAATAAAAGAATGCTATTGCTGGGGGTCTGGCTAGTGAAAGTATGGACACGAGAGGAATTCCTGTACCTTCAGAGTGATGTTTTCTTTCCTGCTTATCCTGAAGAGAGCTCCACAAAAGAAAGTGAAATAATAATTTCAATATCTTCCTATAGGATTTCACTATTTTACATTCAGAATTAAATGTTTGTTGTAACAAAAATCTTATATAAGATATACCATCAGGAGAGCTGGAAAATCCATGTGAAACATTTCTTTACTCTTCGCTTATCAGCCAGCTACATTCACCACCAAACATTTTATGCAGTTAGGGGCAGTAATTTCTCCTTAAACTACTCTGCTAACACACCATGAGTACTTCTTCATTATAACTCCTGCCTTGCAGACAGTCCCTCTGGGTCTCACATTTGCTTTCCACAGCAGCAAACTGGTAAGTCAATCCTTTCTTGTCAAGGTCATATTGTGATAAAGTTCAAATCAACCGCAGGGCATAACAAATTTCAAAGAAAAAAATATCCCAAAATTTAGATTTGGTGGCTTTTTGTTTGTTTGTTTTAATTCTTGCATTTTAACAGAGTCCTTTTTGTAGAACATCTCATACATATTAGGTTATTTAAGTAGCACAACAGTAACACAGTGCTTCATTCCTTTTTTTCTCCTTTCTTCCTAATAAAGTAGCTACCATGTACAAAACTTTGCATCATTAAAGAAACTAGGGCACTGTCAGTAGCTGTTTAATTTCTGTGGGTGCTGTAATTTCCCAGTGCCTGTCTCTCTTGAAATGCTCACTGCTTTGCCATCTGCTTGTGTGTGTGAAAATCTGCACCTCATTGATAATCTTACACAGGTTTGTCAAACTGCCTGGAGTTCTGTGTATCACCAGATCGGAATACTAAAGAGGCTGTCAAAAAAGAACATTAAATATATTGTCATAAGCATCATATCCAATATATTTTAGCATGGTTGTTTTTTGGTGTGGCTTTTTAGTTTGCTTGCTTTGCTTACATGCATACCAAGACAGCCTTCAAGAACAGTATTCAAGATATGCAGTTAAAATGAGAGTGCAATGACAAAAGAAAAAACATATTTTCCTTTTTCTTTAGATGCAATTACAGACACAATACCACACTCTCAAAGTGTAACTTCTGTATAACAACAAGCTGTTCAGTAAGAGGCCAAAGATGATTTTCCTGGTGATGGTATAATGCCAGAGGGAGTTCTTCATAGCTTAGCCATAAGGATGTGGGAAAACAAACAAAGGCACCCTGAGAAACTACTCCACATAGCTTTGGAGTGTCCACTTGGGCACTCTAGAGTTAGTTCACACTTATTTTCATTTACAACCAAATACAAACTTAGAGATAGAAGTTAGACTTAAAAATAGCTTTCTGCATGCTGTCAGAGGTCAGTCACATTCACATGACTGGGTAAAATCTGGAGACTGTAATTATGGCTCACCTGCATTCAAAATAAGAGTCCTCCCAGACTAGAATGGATTTGTACATTTTAAATTGAGAGAGGTCTAATTTAGAATACTTTTAGGCAAAACATATTTCAGAGAATAATGAATAGTTTGCCTACCACTGCAGCAGACATCAAAACAAGGTGAATGAAGGCTGTCCTGAGTGGCAATTTTGCATATGATGTTGGCTTTCACACTACTTTGGATCTGCACATAGAGAAATACTGCATCACTTAAACACTAAACTGGAGTTTGCCAGTTAGGTGAAGTGCTCTGCTTATTCTTAGATTATGCTCTGCCAGGTATCTGCCACTTCCCATATATTCGCTGGTTTAAAAATATTTTCCATTTATGTACCTTGAATATTAGATGAAATACGTGAATGACAGAAAAATATATATATATGGGATACTAAAAAGCTTACAATAGGCTTTGCTCAAGATGAAATAAAATGTAAAATTAAAGAAATTTAGGCAAAGAAATGGAAAGAGAATGTGGAGTGATCTGACTATATATTCTAGCTCATGTATTATTTTTATTTTTTCACTTAGAAATCACTCAAGACTCCACAATTGCCTAAGCATTAGATACACAATAAATATTACATTTGGATCTTTTTTCACTTTGCCATTACTTTTCATCCCAATCCTGCACAGCTCTTATATCACTGCCTTAAACTGCTATGCAAAAAACCAGAATATAAGGCTGTTCTTTCCTGGAATAGTATGTTAATGGTTGCCACGGTGATGCACGTACCAAGTTAACTCTTGACTAATAGTTTGCTGAAGAAACACAGCAGTATGAGCCAGTGCAGAACACTGTGCTGTGACAACTATATGACTCCCGGTGTTTAAGCTGCATCCTTAAAAATTGTGGAGGTATATCTAAGCTACACTATATTTTGCAGCACAGCCTGTAGACACTCTTGATTTTTGACAACTGAAAAACTCTTCCCTATGCATCAAAAAAGAAATTGCTTTTCTTTTCTTGCAGAACGATAGCAAGAATATAGCATTTTGAACACTGTTCTAGGAGAAAAAGATTGAGACACAGACATTAGTCTCTATGCTCCTTTGCTATCTATTCACAGATAAAGGATGTTAAAGTCTCAGTAATGAACCCCCAAATTTTGGATGCCTGAGTTAGAATGAAGATTAAGGGATCACTGAGAAAACAGCATTCTTACATACTCTTCCCTCCATCTATCCGTGCTTCTATCTCTACTCAGCCAGAAAACATTTCCCTCCTTGCAATTTACAAAAAAGCATTTAGTGACACTATCATCTTCCTACTTTGTACTTCTAGCCACCTACAAGTGACATTGTGTTTCTCTAATAGGCCATTATGTTGTCTGCTTGAAAGCGTTTGTTTGATATAATTCCTTACAAATGTACTAGAAAAGTCACATTTGTTTCTAGCTTTATAAAAGTGTATTTCAGATGGTTTTTTCTCTTTACCTATAACTTCAGTTTTGCTCTCCCATATTGTGGTGGATCCTTGCTAGCATAAAGGACACTGTTAAGTCACTCAGTTTTAATGGTCTCCCCAAACTGCCATGCAAGAAGCCCAGTTTTATGAGGAAAAAACAGAACAAACAAAACAAATCTAGCTTTCACTATCTCCAAGATCTGATTTGTAGGGGAACAAGTGCTATTCTGCTTTGAGATAGGCCTGGAGGTCAGCAAGACAATCTGACTTCCACAGACTTCCACAGAAACTGCCAGCCCCACCAAACATGTGGCAGAGACAATCATCAAGATGAACATTTATAGATGCAGATGAGTTCTAACACCAGAAGATGTGATCTGCATTACTTGTAGGTCATTCTGTGCTGGCACTATGTGACACTGACTGTAGATATACAAGAGGAGACAGGATTGTTTACTCTAATTCCCCCTTTATTTTATCATTCAGTCTGTGATTTCTAAAGACAGAGATATATAAAATCCAATCATTCACAGTGAGGAAACTATTCAGTAAGACACTACTACCTACTCTTCCCTTCTGATCTAAGGCCCTCAAAAATTGCACATAAATAACATCCTTCTGCATCATTTATTTGCCATAGCCTCCCAATTCATGTACCCAAACCAAACGACTCCTGGAAAACATGAACACCCCTCCCAAAGAAGAAATGGTAAGCAAAAAGTCCTGACCCATAAAGGAGCTCCATGCTGTACTAATATTAGTCATGCAGAAGTAGAATGAAGAGAATAACATTAATTCCTGTGCAAAATAAGGCTGTTTCTGATGGATGTTGATTCAGTACCTTGATGCCCAAGGTGCATATTAACTGGTTTTCTTTGGAAGTATTCTATTCTCTGGAATTCTTCCCTCTAGCAGGGAGAAGAACGTAATTTAGATAGGAGTCTTGAGGAGTTTAAGAGGCCACAACAGGTCTAAGCAGAAATATTTATTTATTGCAGCTCTGTGTTCTGTTTTATTAATAGGGGAGCGTCCTAATGGAAATATTACCAAGGAAACTCACTTGTAATGATTCTACCGAGGAAAAGAAATAATAACAAAGACAGAAGTACAAAAACAGTAAATTAACCTAAATAAATAAAAATATAAAGAATGTCCTATATGTCATACGAGTTGCTAATCCAGCATTCTATCTCCTATCAAACTATTGGTATGGACAAGGCTGGAAAAAAGAGCCAGTATTAACCTTATGAAATTCAGTAAGGACAAATCCAAAGCCCTGTCCCCAAGAAGCAAGAGCCCTTTGAAACACAGCAGGCTGGAAACAGACTGACTGAGAAGCAACTCTGCTGAGTAGGCCTCAGGGGTGCTGGTGGATAGCAAGCTGAACATGAACCAGCAATATGCTCCAGCAGGAGGGACAGATAACAGCATCCAGAGCTGAGTTAACAAGAAAATAGCTGCTAGTTTGAAGAAAACAATTTTCTCATACTTGGCACTTATTAGACTACATCCAGGCATTATGTCCAATTTTCAGTCCTGTGATACAAGAAAGCTATCAATAAGATATGTCAGGTTCAGCAGGAGCCAGTTGAACAGTGGGAGCTGAAACAAGAGCACTTGCACAGCAAGAAGAAGCTGAAGGAGTTAGGCTTCTTTAGTATGAGGAAGAAATGACTTCAGGGAGATATGGCTGCATCATTCATCACCTACAAGAAGGACAACAAGAAGTAGCCAGGTTCCTCAGTGGCATACATCAGGTACACAAGGCAAAAGGCATTTGTTGTAACAGTAGAGGGCTTGACTAAATAAGGAAATCTCCATTTGAAATGCAGTAGAAATCACAACAGTGCTCTGGAAGCAGAGCTGTAGCAAGTGAGTACTTGCTCAAATGCAACAGCTATAGGCACAGAAATAAATGAAAGAAGCTGCTTACCTTCAGAAGACCTCAGATATGCAGGAATCTCCAGCAAGATACTCCTGCATTCTCTACCAGCCCTTAAGTGAGTTCTGGAAAGGGCTGGCTCCACACCTTCCAGTCACTCAGGTGCATTACACACATCTGATCTCCATGGGTTCTCCCTGCCTTTCCACCAGATGCTCAATCACTGTTTCAAGTCATGACTTAGCCTTTCCGCTACACCATCTTTAGAGGATTTTGTGAGCCAGCTGGACAAAGCTCTAAGAAACCTGATGTGACCTCAGAGCTAACTCTGCTGGTGAGCAAGGGATTGAACTTCCCCCCTATATTCAGTATTGGTGATGAGCTGACATTTAGATTACTGTGTCCAGTAGAAAAGAGATGGAGGCAACTGAAGGGTGTCCAGCAAATGACCACAAAGATGATTAAGGGAATAGAGTATCTGTACTATGAGGAAAGTCTTAGGGAGCTCTTTTCAGTGATGCATATTGCCAGGACAAGTGGCAACAGACACAAACTGGAAGACAAGAGGTTCCCTCTGAACACCAGGCAGCACTTTTGTGCTGAGTGATACAAAGCACTGGCATAGGCTGCCCAGAAGCTGTGGCATCTTCTCCTTAGAGAATTTCAAAAACCTCAGTATGTGGGCCTGGGCACCCTGCTCTAAGTGTTCCTGCTCGAGCACTGGTTGGACCTGATGAACGCAGAGGGCCCTGCCAGCCTTAGCTGTGCTGTGATACTGTGTGCTAGAGATCTCCAGAGGTCCTTCCAACTCAAATAACTCTGAGATCCTAAGAAACACCATTCATGGAAAGCCTTTCCAGTATTCTGAACTGGCATACTAAGGATGTGTATACCTGTTGCCTTTTTTTGAAGACTTCACATCCATGAACCCATCTTAAACTCTTTTCTTCCCTCTACTGATTTTGTGCGTAGGATTTTACAAATACTAATTTTAGAAGAGTTCATAAGTATTCCCTAAGCAGAAAGAAACTAAATTTAAATTTGGGGGGAATTATTTGCCTGGCTCTGATGGCCATAGCAGCAGCTGCCCTTTTAATCTCCAATTCTGCAAATATTTATGGAAGCAATTTTACTGACTAAGCAGTCCATTCACTTATCACTTTTATTAGAATTTCTCATCTGAGTGGTTATACTTACATTCATGTTTGCAAAAGTAGGTAATTAATGCCATGTCTCTGATTTTATCTTCAGCCCAGTAGGAAGCCAAAGTACACAGAGATACATTCAGAGAGTTTTTGAACATAAGTAGGTATTTCCAAATCCTTAATCGCATTTTCTTCCATGCCTTTTCCTTCATACAATCTCTCAAGCAGCAAACAAACTGAAAGAATATAGGCTTGAAGATGTATTTTCACTGTTTCTGGAGAGCATTTTCGCATGTAGAGAACTGCCTCATTTTTAACATATTGCAGAGGGGCTACTGAATACATGATGCAACTATTCATACTACTGTGGGCCATATAAGCAAGTACATTAAGACAGTGGAATTATCATACAGTTTTGTTGTGAGCTTTTTGTTTGTTCATTTTTATTATTATTATTATTGTTATTATTTCCAGTGTAGGGATGGAAACTATGTCTAATTTTTCAAGCTGTTTCTTTTCTGAATGAAACTATTCTCCCTGCGCGAGTTCCAGTATATGCTGTTTGGTATCATTAGTTTGGGACTCTGGCTAGCCACAAGCAGCGAACCAACAGTTGCATTTGTAATATAGAGCAAAATCCTGTGTGTTTTCAGCTAAGGTCCTCCATCTTCCTTTTGAAAATAAATAAATAAATAAATAAAAATCATATGTATATATATATATCATATATATGTGATAGCATTAGTATTTTATAGGACAAGGGAATCAAAATTTGTGAGGAAAGATATATACAAGCTCGGAGTTGGTTCAGCTCTGCTCAGAAACGGAGGTGGGTTGGTTGTTGCCCTAAATTTTCACTGTCTCATTCTCCTTCTCCTGGAGTTGAGGGCTGCAACACAGCAAGCAGGCCAAGGCTGGAGAGACAGAGAAGATTCCCAGTGCTACCAAGAGCATGAGGAGAGAGATGTTAACTGCTTTTGCTGAATGGGAGCCAATTCTGTAACACATCTCTGAGAAGCAGTTGCCTCCCCTGGCTCTCCACAGCTCAGGCACAGTCCAGCCGTGAGGCATATCTATAGGCATCTTGCCACCACTAATGGTCTACACCACACAAACCTACTTTGCCGATGTTTTGCTCTGTCAAATGTATTCTGTGTTTTCATTTCCATTTGAATAATTTATCCCTTACAAGTTTCTTAGGATTGGAATCCAGAGTTTAAAGGCTTTTTAAAAGAAAAAGAAGTCTAGGGCCATTTTTCTGGCCTACAGTGGCAGATTTCTGTCTGTGCACAGCACTGTAAGGCATTTATTTCAGGTTCTGGCTTTCTTGTTCTTTGCTCTAAAATCACAAGAGCTTCTCCATTCAAAAGAGCATTGATCAGCCCAGCAATAATCTGCTTACTTGCTTCACTGATGAAACAGATCCAGGCTGTAGATGGGCTTCTGCTCCGTGTCATTATCATACCCACTAGGGATTAGGATACTTACAGCAGTGATCAAGGTCATGGAAAGAATTTTGCCCTGACTACAGTTTTTCTGCTGATGCACTGTGGCAACCATATCCCCAGTCAGGTTAATCAAACCTCCTTTAATTTGTATTTTCTCCTTTAAGATGTCAGCTGCAATGAAAACGATAACCTCCCTGACCTCAGCAATCATCTCTCACTGTGTTTTTTCATCCCTGAATCTGTTAATTGAAACTAGAGAGTCACAAGATCAGCACTATACATAGTTTAGTCCCTAATCATATGAAGCCTGAATCCCAGCTAGGAATTTATGTGACACTAATTATGACTGACATTGCCTATTAGAGTGAGAGATAAAAATCACATCAAAGTGTAGCTGGAATGGTCTTGCAACCTCTCTACAGCTGGCTTAATGCTTTTTCACAAATAGCTTGACCTTTAGAAAAAGGAGGGGGGAAAAAGCAGGAGGTGTTTTGAGCTTTAAATGATTCCCATTTGTAACTCTATGAATGGCACATTTGGTCCAATTTCCAATCTCTGGCATTTCTAAACTGTCATGTTGCAAACAGGCAGCAGGCTATAAACTTTCCCCCTAGAGGGAAGGAAGGCAATCATGTAGGTACCCCAGCAAGTCTGCGGAGCTGCAGCATCAAGCTTGGTGCCTTCAGACTGTGCAGCAGTACCATAGGGTTACAGCATAGACCCATTAGTGGCACCATAAATATATCGGGCTGGTGCCCTGTTGCTGCTTATAGATTGATAGTATCTCTGCAAAATGATTCTGGAGTAGATATAAAGGCTATGGAGGGTTGGGACTTAGTGCCTTTTACCCAAGCTGTACTGCTCTAAATTCACCAGTGCAACTCCAAGATCAGTATTTCTTTATGTCATTTTCAGATGCAATAAGAGACTGGGAAAAGAAGAAACAGAAAGAATCAATATGGAAAGAAAATGGAAGCTTTGACTGAAAGCCGCAAGAAGAGTCTGTCACCCTGCAAGTCCTGCCTTTTGGCATTGCTAGGATGTTTTAATTCTAGTTCATATACTGAATGTCAGAGGTGACTGCCAATGACAGTAAGCCACTTTACAATGTAAATAAGTAACATGACTGGGGGATTTTTTAGAGATTTATTTTGTTTAGGAACTTCTCTGCTGACTTGAATTTACTTCCTATTTTACCCTCAACTGCCCTCTGATTCAGGAAGTACTGATCTTTGACATACAAATGACAATTCTGTTCATGCAAAATAAAATATTAAGTTCCCAATTTAAATACGCCACATGTAACCCTTGCCAGGAAGCTATTCTTTGACAGTAGAGATCATCTCTCAGTGGAGGGCTCCAAACCAGAACCAAAGCAGACGCTACTTTTGTGAAAGTGGAAATCAAACATGCACAGCAACTGTATGTGAGATAAAGTATATGCTACCCTACCTGAGAAGGGGAGTAGCCCTTTGTTGTTGAAACAGTGGCCAGAGAGACAACAAGAACTTAGAGATATGGTCTCAGATTAGTGAACATTTACTGGGACTCGGGACAAGAGCAGGGTGTGAAGCATGCTGTGCCATCCCTCACTGTGGAGGGAAGTATGTGGTGCCAAGCCTGGAGGATCTCCTTCAAGAAGCCAGGGTGGAGATCGTTTAGCACATAATAAAGGAGTGTCAGTACAGTTTATATAATTTGCCCTACCATGATTAAAAGCCCAGAATAAAATTTTAGTAGGAAAGCAGTACAGAAGCAAAATGTGGCACAGTGCAGACTGCCTGCATCAGCACTTGCTGCCCTTTCTGTAGAAGAAAAGTGGCTTTCACTGCCAACATTAAGCCAGACTCACTGCAACAAACTGTCAGGTGGCAGCTAGTGATGGAAGTCATTACTCTCGCAGGAGTTAAGTCCCTGAGTATGTCATAGAATCATAGAATCACCCAGATTGGAAAAGACCTAAAGAGCATCAAGTCCAACCACAACCTAACCATACTACCCTAACTCTAACAACCCTCTGCTAAATCATGTCTCTGAGCACCACATCCAAACGGTTTTTAAACACATCCAGGGATGGTGACTCAACCACCTCCCCGGGGAGCCTATTCCAGTGCTTAACAACCCTTTCTGTAAAGAAGTTTTTCCTAATATCCAACCTAAACTTACCCTGCCTGATGCTTTGTGGCTATGGACCCCAGCATCAAAGCCTCTTGCTCAGCCACCTCATGTAGTGTCTGCTCTGTAGGTTGAACTGCAGTCACTTGTACTCCTCACAGGTGAAATGACTGCAACAAACCTGCTGTCCAAGCAGAGGACAGAGACCAGCTGCGAGCTACAAGCTCAACTGTTTTCAAGTGCAGCACTCCAGCTGACGCGTACAAGAGCAATTCACATGTTCCTCATGTACGGAGTTTCTGTATCCCACTGGGTTGAGTACTGCAGGCAGGAACAAAGAGCTGACAAGTACCTCCAAGAAGCCTCTCTTGTAAGTATCCTGCTTTTCTCCAGCACCATGCTATGCTCATGTCAGTAGCATTCAGAGCCTGAGCTGCACTCAGGTTTGTTTACTTCCTGACCTAGCTTAGACATGCAAAACCTCCCCCTGTTCCTGTGAGGCTACTATAAACAGGAATCAGTGATTCCTCTGAGATTAATCTTGCTGGGAGAAGTGCCTGTCAAGGCACGTGTAAAGACAGGGCAATATCTTGAGACTAGCAAATGTAGAAACAGATACAATTTAGAAAGGAGGTTAAGGTACTACGGGAAAAAGCTTTTTGTGTTTCAAGTTGGCATTAAGCAGCTTCTCAGTTGTATTCCACAGATTTTCTTAAAATGTTTAACAAATGCATGAGAATATAGCATTTAAAAAAATAACCAGGAACAATTCAAGCATTTGCACATAATCGTAGAATCATAGAATGTCTTGGGTTGGAAGGGATATTAAACGTCATTAAGTTTCATCTAGTTTCCACCAACCAGCTCAGACCACTACAGGGCCATAGCCCACCTGGCCATGAACACCACCAGGGATGGGGCATCCACAAGCTCTCTGGGCAGCCTGTGCCAGTGTCTCACTACTCCCTGTGTAAGAAATTTCCTCCACCCGAATTTCCCCTTTTAGTTTAAGATCACCCTTGTCCTACCACTATCAGACGGTGTGAAAAATTGGTCCCCCTCCTGTTTATAAGCTCCCTTTGAGTACTGGAAGGCAGGTAAAAGAAAGAAAAGTGGTTGCATTGAGTTAGAATGAAAATAAATAAATAAATGAAAATAAAAACAAACCATTACAAAGTATATAAAACTACAGTATCCTTCTTACAGCTCCTTTCAGCATAAGACCTATTGTTCTGTTAAGACAAAGAATTGTCTGTTTTGATTGCTTTACCCCCAAAATGCTGCTCAGCTGCTCAGTTTTAGCTGGAATAATTAGACTTCCTGAATTCATTCTTTCCCTATGGTAAGAGAAGTTTAAACTGCCTAAAATCTTACTAAAGCCTTTTGTATGAGAAAGATAGTCATATAAGCCTGCCTGAACTTAGACACAGATATGAGTTCAGATTCAATAAAGAATTGCCTACATTTATTTATTTATTTATTTATTACTAAAGAGAAATAATACTAGGCTTTTAGAGAAAATAAGTTCAGAATGTCATACTCTAAGAAAACCTGAAGTAGAACACTTGAGTGTTGATAAAATCACTCTCCAAGAGGAGAAAAATAATTCATCCTTAAACAAAAGAGGCAACAAATACAGATATATAGCAGAACTGTTTGGCAAAGTACTGCTATCTAATAGCAAAACTAAAACTAAAAGGGTAATAATACAGTAACTCAAACCGCGAGGGAAGAAGTTGTGGACAGAGGTGGAGCACTCACTAAGCAAATTACAGTCTTTGGGTGTCTATCTATTTGGCTGAAGCATCACAGTGTGCCAGAAGCCCAGCCAGTAGGCTACGCCTTGTAGCATCATTTAGGCTTTTATTTCATCTGTTTTTTTCTCAAAGCTGGTATGGAAAATAGGATTTTTTTCCTCCTGTAGTGGTCCCAGTAGACTTTCAACCTTCTGGCGGGTATCAGCTGTCTTCACAAAAGTGAAGATAAACACCCAAGACTCTGAAAACATGATTCTTCAGAAGCATGCCTCTCAGCACAGTGTTAGCCTCATCCAAACTTTCTTCCATACAGAGAAAAGTCCCGCAGAACTTAGGTCTGCAGGGACCATGCTTACACCAAAGGGTTTTTTGTTTGCAGGAAGTGCTATACTCAGTTGAGATGCTTTGGGAACAATATGCACAGCAGGTGGTAGAAAAATACTTCCTTGGAAGTTACAGAAGACACTAATTACTTGCACTTTAAAACTGAAAATGCGCTAATTTATGTGACTCTCAATGTCAGTAGTCAACTACATATCATTAGTACTTCTACTGGCTTGAAAGCAGAGCAAACTGCTTTCACAGGGAAGCACACTTTCATTAGTGGTATAGTGACAAAGACTAATCCTTATTTTCCTCTCTTGTCCTCTCTCCTTTCATCCCCCCCCTTCCAGTTCCCCACTGAACAAGAAACTAAATTTCAAATCAGCTTTCCCTTTTTCTCTCACAGGTGCTCAAAACAGACCTGAAAGAATAACTGTTTAGGAAACAGCAGGAGAGAGCAGCCTCTGAAAACATGGAAGAATCCTACTGTGAGAGTCTTTCTTGACGGATCAAGAGCTGTATTTACAATAAGGAAATTGAAATAATCCTGCAAAATAAAATGCTCATTTTCAGTACCTCACCAATTGGAACTTAAATAACTGTATTCATGCTGCAATATAATTAACAACTCCATTACACATACTAGAACACTTTTTGCATGTATCTTAGAAAAGCAATTCAAGGATAAAGTCTTTCCTGCAGTGTTCAAAAATATAGAGGTCCAAAAAGCTAGTTTAGAGCAAAACAGTAATTTGGTGTCTGCATGCATTCATATACAACACCACTTAAAAGAATTTGACTAAGCTTGACATTAAAGCAAGATTGGTTCCTGAATCAGTTTTTCCCTCTTCTCATTTTAACCCAATAGGAAATCCGCTTTTCTTCTCAGACAATGGATGGAGGGGGGGAAGAGGAAGATAAAAGCAACAGTCTTTTACTTCTTGAAAAGCACTCAAAAGAGTGGGGGTTGAAGTGCAGAAAAATGAAGTTAGCCTATTAAGGCCACCCGAAACAACAACAAACTTCCCAATCTATACATAGAAGCTTTGCATTTAACTATTGAAATAACATTCTGATAGTTCTGTCCCGAGCTAGCCATTTTTAGAACTCAGCCTGTGTTACCTTTTGTAGGCAGGGTAGTTCAGTTCCAGTGTCACAACCTCTGCTTTTGCAAAATACTGCAGGTCATTCTACATGAAAACTTACTGAACTGAAATTACACCCCACAGAAATTTGTAAACATGAAAATAGGTTCTGTAGACAGCACAGAAAGGGAAAAGCTTTTATTTGCAGAAGACAGACAACATAATCTAGCTTGCATGTGCACTTTAGTCTTGATAGCAATTTCTTGTGAAACTGCATGTGGATGTATTTCAGGCTTACATTTTGGACTACAGCTGTAGCAGTTTACTTTGTATAGCTACAAAGTTTTCTGTGCAGATAAATAAATATTAATGGCTGGAAATAGCTGTTCAGGTATTCAGCACCCTCCTTCTCCCCAATCATTACAGCAAGGCCTTTAAGGTAGATTTCTATAGTGTTTAGCCAAACAATACATCGAATTTTCAACTAAATTTGATACAGAAAATACCATTGCTAAGCAAATGCTAGATAACAAGTTGTTTGACAGGGCATATTCTTGTATGTTAGTATAATATATATATATTATGGAATGAGGGATAATGTGGAGATCCAAAAGAATCAATATTTAGGTTTCAGATTTGCTACTTGAGGCTAATTATTAAGTTATGCATTTGTTGGGACCACAAATGTGAATACATGCATGACATTGCTTTAGTATCTATCGGAATGTAACTTTTTGCTATTAAATTTTTGGTTCTACTTATTTATAAAAAAAAAAGAAAAGAAAGAAAGAAAGAAAGAAAGAAAGAAAGAAAGAAGAAGAAAGAAAGAAAGAAAGAAAGAAAGAAAGAAAGAAAGAAAGAAAGAAAGAAAGAAAGAAAGAAAGAAAGAAAGAAGAAAGAAAGAAAGAAAGAAAGAAGAAAGAAAGAAAGAAAGAAGGAAAGAAGGAAGAAGGAAGAAGAAGGAAGAGGAAGGAAGGAAGGAAGGAAGGAAGGAAGGAAGGAAAGGAAGGAAGGAAGGAAGGAAGGAAGGAAGAAGGAAGGAAGGAAGGAAGGAAGGAAGGAAGGAAGGAAGGAGAAAGGAAGGAAGGAAGGGAAGGAAGGAAGGAAGAAGGAAGGAGGAAGAAGGAAGGAAGGAAGGAAGGAAGGAAGGAAGGAAGGAAGGAAGGAAGGAAGGAAGGAAGGAAGGAAGGAAGAAGGAAGGAAGGAAGGAGAAGGAAGAAAGAAAAGAAAGAAAGAAAGAAGAAAGAAAGAAAGAAAGAAAGAAAGAAAGAAAGAAAGAAGAAAGAAAGAAGAGAAAGAAAGAAAGAAAGAAGGAAAGAAAAGAAAAACAGGAGGAGAAAGTGAGACCTACTGCAGTGTTTATCTCACCAAGGAAAGCACAATCAAATTATATTCTCCTTTATTTATAAAGCTTTTAAATTTCCTAAAAGTGCTCTGGGCCAGCTCTGACAGATGAGGTAAATATAATTTCAGATTTCATATGGAGAGAAACAGCAGAATAATGTGCTCTTAAAATAATGCAAAAGAATGGGAAGATAAAGAACTGAATACTGAAGAAATAATTCATTTCTGTTTAGTGTCAGATCATTTGATAGTTTTGTTTGAGTATTTGTAGTTATATTTTTACAGGCTGTGAATTTTATTTTATTTTATTAGCAATTCAGCTCTGTGTGGTCTTATTTCTGTTTTTTTCTCATCTAATAAAAACCACAGAAATCCTCACATGTTCTCTGCAGTGGGAGTGAGCATCCAGGTTCTGGAAGCTGGCTCACATAGCTAACTCATCTCCAGAGTTGAAGGCATTTCTGTAGGAGGAGCCACATGGGAGTCTTTCCCCTCTCTTTACTATGTGTAGTGTTTTATCGGAGCATAGTTCAGGACAGTAGCTTGTCTTCTGCAAGTCACTCCATGGTGGAAAATGCAGCAGCACAAACTGATGAGCAGTGGATGAGGAAGTATTATCCATCAGACGCCTGTTTTCATGGTTTCTCATCTTCTGCTCTCTTCCACTTGGAACAGTGCTAAGATATCTGCTCCTTTCACAACAGCTCAATTGAGTGGACTTCGGTACACTTTTAACCATAGATTTCATATTGATTGTGCCTAGAATCTTATTATTTATACCTATCTGGAAGTTTTAATTAAAAATAAATAAATAAATAAATAAATAAACAAATAAATAAAATACTGTTCTGAGAATCCAGGCCTCCAAATGTACTTCATTCTTTCTGAATTCTGTGGTAAGAGATTTAAGCATTTTCACATTTCAGAGAACCTTGAAAACAGTCATCACCTAATGAATACCTACAGACTTCAGAGAGTGCAGATACAAAGGAAGGAGATATTCAGGAGACCTTTTTGCTGAAAATACAATTTCCATGAGCATCAGAAATGGAAAAAGAATTGTCAGTCTAGAAAATAATTGTAATATGTCTAAAATATTACAAAATTTGTAAGCTAAGAACTTATTTTGCAGAATCCAGCATTTCTCGGCTGTACAAATTTGCTAGACAGCCCTAGTCTCCACATATATTTTGGATTTGTTGTCCTTCATTATCCACAAGGAACCTGGCACATGGGAGTTCTCTCATGCCTCATTTATGTACAGATGAGCTATTTGCATGACAATTATGAAAGCATTTACATTCATATATTTATTTTTTTCTCTACAGAGCAGAGCAAAACTGACAATGCAAGATTCAGAGAGTGGAACCTGGGGGCAGCCCAGAAGCATCAGCTTGCTCAACCATGGTATGACAACATCCCACCCCAAGCATGTCCAGCTTCACTTGCATGCACAAAAGTAGCAGATGCAAGTTCCTCAGAACAGAAAAGAAGTGGTGTTTTACAGCTTTCCAGTCAGTCAGTGAAGCATAAGCTCTTTCATTCAAATTCAGTGGAGTATACTGGGTGAAAACATTTGGTGTTTACTAGCTGCCAAGCATCAGCCACCATAACATCTTCAGTACTGGGGTTTTCATATAGTCTGATGGTCAGACACCAAGAGCTCACAAAGGCATACATCGTATTGAAAGAAGATGCTCTCATGTACCTGAGAGGCAGTGCTGGAGATCATAACCTCACCCTAAGCCAGGAGGTACCTAGAAAAAGTGCCACTTTTTCTAGTGGTATTACGAAGAAATACATATATAGTCACCACCAAAAAATACTGCTGTGAATAATTCAAGTGCAAGGAGGAAGGTTTGAATAATACAGCCTTTCATATTGAACTAACAGGGGAAGGCAACTTATTTGCCTCAGAAGAAATGCCAAAGGGGATTTGCAACCCTATATAGGTTCATTTGTTCCTTAACCATGATAAACAATTCTCACATCAGCATGAGCAGAGAAGACCTGAGCTGCAGTTTTTATTACTCAGATGAGTGCCCTAAACATGGAAAAAAAGAACGCAATCTTCACTTTTGTGTGCAAAATGAGCATTAGCTTCCAAGCCTTGTTTTCTATAAATATCCCATTTCCTGGTAATTAGAACATTTTTCTGTTAGCTGGAAGCTTCAAGTGCTCTCCAACAGATGAGAAAATATAATCTAGAAATATCTTGCTCTAGAGCAGACGTCATTGCTGGTATCCAGTTAAGGATCAGGCCATCTATGATCATGGCCCACTGAAGTACTTGATATTAAAGGAGTTAATCCATATGGTACTTTTACTTTGCTTCTGATGCTCTGCTCAAACCTTGAAACTTGTAAACAAATATTGTTAATTTTATTTTTAATATACAACTAAAAAGCCCCATTCAATTCCTGAACTCCACTAGCAAGCAACAGCAGAGTGAGAAACAACTTTTACCCCAAAGACAGACAAATTAAACTGCTATCTGCATTGTACAGACTTCAGAAGCAGAGGAATAGACTAGGCCAGCTGCCAAGGGTCACATTAGAAAATATCTGTTATAGCTTAAGGAACTAAGATGCTTTGAATCCTATCCAGAGTCACTGAACATTGTTTTTCTTCAGCCTTAAAACTCATCCTGCTTCAGGAAAAAGCTTTACCCCTAAGAGCCAGGAAAGCTGTTTTTCAAGTTTATTAACTTAATAAAGAGTTTTGTTAATCTTCTTTATTGAATTTCCTACTGGTGTTTGTAAACTCACACTGCAACAGGGAAGAAAACATTATTCAAAAACCAAGGAAATATAAAACCTTAAGGAATCATCAGAAGATCTGACAGTCAGGCAGAACATCCTAAAACACTTTAACTCATTCCTTGATTGAATTACTTTCAAGCTGATTGGGCCCCTTAGGCTCTCAAATCCCAAGACATGGACTATGTATTACAACAAAACCAACACTTTCTGGTCAGTATTTGTAACTGTATGATTCAAGATCAATTCCAAGTATAAAATTTTCACACAAATCCTCAAGATGATGGTAAAATGAAAGAGCTGGAAAGAAAATTAGCCTCAGATGAAAGTTAGCAATTGTCTTGGCTTCTGGTTCCTTATGCTCTCCACAAAGTGAACTTCCATCCCATTAAGAGAGAAAATCTCAGTCCCAAGCTAAAAAAATAAAATAAGAAATAGATTTTTCTGAGGTTACACTGCCATCTATTGTTATTGCTATGGTTTGTTCACCTTTTTATGAAGCCTCATTTTACAGCTCTTCAAGTGAGTTTCCTAAAACAAAATATTCAATCCTAAATTGTTTGAATTAACTCCAGATCTAGTATTCTGCTTTCCCCAGCTTCAGAATTTTATTGCTTGTTGTTCCCAGTCTACATTTTGCAACATTTCCTTTTTTTTTTTTTTTTTTTTTACTTATTTACCCTAATTTCTAGTTTGTACAGTAAACAACTTCGTTTTACAGCTCATCTCCTTGTGTATACTCATGCACATTTTATGCTTAGATATAAATACTATGATGTTTTTAGAAAATGCCCAATTGTACTGTATAGGTTCATATATAGCCTCAATAAAATAATGCATCATTTCAACTTCCATAAACTGACTGAATTAAGGAAGACGTGTTATATTGCCAACACTTAGCTCCTGAGCCAGACCTGGAGTTGTGCCTCTTATGGAGCATTCTGGGGAAAAAAAAAAAATAAAAAAAAAAAAATGATCACAATGATCATTTAGTTTCAAGCCCCCCTGCTATGTGCAGGGTTGCCAACCATCAGACCAGGCTGCCCATCCCACCTGGCCTTCAATGCCTACAGGGATGGAGCATCTACAACCTCCTTGGGCAACCTGTTCCAGCGCATCACCACCCTCTGGATGAAAAACTTCATCCTAGTATCTAACCTAAACCTCCCTTATCTTAGTTTAAAACCATTCCCCGTTGTCCTGTCACTATCCACCATTGTAAACATCCTCCTCTTTGTATGCTCCCTTCAAGTACTGGAAGGCCACAATGAGGTCTTCCCAGAGCCTCCTCCAAGATAAACAAGCCCAGTTCCCTCAACCTTTCCTCACAGGAGAGGTGCTTCAGCCCTATGACCATCCTAGGGGGCCATCCTCTGGACCCACACCAAGAGCCCTGTGTCCTTTCTGTGCTTGACGCCCCAGGCCTGGATGCAGTACTCCAGATGGGGCCTCACAAGAGCTGAGTATAGGGGAACAATCACCTCCCTCTCCCTGCTGGACACCCCTTTCTTAATGCAGCCAAGAATGCAGTTAGCCTTCAAGACTGCAAGCACACGCTGCTGGCTCATATCTAGCTCCTTATCCACCAGGAACCTCAAGTCCATCTCTGCATGGCTGCTTTCAAGGAGATCTCCAAGTTTTTAGAAATACCTGAGATTGCCCCAACCCAAATGCAGCACCCTGTACTTTGCCTTATTGAACCTCATTAGGTTTTCATGGGCCCACTTCTCCAGCCTGTCCAGGTCCCTCTGGATGGCTTCCCTTCCTTCCAGTATATTGACCACACTGCTCAGCTTGGTGTCATCTGCATACTTACTGAGGGCACACTCAATGCCATCGTCTGTGTTGTTGATGAAGATGCTGAAGAGCATCGGTCCCAAGACCTACCCCTGGTCACACTGCTTGTGACCAGCCTACACCCTGACACAGAACCACTGATCACAACCTTTTGGCTATGTCCAGCCAGCAAATTCCTATTCCATCTGTATGGGAAACTTTTGATCACAGCCTGAACCTCTGATTAACCACCTGACACAAGCAATGCCTCAGCTGCAGGAGCACAGGGGAAGGTAATTCAGCTGTGCTACCAGAAGGGGTAGAGCTTGGTTCCACCTCTTCCAGATCTCATTTAAGGGCTGATTACCACTAAGGCAGGATCTCTTTCTTTGGAGATTGCTCCTGTGTAGAGTTTACTGTGAACCTTCAGCATTGGTGAGCATTTTTCATCTATCATAGGTTATCTTTCTATCATGATAATCTTTTGTATGAAACATCTGTTTAACCTCTGTTTACCTATTAACTGTATAACTGTACACCATTGTACAGTCCATCCTACAAATTCACACTTCTGCAATTTAGAAAGATGGATATGGTGAGGGACCATGTCAAGGGCTTTGCAGAAATCCAAGTAGATGACATCTATTACCCTTCCCCCATCCACCAAAGCCATTGCTCCAACATAGAATCCACCAGATTGGTCAGGCAAGATTTGCCCTTGGTGAAGCCATGCTGACTGTCTCAAATCACCATTTTGTCTTGTTTGTGCCTTAATACAATTTCTAGGAGGACCTGCTCCATGATCTTCCCAAGCACAGTGGTGAGGTTCACCAGCCTGTTGTTCCCTGGGTACTCCTATTTTTAAGAAAGGGGAAAAGGAAGAATGTTCCCCTTTTTCCAGTCACTGGGGACTTCACCAGACAGCCATAACTTTCTAAATGTGATGGAGAGCAGCTCAGCAACCACATCAGCCATTACTCTCAGATCCTTAGGATGGATATCATCCAGCCCCATGGACTTATACACGTTTAGTTTAATGAGGAGGACTCAGACTTGTTCCACCATTACAGTGGGACAGAAATCACTCCCCACACCCTCACCTAGAGGCTCATGGTCCTCGCAGATATTGGAAGCCTGGCCACCTGTGAAGACTGCAGCAAAGCCCTCATTGATTACCTATGCTTTTTCTGTCTGAGGAAGCCAGCTCCCCATTATCTTTCATCAGAGGGGAAACATGAAGAAACTTGAAAGGTCACCTGCTAGATAAGCGATATGAGATTTCAGATTTTCACCTAAAGGAACAATCTTCAGGTTGTCCGATGATCCTCAAAATATCTGTATCTTTGGCAGTGCTGAGCTATTGCAGAAACAGTCTGCCAGCGCCACTTGCCACTATGCTTTCAAGTACAACAGATCATGCTCTAAAGGTATGAATACCTTTGTTACTGGTACTCTTTCTCCATTTCAGGTGGAAAACAATAAATCAAGTGAAGACTGCTTATGATATTGAAACTAAGTAGAGATACACATGCTCACGCACCTTTATTATGATGAAAATACCAAAAGTAGGACCTCTAAATATCCTACTGGAAGAGATAATGGGGAGAAAAATGTATAACTAAGGGCTACTAATATGGCTAAAAGAGAATGAGTCACGATTGCTAGCAGCATAATTCTGCTATGCAAACATTTGCACATTAACTTTCATTTAGAATCGCTCATGTATAAATTTAGAGTGAGTATATTAATATTGATGTGTAAGCACCGAATATATGAAAAACAGGTGCAAAACTGGAACTGTTTCTGGCTTTCTTCAGTTACCGTTGTTTACTGGGTCACTGTTGAAGGCACACCACTTGCAGAAGCTAAAATACATAAAATAAGTTTAGATAAAAATGCAAACATTTTCATATTAGAAGTCAGTTTAACCATTTATGCCACAAGTAGAGCCACCAAGTAGCATACCCTGTTACTGAGACAGAATTTCCCTTTGCAAATGCAAAGTGTCCTTTCTTTGGCATTAGAAACCCTGCTGAATTGTTTTTACCTCTGGAATATTTTGTATGTAAAACTATCTAACACAAAAATGAACAGTTACTAAATAAATAAATAAGCAAAACCTGAGAGAATACGCATATTTTAAGATACAAGAAGAGATCTTGTTTGTTGATTTCATTTTTAAATTACAAACATTTTGTAGAAAAGAAAGAGTGGAAAGGAAGTACACATTTACTATTAAGGAGCTCTATGGTCCATCGCATCTTTCAAGTACCACTGGGGGAAAGTGAGAAGCAAAAACATCATTGCCTCCTTGGCACCACCCTGTGGGTCCATGGTATCCTTCTACGTATTGCTGTGCTCAGCTTTCCAAACGCATCTGGATGGGGATGACCTACGTGATAGAAGTGTAATAGATGGAAGAATTAATATTTTTAAATTTATTATTAATAATAATAATTCTTGGTTGTTTACCACCAGGATGATGATTACTCCTTAATTGGATGTGGCCCCATCTTTGCCTCAGAAAAGGGGGAAGATCTCTCAGGCCCTGTGTGCCCAGGCACATGCATGCAGCTGATATTTCAAATGGTTACAGCATGCTTAAGACCCCTTTTGAGGACTTAAGTGTTGTCGTTCCCTTCCCACTAGAAAAAACAACAAGTTTGGTTGGTATGTTGTAATACTTTCAGAGGTGTACTAACAATTTCACTCCACAGAGAGTGTGCTGGAAGCAGTAACTGCAATAACAGTTTTGAAGTGAGCGATTGCATTGTGCAAGCTCTTCTTCTAATGTGTTTTAAGTAATAAAGTTCAGTGCCAAAGGAACTTATTGGCAAGATGAGATCATTCAAGCATGAAAATCCATTTGAAAAATAATTACTTCAAGTCAGTCCTGTATACTCACTGAACGCTGTTAAATCCTTCTAGTTAACAAAATAACAAATGAGCAAACAAATCAGGCAGACAAGGGGGTGGGGGTGGGAACAATAAAAATGGAAGCATTTTGACAAAAACCCAATAGCAAAAACACAACAGGAAGTTGTTTTCTGCACAATTGGATGCAATGACATAGTGATTCAGGAGCTGGGAAATGATTCCTTCAGGCTTTATAACCGCTATAGTGGCTTTGGCTGTACTCTACAGAAGCCACCAGACACGTACACAAAGCAACTCTGTGCTGTACACACATGTCAAAATAAGCAGGAGTCGTGAGGCAGGAGTAATGGTGAGACAAAAATCCTCTGGCCCCATGTCTTTGTTTCCCCTGCAAGATTTGGTGAATGGCAAAATATATAATAATTTTGAAGATAATCTGAGTTCTGCCACAAAGTTGAATCTCCCTTGAGGACAGTATTTTTTCTTGTTGTATTTCCTTATTATAATCACTTCTGTTTATTCCTTCCCTTGACAGTTCCCAAATTCTTGCTCTTTGACATCACAGAGCAAACAAATGCACAGTCCTTGCAAATGAACCTGTGCAGTCTGTGGGGTAGAGGAGTACAGGGTCATGAATACATCAGAAAGCTGACTGGACCCTAGACCATCTTCTCCTCTGCACTGGGGCCATTGTCAGTGATTGAACATCCTTTGGAACAATCACAATTTTAACTGTAATCACTTCCTTGTAGCTTGCAACAAAAAGAAAGCCAAGGAGACCTATTTTCACTATATTTTTCTTTTAACTTCTCTGCAGTGATTTAACCCCCCCACCCACTTTTATCCTGGCTGTTGAAGGTTTGTTACAATCTCCTGCACCCCATCTCCCACATCTCACAATCTACTTTTCCTAATGACTTCTTCCATTTATTTTTCTAGCTCTTCCTACACACAAGATTAAAATTCCCCTCTGCAGCATTTATTAGCTTCTCTCGTTCTGCTTAGTGTGATGGCCCGAAAAGATGTACAAGTATATGTACTTAGGATATCTGAGTAAAGGTAATTAATATAAAGCACATTCTCATGTCATTTTCTAGACAGGGACTAGTTTTTATGAAGCACTGACCTCCAGGACCTCATTTCACAATATTATTTCCATCCTATCAGGTTGACAGGAGAGATAGCGATAGTGCATGCACATATCCTGGGCAACAAGCAACTCAGAGAACTGATATTTGCTGCCCACTGTTGACTTTACCTCAGAAGTCAAGTACTCCTATGCAAAACTGAACTAAAATAAATTACATCTGATGAATCGTGTTGTCAGCACAACTTCCTACAAAAATATTGGGAAAGTAATGCTATTTCAATATTTATAACTGTCACCTTGTTGAAATTCTAATATTAAGTTTTTGTATTTGAAATCCTAGATCCAAATTAGCTGTTCTTGGAGGGATGCTCTTGATGTTCTTTACTGCAACACCAATGTCTGCCTCAGACTCACTTGTACTTGGGAGCATCTTGCACCTCCAGTAATACAAAAGGGAAGAAACTGTGACACTGAAGCTGAAGGGTTGTGTTTGGGAAAGCCACATGGCAAAAAGGCTATTTAGGTCTTATGCACTACAGTTTGGGAATAAGTGGCTTAAACTACCCAAGCCTGCACAGCCAGTCCTTAAATTGTGTCTTCTAAAGATAGAAACAGAAAGGTCTGCTCTTTGCTAGTGTATCACACAGTATCACAGTATCACAGTATCATGCAAGTTGGAAGGGACCTTAGAGATCATCAAGTCCAACTCCTGGGATTCGAGCCTTCTGCGTAGCATAGTGGCACTTCTACCACTTGCACCACAGGGGGGATTTGAACCCGGGCCTCCAGTGTTGCAAGCGGCACTTCTACCACTGCGTCACTGGGGCACACAAACCTCAAATTCACTGTTTTCCTGTGGAATAAACTAAAATTAAATCCAAGTGCACTCACACACACAACAAACAAACAAAAAATCTCTAATAAGATTGGACTTAAATATAATCCTCTCAGGTTTAGACTATTATCAGTACAGTCGCATAGGACTGAAAGGGTTTTCTTGTGCTTCAGAACACATGATGTCATGCAGGACCCTTCATAAAGCATCCCTCAAAATCTCAAGGAAGATTTTCATGGAGCGAAGTTCAGACTGGGACACCATCCATATCCACTCCACAGTCTGATTTCTGTTGGACTTCACAGTGCAGGTTTTTCTGGGATGCCACAGGAGCCTCCACCATATCCAAGGGACTCACAGTCAGCAGCTCCTTCCAGCTTACCTGTTCCCTGCCCTAGCTGTGGTGAGGTGTAGCAACCAGACCCAGTTTAGGCAGGAGCCACCTGAGCTACCAGCAACAGCTGCTCCTCCTGCAGATGAACCTCAGAGCAGGCTGCTCAGCCTCTGGACATGTGTTACAGAAGCCTTCAAGTCCCAGTCCACTCACTAAGTGCTTTCCCATTGTTACTTTGGTGATAGACTGCCAGCTCCTGTTCAGTTCTCACCTCCCACCTCCCAACCCCCTTTTCCATTAGCAGTATCACTCAGCTGCAGCACCACTGTGAGCTATTTAGATTTGAATACTTTATCTTCAACTTTCAGCCTTCGGTTTCAGGGTCCTTTAAGTATTATCAAATGTAATGCAGGTGTGTACTTATGCATGTGCATTTATATGTGTGTATACATACACACATACATTATGGTAAAACTGAAAGTGCAGAAAAGGGAAAATAGTAAATATTATATTTTCCCATTGCAAATCCACTTCTACTGTATAATTTGTAATATTTAGGATTGAGAACTATCAACAAAGAGTTGAAAATTCAGTTTATTACACTACCTTGCATTAGCTCAAAATCCAGTCCTTTCATTTCAAGGCTTTCTTCAGATGAAGCAACAGGTAATTATTCCACTGATTTTATTTTCTTGAGGAAGATAGCTTCATTCTTCCAGATCCTTCATTTGAAATCTATGAGTCTTGATTCTGCTCTTCAACAGACTAATTTACAACATGGATTTATTTTTGTTCTTGATAACCATGACTGGTTTACTTTTGAATAAATTGCTTGTGCCTAGTAAATAAAGAGAGGACATTTTAGAAGCAGTCCACGTGTTAGAAGACAGCTATATGTCAGCTTTCATTTTCTGTTATAGTTTAAACTTCCCCTTCCCTCAATCTGAAATGGTACATTTCTAACCAAAAGAATACCATGCCCCCCCTTATCCTCTCAGATTACTCAAAACACCCAGCTCCTGAGATGACATTTTAATGTGTCGGTGACAGTTCTGAGTCAGATTTTTGGCCCAAAAGCCAATTGGGATTGAGAGGCTTTTTGATTAACTGCTCTTTCCTTTGAAAATCCTGCAAAGAGTAATTCAGAGAACATCACTTAAACTAATGGATTACAACAGATATTTTACATGGGTCATAAACAGACATCCTTGCATGTAGATGCTGTCATTTGTCTCTATTTTAGAGTGAAGTGGAGCACTTCTGAGAACTTCTGTGTCATACTCTGTTTTCAGATTATTTTTTTTCTTGTGAGTACAGGGAAAGAGAAGTTATGCTTAAAAGAAATAATTTAATCCAGTCCTAAAATACAAGACACTCTTTCTTCATCCTCAATTTTGATAATATACCCCCAAACCTTTAAACACCATCATCTTCAACTCAGGTTGGTAGTAAATAAAACAAATTTGCTTACAGTAATTCCCAAGGTGACATAACATTTAACTGAGTCTGGAGGGCTCACCACTATTGGTGCTCATTGCTGACCTTGCTGAAAGCACAGGTCTTCCCCCACCTGACATTAGGAGCATAAGTCCCAGGCAGTAGCAGTAGGGAGACAGGGAATTTGTAGGGCTTTGCATCGCCTTGTGTAAATCCTTCAAGAAAGACAGCAAAGGCTGTCTTCAGCCTGCTGTTGAAAAGGGCAAATAATGGAAAATTAGCAATGGAGCAATGTTTCTGGTTACTTACCAAGGATAGGAGAGATTAAATAAGTTCATTTTATACAGGCAACAGCCACTCTAAGCTGGGTTTAAAACCATGGACTGATGATGAAGGGCTTGGCTCAGTAGACTAGAGCAAAGTTTGTTCAGTGAAGGCACAAATGAGTTCTGTGAAGACAGATCCTTGTTAATGAGGAGTTACTTTTCCTGCTAGTGGCATAAAACTAGAAGTGGTAAGATGCAGATATAATTAAGTTTTATCTCTTGTGAACTCAAACATGCGGGGTTTCCCATAATCACAAACAGGCTAGTGATCAAGGGGCATTTGTGCTGCAATTAATGCTCTCTCCCATTTTTCTAAGGTACATCCTGGGTTTGCAGCCCAAGCCAGAGATATGATGGCTGCAAGGCCTCACCCTGAAAAAGATGCCAAAACTATCACCAGCTGCATTTGCTTTTCCATTAAAAGTTTCTTGTTCTTTTAAGTTTTTTCAAGATCAATCATCTTAGATCGGCATATTTAAATAACTGCCTGCAATACTCCGTTGAAGTGTAAAATATTCTTTTGAGGCATTTTTAAGATTAGTAGGTAATTATTGTAAATTGAGCTTTAAAGTCTTTGTAATAAGCTGCAGTTTCTCCAGATTTGAAATGAATGGAAATATGAAGAAAAGAGCAATTATGGGATCAGCTGAAAACTTTCAGATCCCACCTAACTACTTAGTAATGCAGGAATCTTCATCTATTTCAGATATTAATGATAAAGATATGTGTGCAAATCAACTTTTTAACTAATGAAGTGTATGCATCCCTGTATGGGAAACTGTGGATCACAGCCTGAACCTCTGATTGACCATCTGAGGCAAGCAACGGGTCAGTTGAGGGAGCACAGGTGAAGGTAATTCAGCTGTGCTCCTGGAAGGGGTGGAGCTTGGCTCCACCTCTCCTAGATCTCATTTAAGGATCTCTTTCTGAACATCACTCCTGTGTGGAGTTTTGGAGTGATCCTTGGCATCAGTGAGCATCTTACTGCAAGCCTCAACATTGATGAGCATTTGTTGTTTATCTTCCTTTCTGCATAACCTCTGGTTATCTGTCAACTTGACATTTGTACTGTACATTTGTGCTGTATAGTTGCAACTATACAGTCCCTAAGTCTTAAGAAGATCTGGGAGCAAAAAATAAATGTGCAGCAATACATACTTGCCATTTGTGATAACAAATACACCCATATAAAACCCACCTAAAACTTCAGAAAATATGAACTGTTATTTTATTAAATTACATACCAGCTTTATCAAATACACATTTTACATATTAATTTCTCAGTGACATTTTAAAGGAACATAACAGCTATATTGATTTTTAAAGGCTTTAAATTAATAAAAATAAGCAGTTACCTATAGTTCATACTTATAGTTCATACCTTATTTTCAGCTGCAAGCTTGGTGCTGTAGATGGCACTGTAGGCCCAGAAAAGAAATCATTCTCCTTCAGCATGATAATGTTTAGTTGATCCCCTTCATTCCCAGACCATGAGTTCAATTAATGATTTAAGTCATTAAAACGTGCAATAGCAGTGACAATGCTTATCTAAAAAATAATTTATTTTGGTTTTATGACAAACAGTGCTACATTAGGCATTTAATTAGTACTGTGTATTTAATTATTTTTAAGTAAGTATGGAGTTCCACGCATGTTTTGAAAGGTTAAAAAAAATTTTTAGCTTCCTAGGATTTTAACCTTCTGGACAACCTAGACCTTCATAGAAATATCCTAATAAAAAGCAAGCAATAATTACCTCCATGTATTTGGAGGGAGAGTAGATGTAGCAGTAGTTTAAATAAAAAGGCTACTTGATGTGTCTTGCGTGTAGGCAGAAAATCATAGCATACAACAGTAGTTACTTAAGATGGAAGAGAGAGGGAGTAAGAGCCTTCCTCTCCCTCCATGCAGAGTACTCTTTGCGTGCTCCTCTCTCATGCTCCAGGAAGAATGGTTGTCCGTTTTGTGTCCTCTTTGGCTATTTTCAGCATTGTCCTCACTTCAGCATATGTACATAGGTGGATAAAGTATCACATTAATGAGACCCTATTCTCTTCCAATCTTCAGGCACTGTTGTTTTTATAGCTTTGCTTTTTTTGGTGTTTTTTTCTACATGTTTCTCATGTAGTTGATTCATAATGATGTGGGCTCATGTGAGGCTCTAGCTTGCCACTCCATATGTGAAATGAGATCTGAGGAAACTAAGATCCAGAGAAAAGAATAAGAGTTTGCATTCTGTCAGCCTATTATCTAGAGTACAGCACAGGCTGAAGAAATCACATTGAAGAAAGGAAAAAAAGCCACAAACACACAAGCAGTAAATGCATTTACGTGGATGCAGCTCTTCCAAGAAGCACAATGATCCGATAAACTCACACTCTGCACATGAATGAAGGAGATTATAACATATCCCCAAAGGTACAAAGTTCCTTGTTGCTTTATGAAAGAGTTACACTTTAATGAAAAGCAGCTAACATCACTGGCAATACTTAGAAGCAAGGATGTTCAAGGGAAAAGATGTGAAGGCAGTTGCAGCCAGTCTTTGATTCTACGATCTTGCAGGAAGGCAACCACTACATTAGAAGAAGCATTTTCTACAAATTAGCACACAAGAAACTCTATTACCTCAACAGCTGGTATAACTACAGACCAAAAATTAAGCTTAAGGGGGTAGCACATGCTCTTCATTCAAACCATCTTACAAGAAGCTATTCCTCAACCACACAGCTTTGTAAGGTGAGGATGCATACTGAAGTTCCCAAGAACCCTGATAGAACTTGATAACCCCAACCACGCTTACCTGGGTGCCTCTAGCCTTGGCCATGGCCCCAGGGCAATAGTTAAGTTCAGGCTGGGAGCTCTTTCTAATTTCCTAAGCCACAGGTATAGTTTTCCCTAGTACTCCCTCCTGCTTTTCTTGATTAGCTGTTTGATTTCCCTGACTTATTTTCACACTCTGGTATTCAGTGAGGTGCTAGTAAAGTCTGCCAATTCTGTCCTCCTTCCTACCCTGCTGTGGGGCTGTGCTTTGTTAGTGAGACCTTTGTTTCATGGCTGTCTCAGCTCCCAGCTTGCTCTTTCCTTCGAAGTAGCCTCACTCTTACTTTTGACCACGTTCTTGTTGTTCATGCTGTTGCCCCATTTTTTGTGGGGTTGTGAGTCCAGGGATTGTTCATTCACATAGGGGTGAGACAGGGACAAGTTTAGAAAGCTGGTACTACAGATGAGCTCTCAGCGTTCGAATTAGTCTATTGTAGATCAATTTGGATGTGAATTGAGGTCTCTAGCAACCTCCCTTTCCAAATCTGTTGCTTCACATGCTCTGATCATGAAGCTTGTGCGACTGGCTTCCACTGTGTAGATGATGCATGGGGTTCTAGAGGGGAGGTTCTGCAACCCTTAGTTGTGGCTGTTGCTGTGGTTCTCTATGTACTGTGCTTAAAAGAGACTCTGAAATGCCCCTTCCCCAGATAGCCACATAATGCCAATTCCTCATTCTTCATGCAACTCCATAATTTATGGGTCTGTAGCATTACCCAATGCCAGAAATCTGCCACTGCTTTCTCGCTTAACACAAGGCATAGTGTTTCATGGGCTGGTACTGAACTGAACTGAGAACTTTGCCTATTGAGTGCCAGATGATAAAAAGTTAGGTGAAATCTGCAAATACTGTGAGGTATCCCACTTGGCTGGCAGCAAAGCTATATGAGGCTGCAGATCAGAACAGAAATGTGCTGTGCATGGGGGCATAGGGGAATTGGCTTATCATTTCACTGTAACACATATTTCTGGAAGATGTCAGTCAAAGAAAATA
This sequence comes from Excalfactoria chinensis, assembly GCF_039878825.1. NCBI lineage: Eukaryota > Metazoa > Chordata > Aves > Galliformes > Phasianidae > Excalfactoria > Excalfactoria chinensis. The sequence continues at coordinate 63,253,718 of NC_092826.1, read as the reverse complement.
CTGCAGTGTTGTTTTTCATTATTTCTTTAATTGGAAAAGGTTGAGATGTAGAGCTGCTCGCTCCCACACATGAAGAACAAAGACTTAAGGAAAAGGAGGGGGACATAAAAAATGGGAAAGGCAGAAGAATGTAAAAATTGAGCTTACATCAATATTTTAAAGTATGGAAAAAGGTAGTAAAGCAAATACTAGTTTTCTTCATTACATTCCTGGTGGTTTATGACTGTTAAGTTTCAGTTAATTAACATACCTAAGCAACGATGTAATGTAAATACATTGTTAGTCTTTTAAGTAACATGTTGAAATTACAAACAAGAAAGTTGCTAATATTTGTGCAGCTAAGTTTATTTTATCCAAACGGTGTACATATTTATTATACCCTTGTACCTTGAGAGCAGTGAATTCTCACATATCTACTGACTAATTCTGAGTGGCATGGGAGGATTAATTTTCTGGCAGTGGCAATCTGGAACACCAAATTTATTAGGTAATGTCAGTGCTAATATTTCTCGTACCCTTTACCCCACGATAATTAATTGCAATGCTAACTTGACCTAATAGCACAGTTGCAAATGCTAGTCGGGATATTCCACAGATTTTTCTTCCAGGACTCAAATACTTGTGGTTTTCTTCAGAACGTCCTGGAACAAACATTTGTGGCATGTCTAGACCAGCACTTAGTGCTGAATTCAGTTAACTCAAGTTAATTGGTAATCAATTAACTGGAGGTAAAATAGGACGAAAACCTCTCCCCTTGACGTATTCAAATCCAGCAGGCAAAAAGAACTGAAAAAAAAAAACCTGCAGGCTGACTCTGCATGATCCTCTTATTTTCTGTTTAAGGTAGATTGAAAAATGTTAGCATTTAAAAGTCAGCAGGAAAAAAGCCTATTTGTACTGAAGCCCTGCATCTGTCTGTGAATGCAGCGTGTGTCTGAAGAGTAACTGTCTCCACTTACAGTGATCTCCAGGGTATATAACCAAAGCTTTTGTACAACCAGTCTGCAAGCGATGAGGGGAAGCAGAGCAGTAGAGATGAGTAGTGGAGATGCAGCTGTGTCCAAATGCATATTGTGGTGGCTGGAGCTGCATGCTGAGGGCAGCATATGGCATCCTGGTCAAAAGCCTCTTCCCCTGCACGAGGTGACCGCAGCATCAGCCATCACAGAGGGGGCACCATGGGCAGTCAGGTGGCTGCTGTTGGAGCTGAATAGCTGCAAACAAGGCTCAAAGTTCTTACTGGCAATAGCTCCCAACACTTGTGCTGTCAGTGGTTATTCAGGCAAAACATCCTCCAGAATGTGAGGTCTTTGGCCCTGTTCCCCTGAGGATGATGGCTGGGCAAATAGTGCATTTATTACAGCAACTGCCATCACATTTTCTTTTAAAATACTGCATTTCTGCCCAGGATCCAGTTGGATGTTCCCTCAAAGGATCTGTAGCTTTTGCAAAAGATATGCAGTGCTAGTTTTCTGATCTGGAAATGATTGTGCTTCAGTAGTATTTTTGTTTATGTTTACAAGGTCTGCCAAGAAACTAAATCTTTATTTCATCTCTCTAAAAATGAGGCGATCTAATCCTCTTGCTACCTATCGATCTTGCAGAAAATGCTAATCTGAGGTCTGTGTTCGCATAATCTGCAGCAGTGCACTTTACATGGTATATACACAAATGTAATGTCACTGCAGACCCACTGACAGAAGGGTTTTGTTGTTTTTGTTTTTAAGATAAAACCAGTCCTTTCAACACAAGTGGAATAACCACACTGCTGTCCATCTCCTCAACAGTGCTACAGCTGCTTACACAAGGACCTACTTGTGCTGCTGCAAAGAATTTGTTTCAAAAACAGAAACATGCAAACAACCACTTACATAATAATTGAATCTCTAGAATTTTCCATTTGAAATGCTACCCAATGTATTCTAACCACTAAAATCTGTTCTCCAATCACTTGGCAGGGTATAAAATCAAACCAAGGTTTACAAAGAGAGACAAAGAACTGTATCCAGCATTCAGAAGAATGCTCTGTGTGTTTCCATATTTGAACTACACGCCACAGGTACAGTTTTATTCTTTGATAACCAAAACATGTTTCAGACTCAGGAAGAAGTGGTTGAAGCTCAGCCTGTGTTAGTTCTTTGTTGGCAAACTTGAAGTGAGCCGTGGTATAACACAGTCATTTCTCATGCATCACCCATCTGCCAAACCTCACGTTGTTATTTTGTTAATGTATTCATTTTTGTTTTTCTCTCTGCGTGAAGAGAGACGGAGCTGCCTTGATGCTCATTTTTGAACCCTCTGGATTCTTCAACTACTTTTCAGTTATCTGCAATAAGAGTTTCTAACAGCTAAGACTGTCAAAGGCTGAGCTTAAGCTCCCAGAACTATATTTAGGCACTTCAACAGGTGGCCTGATGTATGAAAGTGCTCAGCCTGCAAGCTTCTGCTCAGCTACTTAAACACTGAAATCCACAGACCAGCTGAGAGGTCAGGCCTGGAAATACCCAGTTGTGTGCTAAGTGCCTGAATATGTTCACTGGAACATGGGATCAAGTCTTTCTTTTTAGTTGTTTTGTTGTTAATTTTTTAAATTCTCTTTCCACTTTTAAATTACAAATGGCTTTTCCTAGGTAATGTTTTTTTCTCTCCATTGTCATAGAAAAGCTGTTGTCTGATATCCCTGATCAGTTCTGTCTTAACTCATGCAAAGGTCAGTTCAGTTCAGCAGCCAGAGCTCACGTTTAATGGAGAGACAGCAGCTAATTTCATCTTTCCATTTAAAGATAGATGCTAAAATTCAGTGACGATTACTTGTTAGTTAGTGTTTCATAAGCAAAAGATAAACTATGCACTATTCTCCTTTTGTGCAAAACAGTACTGCCATATGGAAATAGCTTGTGGACCACTGCACAGTTTCCAGGCAGGTTCTGAAGTCTGAGCATCTACTTCACAAAAAAAAAGACATCTGATAAAAAAGAACACCTTGATCTTTCTGTGAAGGTCGCATGTGGTGTGATCAATAATCCATTTGGCAATGACATCCCTATGAAATGTTTCGGTGTTGATGGAATGTTATATTTTAGTGACTTAAATGTTCTTTATAAAACAGAAAAAAAAAGAAAAATTCTTGCAGAATTCCTGGGTGTTTGAATGCATCTGATTTTAACTGTAAAATGTTTTGCTTGTGAATGTTACTTGTAAAATTGCTTTTTAATACATAATACAGCTGTTGAAAATTTAGTGATCTTTTGGTATGTGTAAATTTAAGTCATTGTAACTCCTAGACAAAAGCTAAATACTGCTTTATCCAAAGTTCTTAGATGTGGCCATTGCTTGGATGAGAAACTCCCTTGTTTGGTCTAGAGGCAGACTCGAATGTGGACTGATCCAGTGCACAATCGCGCTGCCCAGATTCTGAAATTTCATGAACATCTGACTTTTCCTGTAGTGAATAATTAAATAAATGAGCCTAATGTTCCCCGCCTGTGTTGATTTTGGCTCATTAATCGTGTGTGCGATCCCATGACCTGTACTTCATGCTCCGCATTCACTGCACAGAGCAATCCCCTCCCCAGCACCACGTTGCTGCTCCCTGGGAATGGGCAGCTTTGTTCTCTGCCACTGAGCAAACATGGCAGTTATACTGTTGGTAGTTTAACACCCCTCGGCAAGCAGGCTCAGGATTAGGCCTTCTGTTTATAAGACTAGGTTTAAAGCCAGTTTTTCTTCTCTGCTTAATCCAGATTAATAAGAGATTAGAATTTTGTGTCATTCCTTATTAACTATAAAACCCATCAGGATATATTGCTTGCTGCGTGATTTCACAGATGCTGCAACAATACTCTGATCATCAACCTGGATAGAAAGATTTTATAATTGAGTGCAATGAATTCTTAAACTGTTTTAACACAATGTATCTGTTCTATAGTTTTAAAATTCAGTTGACAATTTGACTCCATTTTAAGAATTACCAGTTGCATTTAACCACGTAAGGCAAGCATAAGAATTTGTTGGCCATAAATCATAACTACCTGTGTCAGAATAAAAATGTATATCCATACGTCGATGTTACTGTTGTTGCTGCTGCATTTCTCTAAGGTGAACATTAAAGCTGTTTTTTGCTTTGCTTGAGCTTTGTAACAGTGTAACCCTTACAAGAATTTCACAACCTGACAGGTGTTTTTTTTTTCTTTTGGTGCTGAATTCTGATGTCATGCAATCCGATTGCAAATTTCTCTTGGGCATGAGGCTGAGATTGTGCTGTAAAAAATGAAAGTGAATCTGTTCCCTTTTTAATACCGTAGAGTCATATTCAAGCTTTTTATTTTCCAGTCATGCCTGAGATTGGAAGGAATATGAACACATCAAGGAAAGTACTCCAAACTGGATTTGACTACAGCCCTAAAGATGGACTAATCTGAATACCACAGAACAAAACATTGGGTAGCGTTGCAGGTAGGAATGTCAGTCTCACCACTGAGAAGAAAACAGGCTGTATAACATTAGGAGTTTATCTGCTGTACGCCCTGCCGTGATTTCTGTGGGACTGGTCCTTCACAGATTTTAACTGTTGCTGTGGTGTCTGCTACATAGTCTGTTCATGTTATGAGGAGGACAGAAAGAAGGGAAAGATGCCTGTGATATCTCAAGGATGTTTTCATCAAAGAAGATGCCCAGATTCAGTCTAGTTCAAAGAGCTAAGAAGGACAGTCAGTGATTCTGCACACTGAACTGATGAATCCCAACAGTTTCTTATCAGACATCTGACCTGCTTTCCTCTCTGGCAATGCACTAATTCATGTTAAATCTGTATATGGTGCAAAGTGTCATATTTCATTATCTGGGTAAGCCCCGGGATGGGCAGAGTGCAGCAGCATGCAGTGCTGGGGGAGTGGGGATGCAGGGGCAGCCTTCACTGCTAATGCAGAACTGAGAACAAGCAGCTTCATCTTGGCTGAGTCTATCCGCCAAACTCACGAATGCTGCTGGGAACCAGAACTTTCCCCCTCTTTCTCTAGTTCCCAGCTGAGCTTCAGTTCTCTGTGTTTCTCTCTAACAGGAAAGCTGCCTGCTTTCCTCCCCTGCCATCTGTGCTCCATCCGTATTCTCACATGAGACTTACTGTAGCTGCAGCCTCATTAACTTTCAGTGCTTGCAGCCTAACAAGACTTAACTTGGGGGCTTGAAAGGAGAGGTAGGGCAAGGTCAAGTTCTGAATCTTGATTAAATGGTTTAGTAGGAGCTGCCCAATCTATTTGAACATAGAAGCCTTGAGCAAAATTTCCCTTTGCTATCTCTTATCTCAGGAGAGATCTGCAGGTTATTTGCCCTGTTCCAACCGTTCAGCAGTTAGAGGGGAAAAACCAAACCTAAAAGCTTTCCTACAGATAACACTGAGAAGTACCTTTGTACAGTGAAACAATAGCTAGCAGAGGGCAGCATTCTGATGGAAATGAGATCATTCAGTCAGGGGATGCTCACAATATTAATGGTATGTAATTTCACAAAATATTTTGTAATGTTCAATTATGTAGCGTTTCATGATGAGGATAAAATGTCCAGTATCTTCCTAATTTAGAAAGGAAGAAACCATGTTACACTGAAGTACAGATTTTGATGCCTTCTGACTTAGCAGTTCTAGTGATAAATTTATACCGGTTATACCACAAGCTGAAGAAACGTATTCTTTGGCCTAATTAAAAATTCTGCAACTGTAAAATAACCACCAGACATTATTTTCCAACATGAAAGTGCACATGAAATGCTCAAGTGAGTCTGATTTTGCTATCAGTCTTGCTTATTAGGAGATGAGCTTTGGCATCACTGATCCTACAGGCACTGCACCTGTGTTTAGTTCAGGGCCTGTGTACATCACTGGGATATAAAACCTCTTCCATTAAGATAAAAATGGCTCCAAGTTTGGACCCAGAGTTTATAAAAAGTTTTCTAACAGACTCTGAGAAGAAAAGTCTGCCCTAGGGAAGAACTGCAGCGAGTTCTTGGAGAAGAGCCTGCTTGCTGGGACCAGCTGGCGCTACAGAGCCATCTTAGAACACTGTTGGAGACATGAAGTCCTTTTCCATCTTTACCTTGCACAATGCAAGGAGAGGGACAAGCAAACTCTCTACAGGGTTCCTGCACATTTCTGTTTACCATTTAGTGGAATTCCAAAAAACTAAGCTGAAGGGTAAAACTAAAAGGCAAGCTTCTTAGTGGCTGGTGTCAACTGGCACAGGTCCAGGGATGGAGCCTGCAAGCTCAAACCAGCAGAACAGGTTTCTGTCCTGCTGGAGTACCTGGGGATGCCTTCGTGTTTTTTCAAGGAAAGAGGAATGGGAATTTTCTGAGCCGAAAGCAAGAAATATAAGCTATGGCCTCAGCAGATTTTAAATCGGCAAAACAGAAAACAGCTCACTGGTCCAAAGGCAACACGATTCTTGTCCCATTCAGCTCTCAAGCACCAGATGTTAACCAAGAATCCTAGTAAGGAATTTTTTTTGCAAGTCATCAAAAGCTGATATTCAAAATGACAACCTTAATCCCAAGAGATGTTTAATTATTCCCATAAACATTGGATGTGCATGAGCTCTCTGTTTGCCTGTGCATACAAATACGTATGATCAAATTTACATGCACATCAACTTACACAAGTGACATGAAGTAAGGCTCATCTTTATGACAAATTATCTGGGAACCTTAAAATACACTTTGTGTATCTGCTATACATTGGAAAAGTCAGTAAGGTACACTTTCTTATTAGGTTCTGTATTTGCTTGCCAATTCCAGGAAAATGTTTTACTGTGAAGAGTTAGATGAGAGTCCATATCTGTGTATGTTAGGGGTCTGAAAGGTAAGAAATTTATAAATAAAAATAATTGGATGAATAAAGATTTGGATGAAAACTAATTCAGAAAAGAGTACAGTGGTTTTATTCTACTTTTGCTCTTATATTTCTCTATCTAATTCTCATTATTCCACTCTCAAAAATATAGCTCAGAAAGGTTATTCAGAAATAGATAAAAAACACAGGGGACTGTAAAACCTCCATATGAAGAGAGGAAGAATGTATTAGACATATTCATATTACAGAGGAAGTGAATAAAAATGAAGATGATAGAACTACTTAAAACAATGAATGCTGTGGAAAGGAATGTTTTTGAGTATTAATATCTATGTAGCAGCCTTGTAGTACAAGTTTTCAAGAAAAGTGAAAATAGGAATTCCAAATGAAAGGAAATACTTTAAAACGGTATATTTAGTCTGTTGAATTCATTGCTATGAAATGGTCATGAGGTCAGGTATATGTCAGCATTCAAAAATGGAGAGAGTGTGAACAATGAGAAGAATATCTGAACTCAGAAATGTATATTAAAGAAAAAAATGTACAACTAAAGAAGTATGGAGTATACAAAAGCATCTGCTAAATAACGATTATCATAACATTTTTATTACAAATTACCTTGCAGTTTCTTATGATGAAGTCTCTTGATCTTCACTCTGAGACTGCTAACATGGGTAACTAACCAATATTCTTCTGATGTAACTGCCCTCCCATATTGTTTATAACCTTGTTTATAGCCTTTACAAAATTAGTAACGAGAAATTTTGCATTGAGAGTGTTTATATCAGCATAGGAGTTTTTACGTCAAGATAAATAATTCTGGATAATCTCAAGTCACTTTACATGTTTATATAAACTGATATGAACACTCCCCGTTTCCTCAAACTACAAATATTTATTCTTGGTCAGAGCTGGAAATACACTTGTTGGATGTGTACATGCTGACTGGGGAAAATACATTTTCAGTAATACGTTAATTACCTGCTAACTGACATGAAGTGCAAAAGTCTGACCATGAAGACAAGTTTTAAATCCCATAGAAGCTCATTTGGTTGACATAATGACTGATAAACTATCAAGCACACGTCCAAGCCTCCATCCTCTTTTCCCATAAACACTTTTCACTTGAAGCTTGTTTACTTTAACCTTCGTATTTTTCTAGATCAATTTGTGTTGAGAAAGCAGATACCTATTATAAAATGGCAGGTATTTTTTTTCTCCTCCAAGGTTTATTTCATGGAAGTCACCAAAACAAAACTCAGCACCATATTACTTTTGAGATATGAAGAGATGTGATAACAAGTATTTATTCAGTAGGATAGTGTTGATGATAAGATAAAAATTAGAGCTAATTTCAGACACTTGAATTTCAAAAAAATGTCCAGTTTCCTTTAGGGAAAAACTATTTTTATTTATATTATAATATAATAAAAATTAGGTATTAAGAGTCTTTCAGAAGTTCTCAGTTATATTCATGTGCTAGCAAATGGCTGCCACATTCCTTGCTGTTGGCTGTTGAACATCCTTCTTGTTTGTGTCCAGTCTGATGTAAACTAAAAACAAAAACAACACAAAATGGCTACAGAATCTCTGTACCATTTCCTTCTTTCCTTCCTCTTGTTAGTCCTTTAATAACAGAAAATTTCTGTACACAGGTATGAAACACGAGCTTTCTTGGCTTAGAACAAAATTCTTTTAAAGAAAGTTAAAGGAAAGTGGCACAGATTCCATCTGAAAATGCCGTTTCTTTATAATATAAGACCACATACACCAATTGATACAGACATTGATAGACTCTTCCCATTCTCCAAGAAAGACTATGAGCTGAATCTTATGGTAAGATCTTGTACTGGCAAGATACCATTATCTTTGAGAAAATAAATGTGAATTTGTATAGTAATTCAAAAGTGAAAAAAACCTCTTCAAGCAATTCTCACTGCTTTTATGTTTTTTTGGGGTTGGTTTGTGTTATTGTTGTTCTGTTTGTTTTGTCTCATCTTTCATTTTCTTACTTTATTCTCTCCTTTAAAATGGGTGAGTGGGATAATCTTTGCCCTACTGAAACATAACTTCCAACCTTCATTGTTGAGTCAAAAAATCATTTCTAGTAGCGCTATCAGCTGATTGCACTGTGCAATGAGGAAATAAGATTGTATTTTTGTTTTGTTTTGTTTTTGTTTTGGGTCCATCCAGAATTTACTTAACCAATATAGACAATTGGTCCAACATAGTCTCCTCTTTCTTCTGGAAGTAGGCTTTGTCTCATGTCCTCTCCAAGTTCTGCTAACTCCTGTAACCACTCTGCTGTTACACTTCAGCATGCAATGTGCATCACAGAAAGATGTGAAAAATGAAGAAAGACTTGTCTGTCTACAACTTTCCCTAAAATGAACTTCTCAAAATGCAACAGCTTCTCAACTTAGAAGCCAAATTGTATTACAAGTACATGATAATATATTTTCAGTAAGATCAAAGTGAAGAAATGCTTATAGCCACTTCTTTCAGCTATGTTCTCTCAGTGTGGAACCAGCCCTTATTCTTGGTTTTATAAGCAGTCAATTCAATGACTGTCTGAGATGCAGCAGTCTCCACAGATTCCACTCTGCTTCCCAGCAGGTTTTCTTTCCAGCACTTCAGCATCTTAATTCAGTAATCCTTCCATCTAAGCATGGTCTGCAGGAACTGATGTCCTCCTGTGACCCTGACCATACTGTTCAAGCTGTGCAACCTCATCCTCAACAGCCACTCACAGAAAAATAAGTCTTCTTATTCTTTTGAGGAAGGATAATTAAAAATGGATAGGAAATCTATAAAGAACACAGCATAGTGATGAAAGAGGAGGACTTGGATCTGTAGTTTGAGTAGATTGTCTGATTTTAATGGCCAGCTCTGAAGAACAGTCATCATTCAAAAATTCCATGTGGTTCTGGCCCTGTTGCATCACAAATAGTAAAAGATTTTGCAAACCCAAATAGGTCCTTGGGGTTGCTTGTTTGTCGCCATTGTGTCTCACCTATGTCCTAAAGACACCTTAGCCACCTTTGTGGCCTCATTGACATCCATTGGCTTGAGAGCTTGAGCAGTTATAATTATTTGGAACTTGCTGAAGCATAGTTGGTTCTTGGTTTGAGGTTAATGAATAAGGGAATGAAACATTCACTTCAGAATTAGAGAAATGGCTCTAAGCACGAATATATATGTTTACACAGATGCAAAACAGATTATTTTCAGAATAAATTTTACTTTACAGCTTCATATGTTATGTCTTTTCTTTCTGAAAAGGAAACAGGACTGAGTAGCAGAGAAGTGCAGTTTCTGTAAGCTCATCTTCTCACTTGCTAAGGAGTTAAAAGGTGAATTAATCCAACATTCTGAAAAATCAGGTAAGAGGACCTCATAGTTAACCCCTGTAAATGGCTCCACAGTAAAATGTGAATGCAATGCTAAGATCAGTTACGATGACTTTTTCAGAGTCTCACTGCATGTTTCCTTCTTTTCTGCACAGCCTGATGTTATTTGCAGAATATCCATCCAACCTAAGCTGAGATCGCTGGCAGCTGCACTTTTGACTTGAAGTGCTCTTAAAGGTTTCAAGCTCTAGTCACGGGCAGCCAGGGCTTGAACAGGCAGCAGTAGTGGTTACTTTTGACTTAGTCTCCATTTCATCTAGTAACACTCCATCCATAAAATGAGGGTGAAATTACTTCTTTCCTGCTATGAAAACATATAGATAAATAGTTGTGAAGCTTTCATCTGTCATACCGGAGGGAAGCTCTTGAAGAAATATGCTTTGTCATCAGAGCAGGGTTTAAACAGCATGCAAAGGATAAGGCAGGGAAAGGCCTTGAGCATGAAACAGTGAAGGTGAAATAAAATGTCTGTGCACACGACTTAATACCCCTTGCCTGTGGACTAGAGGAGCTAAGAGTCCTGTGATAGTGCTGTAGTGAGTGGCACCATGCTTGTAATGGGCCCATCACATAAACCTCACTATTCCACCATTTATCAGTGGCAGTATCTTCCAAAGCTGCTTACCTAATGGGAAAGATGTACACAGAAGACCAGGAATTCTGTGGGAACGCTGTCAGAACATCCATCATGTTATTTCCCAGGCAGTATGATCTGCATTAAAGTACAGCAGTTGTTTCTCACCAATTTGTGCAGGATTTTCAGACACCTATGATCTAGTGATTTTGGAATTACATGTCTTGAACTCACCTTCACCAGCAATGGACAGTACTAGCAACTATTATCAGCCTAGAGTATTACTTTATTTATCAGCCAGCCACCAAATGGAAATAATTTTCAGTAGCAACCTGCTGAATTTGCACGTGTGATGCAGCAGTTAAATCACCACTGACAATCATCTGGTCCGTTACGAGTCCTTACCACCAAAACAAAAACCTTTCTGTGTGGGTGGGCTTCATTATTCCCCGTGAAAGATGTTTTCTGTGAAACAGTTCTCTGGTACCAAATTCATTTTCCATTGCAACCACTAGAAAAACACCTCCTGTGAAAAAAGAAAAGTTTATATTAGAACTGTATCCCTGTGCTACCCCTCCTCAGTTCTCCCATCTGCCATCTGAAGGCAAAATTTAATGATAACAAAGTGCTTTGAGATCCTTGGATGAAGGATGCTGAAATCCACAGTATTATTCTTAGTCTCAGGACAGACTGGATTTCACTCGCACTCCATATTTTGCAAAGTGTGCTATATTATTTGCCTGCCTGTGTTAACAATGACAATAAATCACTATCTACACTTTGCTGAGAGAACTAAGTTTTATTTACAGATTATAGTGTGGATAAGGCAGAAATACTGTTCCCATCACTACAGTGAGGGATCTGTCAGCACTTTCATTACCATGCTTTAATTCCAGTGGTTTACAAGCCCAGTTTGATTACCGCTAGCAAATAGACTGCTATTTTTCAGCTTTATTAATGTTAAGAGAATAAATTGTGGAAGCTAAAATTGCTTTTGTTCTCCCATGACTAAAATTGGCTTGAATATGAAAAATGAAAACTGGAGAGTGGTTCCACTTGTCCAACAGAAAGAGATAGGGAAGTTAAAGAGGAGGCTGTTCCATATGCTCACACTGTAATGTCAAGGTCATGCATTCTATATTGGTATCAAGACAACGATGTACCAGAAAAACTACTATTCTTGTGAAGCTGCTCCAATTGCTCAGACACCCAGTGTATATTTTTTAAGAACCTGTTTAAATACGTCTTTACACTGTCTCTGGGTGGTCCTTGAGTTAAAGAATATGCTTTTGATAACTTTCCATCAAATATGTATTTTTTATTTTTAATCAAAAAGAGGAAATTAAAGACAAAAATCTGTGTTATTTTAACATTTGGTTTTCAACAGTAAAGAAATTCAAACTTAAGCTCGACATGCTCATTCAACAGTGTATGAAATGCTGATAATAGGGTGAGTTAAGAAGAATAAAACACCGCTAACTGAAAACTTCTAAGTGATGCTTCACTCCTAAAAAATGTGTGTACGTGAAGAATTTCCTCCTGAAACGTTTGTTGTAAGAACTTGGGAGCTTAGGTCTGTGAACTTTATTTGATGACACACAGGCTTTGTTTTTCAGTAAGCGCTTGTGAGATGGAACAAGGGACTCCAAGGCCAGTCAAGGTCCCCAGGGTCTTGCCTTTGGTGCTTGACTCTTCCACGATGCCTTTGAAGGTGTACAGGATGCAGCCTGGAATTTACTGAGGCCTCTCTGGAGCTGCTGAACTCCCAGACTGGTTTTGTTCAGCATGACCAAGAAAAACCACCATGCCCTCTGAGAAGGCCTTATCTTCTCTGAAGAGAAATGGGGTGAGACAACCACATACACTGTTCTTGTCATGTCCCTAATTGTCTTCCCAGATTCAGTGTCTGTCTTGCCTCATGCTGCATGCCTCTGACAGACAATATCTAGCTGTTTAGTTGCATTTTTACTGCGTGCTGAGTTCTTTTAAAAGCCATCTATGCTCGTTCAAAAGACTGCAGTTGGACAGCAGAATTTAAACAATGCATCTCTCCTGCCATAAGCACAGATACACACTGACCTTGTAAGGTTACCCTTATTTAACCGGCAGATCTCTGTTTCCTCTGTATTAATTCAAATTCTAATAAAGTTCAACTTCAGATATTCAAAGATATCTAGGGCTTTGGGGATGTTTACAATAAGGAAAAAGCAAAGGTAGATGCACCTCAGAGCTCTGGCCAATTCAGGCTCCTTCCATTTTTGCAATCTCTGTTTTCTTTCTAGCAGTCTGCTCATAGGAAGAACTCATACTAGCCACCTTGTATTTGGAAATTCAACTGAAAAGCATGATATACCGTATCTTCCCAGTGGGATTTATGTTTTGTGGCTAGCTGTTCTGCTGTCAAACCATTTGACCTCCAATGGCTACAAAGATTGTACTCATCCTTTTTTTCCCCCATTTTCTGGAATAGGAGGAAAGAGAGCTGATACTGTCACGTTCATGCTGGCTTCTTGGCTTCTGTGATTTATTTAAAAGTGCCCTCTGAGTGCAAATGCCTCTCTAATGAGATAATATAGTAAGAGTCAGGATTAATCCAGTGACTGACAATCTTACTCTGCCTAATACTGATCATAGATTAGCAGCAGATGTGCATTTGTTTTATGATAATGGAGATTTAATATAAATGGCACATAACTGAATTATGACTAACAAACAACAACAACAACAAAAGTATCCCATCTAATTTTGGCTTTACACTGTGAGGGAAATGTACAGCATAAATAAGCAGACATACAGACAGTAATACTGTTTTTTTTTTTTGTTTTTTTTTTTTCCTAGGATCTAAATACACAGCACTAAGGCAGACACAAGAAAATATTTTCTTAAAATCTGAATTTTAAATGGTCTGGATACAAAACTCAAAATAAAGACTTCCCAGCACATAACTTGTGGTGGCTCGTGAGGATCACAACAGAGATGAGAAATGGGGTGAGAGAACCCATACACCCTTTTCTTGTCCAAGCTGAGGCAGAAGAAGGGAAAAAAAAAAAAAAAAAAAAAAAAAAAGGATAAAACATTGGCTGTGAAAGACCTGAAACAGCAAAATAGTTTCTGAGTTTTAAAATCCTTTCTGATTTCTGTAATCTTTGTGCTAGAAGTTCTTTCCTGAAAATGTGTAATTGTAGGCAAAACCATGACAAGCAATTCCTGAGAATATCAAGGCCAGTGGGACAGATAGTTTATGGACAGAAATCCCCTTTTGTCCCAGAACTGGCAAATTTTCCCAACCCAGTAATCAATTTGGGCAGGAAACAGTTGCTTCATCTAATTGCTATGATCTAGAAGTCATGCTTTCTTGCTTAAGATGCTTCATTCTGCAACAAATTCCCCCATTTCTCACAGCACTGCCACTCCTGTCCTGTCCTGTTGCCCTCTCTGAAAGGATAACAAGGCAGAGAGTAGGGAATAACAGCCATAAAACTTTGTGCACCCAGAGTGCTGAGTGAGATGGGCCCATGCTTGGTACGTGGAAACACAGGCAGCCCGTGGTCCACAGGGCTGTGGATTTGGCCATAGTACAGGTTCAAGAAGATGAGAGTGCAGTGTGCAGGGCTGCACTCTGTGTGCTGCATCTGCAACTCAAAGAAAAGAACAGGCCAGAATTAAGGAAAGTGAGATATTATGCAAGACTGAAGCTACCCAGGGAGGTGAAAAGTCACTGTCCGCAGAGGTGTTCCAAGAAACGTGTAGACGTGGCACTGAGGGACTTGGCCAGTGGGCATGGTGGGGAAAGGCTGACATTTGGACTAGATAATCTTAGAGGTCTTTTCCAACCTTTATGATCCTATGATACTTCTTGAATTGTCTTCATGGGGGTGGGTTGTGTGTTGGCTGATAAGCCAAATCAGCCCCAGATATATACAACCCCAATACCTAGAAGGTATTCTCTAAGAATGAAGAGACATCCACTCAGCACAGTTGGTCTGATACCGTGTTTCAGGCTAGTTCCCATCTCTCAGTTTTGCAGCAGGCATTATTTAACTTCAGTTATCTCCCTTTAGAACCATAGTAACACCACACGAGGGATTTAGACGATCTAGTGGTGCAGCGCTGAGACCCACCCCAGCCTCCGGGGGTCGACGCGCACCTCAACGCTATCCCTCACGGCAGGGCCGCCCGGAGACCGTTATCGCTTCGGAGGCGGCCTCCCTTTCTCAGCCCCTAGGCCCGGGCGGGCTGTCTGGGAAGAGGACGACGCCGGAGAGGCGCCGCCACCGAAGACCGCGAGGAGGCGCCCGCCGCCGTCTCTGCTAGGCTGCCCGCGCCGGCCGGAGCCGCGGCAGTCCCGCTGCCCGCTCGGCGTGCTGCTGCCGGGCATGGGGGAGCTGCTGCCGCTCTGCCCGCGCCCCGCGGCTCCGGCGCCGCCTCCTCCTTCCCCTCCTCCTCCTCCTTCTCCTCCTCAGTCGGCCTGAAGCGCTCCCGCACTCCGGATCCCGGCGGGGAAGGGGCCATGGGCCGCCTCCCCGGGGCGCGGCGGCTGTGAGACGGCCGGCAGGCTCGGCGTGCCGCAAAGCGGGGAGCCGGGGGCTGCGAGCCGCGGCCGGGAGGGCGGGCGGGCACGTAGCGCAGCGCTGCGCTGCGCTGCCGAGGGGGCGCCCGCGGCCCCCTGCGCTGCCCACTCGCCCCCGGCGCTGCCGCTTCGCCGGTGCATGGATGCGCCATGGCCACGCTGGTGTGCCGGGTGCAGTTCTTGGATGACACCGACCCTTTCAACAGCACCAACTTCCCCGAGCCCACCCGGCCGCCGCTGTACACCTTCCGCGAGGACATCCCGCTCGGCACTCAGCTGGCCGGCGTGCACCGACTGCTCCGCGCCCCGCAGAAGGTATGGCGGGATTCGGGCCGGGGGTTCGGGGCTGGGAGGCGGTCGGAGACTCGGGGATGGGACGGGAGCGATGCGGGGCCGCCCCCAGCCGCACTTCCCGGGCACCCCCAAAGCGCTCTCTGCAGCCGCGGCCGGGTGAGGGAGCCGGGAAGCATCCAAAAATCCCACCGCAACCCACTTGGCCCCCCGTTAGGTATCAGCATTGCCCCATCCGAGCGCCTCGGGGCTTAGGGACAGCTGAGCTGCGAGAGGGATCCGAGCTGGGCTTGGCAGGGCTGTATGAGCCAGACGGTTACAGCAAGGGCTTGGGTAAAAATAGCAGCCTGTCTGCTGCCCTTGAAACAATTGATACAGCTCAGGAGCTGCGGCGTGTCACCGGCACAGCCCTTGTCACATCTTACCTGCCTCTGCTGCGTGCTTCTCCTCGGCGTGTGCTGGCAACCACATGCTGCCCTTGAAGCCGGGCAGCCAGGCATGGTGCTTGAATTTTCAGATTTCAAAGCAGTTCCATTGACTGACATAATAATAACGGCCTTTCCCTGTTATCTTACATCTGCACATTAGTTCTGCAGGGCGGACTTTTTGTAATTTTTTTTTTTTTTTTTTTTTTTTTTTGTGTGTGTGTGTGTGTGTGTGTGTATGTGTGATTTCTTTTATTATTACTTTTTCTTTTTTTTTTTTTTTTTCACAGAAGAAAGCAAGGCAAAAGTTGTAAAACTTTTATTCACTCTCTGATGAAGTGGGAGGAAAATACTCTCTTAACATCACTTGTTGCATTATATCTTGCTCTGGGGAGCTTGCAGGGAGATGACAAAGGGCTGTGTGTGCTCTCAGATTTAAGGATATCCAAAGCCCAATAAAAGTATTTCAGAGAAAAGCTCTCAGAGCAGACAGAAGTTTTGCATTTGTAGAACAGTTTCTTGCATAATAGTTGCCAAGGATACAGCATCCAGAGAGCAGAGCTCTGCCTTGCGCACAAAAACATTGGGAGTTCTTGGTGCACTGGGTCAATTCTGTTTTCATGTGCTCAGTGCTCCCTCATTCAGAGACTGGTCCCATTGTTTCCAAGGGAGGCTTTTTTTGGAGTCAGAGCTAATTAAAAGGACAGGGCAGATTCTGACACCTCGTAAAGTAAATAAAAAGATCATTTTTTAATCTGGATTTACAGTTAAACCGACCTCATTTTCAAGAGTATTCCACTGTGTTGTGTTTTGCCATTATTTCCTTTTCAATGCTGTCTGTGCATTTTTTTATAACCCTTTTCTAACTAAAAATCCCCAAGGATTCTGTGTCTGAGGGGCCACCCCAAATCCACGATCACTTCTATGTGCTTAACTCCTGCCCTGCGTTTCAGTGTACTGAAATGCGTTTCTGGAGCTTACTTGATGTTTGAAAGCTGGATTTCCAGGCTTAGGATGAAAGATGGCAGAAGTCTCTTGAGATGCTATTGAACGATAGCTGCTCAGCTAATGGCAGTGACTTGTTAATCTGGGGCTCTGACTATTGCAAACATTTGTTTCTGCTGTTCTAACAACATATGTGGGTAGGCTCGTGGGAATCTGCTTACATGGTTAAAGTTACCTTTGCGTTTGCAAAATCAAGGGCTGTTTATTTCTGGGGTGCCTTAATTATTATGTCTCTTGGCATTCCCCTAGCTTTTACCAGGGGGAAAATACAGTTGATTAAACTTGTTTACATTTACTGGATGCATGTAAAGTTTAATTCTTTGTGTGCACTTGCTGTTAGCGCAGCCTTTCTGTGTTTGTCATTAGATCTTCTTGCGTGTTGGTGTGGTTTTGTGAGCCAACTGATTTCTGTCAGTTTTTAAGGGCAGGCTTCCTACTTTCTTTTGTGGTAGTGGGGACTTTTTTTTTCTGTGGCTTTTCCTCCAGGCTATGTTCGCTGGGTCTCTAGGAGGTCACCACGTGAGTTGACCGAGCAGGGCTCTTCCACATTTGTCCTCAAATTTGTCCTGATCTCTGTGATCTCAGAGGAATGCATCTGTCAAAGCAGAGTGCAGCTTAAAATTCAGTTGTCACTTCAATCTGACATATTTGAGGTTTGACCGGTTAATTAATTACCTTGAAAATTAGTGAGCTAATGGCTAAGCAGACCGTTTAGTGTCTTGATGGTGACTAGTGCAAAAAATCTTGAAACAAATGTAGCGCTTCATAGCTGAAATATGTAGTAACACCAGTGTCTAAATCAGTCCTGAACTCTTCTAGATGGACCATGTGTTTGCCATTGAGTTCTGCAGGAAAATGATCTATGTTTCTTGCTCCTTTAATCTGCTTTTAAGTTATCAGTTTTTGACTGAGATGAATATAAACATGTTCCTTGGAAGCATGGTGCCACCTGGTGCCTTTGGACCACGAGCTGGTTTGTATAGCACTGAGGAGTCGTATGCACATAAGGAGATAAAACCTGCTTTTACTGTAGAAGTTTTGTAGTTAATGCTAGAGTAACTTGTGTACTGCAAGTCACTGTAAGTTGTATATTGTAATACGTTACCAGTAACCCCCCTTAAAATTTAAATGAAAAATCAGTCGGGCTGTCAAAGAATTACGGTATCAGCTATTTGTAGTGAACAAATGTCAGAGTTTGGCTCCAGGTGGCAATTTAATTATTTGGAAATAAAACCAATGAAATCACAAAGAATTTTCCTTTTAAGCTTACACTTAGGTTTGGAAGCAAGTCTCAATCTGTAATGCGTCTTCTGAATGGCAGTGTCTTTAGATTCTTGTGGAGGAGTGCACTGAAGTTAGATGACTCAGGTTCATGAATGCTGGCTGGGATGGGATTTACAACCCTGAATGCTTTTAGTATGTGGATGAGGTGAAAAATACCAACTGGCTGACAGGGAAGACTGAGAAGAGAAGGGTCTGCAATCTTGTTCTTGTAGGATTCCTTCCCCTTTTTCCTGTTTCTTTCTACACATGGCTTTCCCAAAAGCCATCCCTTTGGATGAAGCAGCTCAACCTGCACTGTATTGCATTTGGTTCTGCCTAATGTGCGTGGGGCTGATGTTCCAAGTCCAGTTCCATGGGGCACTGTGGTCAGGATTACTCACCAGGAATGCATGGTGGCTTAAGATGCCTTGATGCTGGTTTGACTGAGATGGTGATATGAGTAGATGCATTTAAGTACCACAAATTCTGTCATAGTATTTCTAGTCTTGTCTGCAAAAACCTTGTTGAGATTACATTACAGAGTTTTTGTGGGTTGCTTTTATTGGTTCGAGTGCTCAAGGTGTTATTTCAGATTTGGCTTTTACCGCATTGGTTTGGGATATTTTTGGTCTATCTCTCATTGTCTGTGGTATTAATGAGAACTGGATCTAGTCTGGACTGTGAATTCAGATGACCCTTTTGCCCATTTCTGTGAACCTTGGGAAAAATCAGGACTGGATCTAAATTTGTGGCTTGGGCGCTGTGCCAATAATGCTCTTTGAATCTAATTTGGTACTTTGGGTTTGTTGGTTTTGAATTGCTTTGAGTTACTTGATACTTCTGACTTGCTGACACAGGGTCATTCAGGAGAGTGGATATATATACATGGCCAAAGTCAAGTGGTATGCTCTTTCTTTTTTTTTTTTAGAGATCTTATTCATATAATTACAGCATGCTGAGTATGTTACCATATTCCGTTCTCACATTCCACTGTACTGTTTAGTGTTAGGGCAGCTGTGTAAGAACTGCATGTTCATAGTAGTGTAGGAAATCACACTGTTTAATTTATGAAAAAAATGTAATTCAAATACTTTTTTTGATAGGGGAAAACAAAAAAAAAAATAAAAAAATTCATTGTGCAGGTTTTGTACTGGTTGTCCAGGTGGAAAAGGAGAGGTACAGTGTTATAAGAATACTTATTTCCACCTCTTGTTCTCTCTGGAAAAAAAAAACAGAGGCAGCTTTCTCCAGGAACTTGTAAGTAGGAACAGTGTCATTCAAAAAGCAGTGCTATAAGCAAATAAGTATAATTGGCACTAGAAGAGGGATTGTGAAGTTTCATTCATAAAGAAGAAGGAATTTAACCCTCGATTAAAAGCCATGTCTGACTCAGGGTGTGGTGCGATGCAGACTGACAGCAGGGACTGCTCCACAGGGCTGTGTTCTGGTATAAGGCTCAGCTTTGGCACAGAGCTCAGTGCCAGAGGATATAATCCTGCCAACAACTTCAGGTTTTCTTACAGCAGCCAGCTGTCTCAGTAGCATTAGGAAATGACTCGGTGCATAGAGGCTATTTAGAAAGAGAAAAGGGATGGTTTAGATCTTGATCCTGGTGAGCAAGAAAGCATTTTTGGTTTGGCTCCGTTATGCTTCTCCCTGGACCTGAAGAATAGAAGACAAAATCTTTTCCTATTTGTATCTTGGAAAATCATAGAATCATTGAATGGCTTAAGTTGGAAGGGAAAGATGAAAGATCATCTAGTTACAATCTTCTTGCCCTGGGCAGGGCTGCCACTCACCAGATTAGGCTGCCAGGGCCCCATCCAGGGCCTTGAGCATCTCCAGGGATGGGGCATCCACAGCTTTTCTGAGCAGCCCATGCCAGAACCTCACCACCTTCTGAACAGAAAACTTCTTTGTAAAATTGAACTTAATTTTCACTTCTCTTAGTTTAAAGCCTTGTTTTATCAGTATCAGATTGTCTAAAAAGTTGTTCTCTCTCCTACTTACGACCTCTCTCCAAGTGCTGGAAGGCCACAGTGAGATCTCCCGAGAGCCTTCTCTTCTCCAAGGTAAACAGGCCTGGCTCCCCCTACCTTTATTCACAGGAGAAGTGTTCCAGCCCTCTGATCATCTCTGTGCCTTCCTTTGGACTTAAACACGCTGACAAAGGAAACTGGCCAATATCTTCTTCAAATATCGCTGTTAAGGGTTGCAATGGAATAGCTGAGGAATATATCAGTCAAGGGCTGATGAGATGACCAGGTCTTTCAAATTCTTTCTGAGGCAGGTGAACATCAGCCCTTTCTCATCCTTTTAGAGAAGAGAGATTAAGAGAGCAGTTATTTCCATCAGGTTTAAAAGTTTTCCAGATTTAACCAAGAGTTTCTAGAGTTTACAAAACTTCATACTTAAAGAGGTTGAACAGGAGTCATTTACCAAGGAAAATATGGTGGCTTGGCCTGTAGCCTGGAGCTTAGCATCTCTGAAGGGCTGACTACTGCTGGGAGAGCTGTGTAGCGTTTCACGGTTGTGCTTCACTTGGAAGCACAACCGTGAAAAGCTACCCAGCTTCAGCAGTGTCAGCCTTCAGAGATGCTAAGATCCCGGTACGGCAAGGACAAATTAACTGTAAGATGCTGAACTTAGACAGTTTAATGTATGATGTCTTTGAAACCCTTGAAAGGTTCTTTTGATCAGTGATAGTTTTAACAAATTATGGTCCAGCTTAGTTATTTGATTTAGTCTTGAGAAATGTATTGCAAAAACAGTAGAGCAGAACCATCTCAGAGCTCTAGGGACCAAACTGGACAGTTCTCTTTTAGGTTATGTAGCTTAGTTACTAATGGCTCAAGAGTTTTTGTAGAGTTTTAAGAATGACTGGAAAGAGCATGGTGTCAACTTGGTAGATCTTGTAGTGCTGTTAGATTTTGAAATTGGTTCAGTCACACTCTGTGTATGGAAGTTTGTATCACTGTAGGATATTTGTAATCAAAGAAAGGAAGAGTTAGACCTTGGTGCTGTAATTCCTCAGGTCTTGTACTTGTAGTTACGGATTACTAAGTTTTCTTTCGAGTCTAATTGTAGATATGTCCTTTCTTCCAAACTCCTCTGAAAGAGCTCTATGAAGATTGCTGACAGCTCCAGTTAACAAGAGACTAAGAAGGCTTCAGTCTGTATCTGTGTTGGTGAAGAAATGATCAAAGAAAGATGAGAAGTTGGTGTGCTGCAATCACTCCTCGTCTTTTGCTGTCCCATATAAGAACAAGACTTCTGAAAACTTTTTGGAGCTGTTTTCTCTTTACTGTGCTTGCAGAGCTATCCTGTCTTGTACTTTGGGTCTTTTTTTCTATCTGGTCTGGCTTGCTTGGCTGTGCTTCTGTATACACTGCCCCTATGTAAGGCAAACAGGTGTTTAGTCACCCTTCCATCACATTCTCACCTGTGATGGTTCTCTCAGCTTAACAGTTTAGCCTCTTGACTGTTGAAGCACTCACACCTCTCTGGAGGATCTTCTTAAAAGAGCCACAGAACCACAGTGACTGGAAGAGAAAGATGTACCTATTTAAAACTTTAAAGTAACACAGTTGTTCTGTCTGGAATTTAACAAGCACAGGTTAGGACCTCTGCTGTTTCAAAAAAATGTATTTTTCAGTGAGCCCAAGTGGTCTGAACTGGGATTATACAATTCTTTGATAAACAGTGCATCATTAGGCTGTACCTATGTATTGGGATATTACTTCATTATTGGCTCAGATGAAAGAGTGCCAGCCTCTATGCCTCTGTCATCACTTTCCACACCACCTGGATTGCATTATATTAATATTAACTTTATATTGTATTACAGTTATTAAGAAGACAGCAAGGAATGCTGTTACATATTTTTAGCAGAGGAACAAGCTGGGACAAAAGTAGCAGTGAGTTCTCTGGTAGGCCCAGCTACCTAGAAACATCTGCAACCATCTGGCATGTGAAATTACTGAAGGAAAGGTGAGTGAGACTTAAAAGCTCACTTTCCACATGTCATCAGCTTAACACATATATGTATAAAATGCACTGCAGTTTACAATTCCAAACACTTAAAAAGTAACAATTCTTTAATTCCAAGCATTTTAAGAATGCTTTTAGAAAAATACCAAGACAAAACCTTAGACTTTTTCCTTTATTTTCAGAGTGACTATTTGACTTCAGCATTCATACTATTAAACTGTGAGTCCATTCTGTGAGTGCAGTATTTATGTGAATTACAAAGTCTGGAAAAACTCTTTAATTTTCATGCTGGATACCCAGTCACTATGGTTAAACCAAGACAAAGCATTGTGCTTAATCAATCTCTTAGTAGTATCATTTGTGATTTTGTGGCTCAGTAGACTCTATAGCAAAGAGTGAGATGACTTAAAAAGTAGCTTACTCTCCTTTAGTCATAGTTCTAGATGGTTTTTAAGGCAAAGTACATATACTTGGAAAAACTGGACCCAGTGTTTCTGGGGTCACTGATATTTAAACTCTTGATATTTTAAAGGTGAAGGAAAAAAGTGTCATAAATAACTTGTAAGACACAACCAGAGCATGTTGATGACATTCATCTAGCTGTAGGGCAGATGTAAGTGGGACTTTCTAGGATTCAAAAAAACATGGTATTTTAGCTACATGCTATTTATTACTATATTGCAGCATCTGTGACTTTTGGCTACACAAAGAAGGTAGAGTTTTACTTTTTTTTTTGTTGTTTGTTTTGTTTTCTCTTCATCTCTAACATTGTGGGAGAAATTTGCTTGCAAAGAGTTGTCCTCTGCTCTATTTATGGGAAGTGGTAAAGTCTCTGGTGGTGTAGACTCCCCCAGGTTTGCCCGAGAGAGACTTAAGGATGCCTATTGCACTTTATTCCTTGCCTATTCCTTTATTCCTAGTAGTTGGTGCTAAGGAAAAGAGGTGAGCTGTCTGGTTGCAAGGATGACGGTTTGAAGACCATCACCTTTGTTACTACCTTAAAGGCTTTCTATCATGAGGCAGTTTTCTTCAAACTTCTTCCTTTAGGTGTCTTTACAAGTGTGGTGGAAATGCTATGTCAGGGCTTGAAACTTTGATTGAACACCTGATAAGAAGGCAACCCAGGAGAGCTCAGGTGCATGAGTACTTGAGTGACAGAAGGGGTGGAACCAGGATCCACCCCTTCCCAGACCCCATTTTAAGGGCAGGGGGAGGTGAGGGTATCTCATTGAAGTTCCCTGTGTACCTGATACCTTCCAAAGGTAAGTAGTTTCTTTCCTTTATTTCCTGTACATGTGGCTGTTCTATTTGAGCATGTCCTTACTTGCTGCAGCCTCGAATCTTGCTGCTCTGCTGCCATTGCTGTACTTTCTGTTGTGTTACAATAGGAAATAAGTGGGAATGTAAACTAAATGTTTTTTCAAAAACAGATAAGGCAGCCATGTCTGAAGAAGAAGAGGTACTGATAGGTCAAATAATGCTATTTGTGCCTTTCTATCTCTGCATATGATTTGTTCTCATGTTTGTTGTTACTCCCTCCCGCCCCCCAAGTATTCTGTATTACACTGTCCGTTGAGTGATGTTTCTTTTATAAATGCAAAAAGCTTGTAGCTTTTCAGTGACCACAAGATGATCTGGTTTAATTAGCAATGGAGAAGAAGGGTGGAAGAAAAACGTGTATTTTATTTAAGGTAGATGTGAGCAATGGAACAGGCTGCCCAGGGAGGTGGTGGAGTCTCCTTCTCTGGAGTTATTCAAGACCCGCCTGGACGCCTACCTGTGTGATGTGGTGTAGGGAGCCTGCTTTGGCAGGGGGGTTGGACTCGATGATCTCTAGAGGTCCCTTCCAACCCCTACAATTCTGTGATTCTGTGTCTGATGTGATCTGTTAGTTGCATAATGATTTGCATCTTGAAATGGTCATTGCTAGTCGAAGTTCAGAGACTCTTATTTCACTATGATTTTTTATTTTTTTTTCTGCTTTGATTATAATACATGACAAGCAGTGCCTTGGGGAGTTAAAATCATTCAAATATGTACAAAATAAAGCTTCTAAATGTGTTACAATTGCTTTGTAGATGATAACTTGTTAGTGTATAAGCGCTGAGTTCAACTGTTACTTTTTCAACCTAGTCACACAGTTAACTGCTGTGTTGTATTGTTTCACCCACTGTGTACTGGTTTTACTGTTCCTTCGGGGGATTATTCTTTCTTACATGCATGCATTACTACAGTTAAGAAGCTTCTTCTAGTGTGAATTTTTGGCTGAAGAAGAGAAACAAGAGATTTATTTTTTTTTCCTTGTGAAGCTGGTTGTTGGGAGGGAAAAAATTCAGCTCTTTCAGGAGGTAAAGGTGGATGGTATTTGAGATATTGCCTGTTTCTCAGCTCAAATTGTATTAAATTATGCTTTTGTGTTTCCTGTTTTCTTGATGGACTTTCACTTGGTTTTGACATGTAGAGGGGGGAAAAAGTTACATCAGTTGTGTGTGTGAATTCATGCCAAACTTAGAAGATGACATTGCTTTGCTTTTTTGAACTTAAAATATTCAAGTTCAGTTTTCCTGGTGCTTTTGTTTCACTTGCTGAGGAAAGGTGATTTCACTAAGAAAACAACAAAAAAATAGAATCCTTCAAGGCCTGATGCGCTGAACTAAGTTTGAAACCTGTGAGCTTGCAATAATGGGCAAAATTACCTCAAGATATTCCTCTTTTGCTAATTGGATGTGCCTTAATATGTTTACTGAACATCAAAGCAGCCACGTGTTCTCCTAGACTTTCTTTCTAATCAAAGGGTCTGTTTTAGAAGCAAGTATATCCTAATATTCAGCTGTACATGAAGGATGAACAGGAAGAGAAGATTGTTCAGGCTAGCTTTCAGAAACTACCGACAGCAAAACTTAAACGATTGAATGTATTCTTAATGTAGTAGTAAAATGCAGCCTCACTCGCAGTCATTTCTCTGGTCAGTGTTCATCTGCACTTTTAGTATATGAGAGTCATTTGGTATACTATTAAAAAATATCCTAAAGGTTAAACCATGATGTTCTGTTTGTTTTTTGTTATGTGTTTTGTTTGTTTTCATAGTCTTGAAACATTGAGTCCTGAGTGTTTTAGGCCCTAGGTCTGAAGTTGTTTGTTACACAAAAATGTACGTATAGTTAGTTGCAAAGGGAAAGGCTAAAAAAAATGACTCCAAGGTTAGTAAGTCAACCAGAGCTTAGCATCTTAAATTATACATTCAAGTATTAGCTACTAAAGATATATATAGTAGCTTGAAAAAGAAACTTTGAATATGTATGTATATATTTTTGGCAGGTGTTTTAGAACATCCTTGTAGGTACTCTTTAAAACAGACCCTTTACCAGCTACCTCTGCACAGAAGTTAAGGAGTATGCAGGGTGAGGACTGTGTAGTTTCATGCTTAGGAGTATTTTCAGGGGAAGACTGAAGTGGGCTACTTCAGTGTTGACAGAATTAAATCATCTGAACAGCTGCCAGTGAAGGTGAAGGATATTGATTTTTCAAGGTTGCCAAAATGTTATCTTTCTGTCATAAGCACTAAATCATATTGAAAGGAACTGGAATAAAACTATCATTTGTTTTAATGTTTTCCTTTGTGGGCTCTTAATTGAGACAGGCAAGATAAAAGCGTGCACTCCACTAATAAATGTGTTCGCTAGCACACAGTAAGTGCCTTCCTAGCGTTGTTCCTCACCATGCTGACTGCTGAGTATGATCATGTTCCTGCAGCATGTTTCAACATGTAATTGCATTGGCCTATATACAGTAACTTGGCTGTCTTGGAGCTTTAATCCCAGCCATTGTAAGAGTGCCAATTGAATTGCAGGCTAAAAATAGCCTGCATCCAGACATGCGGTTTGGTGCTAATATGACATAATTAAAACTTGACAAAGCTAATAGGCAGAATGCTGTTCAGTGACTTCTAGGATCTTATGCTTGACCAAAGTATTTTCTTAACACGATGAACTTTGCTAGTGTGGTCATACCTCAAATAAATGGCCTACTTCAATAACTTCTTTGATAGATCTGTTAGGCTCCTGAGAGAATGCCTTTACCTTAAAACCATTCTTTAGATTGATGTTACTTCTTTGCAAAAGCCACTGGTAATAGGCCATAGCATTTGGCAATCATTAATGCTCTGTGTGATTGGAGTGACAAAAAGCAGATTAGAAATATTTCTCACTGAAGTGTAAATTGAATTATGTTTGTTTCCTTTGTTGGTATGGTTTTGTTGCTTGTATTCCAACAAATAGTTCAGAAAGAAATATGCAGCCAACAGAGAGAAGAGCTTGCTATCTCACTAGTAGTTATCAGCTAGTGTTATTTTAAAAAGTCTCAACGGAGATTGAAATCATGCTCCCGTGTTCTTTGTCCACCAAATTCTTTCTTGAAATAAAATCTGTAATCTAAATCTCTGAGATAACTAAGCATCAACTCATAAAATATACTTCAGAGAAATTATCAAATGACAAAAGAATTCTTTAGTGAGTTCTTTAGAAGGATCTGCCAATGGATTTCATGCTGCAAAGTAAATTCATTTATGTATTCTTATGCTAAAATCAAGTCAAATTAAACTGCAAGTAATTACCATAGAAGTATTTTCTTGAGCTGTTCTGTGTGTACATAGTGGAACTTTAAGTAATTTTAAATCTACCCCTGTCTTCTCAAATTGGTTACATCTAAATAATTTAAGTCAATACTGAAGTATATATATTCTGTAGGGGACTCATGGAAGGTTAGTATTGAAGATGAGCTTATTCCTGCATGTTACTTTTTTAACAGGCGGTGTGTTTGGCTATTTAAAAATAAAAATGACCTACTGCTCCTACTGCTAATTTTTATGGTCCGAGTTATTTCTTAAGTCACCTTCCTACCAGAACTGAAGGCTGATAGAACTGAGGAGACTGTTAGAGAGGGGTGGGAGTAAGGGAAGGTCTGTATGGTTCTACTAGGCTTGGAAACAGGAATGAGTGGGTTGTTAGCCAAATTTAGCATCTCTTCTAAACTGTGTTTTTTATCAATTGTAACTTTATGATTAAGTGTTATGGTGAGACTTGTTTTCTTTGTAAGATAATCTATTTCTCACTATAGCAGAAGGTACAAGCTCAGTTTACAAGGTGAGGTGGTTTGCAGGTCACTGTCAGTCAGTCTCCACTAGCAGACAGGTTTTTTGCCCTTTTTAATAACTGTTTTTTGATTGATGAAGCCATGATGATGGATGCTGTGCAGTGGGACAGATGTCTTAAGTGTAACCAGTGCCTGCTGCTTTTGTTGCTTAGGTAGGTGAAAGGAAAGAAAACTGACCTAGAGAGTGACTGTATTTGTTTATTTATCTTCAACAAAAGTACTTACTTACAGCCTGGAAATAATGGGATTGTGCTCAAGAGCAGATGTGTTTGTCACAGAACCACAGGGACTGGAAGGAACCCCTGGAGATCACCTAGTCCAACCCTTTGCTAAAGCAGATTCTGTATAGTAAGTTACTTAGGAAAGCATCCATGCAGATTTTGAGTATCTCTAGAGAAGGAGATCCCACCACCTCTCTGGGCAGGCTGCTTTAGATGTCTGTCACTCTTTAAAAGGTTTTTTGTTGTTTTTTTTTTTCCCCTCATGTTTGTATAGAGCTTCCTGGGTTCCAGTTTATGCCTGTTACCCTTTGTCCTGTCTCTGGGTACCATTTAAAAAAAAAAAAAAAAAAGTAGTATCTTCACTCTCAGTAGCAATTTCTCAAGTGCTGCCATTACCTGTAGCATAACAGAAGGGTAAGCTAGTCATGAAATTGCATTAACACTGTGCTTTACGATCTCATATTGGAAGACCTGTATACTCATGCCCATGTTCTTAGTTACAGTTGGAAAATGCATACTGTGAGTTGCAGAGATGCTTGCACTGGGTAATGGAAGGCTGACTTATAAGCTCTGACTGAAGAGCTTGTGTATACAGCTGAGGAGATTTAAAGCTTTGAAGCCCATAGATGAGGGGACAGGCTGCTGGAGCTACTCCAGTGCAAAAGGAAGAAACAAAACCTTTATAATATGGATAAGGTCTAACTTGCCCTTGGATGCCTGAGTATCTTTGTGGCAGAATGGGGAATGCCAAATAAATATTTAGTCTTGTTCCTGTGATAACTGTTGGGTGATGGCTGTTCCTTCTTCCCAAAAAGATGAGAGATTTTGGAGCACAGCACTTTGGCTGATTGGCACAGGTGTGGGTAGGTAGAGGAGAAAGGCTTTTGGGATTCCACAAGAAGAGCTTAAGCTGAATGCTTCCTAGTTTCAAAAGATTTAAATACTGTTGTTGCTGCCAGCAGATATTAGAGTTAATGTTTTACTTATGCAGTTTGGATATTATATTGTGCCCCTAACATAGCCCCCTAAGGCGGTACAAAGCAAAACAAAGTGCTAAACTGATAAGTAAGCTTTTATTATATATGGCGCTTTTTTTTTTTTTTTTTTTTTTTTTTGTCCCAGGGAAAATAGATTAACACTCCTCCATCTCTAAATCATAATATAACAGTTTTCAAGCTTCTGTAAGTCAAAATAAGGTTGGAAAAGCATGCTTGTTTTGAACCAAGCTTTCTTTCCAGCTTCAATTATTATTATATGCTTGAGCCAGCCTCTGAGAACTTTTGCAATTCATTTCACAAATATGATATTCAACTATTTTATTGGTCCAAGGGAAAAATAATGCTTGTATCTCAATCTCATCAGTAATATAGTGACAAGTGTTTAGATTTGCTGTAAAGAAAAATTGTTAATTTAGTATATCCCAGGTGAAATGTGTTTAATTTATGATTTTAGTGTGCTAGGTATTTTTACCACAAAGAACTGGTTAGTACAATAAAGCTGCATCTGAACTGACTCTTTGTTTCCCCGAATATAAACCTTGCATGGTATGGTCAGAGGAGGCATTTTTTTTTCTGGAATTTTTAGTCGTGTGAAGTGAATGCAATGGACTAGTGAGCCATGAGTATGCCCTTAAAGCACAGCTCAGCAATCCTTTTAGACCTTCTGTGATAAACAACTTCTGCTTTATGGTGGAGGACCACCTTATGAAGTAAGCTTCTATGATAAAGCTATTCCTGAGTTAAAATGGTTTTTATTATCCAAAATGATGCTTCTTTCATACAGAATAGATACTATTTGGTTTCTGGCACTTAGGTGCCTCTAAGCACAGCTGACGTGCATCTTTTATCCTACCATTTTTTTGTGACTATATACTTTTCATGCCTATCATTCCTTTCTTAGTGCGCTTTGATCATTCTGTCACATTATTCCATCTTAATATAAGATTAAATAGGTTCTAATTTTAACTTGTCTATTTAATGTGATAGTTCTTATACTTTTTTTATTCTGTTTCCTCGAAAAACTGTATCCTACTTTGTACTGGAATAGTTACGTTGTCAGGAGTGTATTTCAGGCTTATATAGCAGTCAGGCATTAACTGCTTTAGTCTTTGCATGGGATTTGTTGCATTTGTTTTCATATTGTTATAGATTTGGAAGCTAAAGAAATGCAGTTCCCTCTGAAATAAGGGAGTACCTAAGACAATAAAGCTATGTGAAGCTTGGTGTGTTTAAGGGTAACTCAGTGCATTGGTTTGTACATCAAAAGTGGTCTCGGCGCAAATTTAACAATGTATTGTAATAAGTATAAATTTCTTTTTCTTAGCATTCCATCGAGGTTTTGACAACCATTTTATCATTCTCAACCAAAGAAGGGTCAGCTTGTTATGATGACGTTGTTGAGCAATGACCTGTCAGGGTGGAAATTACTGAATTACTTGAGTCTGATCTTTGGTACTCTTTGTTAATCTTCCAAAAATATTGGTAATAACTTGGGAGAGGAACCTGTTGAATACTTTGTGCTAAATGTACCACTGCTCTCAAATGTAGTCTGGGTTATCTGATACTGAATCCCAAAGGAGATCATAGAGGAAGAAAAGCAAGGAAGCCTGTGTCAGCCCCTGAGAATCTGCAGACCCACGTGTTATGGTTAAATTTATGTGCTGAGGTGCTTTTATGCCCTTCTGTGACATGACTCTCTGTGCACTAAAGCTATGTAAGCTTTGTTGTCATCAGTTTCAGTTTTCTGATTTGTTATCTCACCAGATGGGGTGACTGAGAGCTGGGCTCTGTCACCCACACATTGATTGTTGTCTTCGCTTTGCAAAGCACTCAACTCCCATAGCTCACATTGCCATTCATTTGCACAAATGTTTAAAATCCAGACTTACGCTATTGGTAGTGTCATGTTAAAAATGTACTGCTCATGCCTAATGGCTGAAATATTCAGTCCATTGGTGCTTTACTACTTCAGAAGGGTTCTAGATTTCACTTGTTGGGACACTGACCTCTGATTTCTATGTGCAAGGATTGGTTGGCAGTCTTGGGAAACTGCATTGGGTGTTCTGGTTTAATAAAGTTAAGATGCTACAATTCAGGAAAAAAACAACAACACCCAAACCCAACAAATATAGATGTGATTTAACTAGCGTCTTACACTCTTGTCTCGTGGGATATTTCGCTATCAGGACCTGCCTATAGCAGGTGCTTGTAATTGGATGATCTTTAAAGACTTTTCCAAACCAAGCTGTTCTTAGATTCTATATTGCTTTCTGTTTGCTGCCCCTTCTCAGGAGGACAGTGGCTAGCTGTGCCTTTGTGGCCTGGCACTGTTTCTTGTGGTTTGATCTTAGTCTGAAGTTAAGGTGGTGGCTGCCCAGAATACCTCTTGTGAGACCAGAGTCATAATGGTTGCTTTGGGGACAGGAACTTTGCCTGTGTGGCCAAGACTGCAATTGCAAACAGCATATGTAGGAGGGTAGGAGGTTGTTTGGTTGGTTGTTTTTTGTCATTCTTTTTTTTTTTTTTTTTTTTTTTTTTTTTTCCCCTTAATTGGTTTGGTTTTTTGTTTTTTGCTTGTTTGTTTTTTCTCTTCTCTGATCTACAATTGGCAGGAAAACCAGGATTGCCAAAGCCAGCTGGGGGATGCCTTACACTGGAGTTAAGGGAGATACGTAAGCGTAAATAGCAAAGTTTTGCTGTTGGGATTTGTCAACCGTGTACTTCTATCATAGCTGGATTTTGTACACAACACTGAACATTGTGTTTTGTGGTTCCCCTCCAGCATAAGGACAAGGTTGCCACTTACATAACAATTGATAAGTATAGTGGAAATTGACTGCAGCTCTGAACTGTAGGCCGTCAACAATCTCCATTAATTATTTAATAAGTTGCTTCTAAAGAAGAACCATGGTTATTCACTGCTAATCAATACTTTCACGTGGTTCAAAAAGGGCAGTCAGGACAAATGAGCTGTGCCTTTATGCTTTTCAGTGAGTACATAGAGTTTAGTGTGTTTAATTCCAGTTATTTGTCAGTGTGATTGATTTCTTACTGTAAACATTGTCTAACTGAAAAAGAGTAAAAGAAATATAGATTTCATTCTTATACTAAAAATGTTATATGTCCCAGTTAGTATAAAAAAAAGTTTAAATTTTTTTTTACTGTGATTCAAGATATGATTTCTTGCAAGGTGCCCATTTTTAATTTCTTAAAGGTATCACCCTGTTACAGGTCTCAGCCTGGGTATGTTCAGAGAAGATAACGAGAGCAAAATACCTTCAGAGCTAAACAAAATTACTTCTGTAAGCAAATCTGTATAAAGTAGATTCCCAGTGCTTCTTACCTTAAGACACTGGAGGTAATGAGAACAACTCGTGGAGACAGGACAAGGGGAAATGGACATAAGCTGGAACATAGGAAGTTCCACACAAATGTGTGCAAGAACTTCTTTACGGTGAGGGTGACAGAGCACTGGAACAAGCTGCCCAGGGGGGTTGTAGAGTCTCCTTCTCTGGAGATATTCAAGTCCCTTTTGGATGTCTACCTGTGCCACTTGGTGTAGGGAACCTGCTTTGGCAGGTTGGTTGGACTCGATGATCTGTTCAGGTCCCTTCCAACCCCTACAATTTTGTGGTTCTGTGAACTGTGTGTGGAGGTTTTTGAAAGAGCTGGGCTTAAGGTGAGGGTTTTAAGTCAGTGTGGCTGTGATTATAGGGTCTGTCTCGCTCCAGAGGGACAGGACACCTGCTTGTTTGATTGCTCCCCACAAATCAGGGCCTTCACATCTTTCTGCTTTTTGCAAGTTTGAAATTCTGGGCACAGAATCTGGCTATTCCTACAGGTGGCCATGTGGAGTCCCAGTGTCTTCTTTGGGAATTGTGCTTGAGTGTGTGTACCAGGAGAAGGAGATGCTGCCAGAAGAATCTGACAAGACTATCTTAAATAAACCTGTGGACTCAGTTTTAGGTCAGCTGCAACTTTGGGCAGCACTACACATTTTCTATTTAGGAAAAAGCATGTGATATTAATTATTCTTAACAACAAACATTGGAAAGAAATCTTGTGCTGCTGGGAAATAAGTCTTAAATAAGCAAGACAAAGCTACAAGGAGTAATAGTAGTACTCTTTTACATAGTTATGCGAGCCTCAGGTCTGAAATACAAACTAGATATCTCACTGGCCTGAGTGCTGGGAACACCTGCTGATAATTTAACTGGATCATGTTAACACTGAACAATTACAGAGAGAAGATGGCTGATAACTGTGGTACAGAGACAAGGTTAACAACAGTAGTTAGATCCTGTGGTGGTGGCTGGGAATGAAAAAGCAATTGTTGCCTCTACGATATTAGAAAGTTACCTGTTAATGAGGGAATACAGGTGGATGCGTGAAATGCTGGCTACTGAAAAAAAAAACAAAACAAAAACAACATTATCAGGTGTTATGCATCTTAGCATTATAAGGTGCTTGATGGGTCTTTACATCATTAAATCCGCAGTGAGACCATCCACTCAAAGTAGTCATTTACAAGTCACTATAGAAATGACAGCAGGCCCTCGTTTTGACCTACATCATTTAAATGCAATTAAAGCTGTGTTTAGAGCTATTTTCATTCTGTCAAATATTGCTTACCTTAGTGTGCTGAGCAAAAATAGAGAACAGAAAAGATTAGGGAGACTTAATTGCTACTTGCTCTGTTAAATGATCCTAGATCCTTCAGGTGCAGTCTGTACCCTTAACTCATAGGTACATTTATTATAACCCTGTAACAGTCTTACCTCATCGGAGAAAGAATATTCATGGCTGTCGTGTTGGAAAAATAAGTTCATACTGCAAGATATCTGAGACATCTGGAAGGGCCATGGGTTTCCTGGTTAAAAAAAAAAAAAGCCTTCTTGGTGAAACATCTGGGTCTTATTTCTCTAGCTAAACCAAATAACCTGAAAACTGTTTGAAGCATGTATTTAAACATAAAAGCTAGCAGAATGTGTTTTGGGTTTTTTTTTTTTTTTTTTTTTTTTTTTTTTTTTTTCCTACCAATGAAGGGCAATGAAAGCTTCAGGGAAAAAAAAAAATCTAAAATACCCCAAACGCTCCTTCAATAGAACTTAAAATATCATTAAAAAAAAGAAATAAATAAAATGGAGGGTGGGGTAGAAATGACTTATGCATAGTTGCTCTTTACACTGCAGTAATGAGTAGAGAAAATGTTTTCTGGTTTTTCACAGAGGGGTAAACTATACTTTTATTTTCTTACTTTGAACTTCATGCACAGCAAAAAGATGCATTCCTGCTCTGTTTGGGATGACTGAGTCAGCTGTTCTTTGCCTAGTCAAGCTGAACAATCGTAGCTGTTGTTTTCTCTGATAATGGTTTTTGGATCATTAGGAACTTCCTACTACTCAGGCTGTCAGCAGTTTCCTAATCTGTGATTTATTTACTTATTCATTCATGGAATCATGGAATGGTTTAGGTTAGAAAGGACCTTTCAGATCCCTTCTGTGTTCCAACACCCTGCTATAGGTAGGTATGCCTCCCTGCTGGACTAGATTGCTGAAAGCCCCTTCCAGCCTGGCCTTCAGTGCTTCCCAGAGAAGGGGCATCCACAACATCTCTCAGCAACCTGTTCCAGCGTTTCACTGCCCTTACAGTAGAGAACTTCTTCTTAATATCTCGTCTAAATCTACCCTCTTCATTTATTTGCTTTCTCCTTTCTGGTCCACGTCAAACACAGGCTTTCTTTAATGTTGCTGCTCTCAAGTTGTTTTTTTTTTTAATGCTTCCTGGAAGCAAGAGCTCAGCAGGAGCAAGCAGAGGTGCTAGTGGTGTGTGTCTCCATGGCTTTGGGAGTGCTTTGGGTGCTCACATTTGCTATGGTCTGGCTGTGGTCCAGAACAGCTGCAAACTGGAGAATTTCAGTATCCCTTTCTCTTTTGCTTATGGACTCCTGAATGCATCCCCAATAGTTGATCCTTTTCACTTTTTAAATAGAATGGGGCTAGTTTTTTTTCAATAGGGAAGAAGGCTTGAGAATGGAAAGGCAAACAAAAGGTTGCCTCCGCCTTGCATGTTGAAAGGACCTGTTTCTTATTTCACTGACACAGGGCTGGAGGTGACATCATCCCTTTAGAGCTGATAGAGTTACATCAGTGGATAAATTGTGAGATTAGAATGGTACCACAGACTGCCATACTTTGCAAATAGCAATTGGTTTTATGTTTGTTTGTTGTTTTTTTTTTTTTTAAATGCAAGTGTTTAGGTGTTTTGCATTTGTCCTTCTACTGTAGTCTAAGACAGCATAACCAGCTGCTCTTCCCACTTAAAGAACTGTTGTAAATTAACTGGCAAACAAAAGTACTATGAATAAAACAGAGCTTTGTGCTTCATGTTTCAAACTTTTTGATTGTAGCTAGCTCTCAGTAGAGCTTGTGAGCCAGTTACTCTTAGTGGATGGAACTAGAAGGATGGATAGTGACAGATCTGAGGTAAAGTTCTCTTATTTTTGTTGTATCGGCAGTTAAATTCTTTTGAAGAGAAACTAATTATTGATACAATTCATAATATTGTTACTGACGAGGGACTAATGGCTATTTTTCTTGACTGTCATTTATGCTGTAGGATTGTACTGTTGTGTTGTTGTTTTTTTTTTTAACAGTCAAAAGAGTAGTGTGACTTTTAGAGTCAATATGAAAATTAAGTAGTGTGAAAGGGAAGTATATTTTATTTGCTGTTATTAACTACCATGGTGCTTTGCCTAGCATGTAGTGGTATTTAATTAATTCTCATGGAAAAAGAAAGCCTATGCTTATTCTCAGAAGTTTGAGAATGCAGCAAGTACCGAAAGGCCCTGTTTGGAGTTGGGGGTGATCTGCTGATGAATACCTCAATCTAAGGATTGGAAGAACACTTACTATTTTTTAATGTGCCAAAAACTTGCTGTGTGACTATGGGTTCAGGGCTGATTCTTTCTAACTCCTCATGCTGCTTTAGATTTATTTATAGCTTTGTTCCAAACTGCATGTGCTGAGCATTTTTCTTCATGTGAAAGTCTTCACTCTTTTCAACTATTAAACACGTCTCTTCTAAATAGCTGATGAAATTATTGCTTTCATATACCACCTTTACTTTCTCATTCAACTCTGGAATGTAAATCAGTGTGCTTGTTGAAGTTTTGTTTACAAAAGAACAGTCCTCTGCCACAAAGTTGGGAAGTTCCAGGTTTCTTTGGTGCAAGTGCAGTTTTCCGTGCCTTCTGGGAAATGACAAAGCAGCTAGTCCACATAGCTTCAGAATGCACGTGTGTGATAGGGTATTCTAAATGACTGTGCTACAGACAGCTGCAAGGAGAACTTGAACTCAATGAAATGGTTATCAGGGCTTACTTGTGATAGAAAGTGTTGAACAAAATACTCTGGGAATAAGGAGTTGTCTAGGCATTCTAAATGCCACGTTCCCCCAGCCTACTTAGACATCTCTAAAATAATACTGTCTGCTCAAACATCAAAAGATGTTCATGGAATCTACTCCATACTCACCAACTCATGGATATGTAGATGTTTGTTCTTCTGTAATACATCAAATTTAGCATCAGCTTGGTGTGACACTTTTCTAGCCAGGTGCTTCTGGGCTGTTTTGATGGCTTGGTGTTTGGAGGTGTTGCAAGGAAACCCGAGCAGTTAGACCACTTTGATCTGTCCCCCTGCTATCTTAAAAGTAACCATAAGAAAGCTTTTGGAAGTGGAGGGCAGTGAACTATAGGATATGTGGTGTTGATATGTGAGTGACTGGACTAGATGATCTTAATCTATTCTGTCATAAAATCAAAGAATCATAGAATTCTGTGATATGTGGAGTTACTGGCTTTAAAGGTGACAGTTACTAAGGCCTTGACTTCTGACAGCATTTAGACACAAAGCTGCTGTGTTTGGTCTTGTATGAGTAAGTGGAAATTCTCAGTATCTCTTCTGCTGGCAGTTTCATTTGGAGTCAAACTAGACATCTGGAAGCTTAATTTATTGAGGACTGCAGAAAACCTGTTCAGTCTTAGTGGGTTTAACCCTTATTAGTTATCAGAACTACTGTTTGGATTTTATTTTCATCATTCAAATATTTCTATTTAAATAGGAAAAAAGTATTAGGAGCAGGCAGTGGAAATAAGAGCCCCATGTGGATTTGTTTAAGGAGTTTTCATGCATACACAAAAGCAAAGGCATGTTGTGGTTCTTCTGTGCACAGAAAAGAAGTGATAACTATGACAGCGATCTTTGATAGTAGGTAGTACCAGATGGTTTAGAGGGATATTTGAGCACCACCATAATGGGCAAATTTAAATAATAGGTATTAGATTACTGAGCTCTTGAAGCATAAAAGTTTTATATGCTCTTAATTAAAAGAAAGTAGTTTTCTTATTTCTAGAAGCATTTGATTGTATTTGATCTCTAAGCTTTGATCTCATGAGTGTTATTGGCCCACTTTGTACTTTATAAAGTCTAACTTATAACCAGCTTCATAATTTTTCATTTATTCTTTTTTTGTTCTGTAAAAGTCTTAATAGTATAATTACCCTGACTTCCCCTCCCCCCCCTTTTTTTTTCTGTACCATGATCCTCTCATCTGCTCCTTCTGAGCTATCTCAGTCTTTTGTTCTCTTTTTACCATTTAGGGCCTGTTCACTTCTGGGGAAAAATAGATCAGGAGTTGTTACTGAAGCTATTTGTTTCTAGCTGTGTTTTCTGTGTGCCTTTCAAAACGGAGTGATCAGAGTGCAAATAAGGAATGAATACTTGATATATGGCTGGTGATAATGCTACATTCATCCTTTCCCTGCATACTTGTTTTTTCGCTTGTAACTGAGTTGGAGAGTATGGCTTTCTGTTTGAGGATTGTTAAGAGAACCGTGTTCATTAGGAGTGTAACTTTTTAGCTTTCCTAGTCTAGTCCGGACAACAGCTTTAAATCTGTGGATTGAATCTGCTGTTTGGCAGCTAATCAAATGGAAGGAAAAAATGGATGATAAAAGACTGAAGTAGGTGAAGAACAAGTGCCAAAGAAATTCTGCTTAAGGGTAGAAAATTTGACTTTGATCCCTTGTGCTTTTATAGATTTGGAAGTACGAGTTGAGAGAGTCTGCAGCATACATGAATCTTTACCATTTGTGCACTGTTCTCATATTGAGTTAGCAATCATTCTCTTCTAATGATTTCTCAGCTTATGTTAGGTTTCAAAATCACAAAGCTTTTAAGAGACACTCTAAGTATATAGAAGAGCTGATGACAGTAATCAATAGTGTAATTGTCAACCGACAAAATCATTCATCAGAACCTCCAGGATTCAGACTGACTACAAAAATGATTCTGTTGACAAGTGCATGATGTTCTCTTCCACTGTCCTGCTGTGCTTTATTTTCCTTCATATTCTGCGTATACCTTTGGTGTTAATGTGTTTAACACAATGCATTTTGATGTATATTGAGCAATGGGTTTGTGCTTATGGGCTTTTAAAGCTTTTAAATAGCTAACCAGAAGCCTCAGAGTCAAATTCTGATTATAGTGAAAGACAGTTTGCCTCGGGATTCTCTTTTCACTGCTGAGTATGTTCTTTGTCTCTTGTTAACTCCAATTCTCCCCTGTTCGGGCCAGAAGTCTGCCAGAACTACTGTCAGGTTTTTTCCCTATTAATCCGTTGTCTTTTTCTCCCGACTCTCTGTTCTGACTTTCCATGTGGCCTCACATCTCATCTTTTGTTTTAGTGTTTTCCTTAGTTGTGATATTTTCCCTGGTGACAAGGATGCTGAAGACCTGTAATGTGCTCAAATACTGTTTTTAAGTACACCTTGTTTCAACACTGATACTCCTTCTCCTCTTTCTGAAAAGATGTAGGTGAGGGTCATGAGAC
Source organism: Excalfactoria chinensis (assembly GCF_039878825.1). Taxonomy (NCBI): domain Eukaryota; kingdom Metazoa; phylum Chordata; class Aves; order Galliformes; family Phasianidae; genus Excalfactoria; species Excalfactoria chinensis. The sequence goes on along the minus strand of NC_092826.1, from coordinate 63,215,085 downwards.
TGGAAATACAGTATGCTCAGGAGGTTACAGATTGGAGTCTTGCTTTTCATTGTATTCTCTACTGGGTGCTTAACTGCTGCATCGGTGAAACCACCACTGCTAAAGATGAATTGCGATTTACTGCTTATTGTGTCCTTGACACACCTCTGTAAACTGTTGGGATGGTCGTGTAGCAGTCAAGTATTTTAGTTCCATGACTAGGATAGCGAGCAAGCAGTAGTGTGCTAAATGCAGTTAAAAGCAGACTGTGTTCTCTGAATGGTTGAGTGAATTGAAAGTTGCTGGTAGGCAGCTTGTTCTTAGGGACACGTGTTAGAGTAAAAGCGTTTAAATCATTGATTCATTCTGTCACATCCCATATATTTTTAAGTATGAAGTATTTCACAGCTTTCAGTTTAATAAAAAGTACAGAAGTAGTTAAATGATTTTATTTTATTTTTTTTTTTTTTTTTTTTTTTTTTCTGTCTCGGACTACTGCTATCTTTAACAGAATGATTTTTGTGGTTTTAACTCGGTATTTTTCCTACACACATAAGTTTGAACAAAAGATTCCTCAGATGATGCACTCCACTGAAGCTAATCCTTTTCCCTCCTCCTCTCCCTTTTCTTGACCTATCTCCTTCTTAGAGATTATTTCCATTTCCTTGGATACTTTCACAGTGAGTCCAACCAAATGGTAATGAGAGCATGTCAGCTGTAGGTAACCCCTGTGTATCAGCCAAAAAGCTGTGTACGGTTCTAAAGAAAGTATCCTGTTCTTATGGCCGCTCTCCCTTTTGTTTGGCTAAAGACATACTTAACCGTGAATGCTGGAAGAGCTTGTGCTTTGTATTTGTGGTGAGGAAAAGCTGAGCAAGGATGAGTTGAAGTGCCAGAAAGTTAACGAACAGTGGTTAGGTTATTCTCATCACGTATGCTCATTATGTTTACCATAAGAAAACTAGAGAATGTGGTGTTTTTGTTTTTTTTCTTCAGTTAAAGAGTTGGAGACGCTTTTGGTCTGAACAATTTCACTTTGCTGAGCTCTGCGCTTGACTGTGTGGTTGTGTGTTGTCTCAAATTTAACTGATTTAACTTAAAAAGATTGAATCGGACAGGAAGAATGTGTTAGTTCCCACACAGTGAAATTTCGTGTAGTTATGCAGAAATGCAATTATTCTTAATGTTTTGATAGATTATATTCTACTTTTTAATAACCCCCCATCTCTAGATGAATTTAACTTGCTTTCTCATTCCACAGTTGTTGACATTTTGAGCACTAACGTTTTTGAACAATGCTCATGTGGCTGCTGGTGGAAGCCCTGGTGTCATATTTGGAAACAGATATTCTAGTAAAGTCTGAACAGCTCCCTGTGGAGCACTGTGTTAAAAGGGAATCATCAAGCACAAGGTCTGGCAAGCCAGGCGCATAATTCACTACCTAAGAATAGCAACAGGTACATATCTGTGCATTATGCTTTCACTGTGATGTGTTGCCCTTGCTTGAAACCCCCTGAAACAGCACAGTTCCAGTATTTTGAACTCTGAACTTCCTTTTGTTATTCTGAAGTCGAACCCATAATGTTAATGTAACAGCTTTCTGTGTTTGTTTTCAGTTTCTTTGTTATTTCAGCAGAATATTTGTATTGGCAGGGTGTTGTTCCAGTGGCTCTCGAGGATTTCATGGCATTAATGTTTCGCTTGGTGCGCTGTATTACCTGACTCCAGTAGTACTCCATGGCGTCAGCTGGGCCTGAGATAAAAGCTGCTGTTTCATAGTAGGACTGCAGGTTACATTCAAAATACCAACACTTTCATATGGGAGTAGCAAGTTCCCTTCAAACTGTGCTGTGACTACTTTATGCCTGGTTGTGCAAACCTTCAGCATGTACTTTGCATGGGTACTGTTCTATCAATGCAACTGTTTGTACAAGGTCTATAGCATGTGTGGAGTTAGTCAAGTAGTTTGACAACCACTGGGCTGAGAATCAAAGGAGCTTCAACATTAATAGTTATTCCCCCAAACTGTGTTAGTTGCTTTTGAAAATCAGGGGATGATATTGCATGTACTAGATAACTTATAATGTAAAGCCACTGATCTAGCATGTGAATTTCTTTCTCTATCCTTGTAGTAAATATTGAGGAGTGATTTTTGCTAAGCTTCAGAAACCACACTGACTTTTGTGAGTGGGCAGGTGGTATGGCTGCCTTTCTCCATCACTCCTTCTGTATGGAGCCTGCAGCTGACCTTAATTCTGTGACTCTCAAAGCATTCGTGTTACTGTGATTTAATTAAAAAAAAAAAAAAAAAAAAAAAAAAAAGTAAAGAAAATACTTGGGAAGAAAATAGACTCAAAAAAAAAAAAAAATTACAGGAGAGAAGACAGGAGAGAAGAAGTTTTGTTAGCCGCTGCTGGGAGCATAAGGACTTCTAGATCAATGTACATTGGTTGTGTGCGATGTTGAGTGGTGGTCAAACTGGAAGATGAGAGTGGTTTTTAGCGTATGCTGTGAATTTTGCTGTCTAACATCCAGCATACAATTTACTTGCTTACATTTAATCTCATTGATGTCAGGCTTTCTACCTGGATGGGTCGTGCAGCACTGCTCCTTGTCTGGGTGCTTCAATATCTTCCATGCTGTGTTACCTAAACTGGTTGTGACTGGAACATTTGTGTCCCTGTTGTGGTCTGGTTGGCTCTACTCACAAAGGAATGAGAGAATTAGGTCCTTAGTGAGAGGGCAGTTGTTAGTAACTCTAAGGAATGTCAGTATTATGGGGAGGTTGACTGTGCAATGCATATTAAACAAGGGGGATAGTCCACTGTTCTATAAGAACTAACAGAGTTGGCAATCCTGTTATATTTTAATGAAGGGAGGGGGGAAATTGTTAGGAAGGTGGAGGAAGGAGATGGCAAAGCAGAGGGAAAGCTGGTGTTTGTAGGCCTCAGTAACGGAACTGTAATTCCATTAGATACAGCTGAACCAGTAGGGAGCACATTTAGCTGGTGTGTGAAAACCAGGTATGGGATCTGTAAAGTAAAACAAGGCTTTGGATGGAAAAAGGAAAGATTTAATGTAAAGAGACTTTATGGTGTTTTGGTTTTTTTTGTTTGTTTGTTTGTTTTTCCTATCAATAACTCTCCTTACTTTGCAAAGTATCCTGTAGGTAAGTAAAGAGCATTCCAGCACTGATAATAACAATTACCACCAAATGACATTTAAGTGAAGGATGAGCTAAGACACTTGTGTAAGATAAGGATTTTCTGAGTCTGTGCCAGAAGCTAGAATTGAAGAGGAATTTTGTTTCTGCAGCTTGATACTAAATTACTTCAACTTATTTTTATGTATTTCCTTTCCCTGTAGTTCTGGAAACAGCAAAATGAGCTAAGTAATCTGTCCAGTAGCACCAGCTAGAACTGCTGGAAATTTGATTGGTCTTTGCTTCCAACTGCAGTGTTGAGCAGTTGCAGTAGCGTGCTAACACTGATAAACAAGTTCATCCTATTAAGATAAAATCACAAAGGTGTTTGGCTTAGTTTCTGTCTCTGTTGGCTGTTGACTCTTCAATGCGTTCTTGGAGTTCAAGAGAGATGTGAACAGTCATTTGTCTGAAATCCATTCTTTTACATGGATTCTTGGGATGGGAATGGAAGGTGAGGAAAGAGCAGTTCTCCATGATTTTGATGTTTTTTATTTTTTTTATTTTTTAATCAATAAATTGCATTTGTGGTCTTGGAATAAACAGCAGAGAGATTTTTCTAATGGTTTGTGGTACTGCTGTTATGCTTTCTAAACAGCAGTGAAGGTGAATCTGGCATTTCCACCCCTCTTAACCTTTGCCATCCTACTACTACCTTGGGTCAGTGGGGTTAAAACAAGCCAAAGCAAAGTTTGCTTGAGGGTGTGCTAACTCAGCAGTGTCTTATAAAGGAAAGTAGACTTTGAAAAATTTCAGTTGGCATGGTACAGTGTATGTTGACTTGGTTAGATTATTTACCTACTGTGCTTCCTGTGCAATATGACAAGTGCATGCGTGGAGGAGCTGTACTATCTGCCTTGCTGTATATGTCTGTGCTTCGCGCTTCTGACCTCCACCCTGTGTGCTTCATTTGGGTATTGCTCTTGGATTGCAAGGAACTGAAGGCATTAAATGAAAACAATAACTGAACTTTGCTTTTTTTTATTTTATTTTATTTTATTTTTATTTTATTTTTTTATTTCATTCAACAAGCCTCTGTAGTTTCTGAAGGCAGCAGTGCTAATTTAACTGGTGTGAGATAACAGCATGATAGTTGTCTTTTCCCTTGTTGCTTTAAGTCTTTTGCCCAGTGGTTTCTTGTTCCTTAAGCTATGAAATTTGGAGAATTGTAGAACTACATGGAATTGTTTGAGACCTTTGGTCACAAAGAGTAATCCTTATTAGCTCACGTCGTATGCTAATAAGAAATTTGAATGTGAGTTACCATCAATGGGAAAAGTGTGTCGCAAGACTGTCTGGTTCTGACCTTATGCCACAGTGAGAGATGTCTTTCCTCTAGACAAGGTTGCTCAGAGTTCCATCCAGCCTGGCCTTGAACTACCTGCTGGGATCCATGGGGACATCCACTACTCCTCTGGGCAACCTGTTCTAGTGTTTCATCACCTTCATAATAAGGAATTCCTTTCTAACATCTATTCCAAATATACAAAATAGCACACTTTCTCATTGTGTAGTAACACACTTCTTTGTGGTTATCTTCTCAATGAAGAGAAGTGGGGTGTTACCTCTTCCTATGGATCAGCATTTAAAACAAGGTGAGAGGTCATTACCTGTGTAATGCTACTGAACTCTGAAGCTCAATGGCCGTATGATACAAGTTATTTTGGCTCCACTGATTGGAAGACTAGCCAAACTGACTGAATTTGGTTACCTGCAGGAGATGATGATGAACTGAGCATCTGTTCAGTATTCCTCATTTCCTGGAACCCCAAAGGAGCACTGCAAGCAATGTGTTTTCCCATGACTATCAGGGAATATTGCTCCTGGGGTTTTCTAAGGCTTGAGGCCCTGGTAAAGTGGTAGGGATTTGTGCTGACAAATATTGAAAGGACGGTAGTGTGGTAAACTCTGATTTTAGATGTTCTAATATTTTAAATATTTAGTCAGTTTGTTTGCTTTTTCATAACAGAGTTCAGTGTAAAATTGGGGTAGCATAACTAGCACTCATAATCTTATGGTCCTGTGTGCTTCCTGTTTCTTTTCCTTAAGTTTCCCTGATATAATTATCTGTGGGAAAGCTCTATTTCGGGATTATTTAAAGAATTTCTAATTGTGGAGATGACTCACTAGGGCATCAATTCAGTTTCTTCTGAAGCTATTGTTCAGCTTCTGTTTTTAAAGTGCTTTTGAATACTTCTGTGGAAAAAGACAGCATAAGTTTATTATGCACGAAAGATTGTCCTGTAGATGTAATTCTTGTTTTTTTTTTTTTGTTTTTTTTTTTTTTTTTTTTGTTTTGTTTTGTTTTGGTAATGGCATACACTTCTTGGCTCTTTTGGCCCATGCAAGAGAAGATGTGAATATGATTAATGACTTGGAGGGACTGCCAAGAGAAGTTTTAGGAAAATGGGTTTGAAAAAAAACCCATACCTTATAATGGTAGTAGTAATGAGCTAAGCAGTTTAACAACAACGAAGTGTTAATCTCAATTTTTTTTGGAGAAGTAGGAAATACTGAAGTGTTAAAAAATTGTAAAGAATTCAATGAATACTTCTAAAATGCTGAATGGCCATCTTGTTCGTGGTCATGGAAAACTGCTCAATTAAATCGTTTATTTTTTGGAAGACTTTTATTAAAAATGTTTGCCCTTTGATTGTCCTAGAAGAATGTGTGTGCTAATAAGGGCTAATAGGGAATTTTAATGTGAGTTATGATCAATGGGAAGAGCATGTCCTAAATGAGCTAGCTAGAGGCTTGCCTCTAGAGACAGGGAGAAGTGATGCGTAGCCGATAAACATGGGATTAACACTGAACAGAGGGGAGAGACTTGACATTGTGAATTGCTACTAATAAGCACTAATGAGTGAACATCAGTCATTCTTTGTGCTGAAGAAGTCAGACAATTTACGAATTAAAAAAATAATTATAACATATCTCTTCTTTTTTCTATTCTGCCTATAAAGTGAGAGTGCGAGCATGGAGGTGAAGGTGCAGAGCAGCATAATGATCATATAGAGGGATAATCTAAGAGTTTATTCCCATAATATTTACTCTACTTTTGAAAGTGTTGTGTTGCGGCCTTCTGCGCGCGTGTGTGTATAAGTGAGGAAGTTTTTTTGGCAGGATTCATCCTTACAGTAATGGAAGTAGTACCCTTACTTAACTCCTATTATTGGATACAATGTATGATGCTTTAAAGCCTAAATAAATACTATGCTCAGCTGAAGCTATGGAGATGAGCTGAAAATAGGTAGAATGCACTATTTTCCTTTATCTTGTACACGAAGTACTTCCTGTTCACATCGCGCTTTTTATACGCTAAAGTCATAGTGCATTAGTAAAGCACTGTTCCTTTTTCCTAATTATGCAGTATAATTGGAAATTGTGGGCAAATCTCCTAATCTCCATAGTGACAGCAGAACATTTATCTAATTAGTAGTTTGCCTTTTGGCATTACTTTGAATAAATTAGCATTTCATTTTATATCCTGTGCTACTGGGAGAAAGTTTCCCAGAGCAGTATTTAGTCTTTCTTCTCTAAGGACTTATATTAAATTAGCATAGGTTAATAATATCCTTTGTACCCAGAAAGATGTTGAATAGTAATACTGTTGTTATTCTTAATGTCTGGGAGCTGGGCTTGGAGGTTCTTTTCTTTCTTTAATCCCCAGGAGTTAAAGTGAAAACTCATGTTCGCATTATTTGAGGTGCTTACTCTTTCACCAGGGGGTTAAAAAAAAAACAACAAAAAAACACAAGTGGGACAGGCTTAAGTACAACTTCACCTCCTCCCTCTACTCTTTCCATTTCTACAGAAGATGAACTTTTATTTCAAGATGTAAACAGTGCAAAGCACAGTGGTGTCGGCTAATTCGAAAGTTGTGTTCTGTCAGTAGTTACATGCTGAAAAATAGCTCTTGTATGATATTTCCATGGCAGCCCTGAGAAGATTAACAGTATTCTTTTCTTGCATATAAAAATCAGTGATAGGAAATTGGATAATTGATTTCTCTGGATGTCTATACCAGAGAAGTGTGACTTCCTGGGAATTACTGGAAGCCTTAAATTTTGATGGGAAGTTAATACAGGTGGTTTGTCATAGATGAATTCTCCCTGGTTTACTTTTCTAGTGCTGAAAGGAAAACAGCCAGAACAACTACAAAAAAAGATGAGTGTGATAAAGGGTTGTAATTACCTTTCCTTGAGTCATTAACTTTGTTGGACCCTTGATGTTGTTTTGACCAAGCGTGATCTAGTGACTGTGTACTTGGGGTTGTATAAATTATGTAACACCACACATTCTCTATTCCCTGTATGTGTTTGTTTTAAGAAGATCTTGTCTGTGGACATGAAAAGGGGGGATGCCTACATTAGAGGTGTATCAAACTAATACTAAGATCCAATCTGAAATTTGTTTTACAGCTTGATGACTGCACTCTTCAATTGTCCCACAATGGTACCTATCTGGACTTGGAATCCACTCTGGCAGAACAAAGAGATGAATTGGAGGGCTTCCAGGAAGATGCTGGGTAAGTAAATGTTTATTGAATTCAGATAAATAAGCATGCTTCTCCAGAAGCATTAACATTTCAGGAGTTTTTGTGGTTAACTTGGTGCATTTAGGTCAACGCAGAATTTTGTCTTTTCTGTTCCTTTCCTTTACAAGCATGTATGTTCCTCTCTTTCTGTGATCAAGAATCTTATAACTGTACTGAAAAGAAATGCCAGGGTGACTGCCTTGACAAGTCTAATAAATCAATATATGCTTTGAAACTTGGTAAATGTTTTGTTATAACCCAGATCTTGCCCATCTTCATAACAACCAATGTAGGAGATACTGTCAGTGGTGTTCTTGAAGTTATTAATTCAATTTATTTTTGCCTTGGAATTTAAATACTTGTATGCTCTTGAAGAAAACTTGTACTGACTTTTCTGAGTTAGTGCTTGCACATGCCTGTTGCTATGGCATGGCTTTCCATAAACTCTGTGATGAGAATCAAGAATACAAAAAGGATTAGAATCTATTTGTGTATATGCGTACATATGCACGCATAAAGCTTGCTATTTAGAAATATCTTTTCTGGGCCTTTTAGGTGATTGTCTTGTTCAGGATGTATAATCACCAGATAGATCTAGAGCTATTTTTGCCTTGTTAGTTGCTATATTGGACTACCTAGTTGTTAATAATTGCATGGGTGTGTTTTGGCATAGACTTTGTGCATGTGAGTAATCTAGCTGTGCTGGAAGAAATTAACTACATTCTTAATTGATCAGGGGTTGTTAGCATTAAGATGTAACCCTTTTGCTTTTAAGGGTTTATCTACCTTCCATGAGAGCTCTTACATCTCTGATGAATACTTCTTAATCATTTTTCTGTTTAAATTTTTAAGCCAGCGATCAGTTGGCACTTTTCCTCTGGGACTTCTCATTCCAAATTGCATGCAACTTTCTTTTCACCTTGGTTTTAATTTGTTTCCTTTGGGCATTTTTAAGTCTATGATATAAATTGTTACTGAAACAAATCCTCTCTGTAGTGGCAATCCTAGGGGCAGAATAGAGAAGGATGTGGAAACAACAAACTAACCCCCAAGCCGAACATGTGAAACTGTGTTTCTTGGAGTTGTGTGTTTACTGCGTTGATCTGAAAAAACGATTATATTATTGTGTATTTTACAAGTGTGTGCAGGCTTCCTCCTAATTGTGTAACCAGTTGTCAGTCAAGCAACTGAATCTTCCATTGACTCCCAATGTGAAGTGTACTGGGAGTTCCTTCATTCCTGTGCCAAGATGAATAGAGAGATAGGAGACAGCATATTGTGGTACATCATAAAAGCTTGAGATACAAATTACTATTGCATGAGTTATGTGAAATGGAGAGAACAGTGTGTATCTGTTGTCCCATATCCTTTTTTTTTTTTTTTTTTTTTTTTTGTGTGTGTGTTCACTGAAGTTATTTGCCTGGTAAATGTGGGTGGATGGGAAGTACTGTGTTCTCCTGCTTCAGCTGCATGCTTTTAGTGCAACAACAGAACAGTCTGCTAGATGCGGCCTATTTTACTGTTGCGACCCATCTGATCCCGCGGTCTGTTCTACAGTCTTCTTTCAAACCTGCTTTCCTTGTCATTAAAGTAAATAGTGTGGATGCTGGTAGTTGGAAGAGGCTGTAGAAGTAAGAATGGAGAGAAGGAACATTGAGGTGTGTTCTGTGGAGTAAAGCAGCGAGCAAACAGCATGTGAGCAGAAAGACACATGCCTTGTTGCAGAAGGGGTGAATGCATGAGGGGATGCTCCCATCAGTAACTTTCCTGAGGTGCCTGTAGTTAGAAACAAGCCATATGCTACTTCCATTGTATGATCTTAAGCATGTACTTTACTTGCAAGGCTGCTGAAGGATGTGGGGGTTGTGTTTCCATTTAATTGTTGTGAGGCTGAGAGTGTTCTAGATCCATCTTCCTCCTCTCTGCTTATAGGTACCCCATAACTTTCAGGCTGGAGCACCAAGAACTTACCATTTTGGTTGGATGCAGTACAGTAAAGTACAAGACCTTGCATTTAGGGGCAGTTGGCTAAAAGGCAAGCAGGTACTGCTGGTCAGGCAGAAAATGAGATAAAAGGGGTATTTGACTTGTCAATAGCTTTGCAAGAAAGGAGCTGATGTTTAAGGGAACTGAAAGCTGGAAGCAGTGACTATAGTGCTGTGAAAAGGTAAGGAGAGCCTTAAGGTAAGGCAGGCATTTAGCCTGTGAAATCCAATGAATTTTCCATGTTCAGTATTGGTTAGGCTTCATCTGGATTTCTGCATCCTCCTGTAGTCTGTGTTTAAAGAGGGAGTAGGAGGAAGATGAGCAAGATCAACAACCAGAATTTTAGGAATCTGTGAGGTAGCCTTCTTGTAAGACCTAGTAGCTTGGTTACTTAAGAGTAAATATAACTCCAGTATTTTCCAGTAAAAATAAAATATTCTAACTATGAAGTAGAAAATGTAAGCAGGAATGTTGCCCTCTGTACCAAGTTTCTGGCAAACTAAAATCCATTCTGGGGACTTGTGGCTCTGATCTTTTGCTCCTGCAGAGACCAAGGCACTGAGCTGGAAAGCTCCTGAGCTGCAGTCGGCTGAGAGCATTTGGGGGCTTAGTGGCCTGCTTTCAGTGAAAGACTGGCTGCAGAAACCACTTAGTCTCTTTCTTTCTCTCTGGGTCATTTCAAGGTCCTGCTCTTAATCTTCAAAGCTTTTAATTTTCTGAGATTAGGCTACCTCAGGATCTACACCTTTACCATTGCAGAACTGTTGTGCTCATCAGGGTCACTGAAGCTTGCTGAACTCTGAATGAAGGATTTAGTAGCTGGATATTCGTAGCTTCCCCCCCCACCCCCACTGTTGTTATTTTTTTAAATGTTTGGTCCCAAACATCTATTAAAAATAACCAGAATATTCTGTTACTAGTTTTCAGGAACTTCTCCCAAAGTATTTAAAAACAAAAAAAAACAACCAAAAAAACCCCACCATACTCCTAAAAGGAGTTTTGGAGTTAATGATGAATTCAGCATGAAGCACTGACTTTTTTTTTTTTTTTTTTTTTTTTTTTTTTTTTAATGGGAAGTGTTCATTATGTGTTTCCTCTCGGAAGAGTTGGGTAAAGATATTGGAAAAACTGGAATTATTTTCCTTCAGGAGGAAAGAAAAAGTGGTGATTTGGCAGTTTTGTGTAGCTGTAAATAACAGGAATAAGGAAATCATGCACCTGTACACAAGTTAAATAAGTAAAATATCTTCCTTTGCTTAATAAGGAGGGAGATAAAGCAGAGTGCCTAGAGAAGCTAGGAGAAAGTCCCGTTCCCTGGAAGTGTTAATGATTGGGGTAGATGAGGCCCTGGGCAGCCTGATCTGGCAGGGGCGGCAAGCCTGCCCATGGCAGGTCTTTGGAACTGGGTGCTCTTTAAGGTCTCTTCCAACTGAAGCCATTCCGTGCATATAATAAAAAATACTCTTTTGGATAGTTCCTCTTCAGTCCAGGATAGTTGAAACTTTTTTGGGGGGCTGGGGTGGGAGGAACCCAACACAAAGGCAAGTTGCTTTTAGTCTGTAGGACTAACTTTGAGCTAAATGCAGGCTGAGACAGGAGACTTTTCTTCAGTCTGCAAATTTAGATACATAGCTATGGGATGTATTTTTATGCAACTTTTGCTTGGAACACTGAGGATGAACAGCAGTGTGGCCAAACTGGGAGACAAAGTCAGTTGGAGTGACTGGTGACCTCCTTGCTTTTCAAGTTTGGCATGTATTTGTATTTTTCTTACTGTCCTAACATAAGTTATTTTGTGGCTCCCTAATTGTGTAAGGAGGTAGTGTGGAGGTAGGCAGAATCAGCTCTGTTTCTTTAAGGTGCCTGAAATAGATAATGGTCTTTTACTCAGTTTACTTGTGGTCTTGTAGGATGAGCAGGTACTCTCAAGAAGTGTATGTATTTAAATGAAAGTATAATTGTCTGAGTTTTTATAGGCATGTCTTAACAGACCCTAATGGTATCAAACAAAGTAACATAGTCCTAAATCACAGAGTACAAAAGCTCTTTCAGATAGCATGCTGCAAGCAATGGGGATTTCCTTAGGGAATATGTTTTTGAGGACCTTTATTTAGCAGATTGTTTTGAAGTTCTTCTGACAAATCACTTTGCTGTTCTTTTATTTTACATCTTTTAGACTCCTTGGCTCAAACTGATTCAGCTAATTGAACCTCAGTGTAATGTATTTTCTTACCTGCTTAGACTTTGCAGATAATATAATATAGCTGTGAAAAACTTCTGTCACTTTTTAACAGGAAGAAATTGGGTGATGCACTTGAAGGTCGACTTAATTTTTGTTTAACAAAAATGATGTGATTTGTTTCTTGAAGCCACAGAGCAAACTAGTAGATTGTACACTTGCTTTGTATTAATTTGGACAGTGTATTTTTACTAGTGTACTGATGGAAGACTCCAGTTTTGTTGTCTTCTGTAGGTTTTCTCAGTTCAAATAAGAAAAATAAGGGAGATGCCTATGGAAGTTTGTTATGGTGTTATTGCAAACTGCAGGGAATGGAATGGCTCACTGTAATGGTTTATTTACCTTTAGAAAAATGCATTTGATCATCTGAATTTTGATACATTTTTTGATGCTTAGATGTTCCTCTGACAAAGTGCTGAATCTGAAAACACTAGTGGATGATTGCGATAAATGCTTGCATAAAAGAAATATTTTTGGTTTAAAATACTGTTGAGAAAATCTGCTCTTCATTGTGAGGGCTGGAAGTTTATTAAGCTGATGAGTATCTAGAGCAGGTGGAATTTGTATTTTTTTTTCTTGTATTTTGCTTAAGGTGTTCTTCATATGTCATGTAAAGACAGAAAACCTCTGCAAAGAATGCAGAGGTTCAGAAATCTGTAGGAACTCAGTACTGCATGGTGCAGACCAACAAAGTGACTCAAATGACAGTCTTTGATCCCAGCCCTCATAGGCTTTGAATAGCCTGGTGTGCTCAAGGAATTTCCTCAAGAGAAATTTCCTCTGCTGTTCATTATGCTCTTTGATTAGAGTCCAGATCTATTCGGTTTGTCATGCAGCTGAGAGGTTACAGTAAGTTTTGGAAAATATAGGACTTTCTATAGGGCAACAGTATTCCAGTCTGCGCTGTATCAGGTGAAAATGTTGAACTGCAAGTCAATGATTAGCTGAAACTGTACTGTTGCATAACAAATTGCCATAAAGTTTTCAGGTTTTTAATTAAACTGTTCTGGATGTAGAAGTTACAGCTCTTTTGCTCTCCTCCCTCCTAAAGTTACAGAGCAATAGCTGTTCCTGCCCATGTTCTTGAAACTTTAAGTAGCTTTTTAAAGTCTTTAGTCCTAAGAGCAATTGTTTATCTATTTAAATAAATAAATCAGATGGAACATTGGAATATTTAGAAGGAACTGTAGATATTTCTTAATTTTTTTTGTAACAAGCAATCACTGCAAATACCAAAAGTGCTCTACAGTTTGGATTTGTCTGATACCTTGGGTTTTTTGTTTATTTTGAAGGAGCTTGACCCTTGATTTTAGATCTTGTGATAGTCAGTATTGAATCAGCTGTGTCTTCTGCTTTACCCCAAAGTTTACTCACAGCTGTGCCGCAGAGGGAATTAATCTGTATTGGAGTGCTTTTGGAGACTGTTAAAGATCTGCTCTTGCTGTGATCACCACTGGTAAATAAATCTGCTTTTGTAGTGCATGAGTACACAAAATGTGTGTTTTTTTTTTTGTAGCACTTTTGTTCAAAAATTGATCACACTGCAAAATGTATTGCTAAAATATTATTGTGCTTATCTCTCTCCCAGACTGTTGTATACTACATGAAGCACTGAGACGAAAAATGTTGAGTGTTTCTTCCAGCTGTTCCTAGGTCAATACTTTCTAAAAGTCTAATTTAGCAATCAGATTTACTTATGCGTATTGCTGAGGAGCCCAATACTTTAAGGTGGAAACCTGAATAAAAGAAGTTTGTGAAAACAACTGATGCCAGCTGTTCTATTTGAAAACAGTTAGCTTGACTGTCAAAGTAAACTGGTAGCTGCTTTTGTACTCTACCGTCACTGATGAGGTTATAAAGCAAGCAACACTCCAGGCTTGGAAATTTGTGTCTCTTCACTGTGTGTAGAGGGAATCCCTTCCTTTCTCAATAAACAGATAATTTGGTATTAGGTCTGCCAGGAAAGGCTGTAGAGCAGCTTAGAGGTTGACTCCTGCTTTGATAATAAGGATAAATCTGAGGATTCTGAGGATCTCAACTTGGAACAACAACCTTCAGGAAGATGTTGTGCACCCACTGTCTGCTGCTGCAGCTGACTGGCATCTTTGCTCAGCATGTACTGACAGCCAAGCAAGCTTGTGATGAGTAGTTAGTAAAAGGTGTGAATTTGCTATACCTCCTATTCTATGCAACAGTTCATGTGCTTGCTCTTGCACTACAAAGTAGGTTTGTATAAGTAAGTTCACACTCATTTATACTATGAGAGTTCATCTGTCTGTGCAATTGGTGTGTGGTTTTTCTTATTTCCTTTACCACGGACTAAACTAAGGTAATAATCTGCTTCTGTTTAAAAAATAAATACTAATAGTCCTGAATTTAACTTGCAGTGGTGAACTAACAGCTTAAACCGCTTCAAGTCTGGGACTAGCAGAGTCTCCTGTAATGAAGCAGTGCAAGTAGTGACCTCTGCCAGGTCACTACTATTTGTTTTTTCGTGTTTACTGCTCAGTAATTGTTCCTGCTAATGAAGCTATTAGTGGCCCAACGATAAATACAGCCTATTGTCTAAATTAGATTAATATGGATAAATAAGTTTTGGAGGGCAAAATGCTGTTTAAGATCTCATATGTCATTTTATGAAGTAACTTTTGCCAAATATGAAAATAGACAACTTCTAAAAAGCAGAAGGTAAAGCCAAAGAAGTGATTCTATCATTCAAGATAGAACTGGTATACATGTATTTATTATATATATATATAGTGTTCATATCCTTTTGCAAAGTAGGACAGTTTTAGAATGGTTATTGCTGATTATGGTTAAACTAAGTGCATTCTGAGGAAAAAACATAGCAGTCTGGTTAAGCTAGACCCCAGTGTGGTCAGAAACATCAGAGGAACTCTGCCTGAAGAGGTGGAAGCACCGGGTGATTCAGCTGCAGGAGATTTTTGTGTATGCTATTATTTGCAACATTTTGCTTATCAGATTTTCTTTTTGGGTATGTGCTGTGCGATTGAAATGATTTATACATGAATTAGTCAAATTAGATTTTTTTTTTTAAAGGAAAGTATGAACGTGCGTTGTCTTTCTACTTATTTTCTGTTCTTGTCCAATGATCGTTGCTTTAGTCAATGCGTTATTGTCTAGAAATGCTCTGAATAAAAACTGTGTGAATGACCAGATAATTTGCAAAACAGGATGTAGACATGTTGTCACTTCACTCAAGACTGTTAGGTGGAAAAAGTGAGACAGGGACAGAAAATCCTTTGAAGTCATTTAAAGGTGAAATTTGTGTTTGCCTCCAAATGCATGCTGTACCGGAGAGAGCTGTTAATGTTTTCATCCATTTGTAGAGTATTCGAAGTTGAATTTCAGTGTTCAACAAACTTGCTTTTGCCTCCTGAGCTCCTTTGTTATTTAACAAGAAGAAAGGGAATGTGATGCTTGGATTGATAATGGTGATTTGTGAAGAACCTCAGGTTATTTATTTAGATATAACTTGGTGATAACTTTCAGAAGATTCTTAATTTCTCTCTCCATGCACATGTTGCTCTCTTAGCTTTTATGCAACATTAAAAAAAAAATCAGAATTCTTTTTTTTTGTGTGTGTGTGTCTCTTAGATCTACAATAGAATGGAGAAGCCTATCTTTTTGAAACTGCAGTCTAACTATTCTTAGCAGCCTTGAAATCAGAACCTCGGGTTTATGCTGTCTGACTAATGGGAGATTAAGAAACACTTTGCTTATTGTGTATGAGCTGGCTTGCCTATCTTTTTTTTTTTCTTTAAAAAAAAAAAACAAAAACAAAAACAAAAAACAGAATACCTGATAGATGTGAGTGCAAAAAATACCATCCTTCATGTGCTCAACAAGGAATAGCTTGTTTTCCACTGATGCTGAGTAACTTAAACTATGAGGCAACTGACTGTGAAGCAATATTGCATTGCAGAAGTGTTCTTCAGTGTCTGAAAGGTGTGTGCAAGTGAAGATGGACATGCATAGGTGCTGAAATAAAAATGTGAAGAGTAGTAGCATAGATAACATACATTAGAGAAAGTCTGTTGCCACACCTTTGCTTCTGATGGTGTGCTGTTCAAGTTCCTCTCCAAGGAGTCAGTGGCTCACTGTGCTTAGGGATCCTTGTTGGGAGCTGTTCTCATTAAGTTACTCCTCTTGAAAAACATGGATGTGATTATTGGAGGAGGTTGATGGTATACCACGAAACCTGAGTGCAATGAGAAGCTGTCAGAAATTATGAAGCATATGTTCTACATGTGTGCTTTGAAAGCTTTCCACTAAAAGCAGCGTCTGTGTTAGGTAGGTTTTCATAACATTTAGATCGTTATGTCAGGCGGTAGTAGATGCGGAACTGTTATATGGTAAGTTGGCAGGTTAAGCTGGCTTTATATGCTGGCCAAATCTTAAAGCATTTTCAATGTTTATTATTGATAGATTCACTCGGTTACTAAATAGAGGTTAATTTTTATCCAGCCTAATGAAAGTGAAGTGGTAACAGCCATAGCAATAGTTAGCTCTGTCCAGTAATCTATTGTGCTTGCTTTGCTTGTGGTTATGAAGGATGTTGAAAATAACATCTGATATTTCAGCAGATAAATGGGTGCCTATCTGATCTAATGATTTCTGGTTCAGAATTGGTCTTGGTGTGAGGAATTTACTGATACTAAGCCTGTATAATGTGGAAGACCAATCACGGCCAGGAAGGTTTGAATGCTGGGGTGTAGAAAGCTTTACTGTGTAATAACAACTGAAATTACTGCCATCTTGCTTCTTCATCGGTGTTTGTCAGTATCCTGTTTTAGGGCTTTTTTGCCTTTCTCTTTTGGTGAACCTGAAGAGGGTAAACTTGTCTCATGTATACAGTTTTATGTGTAGCGTTTCACAAGTTACACACAGTCTGCAGACATGAGCCAATTACTCTTTGTGGCAGCCCTCTGAAGCAGGATGGGGAAGCATGGATGTGAGGAGGTAGGATGTAAGCTGTCATTCCCCCCATGTAGTAGAGCAGTGGGGAAGATGAGGTCAGTACTCTGAACTTGGGATCCCTTTGCAACTGTTTTCAGTTTGCACTGAAACATCTAGAATTTGACCTGAGACATGCCCAGTTGAGATTTGGAGGAACTGCCACTTCCGAAGTTTAAAAAAACAAACAACATAAACTTCTGTAGTTACTATGTCTAATAGCAATAATGAATCCAGTGTCAACATGAGAACAGTTGAAAACTCACTTATGCTGTTACCTTATTGGAGCAATTTTTAGAAACCTGATACTCATTTACATGTGTAAGTTATTGCAGCCCTGAGATGTTGCCTTTGAGGATGGGTATTCTAAGATTTCCAACAGCTTTTTGAATCCCAAAGAGCACGTGAAGCTGATAGCAGTTCTACTGATTGGATGCTGTGTTAATTCTTTCATTGTCTTGTAACTACATCTGACCTAAAGACCTTGTCAGAACTACTTCCCATTTCCAGAAGCTTCAGAAATAACACAAAGAATGATGTACACAGAGTCACAGCACCTTTGTTGTATGCCTTTGAAGACAAGACATGTCAGAATGAGGCATGTCTGCCAAGAAAGGGTGATTGAAGAGAAGTTTTCTGGAGTGAATCTGATGCTGGGTGGGGGATGTAGCAAAGAGTAGGGTGGCAGTTTACAGTTTGTGTTGCTGTAGGTGCTTTAAGAGTCTTGAGCGCCCTTTCTCTAAAAGAGAGAACTTCCATGAAGTTTTCTGGCAAATAACATAGATAATTCTTTTTTATTATTATTTTTTATTTTTTTTTATTTTTTTGCTTTGAATTAATGAGAAATAGGTGAGGAAGAACCCATCATCTGGAAAATGATGATTTTGTTCTGATTAAGTTACTGGCAGGGAAATTCTGGTGGTCTAAAGGTTGAAGCCTGAAGTCTCTCAGCAGTCTCATAAAGCATGTAGCTGAGGATGGCTGTGCTGTTTTTTAATTTGCCTCTGACTTCTGTGTAGTGCTGAGTCCAGGGTTAATATAATTCAAGACTGCATTTGAGTTTGTTCTAAAAATAGTTTTACTTCTGGCATGTTTTCCCACAATAAATTATGTCTTTAATTTAACAGAAAAGAGGGATAATATGCTGCTGTACAAGTGGAAAATACTTCTGGCTTTCCTTGCCTTTCCTTGCCTTCCCATAATTCTATTGTGTGAGCAGGCTTGGGTGAGGAGGCAATGTGCTGCCCATGACTAGATGCCAGCTGACTGGCACCTAGGAATAAGATAATGGTGCTCTTTTCCAGATTGAAAGGAAAACAAATGAGGACTGTGGTGGCATATTAAGACAGTCGTTCTGTTTATGACAACGATGAAACTGAGACAGTAAGGGAGAGCTCAGTTTTGTTTTGCTGCATGAGTAGTACATCTGTCTGTATCACAGAATCCAATGATTTGGAGTGGAGGGGACCTTGGAGTTCATCTGATTTCTATCTTCCACTGCTGGCTGAGTTGCCAACCACTACATTAGATTCCTCATCTTCTGGGGATGAGATATACACAGAACTGATAAGCTTTGCAGTCTCTTCTGGACCTTCTCCAACAGGTTCATGCCCTTCTTATATCAGGGGCCTCAGAGCTGAGTTCAGTACCACAGGTGGAGTCCCACAAGGGTGGAGGGGAGAGGTAGAACTGCCTCCTTTTGACCAACTATCTGCACTTGTTCACAGCAGTGTAGGATATGCATTATGGCCTTGAAAAATTTGCTCAAATACCTTATCCATGATAGCTTGAGCAACTTCTACCTTGACCTTGAATTTTCTTTTTATATTTGACTAAGTTTAAAGTATTTCTATGAAAATTGCGTGCCATCACTTGGTATTTCTTGAGTACAGATTTATAGAGAATCCTTATGAGGGGTTGACTTTGTTGTGGTTTCCAGATGCCCACCTAGCCACAGTCCCTATCTCAACAAGATGGAAAGAATGCAAAATGAAATAGCATTTTGGGTGTGGTGTTTTGTTGTTTTTGTTTCTGTTTGTTATGATTTACCAATAACTTTAAGGACAAAACAGGCTTATGGCAGACCAATTTATTGCAAATTAAATTAGACTTATGTTGTAAGGAGCAAAGATAAATCCACAGCACTGCCTCTCATCTTTTTTTCCCCTAAGTTCAATTAAATTGAAGTTTCTTTATCCCTTTCATATGTTTTTCTTCTCTTTTTAGGAGAGGCAAGAAGCACAGTATAATTTTGAGGACCCAGCTGTCAGTGAGAGTCCATGCCTGTATTGGTAAGTGAAGTTTTATGTAACTAAAAAAAAGAGAAGGAATAAACAAAATGGTCTCTTGAGAAGCAAATCTAGCGAATGTGCATAAGCTTTGCAGTGTTCTAAGGAAAAGGTAGTGTGCTATTAAACCTGTTTCTTTGTGTTTGCTGTTTGCTAAAGTTGTTATATTGGTCACCCTTTAAGAATGTTAAACAGATCAGAGATATATAATGTTTGACAGTGAAGTGTGATGGTTGTGAGTGCTCTGAAGAATCTTAGATTCTGTCATTCTACTGCCTTTGTATATCCCTAGAGAAGATTACATTCTGAACTGTGAAGGAAGTCTGAACTGTTGTTGACAGTCAGCTAGCTACAGCATTTTAATAGCATGGACTGTTTATTACTTCAAGGTATTGTGGATCTTGGCCATTTATTGCCGTCTTCATAGTGTTGGTGTCTTGGAAGAACCCTGCTAAAAACACTGTTATCACAAGGAAAAGTTCGAAGTAATAATACGTGTCATAAGAGCTTTAAGATTGCAGGAATGGAGGCAGTTGTACTGTGATAAGACTAATGTTCTCCTGTATTCTGTACGTTAACACTCAGTGTTAATCTAAAGTTAATGTTCACATTCAGGTAATGTTATGAGGGATGCTATGGGCAGATGATTTATTATGTTTGCCATAGCTGCTTGTTTTGTTTTCAGCTCTTCCACAGCAGATTCAATGCCCTAGTTGTCTACTTTGTGTTTAATCTTGGTTCATTAATTCTCAGCTGAAGCATTAGAATACAGACACTTTCCTTAACACGAAACTTTGACTTTCATTTATTTCCACAGTACTGTTGTTGTCAGAGGGTTCAGGCTTTAAATACAACAGAACTTCTTCCCCTGCCTCCAGGAAGCGTTATGAAATGGCCTTTATGGGAATTTGAATTGAGCAAAAGCAACCTACAGAATTCCTCAAATACCTCCCATTGAGAGCAAAATTTAGGCTTCATCTTGCAGGAACAGATTCTCCTTTACTACGGTTGATTTGAGCAAGCCTACTTGTTAAGTGTTAGAGGAGAAACAGGGATGGTGCAGAGTCTAGGATGACTTTATAAATATGAATGAAATTACAAACGGTTTAGGGAAACTTGTTCTTGTTGGATCTAGGAATGTCTTTGGCAAGACAGACCAATGCAGCAGTGTCTGTCCTGAATTGAGGTTTTAAAAAACACTTTTCTTTTTTCATTCTTTCCTGGAGTGCAGGAATCAGCACAAGGTTTTGAGATTTTTATGTGTGGTTGCTTTGTTTTAATCTGTTTGCATGTGAACTCGCTGGGGGCAATTAGGCCTATTACTGTGTATGTATCGTAGTTGTTCCTGTATGAAAGCGTATTTCTTTGTCAGGTGTTGTTGTACTCTGGCGGCAGTGATGCTTTTAGGGCTGAAAGCAGAGGAGCCAGGCTGCAAAGCTCAAGTCCAAATTCAGCCTTCTGGAACTGGAGTGTGTTTGTATATGGGTTTTTTGGCTTGGTTCATTACAGGCTTAAAAGCCAAGTCAAGTGCAAGATCTGTTTCTAATTTCCATCCTCTGCTGAAGTTTTGATTTCTAGGCTTCCATCCTCTGCTGAAGTTTTGATTTCTAGGCTAAATCTTTGATTGAAAACCTGTAACTTGTAGTTTCTTTCCTCTTCTGTGTTTCTACATACCGAGTATGTCTTATTTTTTGTGTGAGATCGTTTGAGGCAGTCAGAAACCCTCTGCTGTTCTTAATACTGGCCTCATAGTGCCTGTTCATCAGAGTTCTCATGAAATAGAGGGGTTGTTTCACTGACACTGAGTACTTTGCTTCCTTTTGCATGTACTTTCACATCAGTTGCCTGTTAATTCTTTTTTGAAATATATTCCACTTTCAGTATAATTTCTTATGCATTACATGTGGAGCAGAAGTTAGGAGCTGGAGTTATTTGAGACTGTCACATGGAATAAAAACCTCTTGCTTTGACTGTTTTCTTTCCCTTCTGCCAGTCTGCACTGGAGTTATGATTGTCCTCACAATATCCCTGGAAAGCACTGTGTTTGGAAATGTCACTGCCTTTGCAGTGTCAATGCTGTCTAGCTAGGGCTGCTTTCTGAGAAGTCATAACATGTCCTGTAGTGCCCTTGCCTCAGAGCTTCCTGACATTTTTGCTTTGAAGGCTTTATTTTGCTTTAGAGAAATAGCTTTCATGTCATTAAAGCTCCCATTTGGAAGTTGTACCAATGCATTTTCATCTCTCCTAGTATATTATAGCTCTAAATTGTGGGAAGTACACAAGTGTTTATGTTCTAATGTCCAAGTGGAGCATTAGTAACTTCACTTCTCTGGGGAATTCTCATGGATTTTAGTTTCAGAGAATGTATTAACTACAGACCAGTATTTAATATGACTTTGAGTTTTTGCAAGTTTCAAGTCAAGTCTGCAATTTATGGAGGCGTTGTGGTGGTTTTTGTTGTTGTTGTTGTTCTGTTTTGTTTTTAGCAGTACAAGGAAGGGATAGAGCATAATAACCTGAGTTTAAAATTTGTTAGGGAATACTATTTTCTACTGTATTGCACACCATTCAAATCCAGAGCATTTCAGCTTACTTTAATCCATTGATATTTATATTTCTATATTTATCTCAAGTTGAGTTTGTATTATATGCCCAGACTAAGGACTTTCAGCACCAATGAATAATTTATTTTTTAAATTATTCTCTTTATTATTCTCCTATTTTGGCTTGATCCTGGTTAAAATGTCAGTACTAATTTAAGAATGTTTTCAGAGATAGGACTTGAGTGTTCTTACACTGATATTTAGAGTTGTCTTTCATGTGAAGGGATTTGGCAAAAACAGATTCCATGAACAAAACTAACTGAAAATTATAGAGGCACTCTTGCACCTGTTGATGTTAAGGGTTCTTAGTGGAGGAAGACCAGCTCTTAAATTGCATGGTGTAAATTGCTGCTGTTATGGCTTCCCCCCCCCCCCCCCCCAAGGCTCGTCAAATTTGGCCTTCTATTCTAGTTACATTTATTGTATCATCATATCATATCATAGTATCATAGTATTGTGCGAGTTGGAAGGGACCTTAGAGATCATCGAGTCCAACTCCCGGGATTCGAGCCCTCTGTGTAGCAGAGCAGCACTTCTACCCCCTGCTCCACAGGGGGGATTCGAACCCGGGCCCACTGGTGTTGCAGGCGGGAATTCTACCGCTGCGCCACCGGGGCACACAATTGTGTGTTTTGATTTTTATTGTGATTTAATACCCTGCGGGGAAAAGTCTGTCTGGTATTTTTGGCAGCCACGTGACTTTCCTTGCTTATATTCAGTTGTGCCTTAATGTTAATAAATTTAATTTGTAGATATGTAATGATTACAGGGCTAAGCTGAAGTCTTAATGACATCTACCATAAACAAAGGATGCAGGTCTCAAGTGAGAATACCACAGTACTGAAAATGTTTGCACCTGAAACTAAATTGAAGTCTTGAGTCGGGGTGACTCTTCAACAGAGTAGTTTTAAAGCCCCTGTGAAGCTGAAGCTCTGCTCTTCACTGTGTGGCTATTCGGACAGCTCTGCTTGCTGCAGCTGCTTCTACTACCTCACTGATGGTGCTTCACTTGTCTGGCCATTGTGTCTTAGTTGCTTCTCTAGGGAATCCAGAGAGAGGCAGCACCATTTGCTCTTGTGTACTTGCTTGCAGTATATAGCCTAAGAGAGTCCCATGTCTTGTTTTAAAACAAGGCCTTTAAAAAAAGGCATTAGCCTTTGCCTGTGAATCATCAGAAAAGTTGACAGCCCAAACCTTCTCCTTAATGCTGATGATACCCATGACAACGGCTTAGAATTGTTCTGACAGGAGAAAAAAAAGAAAGCGAGCTTTAGGTGTTAATACAATGTGATACAAGAAGAATGACAGTAATCGGTTTATGTCATTCTGGATACATGTACTGGCTGAGGATCAGTCAGAGTACTGTGGCTTGGAAGAAGAGCAGATAGTGCAGAGTGTACTGAATCCTACTTCTCATATCAGTTTATTATTTTTAAAAAAAGGGGGAAAATACTCAATTCTATTTGCAATGTTTTTGCATTATGAAATCTATCTTTTTGTGTGTGTGTGTGTGTGTTAATAACTTTTCCCTGTATTTATGCAAAATTTTGCTTGTCTTTGATAAAAATAATTTGTATAGATATCTGTGAGTATCAAGTGTTTTGCTTGAACCAGGTATATACCTAAACAATGTGCAAGCATAATACTGCAAGATTCTTATTAAATCGTAGAATTATAGAATCTTTAGAGTTGGACCCTCTGAAGGCCATCAGTTCAACTCCCCTGCAATGAACAGGGACACCACACTTAGATCAGATTGCCCAGGGCTTTATTCAGCCTGGCCTTGAAAGTCTTCAGGGTGGAGGCATCAACCACATTTCTGAGCAGCCTGTTCCAGTGCCTTTCCAACCTCACTGTAAAAGACTTTTTTTCCTTATATCTAACCTAAATCTACTCTCTTTGAGCGTGAAACCATCTCCCCTTGTTCTGTCACCACGGAGCCTGCTAAATGAGTGTTTCCTTCTTTCCTGTAGCTTCTCTTTAGATACTGAAAGGCTGCTATCAGATCACCTCGCAGCCTTCTCTTCTGCAGGCTGAACAGCCCCAACTCTCAGTCTGTCCTTGTAGGAGAGGTGTTCCTATTTCATCATTTTTGTGGCCCTTACCTGGACATGCTTCAGCAGGTCTATGTCTTTTTCTGTAGTGAGGAATCCACATCTGGATGCAGTGTTCCAGGTGAGCCTCACCAACACAGAGGGGCAAATAACCTCCCTTGCCCTGCTTGCCACACTTTTGATGCTGTCCAGAATACAGCTGGCTCTCTGGGCTGTGAGGGTGCCTTGACGGCTCCTGTCCAGCTTCCCATCTACCAGTACCCCCAGGTCTCTTTTGGCAGGCCTGTGCTCAATCAAAATGTATAATCTATCTACATTATTTGTCACTGTAACACTGGCCATAGATTATTTCCAAATATGTGGTCTAACAAAAACAGTTGCAGCTCTGCATGACCAGCCACTGTTTCTGGAGCACCTGCTTTATCCAGCAAGGTTAGCACCAATAATCTATCCTTTTCATGCAACTCTTTGGGTCGCCATGACATCATCTTATTCTTGTTATCTCTCATGAAATGGAATCATAAATATCTTGCTGAGCTCTTTTTGTCCTGTGATACCTGAGGGAAGCCATAAGCTAGCTGTAACTGCAGTGGAAACCAGCTGTTTTTATTTGTCCTTTAATAGCCAAAGTATGCATTTGATCATTTTTCTGTGTACAGTTTTGTCTTTTGTTTTTAATTATGTGGGCTCATGCATGTGTTACAGCAGGTATGTCCTGCAACTTTTCCTTCATGTGTTGAACCTTCCCTGTGCCCTTTTCTTTCCAAGAGCTTGAGCAGCAAATGCCTTCTCAGTGGAACCACAATGCTAAGACAGAATCATGGCTCAAGTCAGTAACTGTATCTGGCACTTTGTTACAGAGAAGATATATAGAACTGTTGAAAAAAACCAAACACATTATCTTTTCATAAGTATTGTACAGAAGAAAATAAGCTGATTTTTGGTTAAGAAAATGTGCAAAATTGTTGTACCTCATTCCCTGAGGGGGGTGGAATTAAGCTTGTGCCTACATCCCATCTTGCTGATACTTTACCACTTCAGATATGTCTTTCTACAGATATGACAGGCAATATGATATCTGTATGCGTGCTGGCATAGAGCACTTAAAGCTGAGATACTGTGAAGCTACTGTAGTTGATACTGCAGAATTGTCTGATATTGTAAGGGCACAGTATATTGAACCTAAAGTAACGTTTTTTTTCCCAGAAGTCTCCAAGTATCCAAAGTCTGTTTGGAACACTTTCTTAAAGGAAGCTTAATTCTGGCGTGAGGTCTTTCATTTCAGCTCTTCATTTGGACAAGTTGGATTTATATGCTCAGATGGAACTTAAAGGAAGAGAGACACTTTAGATTGTTTGAAGGGCATTTTTACAGTTTTCTGTTCAATGTGAGGCATTCCTAACAGAAAACTTTCAGTTGGAGAGAGAGAACATGTGGAGAACATTAGCAGTTCAGCAAAATGCACAAGTGATTTGGATTTAATTTAGAGGGAACAAAAGAGGTGCCTCAAGAATTTGTTTTCAGTTCTTTGCGCTGATGGTAATGGAGAGGTGAGCTGAAATTGCTTCATAAAATATCTTTGCATAATTGGGACAGAAGAAATGGTGATTAATGGATTTAACGGTGCTGTGTTACGGATCTGTACTCCTGATGTGCTTCCTATAATTCTTGCTGTAACTTGGTTAAAGTCCTGGCTTAAATAAAGATAATAATAAATGTGTTTATTGGATGTAAACAGACTTTCAAAGACATTTCCAAGTCTTTTTAATTTATTTTTCTTTAAGTTGGGCTTTTTTTTTTTTTTTTTTTTTTTTTTTTTTTTTTTTTTAGTAGCATAACATGAGTTCTAGTTAGTGTAATGCAGATGGTACTGGGGCCTGCTTCCAGATGTGACTAGAGATGTCTGGTTCAGCTTTTTTCCAATTTGAGTGAAACACAAAATAGCTGCGAAAGCCATGATAAAAACACTTTTTTGAGCTTTTTAGGATTATTTAAATTTGCTTTACTGAAAATGTGGAACACAGATGCTCTAAGTAGAATCCCACAGTCCCTTGATCAGATTGCTTTGTGAAAATCTATCCATATAAATAAACCTATGGTTATGCTCTTAAAAATGTACACCATTATGCTGAAATGTTAGACATCTTTGTTGTATTCCTAATGCACTTCTTTCGTCAGTCTCTTTTGTTGGATTATCTGTAGCACTTCCACATAACCTGTTATTTTCCTTCCTTGGTCTTCCCAAGAAAATTCAGAACCAGTTCTGTATGATTTCAGAAGGTTTTTCATATCAAACAGGGAAATTTCTGAGAATTCTCTGTGTATTTCATGTAAACTGTAATTCTTTAAATAGGCTCTGTAGCAAAATAAGCCATGGAGCAGATAAAGCCTCCCTGAGCAATAGGTTGCTGCTTTAAAGCAGTGAATTCCTGTTTTAAAGGAACTCATTCCACTTTTGAAAGGACTGCTGTAGAGTTTGCTAGTGGGATGCTTTTCTTGTCGTGGGATGCTTTGTGTTACAATGTGGAAGCTTATATGACTTGCACCTGAAAGAGCTATGGAAATTGAGCAAGAAGTCTGAATTGGGATACCTTCTTCATGACTTTTTAACACAACTTAAACTTCCATAGTAGTTTGCTTTTCTTGCCACTTGTTAAAATAAATAAATAAATTGCAGGACTTTCTTAAACAACCAAAAAACGGTCAGTTATCTTTAGTATGCCTTAAAGGAAATCAACTCTTCATAAAGCCAGAAATTAAGTAGTATGATGCTTTATTTCCTCTCCTTTCCACTGCTACAAGCCAACTTAAGCTTTTCAGATATTATAAAGCATCGTATTACTGATACACAGATTTTTAGTGTGCCTATTTTTATACTTAGTCTACTCATGCATCTTTCTGAAGATCAGGAAATTTGAACAGTATTGCTTTTAGTATTGCTCAGTACTTTAAGAGTACTTCTGCTAATGAAATTTCACCAAAGGGAGGATGAAGTTAATTAGTGAATTAACATGAAACTACTTAACCTTACTGCTGTTCAGTTTCTGAAATGTCTTACCTATAAGAGTGTTGCTATTGTCAAGGCTAGGTTTAAAATGTTGTAATTGAACGTCACTGCAAATTTAGCTTTAAAGTGAATGTAACCTTTAAAACCATTTTTAAGACTGCTAATAATGGTTGACAAAAATGCTTAACCAGTTTAACACTTTAATTCCCAATGCACTACGTGATGTTATGATGTGGAATATCAGTAACCAAAAATCACAGAACCATGACACTGTAAATACTTGGTAGGAACAGTACTATGTTCTGTGCTGGGTTTTGTGGCCAAAAATTGAGTATGTCAGTGGACAATCAAGATCTTTTTTGAACAATATCATAGATGTTATACTAAACTTTGAGAAATACTTGCCCAAACTAAATCAAGTCAGTGTAAGAACTCTCTGTGCATCTCTTTTATGACTGTAAAGTCTCAGTGGCCAAGGCTGGTCCACCTGTCTGCTACCAACAGACTAACTCTCATGCTGCAGATCTGTGTTTAAGGGATGAAGATTCCTTCACTTCAGCATCAATTGTATTTGATAGGACTTTTCTGTTCCCTCAGAGATTGACTTGTGCTCAGTCTGGCTCAAATCCCAACACTTCCAGCACTTGACTCTTGGATCATCTAGCTGGAACTGATGCAGCTTTATTTGCCATGGATGTTTCGGTGGGGAGATGTGGTTATAGCCTTTCTTAGCCTTTTATTGCAGAAATGGCTGACTTGGTTTCAGTATACCTTCTTTCTTTAGCTATTTGCGCTTCTGAATTTGTAGATCTTTGTATTGAAAGACAAAGCAGTTCTTAGTCTTTTGGTATGTGTTAAGTAAGCTGAACTCATCTTGTGATGGACTGAAGCACAGCAAATTCAAAGACCTCAACTGAAGGGAAGAAAGGTTAAGTTCTTGTTAAATAGCTTCAAATAAATTAGTATTATACGTAGATGAGAATGATGTGATTTGTGGTTTGTTTTGTTTTCTTTTTTTGTTTGTTTGTTTTGCCTGTGTCTAAACCTGTTCCATTTGGAGGATATAAACCAAATGTGTTCAGTTTTGATTATGTAGGTCACTCCAAAAGTAATGTCTTCTATTTATTTCCATGGAAGCTATGATAGACACAAAGAGCACAGTAATGCTATTTGATCATGCAAATTTCAGCTACAGAATACTTTCTCAACAGGATCACCATCTTTAGCTGTTAATTTTCACCAGTGACAAACCAGAGCCTGCACACATGCATTACTTTTAGATCATCCCCTGCAGTTTTTAGTAAACTGTGTGTGCTATTCAGGTCTATTTTAAGCTCTGCTCTGCAAAACTTTTTTAGAGATTCACTGGTTAAAAAATAAATTATGCACTTAAAATTATGGAAGAGAAATTAGGAACCACTTTAAAAGCTGTGAGTTTGAACTGGGAAGTACTGATATTTATTTTGGCTGTTATTCTTGCTTCTGCCTCTTAGTCACCAACTTGTCTCTAAGGCAGATGAGGGGCACTGATTTCACTCATGCTGAAAATAAATATGACTTTACCTCACTAAAATGTTCTAAGCCTCATGGGTGGAATTGGTTTGCCAATGGTCTCTAATCATGTATGCCAATGACTGCATTAATGTTAAATATATGGTTTCTCTGTTAGCTTTTATGTATAGGAGAAGAGAGATTCTTCACCTGAGGCTGCCTAGAGAGCCTATGGAGTCTCCTTGGCAGCCTTTAGGAGCCACCTGGGCAGCCTGCTCTGGGTAGCCTTGCTGGTGCACAGCTTGGAGCAGATGCACCCGGGGGCCCTGCCAGCCTTAACCATCCTTTGGGTCTGTCCTGTTCTGTTGTAAGATATAGTTTTGGGTTTCTTCAAAGAGCCATGTGGTAATTTTGGATGTGGCTGTAGTGCAAGTTGTGGCTTTCACTTACTAAAGTTTTTGTGGTGAGGAAGATATGGATTAGTGATACTTATTTTTTCTATAGTATACTTCTGGAGTAGTATGGGAGCTGCTCCTATTGTATTATGTTGGCCCATGACATCAGAGACAGTAGTATGGTAGTACCACAATGGGAACACTGGTTTAAAAAATAAAAGTAATAATAAATAAATCAGAGCTTTAGCGAAACCTTCCATATCCTATTTAATAGGAACAAAATACCAAACTGAAAATTCTATTATAGTATAGAAACCGTCTGGGCTACTTTTTCAATAGCAAATTACTGAGAGAGATCCTGTGGAGGAAATAGGAAAATGCTTCCTGCACGTTTTCTTTTGTAATGTATATTTTTCATTTGCTGCATGTCTGATTTCTGCTTTCTAATGAATGATTCTTATTCTGCTGTTTGACTACCACTTACCACAGATAAATGCATACTCAGGCCTTATGATCAATTATTTCTTGTTGGCTTAAATAAGAGAATGAATGCATGCCACTAAAGCACAGTCATAAGATGTGTGCTTCAGTCTACTTAGTAGTAGTAAGCAGAATATTCATTGATGTCTCAAAAACTGATGCCATTTGCTAACTTGTTGTGACCTCATTTCTGAGCTGAGTATATTAATAGCTTCTTTTCAAACTAGGACTGTGCTGCTTCAGTCCTTATATGTAATGAAAGGACACTTTTGTTGCCATCTCAGGGTCCATGTGGGTGGTGATAAGAAATACACGCGGTTTCCTGATGTAGTTGGACAATAGTTTTGTACAGATTATTAATTTTTCTTTCATATGTAATGTTAAATGTATTATCTCTAATTTAATAGTTAAGTTGCTCTCTGGTCTAGTATCTGTGTTACTTCCAAACTGCATGTTACACAACTTTTCATTCTGCCATTCAAGTTATATGTGCTGTTGTTGATTTCTTATCTTCAATTCTTTCATTCAGTATCATTTTTGTCTTTTTCACTTACAGCTGCTTTTATTTCTGTATAAATTGAGATGTTTTAATATGTATTTGGAATGAATCTCAACTTCTTTCCTTCATGAAAGAAATATCCCAAAGGCTGTAGAGCTTTATTTAAAATAGCTGGCATAGCTCCCTGATGTAATACGTTGTCTTCTGTAAAAGAAGTGAGATATCCATTCATATTCAACAACAAAAAAACAAACAAAAAACATGTACAGTAGTGCAGAATATGTCCATGGTGCCTTCAGAAGCATTTAGATAAAATACTTGTCTCTGGTTCAGGGTATGCCACAAACAGATGTGCTGAGTTGCCATTATGGCTTTGTACTTGTATGAGCCTGCTGAAATTGAAGATGTTGTGATGGCTTTCTGGAAAACGGAGAGATGGATGGAATTTTTTAGGCTATTTCATGGATAATGATGTAACCATTATAAGGTTTAATCTAGAAGATCTTGTTTATTTCACAGCTTTTGTGCTTTTCTAGTGTTACTTTGTTAGCTTCCCTTCCTGTGTTTGAAGGATAGAAATATCTCATTTAAGTCTTCTTTTTTCCACTTTAGGTCTCACACACACACTAAAAATTAAGATTCCAAAGAGGTAAAAATGACAGCTTCTTATTTAAAACCTAAGCAGAGGTTACTGGGAATGGATGGCATACTGTTTTACATAGTGGGATGTCACAAGACTTGTCAATTCATATTTAACCACTTGAGATGATCCTGGTATGTCTGCAGTTATATACTAGGCTTCTTTTAACCTTTCAGACATGAAATATTTAGCCCTGGTCTTACTCTTAAAACATGAACAGGAGCGCATTTGTAAACTCTATGCTTCAAAAATAAAAATAAATCTTGTTTCTGCTAGCTCATTTCTCACCGTGGCTGTTGACAAGGATTACATGTCAGCTTTAAGGGCTACTTGTAATTTCAGGACATCTAAACCTGGCACTTCTAGTTAGCTTTTTGCTATGCTGAGAAGGAAGGTGTGACAGTTGGATGGATTCCTTGCTCCTATAATCCTAAAATTAGGTTCACTGACTGTTCAGGAGCATGTTCAAAGTCAAATGCCACTAGAGAGATTTGCTTACTTCCTGGCCTCATGTGAAACACAGTTGTGAGCGTGGAAAGCTTCTTGGCATGCTGGGCATAGGAAGAGGTCTGGAGCAAGGATTTATAGCTCAGCCCATGTGGTTGCAGAGCTGGTTCTGCCAGGGCAAGAGCCTGGTGAGCTGTTCTGCACAGCAGAGGAAGATTGTGATGTCGGCCAGCTGTCAGGCCTTTTCTGTGGCTTGTTGGTTAGAAGAACATGCATGCGTAGTCCCTCCAACAGACGCATCAGGAGGCCTTTCTACTTTTGTCTTTTGCTGATGTACTGCAGAAAATTTTGCTAAAGAAAGCATGTTTGCATCATGCATAGCAGTACTCTGAAAATCTTTGGGTAAAGTCTTCATGTGGGAGTACTGTCACGTGTCATTCACTTCAGTGTTAATCAATTTCCAGTGTATTATGAATATTTCTGATCCAAGAAAAGATCAAGTGAGGAAATAGAAACCTCCTTATATCTATACCTGAGTTACTGTAGTGTTTTGGAGGTTGTGTGCTCTAGGAGACAAGATGGACTGCAGAGGTTCATACACGGCACAGGTGCATGCGTAAGCAGCCCTATGTACCCTACATAATACACAGTGGGGCACTACCAGCAGTCACGCTATCTCCTGGGCATTCTTTTAGAGATCAGTGATCACCAAGTTGCTCACAGGGAATGGGAAGGCACTGGGCTTTGAGTTTCCCTTTGCTGTAATATGCATAAAAAAAATAACTTCTAGGTGAAACTTTACTGCTGTATCATTGCCATGGATCCCCTCATGAGCCTCTCGATCACTCTTGACGTGCAACTTGGCTTCCGTTTTAGCCTCTAGGCACCCTCTATCCTTGGTAAATGGACACTGTCTAGAGAGTACTTCAGAGCATCCCAGCTGCATTCCTGCCCTGAATTGCTCTCCTTCCATTGACCATAAAGGGAACACTGGGAGAGAAGCTGCCAGGTTGGGGGGCTCATGTACTCACCATTGTCTCTGTTTTGTGTCTGTAGAGCCCTGACAGTCATTCTAGGGAGACAACAGTTTTCAGTGTAATCTGATTCTTCACCAAGCTTTGTAAATAGCTAGTCATTTATTTTCCCTAATTACTACCAGTGTCTAATATGCAATTGCTTTATGTGAGTATACTTACTGATATAACTCCTTTGAAATGAATTGTTATGGGAACAGTGTCTGAACAATTACCTAGAGGCAAAAATATAGCTTCTTTATTTCTGTTGTATACTTAATGACTACTTTTATTCATTTTAAAATACTCTGGGAAGAAACATCTGAGTTGGTTCTTAATCTTCTTTGCTCTCTTCCTAGGTTGCTATCTGTTTATGTCATATTGTCTATGTTGCACTGATGGCATTTACTGTAAATGGCCAAGTGGTGCTGGTAGCCCTGCTGATGAGAACTATGTTCAGTTTTTTTCTTCAGTATTCTATTTTTATAGCTAGATAAAATTTGTAGGCTGTCAGAGGGAAATTTGTGTATTCTGACTACATTTCTTGAGTGACCAAACAGGAAATCCCTGTATCAGTGATGGGCTGACATGCCCATTTTTATTTATTTATTTTTTTTTTTCAATAAATGAATTTTTTCATCTTTACTATCCAGCAATTGCTATTGATTATTTATTTTTATTTTTTTAATGCTTTATTTTGGAAATGCCTTAACCTTCCTCGTTACAACCTTCTAGCATAGTTTAAATGCAGTCAGTTCCTATCCTGCAAGGAAGGTATCTATCTGTTTGTGTGGCAGGACAGGACACACTTGGTTCATATGTTTGTATCTGTACGCACAGTGTGCATTATACATGCTTTTGTGCTGTTAAAAGCACCCAGTGTATGCACATTATGTGAAGGCACGAGGGAGGTCCTTCTAACAGTGGGAAGAGCAAGGGAAACCACATTCAAATGTGTGTTTGAGCTACGCTATGTATTCCAGCCTGATGGAAAAGCTGAATGTTTCTTATGTTTGAAGATGGTGCTGGGAGAGTTGTCAACTTCAGCTTGCCTCACCTATCTCAGCCTGGTCCCCAGAATGCTTTCTTATCAGGTAGAACACAGTATGGACTTAACTTTCTCTTACACATGCCCATTTGTTTCTCTTATAAAAACAGAAAATAAACTCTCTGGGGAAAAAAATAAATATATATTTGATAGCATGTTCTAGTGATGTCTACCTTCTGTTTTCAGAAGAATCCCAAATGTGTATATGGAAGTGTGTGTAGGAGAATGATGTTTTGCCATTCAAAATGGAGGAGCTGTTAGTGAAAGGCTTGTTGGCCCAGAAGGACAGAGATGAAGTTTAAGAACAGCTGTGTTGAGTAGATTGTTCTCCCCTTTCTTGTCTGACAGATACCTTCAGTATCTTTGGAAACTCATCTTGCCTCTAGCAAAATTAGCTTCTGCTCAGTGGGTGAATCATGACTACTGTAACAAGGACAACGTCAGTAGATATGTTAGGATGACAGTGTGGTCACTCAGACCTGTGTGTTACAAAAAGAGTTGTAGGAAAGAATAAGAGACATTCAGAGGTCAGGGCTGTGAGCTACTCCATTGGCTCTCTAAAACTCTTAGTGTAAATTTTAGGAAAAGACCAGTGTTATCTCTGCTACTGTGCCCAAGTGTTTTGTTAGGACTGTTGGAACACAAGTCTTCCTGGGTAGATTCTCCTCTCTCTTATGAAGGTTTAGGGTCAAAGGTAATCCCTTTGACCTCTGTGGAGCACTTGAAAATCAATGGTGGTTTTTTGATAATTTGTATGGATCTGTTTCCTGGATATCAGATTTGTAGGCACATCCCTTCCCAGGAGAAAGAAGTTAGCTCTCAGCATGGTATTTTTGACCAGAGCTGCTTCAAAGCAAGCCAAGATCACTGTATTTCAGTCATTACAGAGCTTACTGTGCTTCATGCAGAGCTGCAATCACCCGCTTCTGAGGCCTTTCCACATAAGAGGCAGGTGTGGTGTTTTTTTCATCCTTGTGTCTTTCCTATTATTTTAGGTGTTGGGTTTTTTTTGTTTGTTTTCATATTTCCTATTTCTTTTGAGTACTCTGGCATGTCGCTGGGGGTTTCAGACACATACACTGCCTGTCGGCACCTGCTGATGAATGAGTCAGTGGCAGTCGGTCAGGCACAGCGTGCACGCCCTCGTGCATCCCTCCCTGTGAGGGTCAGGTCAGCTGTGCTTTGGCATTTAGCTCCCCACTGGAAAGATCTTTGCCTTGTTTCCTGTGAATAACAAGAAAAAGGAGGAGAGAGGCAGTGTGCAGGCTACCTGCCCTCTCCCTGCTGGGAAAACAAAGGATCTATTTTCAGGGCAGCTGCATGTTCTGGGCATGTAAATGTGATACCTTATCAGAGGCTGCTGTGGTGCATGTCACCGTTCACCCCTTTCACATCATCTTGTTGGTAGATAGTGAAACGGTGACTTTAGCATATCGTTTCTGCCTTCATTAGTTGATAACACGAAGAGCGTTACAGTGAACAAACTATGTCCTCGTGACCTAATCGCAGCGATCAGCATTTGGTACTGCTGTTCTCTGCATGCTTGTGCACGCGTGACGTCACTGCTCTTCAGTCTTTTCTTTCCTTAGAGATAGCATTTCTAGCATATTACAGCCTTAGTGCTTAACAGGGAACCAGCAAGAAAAACAGTAGCGTCGTTTGGAAAAAGAGCCAAATGTTCCATCCTTCTGCCCTTTCTTTTTGTGATTATTTATTTTTAGGGGGTTAAGTTACACCAAAATTAAAAAAGGAAGCTCTTAAATTTTCTTAATATCTAATTTTTGAGTAGTAGTAGTAGCTACTACTGTTTACTCACAAATACTTACTTGCAACTTTGAAACAAATGCCTCCGCAGGTTAGGACTGTATTTTGATGTTGGAGTGAAGGCTGTTAGCTGGTTTCCACTAGTGTAGATCATCCCCTTCAGCATCCACTCCCTAGCTTTGCCTGCTCAGCAGCGAGCATAGAAGTGAAGTCTGGTGCTTTTGAAGTTAATGCCTTAGTCGATTTAGAGCATGGAGAAGGTTGCATGCAACTGAGCCCCTGACTACTACTGACTAGTTAGGCTTTAGACTCCTGAGCCCTGGCCTCTCAGCTTCCTTGTGACATTCAGCAGTTTCAGTCTGACTGAATGAAGTGTGCGCTGGGAGCAAGGCACAACAAGGGCTCAATGAAAGAAAGTTATCCCTGTCATTGAGTCCTTGTATCACACGTTGCTGCTCCAGTTCTTCCATTCTGATGCAGTTAGGATTACATTTCTCAGGTTCACATCCTTGACAGTCTTGGTCAAATGCTAGAAAAATAAGTTTCTCGGAAAAACAGTTTATCCTGAGGGTGGATGTTTCTTTTCCATTTTGATCTAGAACACTTAAATTGAGGAAGCAGTTTTCTCAATCTGTGGTTTCTTGCCCCTTGAAATGTAAACTTGTATTAGGAACCTGTGTGGTATTTCAGCTGCTCTGAGCTCCAAAATCATGAAGGCAGTGGTGTACTGCTTAGTTTTGCGCAGAATGAATGAATGCTTCTGTGCCTCTGCAAAATAAATATTGGTTACTTAAGCATCTGATTCTATGTATTCTAGCTCTAGGAACTTTCTCTTTTCTTTTTGATGACAACTTTCCTTTAACTATACTTTCTCTCTGACTGTCTCTTGAAACCTGTTTTAATATTTCTTTTCAGCAGCTGAATCACTCACAGTTGTTAAGGCTAGCTTTTCTTGCCTGGTAACTGGTGTGCATGCAGGAAGTTGGGTGTGTAAGGGCAGAATCTTTGTCAGTACTGCTAGCAGCAAGTAAGAGGAAGGCACAAAAATGCATTCTGAGGAACGTAAATGAAATCACTTCCTAATCCCTAGCAACCAAGTGAAAGGAATGATAGGCTACCCAGCCCTTGCAGAGTGGCTTGCTTTGTGTGTTTACAAATATAAGCAGATAATAATTTGATGGGAAATAACTCTGACAGGCCTAAGGAAGTAGTTTGTAAAGAAGGTGTGTACACACTGTTTTGTTGAGCCTTAAATGCATTGTAAAGACGTTGCCAACAGGTATAATGCAAGTTAAGTGCAGAACTATTTTGTTATCCTGCATAATCAAAATAAATCATTAAGATTTTCCTATTCTGTAGAGGGTTACCTTACACAAATGTTTAGGTCATTCCTGTTGGATACCTTTTGAAAGATTATCATCTTCCCTTTTGCAAAGAGTGGTTAAACATGAATGAGTTATGGAGGTCTATAGAACAGAATGTCCTTGCTGGGTCAGATCAAATGTCCATGGAGACCAGTTCCCCTGCTTCCTTCTCCAACAGCCAGGACCAGTTGCCTAAGCAAACAATATGAAAACAATACAAGTTGCAGGTATTTCACACGAGTATTTTCTGGCATCTGACAGTTTTATGCTTTGTAGTCTTTGAGTTGTTGTCTTCACATTTATTTACTGTCTGAGGATTTTTCTCCTGGAAACCTGCCTGGTTACTGTTAAGACATCGTTCTTCATCGTGGTTCAGTATTCTTGATGAGGCAGAAGCTCTTCAGATTTGTTTGGACTTGAAACTTTCATTGAGTAACCTGTGATCTTCCATAACTTGAAGGGAGTGTAAAAACAGGAGGGGGAACAGCTGTTTACAAGGGTGGATAGTGTTAGGAAAAGGGGGCATAGTTTTAGACTGAGATGGGGAGGTTGAGGTTAGATATTAGGAGGAAGTTTTTTACTCAGAGGGTGGTGACACACTGGAACAGGTTGTCCAAGGAGGTTGTGGATGCCCCATCCCTGGAGGCATTCAAGGCCAGGCTGGATGTGGCTCTGGGCAGCCTGGTCTGGTGGTTGGTGACCCTGTACATAGAAGGGGGCTTGAAACTAGGTGATCATTGTGGTCCTTTTCAACCCAGGCTGTTCTGTGATTCTAGCTATATTGATAAAGGAGTTTATGATTCACCATACCTTCATTAAAATCTCAGTTGTGGTCTCCATTCCCCTCTCACCCTCACCATTTTTACGGGATGGAAATCCCTGATCTGGTTGACCATTTCTGTGATGGAAGCTGGACCATCTTCATTACCTGATGTTTCCTTAAAGCACTTTAGCAGTTATTTGCTATATATCAACCTCATTACGTTTATCTCTTCTGTAGTCCTTTTCTGGATCTTTTGAAATTGGGACCTTACATCTATCCACTATTAAAACTGCGGATACACGATTTATTTAAATAATGCTTTTAAAAGCATATAAAAACAAACAAACAAAATGCTACAGATCTGGTATTATCTCTGAGCAGTTTCTAAGTGATAAATACTCAATTCAAAGCCATAACTGCATGAAAGATTTGAAGAGTTTATTTTGTCTAATGCTTCTCTACACTAAATTTCATCTGTCATTTATATCCTCTAGTCAAAGTTGTATGCTCCTTTGGCAGTTCTTTTATGCTTGATACTTCTCTTGCCTGCTTTGTGTAGATGAGCAGTAACAAACCTTGTTTGGCTACAGCACAGGCCCCAGCACCGATTCAGTTGGCTGGACTCTGAATTCAGATTTTTAAAGTATAAATCGGATATAATTTTTAGCTCTGGAATTTCTAGGTTGTTAACGAAGGCCTGAATTTGCCCTAATGCATCATTTTGATGTAAAGATAAAGATGTCACTATATGCAGTTTCAGGTGTGTTGCACAGGTTGTTGCACAATTCCTCCCCCCCCCCCCCCTTTTTTTTTTTCCTTTCTATTTAAAAGGTAATCAGTAATACTTTCTGCTTGTTCATCATTGCTGTATTTTCATAGATTCCTAAAGAGCTCGTCTCAAGAAAAAAGTCAGCATATTTGGCTGAAATTCAAGATCGTTTTTCTATCTCACTATAATTGATTGAACATGGCCATTAAATCTTAATTAATGTTATTTAGTATGAATACTGACTATAATTACTTCAATTTGACACAAAGCAGGTCTTTGTATGAGTTCATTATCC
This sequence comes from Excalfactoria chinensis, assembly GCF_039878825.1. NCBI lineage: Eukaryota > Metazoa > Chordata > Aves > Galliformes > Phasianidae > Excalfactoria > Excalfactoria chinensis. Next base: position 63,177,245 of record NC_092826.1, on the reverse strand, counting down.
TGTGTGAAATAACATCACTCTGCTGTTACTATGCATTCCTTCTGCTTGTTGAGCTGCTGCAGAGGCAGCACTTGCAGGATGAAATTCTCTTCTACCCCATGATGGTAGATTCATACAGTCTGAGCTCTAGAAATTTATGTGTAAATATGCTGTTTTAACGTTTGGGAAGGTCCAGTGACTCAGCGAGCCTGTTGATGACTTTAATTATGGTTATAAGTGCAAGAGCAGTGTCTCAACCTCTATTTTCTTGTCTTGTGCCCCACGGAAGAGGCAACTGAAAAGTATCAGTAACCTCCTTTCCCCAAACTCTGACTGTGAGGTGAGTTGGAAGATCCTCTGTACATCAAAGATTAGCTAAATTTAGAGTATGTCTTGTGTGGGAGAGCACAGTGCTCCTTCCTGCTGCTCTGCCATGTTTTACCAATCCCTTAGCTGTACAGGGACATACACTGGGTCATGTTTTCTGTGAAATCCTTGAGGCCCTGCCTTTTCCAGCAGTCTGTGTCTTATGATAGGAAGGAGGTGTATTTTAGATACACGTGACCGAAGACATTAGGTGCACAGAGCAGCTGTGTCCCTGGCAGGGCTGTGGAGATGGGAAGTTTTAACCTGAGAAACAGGTGGAAACAGGGTTTCTGCCACCTGAAAAACCTTGTCTTGTGATTGTACCCATAAGTATCCCAGGCTTTTTGAAGGGAGTTGGAGTGGTGCTTTAACCACGGTGTATGACACTTGCTGTGTGCATTTGCTGGGCACTCCTTTACTTTTACCTGGATTCAGCTTTGCGTGTCATTTTCTGAAATACCTGATTTGTTCCCCTCAGATGACAGAGATGATCATTTTGGGATGATTAATTTGGGGATTGTTTTGGAGCTTTGACATGTTAAGAGGTCAGTTACACTATAAGAAAAGTTTGTGTATAAACTTAAAAGGGTTTTGAGGTAGGATCCCACTTGTGTAAAGTTCCTGTTGATCTCTTTATTGGGATAAAGCTAGAGACTTGGTTCTCATTTTAGGAGGAGGGTGAGTTGTTTTTTGTTGTTGAATGGAACACTTGCACAAATGGAAGAAAACTCTTTAAGGGTCTGATCTGAAAAATTAAAATCTGACCATCAACCAATAGAAGAGAGTAGAGGGGAAAATGCCATCCTTTCCACTTTGCAGTTGTGGAACTACTCACTTTGCTCATTTGTACTTGTTCACCAGCAGGCAACATGCTGATGACTTCAGATTTATTATTTAGCTGCTTGTTAATTGAGAACTTCCATTTGAAACTCGTTGCAAACCATCAAGCCTCATGGTCTGTTTTTATGTGTAAATCTGTCTTACAGTGGCACAGAAGTATGAGCCTGCTGAGGGTGATCAGTGGTGAGTGTGGAGGACAGCTGATGAACTCTTTTTGCAGAAGAGATCAGCTTACCATAGAAACTCATAAAAAATCTCTGCAAATATGCTATGTACATCAGAAATAGAAAGACACTGGGGAGTTGTAAACTTGTTTTCACAAAGGAAAAGAAGATCTCCGCAGATTAAATTTTAATGCATGAAAGTGTTTATGGATGTTAGTTTGGAAACTTGTGTGTGCTTTCAAACTGTGGAATACTGCTATAAAGAATGTGCTTTGGAAAATCTGTACTATTGTGTACTATTTTTTAGTAAAGCTAGTTTACTATATCATGTCTGGTAAAGATCACTTCAGAAAAGTATTCTACTAGTCTCTGCATTGCAGGGATTTAAAACTAGAAAGCTCATCCTTGGAGACCAGTCCTCTTCTATCTTGCATTACATAATCTTTTCTATAAAGTTACTACCTAAAATACAGGAGCATAGCAATAGCTGCTTTCTAGCTTTCACTTGCATTTACAAATTAAGTTCACCCTATAGATACTGGATAAAATTGAATTGCCGCTGGCCACGCAGCAGCCTGAGATTTAATTACTGCTGACCTCACTTGGCATCCCAACTTTGGGAACAGCTGTGTGTGCTGAATCAGATCTTCAGCCTGTGCAAAGTAATTCTCCTGTAAGTCAACTGAGAAGCTTGTACAGTGTGTTTGTCACCTCTGTCACGTATGAAGAGAAAACATATTGATCTTTGTTGCTGCTCTGTGGATCCTGAGTTAAAAAGCTGCAAGGAGTTTCCTCAGGGGAATCTAACAGTAGAAATAAATTGGTATAAATGTATGTTATAGGGATGAGCTGAGGAGTAATGAAGGTCTTATGCTTGAATTTCAAATGAGATGTTTCTGTTTCTTGGCTGTCCCTGAGGAGTTCTGAGAAGCTTGTTTTATGCTAAGCGTGTTTCATTGCATTGATTTTGAGTAGAAGAGCATTGTAAGTGGCATGTAGCCACTGAACATTGATTGCCTCAAATGCAGACTCTTGTAGAGAGATGGAGGAAGAGCTAGGTCTCAACTTTCTGAATCTGGGTAATTTATCTTCAGCAAACTGTGACAGAGATTGCTCCTTGACTCTGCCATGTTACATACCCTGCAGGCTTCCAAAGGAGCAGCTGGGAAGGCAGTGAAGGCTTCCACTGGTGTTACAGTAGGGTATTTGGCTCTGACAGTGAAATATGAGTATGTAGCTTGAGGCTACTAAGCTAATTGAAGGAAGGGGAGTGCGGGGGGGTGGAGAAGGAGGAAATAAAACTCCTTCTGGACCCCCCAGAAAGCCTTCCAAAAACTTTCTCCTCATCCCTAGGGGAATGCCTGGTCTTGAAGATGAGGAACGTGCTAGTGGATGTATCTATGCAGTAGAGTGGTCACATTAACCATTGTATCCAAAACAAACACCTTTATTTAATTTTCTCATTAAGAAAACACTGTCATGGGGCGGGGAGGGTGAGGAGGGGGGGGCTGAGATGAGACAGGGCTGGCTTAGAGGACCTCAGCTCTATTGTAAAGGGATACCTGGATTTAAGCAAAGCTGAGTTAATTTAGTACAAGCTCGCTGCTAGAAATAGGTCAGTTGAGCAAAGGTAAAATATTGCTGTAACAGACAGATAACAGTCTGGGAAAGAGAGATTGAAATAGCATAAGGTAATTAGGGGAGAGACAAATGTATTGCATGACACTACTTACACGAAAAGGGCTAGAGTCAACAGTTAACTTCCTGAAGGTTTTTGGCTGTAACACCAAAAGGAAAGCATATAAAATGGAAACAAAACAACATTTCTATTGTGATTTCTTTTGTACGTGTGCAAGGTACTTTCCAAATAGTTGAAGTGGATAATTGCATCTTCAAAGCATACTTTTTTTTTTTTTTTTTTTTTTTTTTTTTTTAAATGCAGAAAGGTAGACAGGTTAAAGGAAGGATAACTAAATAAGGAATGCATATTTAATATAAATACCTAGTTGTGCATCCAGAAGAGATTTGATTTGGTCAAAGTTAAGAGGTAGAACCTCAAAAGTTGGAAAGCACTGGAATTACTGTAGACTGCAGAGGTTTTATTTCTCTATTTCTGTTCTTAGCCACAGAAGGAAAGACTGAGTGGACATTTCTATTTTACAGAGTTTAGTTTCTGCCGTTTCATACCACTCTGTGCATTAGGTGGCTGGATGAGATAAATCTGAATAACTGTGCATGCTATAGGTTACACAAGACTTCTCTCCAGCCTGCAGGCAATTGAAGGGCAGTAGTCTGTAGTCTGTTTGTAGACAGTAGTGTGTTTGTAGTCTAGAAGAGAACATTTCACATATAAATGTTGAGGGAGTTCAGTAACAAAAACAAAGCTTTGTGAAAAAGACTCCAAAGAGGAACCTAAAAACTCTGTGGGGAACCCAAAGCTGAATGCAGCACTTCTGGTGAATCTTCAGATTGGTTTTGTGGGCTTCTTGGCACCTACTGTACTATAATAATGGGTGGCAGGTGTCAAGTTGAGGTCTTGTACGGGAACTTATATTTTGCCAGTGATGTTCTCAGTTATTTGTTGACATAAAAAGAATGTTGACATTAAAAAAAAAACAACAAACAAACAAAAAAAAACACCTCAAATTTAACTTCAGGTGCTGGAGGTAATTTGTTTTAAAAACCACATTTCTTTTTCTTTATCAGTAAGTAGATTTCCTTTCTATCTGCTGATAATAGGGGGGAAAAAAGGCTCAGCAAAATTTCTCTGGTCTGAGGTGAAATATTTTTTCCTTTTTTTTTTTTTTTTTTTTTTTTCTTTTAAATCTTTCCCTGACTACCTCTTCTTTGCCTTCAAGGAGAGAGGCAGCAGACCATATGGCTAAAGCTTGGTTAAAAAAATAAACAGTGGAGAGAAGGGTCTTACAATAACAAGTGTTAGATGACATTAACAAGAGGGTAAGCTACCAGACTGACTTGTTGCTAACCTTATGGTATTCTTGTGGGCCAGGAACGTCACTCAAAGGCTGTGAAGGATGACTGGTAAGCCATCTGCTTCTACTATCAGCAGTGCAGGTCTAGGGATTTGATTCTCACCAACAATTTACCAAATGTAACTGAATTTTACCAGTTTCTGTTATTAACACTAAGTTGATTGGTGCAGTGCAACTCATTTTCCTCCTGTTCTTAGGACAATACTCAATAGGATAATTTCTATATTTTGGTAGAAAGGCTATTCAAGGAAATCTTCATTAAGTAGCACATGTGTTTAAGCTGTTTTGCAAGTCTACTTTCAGGATAATAATCAATTTTTCAAGTATCTTTCTGAAAGGAGGCCCTTGCCAAGAAATTCTCTTGGAGATATGCCATGCATGATTACCAGTACCTCCAGAAGACACTTTATAACAGAAAAGTGTGACACACTAAAGCAGAAGTACCTCAGTTGACAAACACTGGATTTGGGACTGTAGTACTTCTGTTTGCAGCCTTGAGTATATGTTGTGTGGCCAGAACTCCCTTTCATTCAGATCAGCATCATTTACTGCTTTTCATTTTCTCTTCCACATCACCTCCCCAGTGTTCTAATCAAAACCTACAGAAATCTGCAGCTATCTCTCCTTTGTACTGGTATGCTAAAATGGCTTATTTAGGCGTCTGGTGCTTCAGAAAAAGAAGCAAGCCTGTTCACTTCTTGCCTTCTTTTTTAGGAAATGTTCACAGTAGAGTGTGCATTCATTCCCTTTCTATTTCTTGTACTTCATGTTAGGTATCTCAAAGAAATCTTTGAATGATCTGTTATCTGTAAAAGACTCGAATGAGAGGATGAGAGAAACATGAAACATTTTGCAACATGATGGTTGCAGGCATTATGAGGCCTGGTTTCTTCTGAAAAGCCTAGTTTCTCCTAATCAGACTGAATTTGGTTGGACTTCACTTTTCAAGCTGATACTTGTGTTCTGCAGTGTTTGCCATGCTCTTCTTCAGCTCTGCTGTAGTATACATGTTTGTCATGTGAAAAATACTCTGAAAAATTTCTCTAGATGCTCACATGAGGAAGGTTTTTTTTAACAGTTAGGTTAAGATTCTGGTACGTTACTATTATAATTATTTAGTGAATCTCTTATATCACTGATCATTCATATTTGCTTTTTCTGAAGTTTATAGAAGGTAGTGTGTGAGGTGTTTTGTGCTCAGCTTATGGCTTCATTGTCCTTGGGTGAGTGCATAGCTTACAGGTGGTTGTATTGTGGGAGGCTGCATGGATAAGTTTAATAAGACTTTTGATTGAGTGAAATGGAAATTTTGGGCAGTTTCCTGTGTCCTGTTTTTTTTTCTTTTTTTTATTAAAATGTATTTATTTGTAGTTAGTTGAGGATGTTTTAAGTATGAAAGCAATGACATATGCAGTCAATCTGAGAGACATACAGGTTTCTGCTGTTACCTTCAAGCATCTTTCTTTGCTTGCACATGTTATTTTTGTCTTAAGAACAAAAAGCAACAACAAAGTGCTGCAAACAAACAAAACCACAAGAACCCTTTGGCTGTAGGATATGATTCTGTGGATCACATTGTGGGAATCTGATAGGAAAAGTGAAATTATAAAAATAGCATCTTTGTTCATCCACCTACACAAAGGGTTGTGACATTAGAAAAAATGATCACCTGTTAGCATGGGTTTGTACACATGTGCACCAAAGTCTGTACATTCCCAGCCAGCTCTGTAGTGCAGTAAAGCACATCGTTTTGAAGAAGGGGAGAGCAGTGGAAAGAAGAAAGGAGAGGGTATAAACTAAATATCAGTATTCAAAGGAGAAGTATACTTGGTTCTTTTTTCTTTATTATTCTTTGGAAGCTGGGGGCACTTAAATACTTATTCTGACAGCAACCACCAAGTCCAGTTTTGTTGGAGGTTTGTTTAGAAGAGATAGTAAGGTTGTAGCATTCGGCTTTATCTGCTGTTTTAAAACAAATTGAATAGATACAGATTGAAAAAGCATTTTGTGCTGTGAGAGAACCTGATACCTAAAAGTAAGCAGGTGGTAGCTATTGTAAGTTGAAATTTACAACATCTTAACTCTGATTATTATTTTTTATTAAGTCTGTTGATTTATTCTTGTCGTATCATTTAGACTTAATTTGTACAATGCCAGATGAATGTTTATCTCCATTTTAATGTTTCTTTTAAAATAGACCAGTATGTGCTCTCTTCAGGCCTAATTCAGCATATCTGTTTAGAGGTGTGCCACAGCAGCGCAGCAGCTCTGCAAAAATTCGACAGGTAAATTTTCAAAAGCATTTTGGAGTTATTATTTTTTTCTTGATGCCATATATTGGGAATCCTAATTAGTGAAGTTCAAGAGAGTCCTATTACAGCTAAATTGCTTCCTCCCTTGCTAGCTTTTCAAAAGACTGGTGAAATATATCCTGGATTAGAGCGACAAATTAATACGACACTTTCTCCTTTGAACCCTCTTGCATTCCTAGGATTTGGATGGCAAATGTAGATAATCAGATTTGGTTCCTTGCTGAAGCATTTAGCTGAGTACTTCAGGGCTGATCTGTCTGTCAAAGGGAATCAAATCTCTCTTCTTGTGTAAGCAGAAACCTGTTATAGTGGACGAAAGTGCAATTACAGTTAAAATTGGTTGCAGCACTGATGCTGTTTTATGTTGTCTTTTTGAGAAGTTTTACTCTTTATGAATGTTCTCAAGCCGTTGTAAAGGTGAACAAGTTGCAGAAGTGGTCTGCAAAGGGACAGGAGTTGTTTTCTTCATTGGTTTTAAGCAGCATGGGAAACTGCCAGGTACAGCTGCACTCTGGTTGAAATGAGGCTAAAAAGATAAGAGCACTTGTATTTAGTGCTTGTACCAAATGGAATCAGATAAAAGGTAGAACAAGATTTTTGAAAACTGACAGCACTCTTTCTCACCTTTCTGAGCTTGTTGTTCAGCAGTTCAGTGTTATAGTGCCCTGAGCCTTACCCAGCCTCAAATTCAACCTTGAATATTGTCTTCTTTCACTGGCCTCTGCAAGTGACAGTCTGAAACAGACTGTGTGATAGCCATGTCTGTTGGAAATAATGGCAATGGAATTCAGAATGTGGTACAATATAAGCAGCTACTCCTGTGTCCAAGTTCAGGCTATGCATGTGTATTCTCCTTGTGCAGGTATTAGGGAAGAGGTACCTTCTTCTGCCTGGGGGTTGTAATGATTGTCACTTGCCCCATGTTTTCTGTAACTAGGGCAGTCTCAGATGGCAGTTAAGGACAGATTCACTGTCAAGTATTTCATTTCCAGAACACATAAGAAAACACAATGCAAGCAAATAAATATTACTTTACTGCTTTACTGCTTTACTCCGTGCTTACTGCAAGGAACAGGTAGAGTCTATTTGGAAATAGAGCCTGGCAGCTTTAAAATGTTCACGTTTATAACAAAATTGTGCAGATATTGATAATATGCACAATATACTATCTCTGACCGTTAATATCATAGCGGTCATTTCACCAACTGCTAAGAATAGCTATCAGAGGCTATCATATATCCACAAAGTTATTGAGAAGTTTGGGCATTGGGTTATATTCTCTGGACATTTTTTGCAACAGGGTTGATTCTGACCATTGATGTCCTTGTATACTTAATTCATTATAATTCTGGGAGTGATTTATTGAAATAAACTGTTAGAGTAGGAGTAATTAAATATCATGTTTTTATATATCCTATAATATTAATTAGGTTTATTTGTGTTCTACTAGTTTGTGATACTGTAAATTACAAGGCAAACTTGGTTCATTGTATCTTGAGTTCTATTAATAAAGAGTTTTGGGATGCAAGGTTTCATATATAGCATGTATATCAAGTTAACTTAGTGTCCTGTACGAATGGCAGGACTTCTTTAGTCTGGACTTCTCTTACTTGATTATATATTTGTGTGTGTGTCAGAGATCAATGTGAGAGCACAGTAATGACTTGATATTGACCAGAAAAACTTCTGTTGCTGTTTTAAGGATGATATAGCTGATTCATTGGAATAAAAAAAAAAAACAACAACAACAACAAAAAAAAACAAATGCATATTTACATTTTTTTACTCTAGATGCTCTCAGGCTCCAGGACAAGAGGAGATCCTGTATCTTTCAATGCCACATTGTTATTTCTAGTGATTTGTGCTAGTGGATCGTGTTTGTTGGTTGAGCACCAGAGCTGAAATTGTGAATACACAAATTAGCATTATTTCACAACTGACTTTTCCTTCATGCTTAGTCACTGTGTAAAAGTATATGAGCACCCATCCACTACAGGCATGTTAACATAAATCAGCAAGCCATTAGAGCATTGAAGAAAACGGAGATCAGCTTTATTCTTTGATTAGCGAGTCATAAGTGCTGGGTTTTGATGGCATTAAGAAGTCTTTTTAATTTAAGAAGCAGTTGAGAAGAGTAATTTGAACAAGTTCGCTTCCAGAGTACCATAGCAATTTATTCTGGATGACTTGTCTTCAATGTACTCGATTGGTTTGTCTTCCAATTAGTTTTGGAGGGGTTACTGAAGATTCCTGAATGAAGTGTTATGCAAAATACCATGTTTGTATTCCTTTATTTGCTAAATATGTATGTACCTGACAGAGAAGTTTTCTATGTATATTGGTATTCCAAGAGAGTTATACTAATATGGGAGCCTTGTCTGCAATAAAATCCTCAAAATGCTGAATTTGTGTTTATATTTTCATTTCAAATCCATTACTAAAGGATTAAAAACTTGGAACGTAATGAGAGATATTTGTTTTCAGTTTTATGCTGGAAGAAAGAGGTTAACATGAGTTAATTATGGGGCATGTATCTGAAAATCTTTGTTCCAACTGAAGTAGTTTCATTGTTCTGTTATATTAATTAGTCAGTGATAATGCGAAAGGTCTTTGTGATTCTAATCTGGCAGAGTGGTGATGCATTTTAAATAACTCTAAGCATGTGAGCTGACTTCTGGTTCTGTTCAGGGCAATTATATTCATTTGCAGTTCCCTGGATCAAGATCTTGTGGGAGTTAACATGCCAGTAACCTAACGATAATTTTGCACCTCCTGAAAGAGAGCTATTGCTTTAGAGCATTTATGGATGCCTAAAACAGAAAGGAGCATGGCATACTTCTTAAAAATGAAGAATTCAGTCTTCACGTTTCCCAGTTTGTTCCTTGTTAGTTGGTGGTGTTTCTTGAAAAGTTTTCCAATTTGTGCATTGAAATGCTTAGTGTACTACCCCATATACAGAGTTTAACTCCTTAATATACTGTGACTTTTTCTCTTCAGAAACTTGAAGACAAAGAATTTTTTTCTGGTTGGTACAGAGTTCTGCTTTGTGTGTTGTGCAATAACATTGAGATACTTAGGACTTTCTATTAAGCATTCCTGTAGTTTTAAATACGTATAGATATTTATATTTATTTCATATATATGTAGAGGGAGAGTTTTTCTTAGGGGAATAAGCATATACCAGCTGTTTCAGAACTACTGTGACTTATATTCTGAACAACAGCACTGTTCTTGCATCTTAATCTTGTCTTAATTTTTAGGCATACAGTTTCACTATACATAAATACACAGATGTGCACTGGATCAAAATAAGGTAGATGCTGGGACTAAAGAGATCCTGCATGCCAGGATTTGGAATGTGTTTCACGGGGTGTTGTTTTTTTTTAATCACGATAAGTGTATGCAAGTTTATGAATTCACTCTAGATTTATTCAGTTTCAAGGATGTATGCTCATAGGAACTGTGGAACTGTGATGCTTAGGTAGAATGTCTAGGTCTTTGAACTTATTTCGGACCTGCAAGTGCAGTTATTAGAAGTATTATTTTTATGGAGTGTTTTGCTACTCGTAATTTGCTGTCCAGTATTCCTGAAGTCTTAGGGAAGTTGGGGACTGAAGTGTGGTTAAAACAAACAAACAAAAACAACAACAAAAAAAGAACTTTTGCCAACCTACTTTTGTTGCATCTGTAGTGAATAAAGTATACATGTTCCACAATGGCCTTTGCAAAGTCATGGCCAAAGGAGCTGCATCTCTAGTCCATAACCATGACGAGTTTCAGGATGGGTAGCCCATTCTCACTGTTGCCAGTAGGAAAAAGTACAAAATAAAGTACATTTATGACTAAATTCTGGATTTGAAGTATGAATACTTTCTGTGTTCTCTTTGTGTTAATGCCTTTGGTTTCTGCCTGTAACTGCCAACAGGATTGTTAAAATTATATTGGGATGATACCATGTCATTCGGAAGATTGCTACAGGTCTCTTCTCAATGTTGAAATAAGTCTTTTGAAATGAAAACATGGAGTGTAATTTGGAAGGAGATAAGATGAGCTGTTAAGAAAGAGTCCTGGGAAGCCTCCTGTTAGCCCTTTCCATCAGTGTCTTTTGACTAAAACTTTTATTTCAAGGATATCAGAAGCCATTAGATCAACTCTGTAGTAACGTTTTACCAGTCAGTGTCTATTTGCTTATTCTGTGTATATCTCCAGTGTGTTCATTCTTCTCCTTCACCCTCTCTGTATCTTTATTTTCAGCAGTACCACTCTGAGTTGGATATCCATTTTTCTCTGAAAACATGGAAAGTCACTTTCTGTCCTTCCAAATAGCTTTAGTGTGGAGATGCTAAGGAATGAATTAGGAGGTCTAGGAAAAAAAAATAAAAATCTTGTGTGCTCCTATGTATAACTATGAATGCTTGCTGAGCCTGTCAGATCTATGAACCATTAATATGTTATTATGAACTCGATATAATCTTCTCACTTCAATTTTTTCCTGGCTGGTGCTTTATTTTGCAGGGTAGGTGGCTATGAACAAATTGAAAGGTTGTTTTTCCAGTATAGGTTAGTGTTAATGATTTTTTATAAGTTTCCAGTCCTTAAAGTATCCAGATGATATAGATTTTCACCTCTTTAGGTTAGCAATTTTTGTCTTAATGAGCTTATTCTTCAGCTTCTTCCTTTAGTTGTTGTGGTGTTGTTTTGTTTGTTTGTTTGTTTGTTTTTTGTTTGTTTTTCCCCTATATCCTCTTAGTATGTTTTAATATACTATTTTACTGTATTCAATCAAATAACTGGAATTTTGTGAAAATGAAGTTTTCATTATCTATATAAGAATGAAACATCTTCTGTCCCTTTGGTATTATTTAGTGATTACATACTTTTACTTTTATTGATAATTAACTGCTATTTGTCTAAGTCCTTTAATTTTGAAGTCATTACCTTTTAATACCAATTCTGCAAATGAGCTTATGGTTTCAGGAGAGTAGATGGAAAGACATTCTGCTTGTGGTGCCATTTTTCCTCTGCTGCTAATCTAATGTGTACTGTTATGCTGTGTCTTAGTGATGCTTCTTATTTCTTCTTAATGAAATAAGTTGTTTTAAACTACAAACTGTCCTGTTTGCTATTAACAATAATTAAAAAAGCATGAATGAAGAACAGAAATAAGAAATTCAGCCATGGCAAACGTGTACGTCGTGTATTGATTTGTGTAGCAGCTTAAGTGCTCTGCTACCCAATTTCATGGAATGTCACAGCTAACACTAGAAAACTTTGTGTTTCTGGTCCCTATAATTGTGGGATTTTCTTGTTTTTTAAAATAATCCTCATGCTTTTAGTACTGAAGACACCTGTTTCAGTCTGCAGTGTGTCAGCTAATGAGAGAGACCAATGTGACTCAGAGGGGCTAGATGCTTGTGTACTGTGTGAGTGATTCAGCATAGTTATACTGGTGTTTTACTACTTTGGATTGCTTGATGCATGTGTCTCTAAAATGATGGATTCTGTGCTGGTTTCAAGTTTTCAAAAAAAAAAAACAAACAAACAAAAAAAAAAAACAAACAAGTCCTTACTAGTTAACATTTAAAATAAATGACACTAAATATCTTATTTTACACAGGCTTTTCCAGTCTGCAGTTTACCTAGATTTTCTCCCGTGTTTCTGAGGTGTGTATGTTGATATCTTTATTTAGCAGCCTAAACAGTAGAACTTTAATTTGCAAAATGGTATGATCCGTGGGTTCTTCTGGTTAAAGTCACTGGAACATGGCTGTGTAATTACACTGTCTCAGAAAAGGAATCTGCTTTATTTCAGTTAATAGTTAACTCTCAATCCTCCGATTTGAAAATGTTTGCTTCAGATTGTCATAGTTAACTGGAAGGAGAAAAGGATTTTGGTTATGTTTGTAATAGAAGGGAGATGCAGTTTGTTCAGGTTGAAAATATCAGTGGAAACTTAACCTTATAAGCTATCTACAGGGTGATTTGTCTGTGAAGCTGCACAGCTCTACAATGTTTGAATTCCACTGGCATTGGTTGATAAACACCAGTATGTGAAGCAAGACTAATACAAGATGGGATCAGAGCCTGTAATTAGGAAATATTTTTAATAATTTTTTTACTTCACATATAAGATGGAAATGCTTTAAGTCTATAATAATAATATATATTTATAAAATTCAGTAGTTCAGTTTCCAAGCATTAGAAAAGCAGGCAACAGTATAGTTCTGAAGATCATTTGTTGTCATGCATGGAGAGAAGTAGTGTTGTGTTCTGGAGTCCCTGCCTCCAGTTCTCCTCGCTTGTTTTCTTCATCCTGGAGGTCATTTGAAAGACCTGATTTCCTGTGTGCAGCTGTCTTGGCATCCCAGAGATGAAGGCTGCTGTGCTGTGAGCAGGGCTCCTCTGGGAGCCAGCCACTGCTGCCTTTCTCTTCTCTCCTTGAGGTGCGATTGAAATCTCTGCTATCATTTGCATGTAAAATGTAAGCTGAGGGGGGGGCCCAGAGCACCCCCTGAAAGGCCTTTGCCACCCCTGGCACAGGGGGTTATGGGAAAAACTCCAGAGTAGTTGTGGCATTGTACTGCTCTTTGTTTTGGTCCGAGGTGCATCTACGCGACCCTACTGCACTGGGAACAAAGAGGAACCAACTTGAGAATGGCCCCATGCTTAGGGTCCCATCGAGGCTCTCTTTTTTCCACGATAGCATTGAAAACAAATTAACATAAAATTGATTGAAAGGTGGTGGTGTTCAAGGGCATTTTTAAAAATAATAATTTGTTGTTTTTTTCTTTAATAATTTGTTTGTAACTACACTATTTTTCTTTAATAGTCCTATCTATCGGTGATGTAGGTATAACCTATTTGCACTTAAACTGTTCTGACAAAGAGACAGTAAAGAAACAAACAGTTACGTAATTCATTTAATGAAAATCTTAATAAAAAGCAAGGAAAAATGTTGCATCTTAGGTACTGAAATATTGAAAAAAAAACAAAAACAAAAACCAAAAACAAAAACCAAACGTAATGTCTTTGTATAATTTAGTGCATTAATCAAGTTTTGTAGCATAAGTGTGATATAAATACTTGCCTGGACATCTGCTTAGTCCACCAGTTCCTGTGGTTATCTGGAGTTGCCAGATAGGCTGAAGAAATGTGTCTCCAGTGGTGCTTACAGCTGAGGCTGTTCTGATAGATCTTCCATGTTTCTTCAGCATGGGGTACATTTTCAACCTAGAGTTTAAGAAAGATGTTGTACCTGTTACATTAAGAACACTTTCAGTTAGTTTCAGATAGATCTCGAAAGTTTGGTTTTGTTAAAATACAGTCAGTCATGTGTCTGTTAATACAGAAACACTTTAATGGTGTCTTCAAGTTTAAGAGTAATTGCAGGTGCTTTAAGAGACTATGTCTGTGCAGAACATTCAGTAGCACTGTTTGGATTTTTGTCATGAGAGCCTCATTTTCCACTTTTCTTTGTATTCCTGGAGTGAAATTAATGTTGTCTGTTTTGGGTTTTGTCTGCTCCTACAAGGAACAAAACAAGCATTCTTCTCCCTGAAAGCTATTTACTGAGAGCAGTTTTATACAACTTACCACTGGAGTCAATCCTATGAACCTTGCATTTGACTTGCTGGTGCATCCCTTTTGAATCTGAATAATTAAAACATTGGGAAGCACCTTAATCTAAAATAGAAAACCATTTGTAGTTGACAGTTTTTAATTCTTGAGCTCAGATATTCAGAGTAATTCTTAAAGTGCTCTTTATCAGCTTCAGTCTGTGTTGTTGCAAACTTCATTTTTTAGTCAGTGGCTTTAGAGGAACATTTGGTCATGTTAGCATAGACAATACAATATCCCTTAAATGTTAGGCATTAAGAGATCATCTTAATCGGATTTTCTGATTCAATGCTTTTAGGGTAGCTGAACAATATAGAATAAAGAAAAGCAAGTACTAGTAGCTCTTCCTGAAGGAAGTTGTAATAAGAAGCTTTAATTGTGATTACAGTTCCTGGTTGGGGTCCTGTTTGACTGCTTTTGTACAAAATTCTCACGTGAAAGTGTGAAGCCTATCAGTGGTGTCATATTTACAGCTGGGTGTTGTGAGATGAGGCCTTAATGTTGTCCCTCTTGATTTCTTTGGCTGGAGACAAAAGCCAGTTTAGCCCATGCATTTTTAAAGAGAGTGTTTTTTCTTACTCTGCAGGTGGAAAAGCCCTTAAAAGGAATATTTCAGTAGACCATAGGAACTTAAATGAGTTTTTGGCACTGCTGCTGTCTTGTAATAACATGTTTCTGAAAGGTTGTTTTTGATCATTTCATGCTTAGGAGCATAGCTGGTGATCCTCAGGAAAAGGTAGAATAAGTTTAACTTTGTCGGTGTTTTCAAACATTGCCCTTTCTCTACATTTTAAGACCTCACCTCATCTTAAACTAACTTCAGTTTTGGAAGGTGCAGTACAGGATTCATCATAATTTTTAAGATCACCTATGCTATTATTATTATTATTATTATTATTATTTCTGGAAGAACTGAGGAGAGCTGCTTGCCAAGAAAGAAGAAAAGGAGGGAAAAAAAAATATTTGATATTATTAAACATTGAAAATTTCAGACGGAGCAGAAAACCGAGTAGCAGCTTTGTCTGAAGATTTTTTTAAACTGCTTTTTTAACCAGTAAGATGATACATGATTTCCTCCTTATGGTGTGTGTTACATTAAATGTAACGCTAATGAAGAGGAACTCTTGCAAATGTAATCCAAACTCTTTCTGGAATCTTTTTGCTAGTTTCACTCAGTGTTGGATCAGGCCTTATAAAATCAGCTTACGGAAAGACTAAAAGAAGTTGCATTTTAAGATACCCTTTAGAAACTACTAAGGAGACAGTGCCATTGGAGGAGGAAGTCATTTCTGATCCCTTTGTCAGCAGTGGTTTGGACTCTGTCTTGTGAAGGTTTGTGATATCAGAACAGGGTGTATGTGAAAAGTAAAATTTCATTATTTATTTATTTATTTTTAAGGTAAAATATATTTTTGAAATGGAAGCAAAATTCTCATCTGATTTCTCTTTTAAAGGATCTCAAAGAAAGAGTGAAGCTCTATGATTGGATTATATAGAGGAATCTATAGTGGATTGCAAAACTGTGCTGTTAGCTTTAGGAACACTTTAATTTTGCTTACGGCTGTGGCTGTGCTAAAAATTGATCTTTGGAAATTTCCAGTTCTTGTTTGTGGGAAACATAGGCTCAGCCTCTAGATAGATACTGAAAAACAATAGTATGCTAAATGAAATTGTTTGCTCTGTCTTCATTTTCATAATTATTGTTAATCATAGAATAACCTGAATAGAAAAGGACCTTAAAGGATCTGGTCTGAACCCCCTGCCATGGGTAGGGCTGTTACCCACCATCTCAGATTGGGATGAGTGGACAGTGAGATGACTAAGAACCTGTTGTAGTTTTATTACTTTTGTTATTGGCATTCCGCATCATGACATCATGTAAAGCACTGGGAGTTAAACAGTTAATGCCCCACTTCCATGGATCACCAGCTTTCCTAGCTCTCAGAAGAACTACTTAGCCCAGAGGACTTTGCATTCAGAGGGGCAAATAAGGCTGGCAAGTCATGGGACTCTCTTGCTGTGTGGCAGTGTGTGGGTGTCCTCCTCTGCTGTTTTGCCCTCAATTCAGAGTAAGACCTTCGGTTTCAGACACTTGGTCTCATTTGATTTATTAGCCTCAATTCTAGTTGTATTGTGTTTTCTTGCATTCTGATGTAATATTTAGTAAATTAACTTTCCTCCTTGGATCATTGCCACTGTTCTGTTTTTAGACTCATCTCCCTACCTTTCTCCCTTTCCTTTTCCCCTTTCCCAGGGCGTGGGTCCATAGGTCCCTTGCCCCATTAGTCACCGTACCAAGCCAACCAGCCTGTAAACAGTCGACAGCCTCCCCTCCCCTCTTCTGGGCCTGTAGACCTGCTGTTCCCCTGTCATGCACAGAGATAGATCTAGAGATAACTCCGTGACAGAACCGGCTGACTGGCAGAGCTCAGAAGGTTGTGATCAGCAATGCAGTGTCTAGTTGGTGACAGTGTTCTCCTGGGGTCCAGTCTTGTTCAAGTATCTTCATCAATGGCCTGTATGGCCTGAGGGATAGAGTCCACCCTCACTAAGTTTGCTGACAATAGGAAACTGGGTGCTGTGGCTGTCATGTATCAAAACTGTGCTGCCATTCAGCAAGACATGGACAGACTGGAGAGTTGGGCGGAGAGGAACCTTGTGGAGTTCAATGAGGGCAGGACCACCACATGCATCAGTAAAGATCAGGGACTGATCTTCCAGAAAGGCAGTCTGTGGGGAAGGACCTAGGTGTCCTGGCAGACAGCAGGTTTGCCATGAGCCAGCAGTGTGCCCTCATGACCAAGATGGCCAGTGCTATCTTGAGATGTGTTAAAAAGAAAATGGCAACAAGTTGAAGGAGGTGATCCTCCCCTTCTACTCTGACCTGGTAAGGCCCCATTTAGAGTACTGTGTCCAATTCTAGGTGTCTCAGTTCAAGAAAGATAGGGAGCTTCTAGAGAGTGTCTAACGGAGGGCTACAAAGATGGTTATGGGCCTGGAGCATCCCTGTTATGAGGAGAGGCTGAGGGACATGACAAGGGTCAGCAGACACAAACTGGAACATAAGGAACATGAGAAGAAGCTTCTTTACTTTAGGGGTGAGTAGGTTACCCACAGAGGTGGTGAAGCGTCTTTCTCTAGAGATACTGAAAACCTGCTTGGACCTTTTCCTGTGTGACCTCCTCTAGGGAACTTGCTTTAGCAGGGGTTTACACTACATGATCTTCAGAAGTCTCTTCCAACCCCTATGATTTTGTGATATGAAACAAAATACAAGAGAGCCTATATGGTAGAACCATTTGTGGTGGAGGGATGTGAACCTAATTGCCTGCCTGTGTCTAAGCTGGCAAGCATGCGCTGCGCAACATAGTGTAGAGATGTGCTTTAAATTCTTGCAATGATGATAGCGGGCTTCTATTTACAGATGGCTATTGTATAGTCTGCATTCCTTCCCAAATCCCTGTTTTGCTGGAGTGCTAGTCTTTGGTTGAAATCTTTAGAGGGTTGCTTGAAGAGCTTGCTTGTACATTCTGCATATAATTTTAGCAGCCTGCTCAAATGTTTAGATATGCCAGGCATGATACTGAAGAGCATTTATTATCTTTGGAAACTGTTGACATGACAAAAACATATGGGCTGGAAATTATTCTGTAAGATAATGTTATAAGCAGTTGAAGTCAGCCTCAGATAAAAATGCCATATCTGTTCTCTGAATAGTAATTTCATTGATAAGTATGGTGTAGTTGTAGTAGGCTCAGAGGACAAAATGTAACGCATGACTTCCATTATCTGTCATTTTATTTTCTCTTTCTTGTAATGTGAATTTGTAGTAAGGTTAAAAAAAAAATAAAAATCAACAGTCTCAGTGACTGTTACTTGCTACTTTGAATCTGCAGCCATCTGAGCTCCCTTTGAGGCAAATGGGAGAATCTTTGCAATATTCAGGAAGAATGGAAATCTTGACAATTGTTCTGAATGTTCTTTTCTGACTGCTGGCCAACTAAATCAACTGTGGAGCTGCAGATGTAGTGATGTTAAAGGTAGGACAATCTGGAGGAGTCTGTACTGGGCAGGAAGGAGTCGAGGTGTCTTTAGTTCCCAGAAAAAAAAAAAAAAAATCTCCTTAAATTATCTGTAACTGAAAGTATAATAGTTTGGAATAAAGAGGTGCAAAAACTGGTATAAAATTAGCATCAGTCAGTTAAGGGTGGGGTCAGAAATGTTAGGTCACAAGCATTGTTTAATCTTGTAGCCCGAGATTTCATTTCTTGGTTTGAGGGCTCATTGAATTCCTGACTTGTTCTGATACTTACTTCCATTTCCTCATTTGATAAACATATATAGGATGTACAAAAAGATGGAAGGAGAGAATGTGTGTGTGCATGGATGGCTGCACTCATGTTAAATACATGTACAAAATGCATTCCATACAACAGGGAAACCAGAGTCTTGGAAAGACTAAAAAATGTATTTTGATGTAGTGTTGAAAGAAGAAGCTATTGTTAGAAATACAATACCAAGTGGGATTTGAAAATGCTTTTCTTGCCAGAATCAAGA
This sequence comes from Excalfactoria chinensis, assembly GCF_039878825.1. Taxonomy (NCBI): domain Eukaryota; kingdom Metazoa; phylum Chordata; class Aves; order Galliformes; family Phasianidae; genus Excalfactoria; species Excalfactoria chinensis. Next base: position 63,158,417 of record NC_092826.1, on the reverse strand, counting down.
ATGAATTCCATTTTATTTTCCTGCTTCTTATTTCAGTAGGAAGTATTTCTTCTTGCTCCCGTGGGGATGGTCATGCTTTCGAACAGACTGGTCTCTCTTTAATTAAGATCTTGGAACTGAAATGACTGTCCAAATTGCTAACCAAAGTTACTGTTAACAAATCTTTCTTAGAGAAATGTGAAAATTGTTTGTGATTTTATTTCTGCAAGAGCTTTTTGGAGAAGGTTACAGTGAAGACAAAAGGTTGACACTGAAATGTTGGATGAAGCTTACATTCATAGCAGTAATGGAATAAGTCCATTTTAGGCCCCTTTGTGTATTTCAGCTTGAGTTTTATATTCTTCACTTCATAAACATATGAGCAAGCCATACTTCTGAAGTTTGTAGGTTAGGTGATTTTGTGCAATGAGATTCTGAAATCTTATGGAAGTTTCATGAAAACACCTATCTTAGCAGCTAAATGAGAGCTAGTGGAATAAAGACTGCAGGTTGAAGAGTTGTTTTTTCTGTACAATGAATATCACTGAATGTGTAGACTTTGAAGTACATTTACAGGCATCTTACTACACTCTCATTTTTGCCCCATAGTTTCTATTTAAGAAAAAAAAGTGTGTTTGGCTTCTTGGTCAGCATCACATATGGATGGTCTTGGAAAATGCCAACTGAAGTGATTCCAACGAGTCTTTCTCAGAGATTAATAGTCCTCAAGAGTACCACACTTTTAAGTCATTTCTACTATAACATCCTGTTAGGGGTAATTTTATTGCTCCACAATATACAGTGCTTACCGGAGGTAAAGTCAGTATTTGAAATTCTTGGTGTGATACAAGAAGTCTTTTAGAACAAAGAGTGAAATTGAAATGTTCTTTTTTCTTCTGTGCATCAGATGATGTCAGACCCTCAGAGGGGTTGTGGTTATGTGTTCATTATATTCTGGCAAGTATATCTCATCTGTTTTTTGTTTTTTTTTTAAGCTTTGAAACATAGGCATTTTTTTAATAGTCTTCTATGAATCCATGCTTTTAACAGTTTTAAAGCTAAATTCTATGTAGGTAATATTTTCTTGAGTAGTTCACATTAAGCAGACTTTGAGATGTCTACAGACCTTCCTTGTCTGGGCAGTTTGATCTGTGTTTTTAAAACTCAGAATACAGATAAAATCAGAAAAACAAACCAGTAAGGGATTTACCAAAGATGTGCAGAAAGCAAGAGTCCTCTCTGTGGGGCCAGTGCATAGGAGGAGCGCATGAACATGAAAGAGAATAACTTTGGGAGCTGCTTTTGAGTTATGCTTCCTGTTTTAGTCTCTTACCATACAGCTGTGTAAGACTGAAGTGTGTGGATGCAGCCTTTCTGTTGGAGAGGGACAAATCTCTCAACTGTTTCTCTTACACTCCATGAAAAGCAGAATTCCTTTCATTACTTGAATCCCAGTGGTCTCTCATCAGCTGTTGGCTTAGCATTTTACTGCCTCTAGATGTAATAGCCCCAAACCGAATGGCACCTGTCAAAATTACCTCTGGTAATGCTGATATTTATGGGGCTGTAAAGCTTCTGGGTTACTTTAACACTGAACGTTTGCATTTCTGGATCCTTGCACTATGCTCTAGAGATGTTAGCTACGTTGTTGTGGACAGGACTTCTGCTGTGCCTCATCACTTCCCATGAGAAGTGCCTAGCAAATATCTATCATGCTTTTCAAGAATCAGGTGGCTGTACTGTGTTGACTTCCCCTGTCATTCTTTATTTTCCAAGTTGGAGTTGTAACTGAGGATTTTTATGGATTGCTTTTCATAGGCTTGCCTACAAATTCAAGCCTGGTAGCCTTGCAGCCCTTGCCATTCCCATAAGGAGTTAGTGTGAAGCAAGAGGCTGGCAGAAATTGCACTAACTGCCTTGCATCTCCAACAAGAGGCTCTGACATTTTGAATATAGAAACTTTTCAATGAAAAGAGAACAAGCCTTCTCTGCAGCAGTCGGGCTTCTTATAGGGTCACGTGCTGCAGTCCCAGGGGTTGCATGCAGAATGAGTGAACTGTGTGAGGTGTACATCTCTTCCTAATGAAGTTTAATACAATTAATATGAAGCTTTCCTGGTGACACTTTTAAACTTTTTCTCCCAAAGACAATTCAAAATGTTCTGCAAGCTTGCTGAGTGATTTTGTGGGCTGCGTTTGTGTGTGAGTGTTCAGTGTTGCCATCTGCAGAATAAGCAATGAGTCTGGGAAGTGATTGTCAAGCTTGTGAATGGGCAATGCAAGCTTTCACTAAGTTTACAAGGAACGTTTAAGTGGTCTTTTCTTTTCTTGGTCTGTTTACAGATAGCCGAGAACTACTTAAAGGACTCCTGAGTGTTGCTTAGGCTCCCTTATGCAAAGTATTTTGGGAGACTCTTTTATTTGCTTGTTTGTTTTCAGAATTCTTTTTTATTTTTCTTTAATAAATTGTGAATACCAGGAATAATTAATTCCATGGTTTGCAAAAGGACCTGTGGGAAGATAATTAGGAGTTACTGTTTCAGATGTCTTTTTAGTTCTACTACAGTTGAAGGAAAAGCAAGCTTGAGAGATGAATGTTTTCTTTTGAAAGTGTTAGCTGCTAGAAATGAGTGGAAACAAAAACTTGAATTTCAAATGATTGGGCTGAAATCTCTTCTGTTCACACATTTTCAGCTTTATACTTCTTATTTTTTTTCTCCTTGCATTGCCCTTATTTTACTGTCAGGGCTTGTTTATCGGGACCAGAAATAATACTGCAATACCAGTATTTGGTCAGGAATGTGTGTTCCCCACTTTAAGCATCACATTTAGTATGTGCTTTTTTGTAAAGAGGAAGGATTTAATTTTTTAATAATAAGAACTTGAGTCAGTGCATTCACATGCAGTGGCTTTCTTAAAATAGCCTGGAAGTCTTTGCTCCCTTTATTTCTGTGGTGCTAGACATGAGGATACCCTCTGTGTTAGATGGTTGTGGCATCTTTCTGTCTGCAGTAATGCTATGTGGGAATGGGAACAATTCAAATTGTGTTCATCCAGCTGGTCTTTTAAAAACTGTAGCATCTGCTTTTCATGCAAATTCTAAGAGAAAATAAGAATAATAATAACATTTTTTAGTTTGTTTTTTTTTTTTTTTTTTTTTTTTTTTTTGTGTGTGTGTGTGTGTTTGTGTACCACTTCAAGCATCTCTTGAAATGAGCTTTTCTGTGCCAGCCTTGGACATGCAGGAGCTCTGTGACGGTTGCTCACCTTGTCCCATCAAGGATAGGAATAAAATGGGGCAAAAGGATAAACCATGGATATGAAGATAATAGCTGTAAATAGCAAGAGCCAGTTAGAGGAGGGAACTGAGAAACCATGCTGAGACTTCCTTTCCTCTCTGCCTGCCTGCCTGAGATTGATGAGTGTTTGAACCTCCATTTAACTAGGAAGAAAGGGATAATGAGAAATCCTTCCTATGACTGTATCTGCATCTGCTTAAGGCAAACTAATTGCAAAAATAAGAAGTCATAAGAACCTGGCAAATAGTTGGGACTTAGTGTACAATGGATAAAATGCTCTTGAAAGTATGTTCTCAAACGCTGCTGAACTCTAGCGCTGCAGCATGTTCCTAGAGATTGGAGGGCAAGACCTGAGCACAAACTCATCTGCAGATTTTTAGGTTTTAGCATAGAAGCTTGTGTATGTGTACATAGGTCGCTCTGAAAGTAATGTCTCCTATATGTTTCCATGGAAACCACAACAGGTACAGAGAACATAGTAGCACTTTGATAGCAATTCTCAGCTACTAAACACTCTTTTTCAACATACTCATTACTATTAGCTATATGGTTTTGCCAGTGATGAGCAAGAGCCTGCATGCTCATAAAGATCTGCACCAGTGGAGGTGACCCACTGTAATTGTTTCCACTGCTGAAACATACCACCATCTCACTGTGCTGATGTCCACACTTTGGTCTGCATAATTGTTCAGCAAGCGTTGATTAATTTTAATGGATGCAACTTCTGCATGGAGGAATTCAGTGACGCACCTTAGCTTCATCCGCTTTTCCATGTCAGATGCCATTTTGTCAGACTGTCTCTCTGCTGCCATCTGCCATATGGCAACAGCATGTAATGGGGTATGGGCATAAAGCTTCAACCCCTACTGTGATGCCACCAACATCTGACATTGTGGGCCAGTGTAGTAAAATAGGATACTTACTTTCAAAGCAGATCTCATACAAGAGAGAAAAAGGAAATTAAGCTCTTGACATTGTTTGTCATCCTTTATAGTGTACTTATTGTATCACATAATTTTTTCATGCTTCTTCCTATTATTTCTCTGTCTATACTCATATTGTAGGGAGCAAGAAGGAGCAGCTTTGCACATGCTTGCCATTTGCTGTCCCTGTTGCTCTGTACTAGTGTGGAATGATTTTAGCCAAGCAGCACAGTAAGGTTTTGTGAGGTCTGTGCAGATGGGAGCACTGCCATGAGAAGGATGAGCTGACATTGACTGACTTGTAACTGAACATGGAGAGAATGATTTACAGAAGGTGCCACATAATGCTTTGAAAAATCCTTGCCTTTTTAGGCAAGCTTACCTTACTTGAAACAGCTCTTTATAGGGATGCCTGTGAATTTTGTTGGGTTATTCTCAATAGAATTTATCTTCTAGACATCTCGTATTTCTTGAAAACTTGAATTGCTACACAGCATCCAACTCTTGCTTTCTGGGGATTTGGGGTGCTTGCCATGTAGTCGGTATTCTCAAGGCCTGGAGAAATGTCCTTTTCATCTACTGCAAGTCCAAGCTCAATCCTCTTGCGGTGGGAAGACTTAAGGCTTTCCATAAGTCTGCCTGAGGCTGCGGAAGTAGTGTTAAGCCAAACCATGAGTTAGTGTCAGAGTGATGCAGCAGGCGTTGCAGGAGTTAGGAAGCATTGCTGAGGTCTGTGCTGGCCATGAGGTGTACGAGGCCCTGCTACCCAGTCAGCGTTCTGTCCGTCGTGTTTGAGGAACACAGGCTCCTGGAGAACAGCCTGTGCCATCTTCCTGGCTCTCACATGGTTACAGAAAGGGGTCTGGGGCCATTTAGTTCTCAGTCCTTATTATTTGAAACACATGCTTATAATTTAGTTAAATGCTCTGCGGTAGCTCTCTGCGTGCCTCTCACTCTACCGTAAATGTGTGCTGGTTTGCAACATGGCTCCTTGATCTATAAAAAGCTGGCACAGGGATATGGGAGGTATGGGATGGGGTTGAAGGCAGGGGGTTGGCACCACCGCAACAGGTGGAATGCTTTTTTTGCCAGCTTCATAAGAGATAACTTTGTAAAGTATCTGGGACTTTCTGGCTCAGTGCCTGTTCTGAATAGAGATGTATTTATTTAACCTGTATGTGGGCTATGCGCCTTGCCACAGAACTGGCCACATTCTTAGGAGCAGGAAAATACTGCTTTTGAATTCTCTGGCCTCCTTCTTGCTTGATAGAAAGTGGTTTTGCTGATGCAGAGCTTGCTTTGCTAAGACACTCAGTGGTTTACTCTTCTTGAAGTAAACAGGCTTTTGTTTGTTGATTTTGGTCTGGTGAGAAAGCCTGCTCATTCCCCTTCCCCTTCCCTCCCCCCTTTTTTTTTTTTCTTTCTTTCATGGGTCTGTTGTTTCAGCCTGATTTCTCCCTCACTCAAATACCCAAGCATCACAAGTTAAATGCGAGGCAGCATTCCTGCTAAAACAAAATACTAATGTGTTCATGTTTTGTCTGACGTTTTGTGAAATGATGTTCTTTTTTCTTTTGGTGTGTATTATAGTTTTATAGCTTTTTTCCCCCCACTTCATTTGTGTACTTTGATTATTTCTTAAGTTTGTTAAAAGGACACAAAGAGAGACATGCCACTGCCACTGAGCAACAAAAAAAATCTTTCTGATGTTCTTATTCTGGTGGCAGCATGTTGTGGAACATGTTCAGAGTTGCTTGGTTGGAATAGCTTCTTACACCACAAATAGGAAGGTAGCAGGACTATTTACTAAGTTACTAGTCTTCCTGCCAGATCTTGCTATTAACATGTGTCCTCTATTAGAGTCTGAATTCTTCCTTGTTTTGATGGAGACTGACTTCCATCACCATTGTAATTTTCTTCATTTTCTTTTTAAAAAATCAAACAACAATACAACAACAACAAAACCCACCAAAACCCACATGATTTTACCAAGGAGTTATGCCTGCCAAAATAATAATAAAAATTAAACAAGTAGGGATGAAGCTTCATTGTCATTGCTTAGCTATTACTGCCTACAGTACAAAGGGAAAAAGAAATATGAAACAAATCCCAGGCTGCTGCTGTCTGTTCCATTATTGGGTTGATGGCATTAGATTAAAACAAGAACAACAGAAACAAGAGCATGTTGATCTGTAATAGATGGGTAAAGGAAAACAATGAAATAATTTGTTTTCCTCCTGTTCTCACCCCACCACCCCTTAAAGTCTCAAAAGGACATTAAAGCAATTCTTCAAGAACTGGTACACAAATGCTTTTTCTGTGTAACTTCACCCAGCAACCCTGGGATGAGGTGTATCCCTGAGCTGGGCATTTCTTTCTGTGAGGGGCAGAAAGAAGGAGCTTCAAGGTGAGAAGCCTGCAGGAGGAGGAGGATATTTTGCACTGGGCTACCTCCTGAATTTAGGTGCCTTCTGTCCTTAGAGTTTTCAAGTGATTTCAAGTGTGTAAACAGGGAGGTGGGTTTTTGTGTTGTTGTTGTTGTTTTGTTATTCGGAAGCGATAATCCTTTCAGATCATACTAACTGGAATTTCTTTCATGAAATGTTTGTGTGAAGTCTTATGAGAGTTTTCAGCAGCAAGGTGTGTAGCACTGATGAGATCGTCCAACACCTCTGAGAAATACTGAAATCCCAGTGTTTTTTGTCACTGTTAAACTTTTGGTCATACTTTCAGAAGGGAGAGGTGTGTTTTTTTTTTTCCAGTAAGTTATTTGATCAGATGTGTGTCAATCAGATGCCGATTGACAACTCTGTGACATTAGCTAAATATACCTATCAATTCATTTCTCTAGCATTCAAAGAGAGCAGACTTCATTGTTTTGCTGGAGCCCAGCCCAAAAAGCAAATAGATAATCTTCTGTAGCCTCTAATCTTCAAAAATTATTACATAGGAAGAAATCTCAGGAGCAGCAGAGGAGCACCACTGAACAGAACATGCAGCAAAATACTTGCTAGGTGCCTCTTGTGAAGGTACTTGTGAAATTGAACTGAATGTTTAGAATATTTAATAATAGTAATGATAAAATAATAAAGGAAGCTAGTTGTGCAGTACTTCAGTTTTAACAGTTTCCTCCTGCACTTTCACTCTTGTACTGCTCTGTGAGATGCTCACTTTCTCCATCCTCAGAATAAATCGCATTTCTCCTGTATTTTTTTATTTTTTTATTTTTTTTTTTGAGTTGGTTTTGAATGTAAACCAGTAAATTTTGGGCAGCCCTGGAAAACATTGGAAATTGTGTGAAAGAGTGTTAAAGGGACTTTTGTTTGCTGCTTCCTGTGTGCCATTGTATTGGTTTGCTGCTCAGTGAATAGTAGGTAGAGTTGGAAGAGAATAAGCTAAAATAATGAATAGCAGAGAAGTCCTACAGAAGTGGGTTAATGTCTCAACTCTCTGAATGGCTCAAAAACTAGCTTGCTGGTGTCAGTTTTGATTTTCTACGGGTGAGTTTTACTTGTGTTGATAATTCATCTACAGAAGAGCACTTTGTGCCACTGCTGTTAGCTTTGTGCTTTTGCTTGTGCTGCCTTTTGAGATACAGGCAACCAAAAAAAGGTGGCTTAACTCTTCATAACTTAAGAAGTGTATCATTCAGATTCACTTTTTTTCTTTTAATCTCTGAAATGCCATGAGACTTGTTTTATTTTCCACGTGGTAATTGCTTGTTTCTTAATTGGGAAAAAGTACTGTGGTAAGTTTCGGCTACTTAGTAATAAAAGTACTGTTGTTGTTTCTTTAACATTTTAATAAACATTCATTATTAATTGTTTAAGAAATAAAGATCTGGTTTAGTTATTCTTCAGCTGTGTGATGTTGCCATGAATATCTCTAGTATGTGGCAACCTTGCCCAAGGCACGAGGGGTTGGAATTAGATGGTCTTTTAAGTCCCTTCTAGTCTGAGCTATTCTATGTTTTGTGGTGGCTTCTTTATTCATGTGCAGTGTTTTGGAGTGGTGTGCTCTCAGATTTCTCATTTGGGTGCAAAAGTGGAGATGTATGTGATTTTGCCATATAGACTGCTTTTGAAAAGTATCTATTCATTGAACATTTCCAATTCAGTCTTCAGCCGTTTAGTTCATTTCACTTGAATAAGTATTGAGTTATAGCAGTTTAAAACCAGAATGCAGGTGAGGGTGCAGAGTTCATGCTGATTTTATTGACTGAATTATATTTTCAGTAAAGATGTCAGTAGGCTTCTTACAGAAAAAAACACAAAGCAATGGCAGGAATAAAAATTGTCAATGTTCATTCAAAGGTTTCTGACACTATTTCCTTAATTACAGGTAGCCAAATATTACAGTAACTTATTTCATTTCAGTGTGTCAGGAGAAATGTGATGTGGAAGAATGTGGTTAAAAAGAAAAAAAGCAGGAGTAGAACTATTGGAAATGAAGCGCACTTTTTCAGAGGAACATCCAACAGGATGCTTAAATGGCTGTAATGCCACTACTCCAGAGATGAAATTTAGTAACTTAATTTGGGAAAAAAGGAAGGTTGACTTTCTAAGGATGGAGCAACAAATGCACAAGTATCAAAAATTCACTGTTTATAACAAACGCATGTATGAAGAGTTTTATTAAATTACAGTTATTTCATTAAATGAAATTCAGCAATTCTGTAAAAACATTGTCTTCTGCTGCCCATGGTTTGATCACTGCTGAAGTAAGGGATGTAAGGTGGGGATCTAAGATGGAATGTAAAATATGATATTAGAGGTTCTTGCTTTGTTTTTCTCCATAATTTGCTATTTTAAGCAGCAGTAAGTTTCTCATGAGAGGCTTGGATTTTTCCTGTTTTCAGGTATCTCCAGTGCCATCAAACTGCCAAGTATTGTAATACCACGTTGTAGTGCTGTTTATCAAATTAAACTTGAAGCAGTTATTTCCTAAGCTGTTTATCTTGGAAGCTTGCTACTTCTTTTTTAGTCCTGGAGAAGCATTTCATGTTTTTTGTTTCCATGTTTCTTTGAATTGAATCAGTTGTGCAATCTCTTTCTTTGTACAAGCCCTGCTTTGAACAGTGTAATACTATTGAAGGAAAATAATAACAAAGTCTGAATGTTGCTTCAATAGTTGAGAAGTCATAAACTGATTTTCAGAGAGCTTAAGCATTTTTCTTTTGAAAGTCTAATTCCAGTGGGGTTTGTCCCCAAAATTGAGGTGACTGAAATCTTACTTCATTTTCCAGCCGTTGTTATGCCTAGAATAGTTAAGACAAATTTTGTATTGTAAGATAAAATGATGAAGCTATCTTCTCAGCACAGTAGTTGCCAATCTAACTCCAGACATCCAAGGTCAAAGCTGTCAACTGTCTTATGGAAGTGTCTGCTTTGACCAATACATACATAGAGTATGTACACAGAGACATATTTATGTCCTTGTCTAACACCAGTCTCACTGCTCGTGTCTAGAATTTAAAGATTCTTACGTGGCATTGCAGTGATGTCTACAACATACCAATATAACTGTTTAAGCATGGTAAAAAATTTCAATCCTGGGTGTAGGGAGCAACTGTTAATTTAACAGTTCAACAGAATCTGTGAAAAGCATCTTGTTATTGCTGCCTTCTCTCTGTTATTTCAACTTCAGGCTCACCAAGAATTCTTCAAATGTAGCTTCTTCTACATGGGATTTTCAGAGTGTCACTTGAAGAATGAAATCACTCCTTTTGTTTCAGTGTATAGCTCGTTTAAGAGCAAAAAGCTCTTGCTGTTGAGCTGCTGCTGTTGTTCTGTACTGTAGCATAGGTGCTGTTGGTATCCAAAGTCTCTTTCCAAAGAGCATCTTGAACCACGCATTCCTCTGCAGACAGATGAGTCCTCCTTATTGTGACAGATGAAAACTCAAGCATCAAAGAAGATGAAGAAAAAACAGCATACCTAAGCAAACACGTGGACAAGTAGATGAAAGCAGTCACTGGGCTGAGGCCAAGCTGAGCTTTTAGTTTGGAGAGGCTGGAAGGATAACATTAGGAGCGAGAGTGTTCCAGCTGAAGCTGCTGAGCATGGCATCATTGCTGTACAGGTGTTAAGCAGAGATGACAGCAGCAGGACATGCTACAAAACAGGCTTGTGTTCTAGACTGTACAGTTTCTTTGTGCATTTGTATTGTGAGCGTGCACACTCACCCTGTTGGAGCATTTGAAACCAGATGGAACATCTGGTTAGTGTTCAGATCACCTCATAGTATTTTACATGTGGCATCTTCAAAGCAGGTAGTAGTAGCAATACAACATGAGACCTTACTTAGCTCCATCACAGCTGTAGCTTTGCTTATGATCTGAACAAGATCGTTCAAAGTCCTTTGACAGTGAATAAATGTCAACATGTTATGTAGGGTTTGCTATGAGTACCACAGTTTGCGTGCATCCAACACACTAAAAGGACAAGCGAAGCAATGTGTATTTCTATGCATATAAAGAGGGTTAAGTTTTAGTACTTAGAAGTAAGGCTTAAAGAAGATGATTTTGGGGGGAGAGCAGGGGAATAGGGAGAAACTGAGTACTCTTGAGTACCCTAATAGAGAGCCTGCATGTCTACATCATCAATTTAATGGGTATCTATCTAACTTACCTATTTGATGTGTGTTACTGTATTTTGATGTGAATGGATGTCCTTACTACCTCCTAGCTATGTGGGGAGCTCAGCAAGGACTGCTTCAGACCAGCAGTATGGTACAGTTACAATGAGAAAACTGCTAGTGAAGGTTCTGTGTGAGATCAAAGAGTCTCGACCAGTAAACTGCCTGGAACTTGAGTTGTCCTGTCCTGGGGAAGTTAAATTCAGTGCTGTTGAGGGATTTGTTTGAATATGAAGATGCTAGAAATCCCACCTGTTTTGAACCTAGTGACTTATATGCACATAGATGCACACATAAATGAAAATACCCAACATCTGCAAAACTGCTGTGAATGTCATTGGCTTTTCTGAATGGTGAAAATATTGGATAATGTTTTATAGTAGCTTCTGATAATATCACTTTTAAAGAATATTATTCATGTCTGAATCATCCCTTTGTTTTCATGCTGTTCTGTCACTACAGCTACTTCAAGACTTTCTCACATGAGCTGCCAAAGATTAGTCACTGGCCTTGTGACGTTGTACACAACCTCTTTTTCTCCCAAGGGCTGAGGATTTTATTACAGTTGCCTTGTGGTGGTTGTTTGGGTCTGCGCTTTTGTTGCGGCTCTCTGGAGATGGGCTCCCAGCTTTTAGCTTTGGAAACCCAGAAGGTATAAAAAGATCCTGTTGTGGCAAAGCAGCAGAAACATCTGCTGAAGGGAGGGAGGAGGAGGTCGATAACCATAAGCGCAGCAGCAGGGAGCTTGTGGTTCTTCCTCCTCCGCTAACCACTGTATGCAGCCCTGCTGTAGTGCAAGGGCTGGCACTACAGCACCAGCTCCAGAGGGAAACGGGTCCCTGGTTAGTTGGTTACAGAAACCTAAGTAGACGACATTTAAACTGAAAAGTATTGGAAATGTTTTCAGTTGATTTATTTCCCTTCTCCCTAATCCTGTCCAGAATTTGTGTGTAAACTCCAGTGGAGAGTGTGTGTGTGGTGGTGGTGGTGGGGGGTAAAGCAAGGCAAAGCTGTATACTTTACTGCTTCTGAAAGTAATGTCACCCTTTAGGCATCAAACATTTAATTAATTTATGGAAAAATTGGGGAAAACGTGGATCAGAAAATATGTAACTCAAGGTGGGTTTCTAATTGTATTCTGCAGTAACCACCTGAAATGTGCAAACTTCTCGCTTATTGCAAATGAGTGTATTCATCCAGTCTTCTCCTTTGCTGGTTTAAGGAGTGGGAATTGGATGCCGAATTTCTGTGTAGTATGCAGAATGTTTCATGATCCTCTCAAAAGTAAGCTGCTGATTAAATTAATGATGGCTTATTACTTTTATTAAGATCAGAGGGCAGAAAGTTCTGGGAAGGGGTGAAGAAGAGGGAGAAAATTTTATTAAGAAACGAGTTAGAATCCTGACCTCAGAAGTTAAGGGTAAGAGTTTTCAACAGGAACACAGCAAATACACACCGGAAATTGTGTAAGCAAATATTAGGTCAACTTACTGGGAAGATTAAAAATTAGATGAAAGTTTTATGTTCCCACCATCTAACTTAAGGGTCAAATTGTTGGCCTCTATAGCTGTAGCACTTCCTTTCAACTTCCCAATTTAATCAGGACAAAATGCTAAGAGCCAGCACAGAAATCAAGTAGCAGTCTGTGTGTTTGATCTTCCCTCTAAAAACTGTACCCTCGGATTCGCAGCTGCATTTTCTGCAAATTTATATTTATGGGATCTAGTTGTCATGAGCATTGGTAGGGTGGGAGCAGAGCACTTCTCTTACCTATCTGTGACATGCTACTGTCTTCTGTGAGGTGGAGGGAGAGCTGGGGAGGAGGAGGGTAGGTGTAGTGAGAAAGGGCTGGCATCAGCCTGTAGCCCCATGGGGTGGTCAAGCAGGGCTCTAGGGTGGCTTCTGAAGCTTTTTTTTTTTTCCTTTTTCTTTTCTTTGGATGAAGGCATTTGGTTCTACCATGCTGCTTGACTTGCTGTATGTCACTGAACCCACTCAAAACTTCTTGCAAGATTGCTAAACAAACCATCTGTAGGGAAGCTGCAAACATGTTTGCATTCTGAATGCTTGTAGGTAAATGAGGACTGGAATTGCTAGCACTGGCTTTTTATAATATGCATTTTATAGAAAAAAAAAATTGCTTTTTTGTCTTACGTTGTTTTGTTTTTTCTCACAAAGCACAGCCTGTATGCATTCATATTTTATTGGCTCTGTCAAGCAAAGCTATGGTTGTTTCTCATTGGAAAAGCTTCTGAGATAATATCTCTGAGGTCTGATAACACAAAGCATTTGCTGTTCTGGGATCTTCGTGCAAAAATAATTGATGTGGGGATGTTTTTTTCTCCCCCTTGTTTTCACATGTTTTCACATATCAGTTGTGGTCTTATAAACTGTCATGCATTCAAGGTAAGATACTTATTAGGTTAAAACTGTCTGGTTTATAGTCTTTCATGTTGCCTGTTGAAATAACATGCTATAGGCTATTGCCAGATATCACAGGTTTGACAAGCTTTAGCTTTAAGCAGTACTGACAAACTGTAGAGCTTACAGTTGAGTGACACTGGACTTTTTGGTGGTGTGAACTTGATTGCTTACAGTAAAGTAACATGATATCAGCTTAACAAGGTTAATACCTGCCCTAGCTGGAATGTCTGTGAATGTTGGTGTCCCTGAGCTTTAAAGGAAAGGTCATCCTTTATTGCAAGTAATTGACTGGCATGCTACGGAAGGCAGATATTATAATGAGCAGCCCAGCACTGCAGCCTTTTGTTAATGTATTGAAGCTAATGGGAGGAATATTTGTAAATGTGGAACTTCTTACCTTGTTATCACTTTCTTTCTTTATTTGCTCCTTGATTTGGTCCTTGATTCTTAAAAGTGAGTTGAACCTGAACTACGGAGAAGCTCAGAATTCAAGCATTTCATTTTAAGTCTATGATGGTTTCCCTTCTCTTTGCTTAAAAAAGTGCTCATGGTGGTTTAGCTTCCCTTTTAAGCCAGCTGAAATTACTGGTCATCTCTTCTTTGTGAAGACATTGTTTAGTCTGAAGACGAAAGATTATTTAGGGATGGTAATTGAAGACTTGGATCAGTTAAAAACCCTCGCATTTTGAAAATTCAATTTAAAAGTATAAAAACTTTCCTTCTCCTTTGTCTTGCCATTCAATCAGAAATGCTGAGGAATTTAAGTTCCTAAAACATCAAATCATGGAATCAGGAGTTTCTTCTACTGGAGATCATAGCTTTAGGTGAAGGAGTAAGTCTGTGCATTGTTGCATTGGTTTTTTCCCACTTTTTTTTTTTTTTTTTTTTTTTTAAATAATTTTTTAAAGTTGGTCTGTCTAAACTGAGTGAAACCCTTCTAAGAAACTGAAATACTCCACTGATATTTTTTGGAGCCTTTGTATCCAGATATAGGTCCCAACTTGTGGTTTTCTACCCACTGTTATGGACTAGATTCCAGAAAGAGTCAAAGGGGTAAGTTGTTCCTTTCTCATCTTATCAGGGAAGATTTCCTCCTGCAGACTTGTGTTTGCCACTTGAGCCCAAGGCTTGCACTTACTGGCAGTGTAAATGTTCTCTTCTATATTCTATTAAAAAACCCACAAACTAAGCTTCTTCAGAACATTGACTAAAAAGCACATGTAAAATCTGGCTAACTTGGAAAATGTTGAACTGTGAGTTAATGGTCTTGAGGTATCTTTGCTTGGTTTAGTGCTTGGTTTAGATCTATTTTTCTTTCTGTTTTACACACTGCTGGCACTGTGATGCTAGAGCACTCTATATGTACAGAACTTGTGTAGTATTTTATGACTCAGGCAGCTCAGCCTGCAACAGGTTCCTGCAACAGGTCACCAAAGTGCGAGATAGCAATCAAATATAAAGAATGGGAGAGCACTGCAGTAAAACACTGAGCTTTTTTGTTTTCTTGTTTACACAGTTATTCTTTTGTGATAACTTTTAAAGTAACGTCAAGCTGAGCAATGCTGGGTAAACTGGCTGTATTTAATCATTGCGGAGGCACCTGATGTTAAGCAGGGCTTTGCTTTGGTAACAAGAGTTCTGTGAGTATGTGATGCTCTGGGTCTGGTGCAACACCCTCAGCCAGGCTATTGAAGCTTTCATCTGTTCCCTCCTTACTTCTTCCTGCTGTGAGCGATGATGACAGCTCATTTTATCTGCCTTGTGAACAAACACAAAAGCTGGATTTCCTGCAAGCTTTTTTCTTCTTCTCCATGGGGATGAAGGCTCATGTATGAAGAGATGTTGATTATTTCCAGCTGTTCTGTTGGCATGGGAGGATGGGTCCAAGCATCAAGAAGTGCTGTGGACATTTACCATCATTGGAGCCTGAACCCAGCCCTGAGATCTCAGGCTCTGTCTAGTCCCTGAATTCAAGCACTTCAGACACAAGAGGTGTAAAATTCAAATTTTAAGCTTGAGGCTCAGTCTTCCACATACGTCTGTCTGGTCTGTGCTGTGTGTCTAATTTGTGTAAGCATGAATAAGCCATCATAACGCTTAACACTAAAATGTTTGCTGCAATTTTTGTAAGTAGGGAACTATATGGCGTGGCAGATTCTTGCAGAATAAGTGATGATACCTGGCTTTTGATACAACATTTGACTGGGGAGTTTTTGTACTCTTCTTTCTTTTTGCTTTTTCATTTCTGCTGCTTTTAATTTTTACCCCATCTCATCTCTCTCCTTTCTAGGAGAAGTGTCCAGCAGTTTATAGAGTAGAACAACCTTTTTGCAGTAGGAGAGATTTTTAAAAAGCCATTATAAGGAGGGCAGCTTTCTATACAAACCTGACTTAGCTTATTTATCCTTTTCTGAATGAGGAATGAACTCTGAAGCGTGTATTAAAGTTGGTTGGTTTGTAAACGTATCATAACATATCAGAAGGTCAGGGCTGAGGAGCAGGGAACATATATGAGCAAGAGAATGATGATTAAATGTTCAACACACATTTGTATAATAAAAAGCATATGGAATCTCACTTGAACCTAATGAGAGATATCTCATGTTTGTGTGTTTGTTTTTTTTTCTTTCCGATGCGTAATCTGTATTCTAGAAATTTGCGTGAAGTAAATGTGTTCCTTGGAGCATGAAATTCTTTCTCCAGCTTTGCTGACATTGGTCATTGTTGATTCTCGCATGGGTTAATGCCACATGCTGTAGGCTGGGAGCAGGGAACTGACTCCTTGCTAGGGGCCACTGAAGCCTTTTGAACAGCTTTCATAGGCCACGTGTTGATGTGTATCTTTGTGTTATCTGATAGTGGGATGCAGAAAATCAGTGCTCATGTGAAATAAAGCTGTAGACTGTATACATCCCAGAAGGTGTTAGTTGATGGCTCCTGTCAATTTAATTTGTACTCAGTCTTACTTTGGTTCAAAATAGTTTACTCGGTGAATCATAGAATCACTAAAGTTGGAAGAGACTAGTCCAGCCATCCACCTACCACCAATATTTCCCTACTAAACCATGTCCCTTAGTTAAACATCTAAATGTTTCTTGAACACCTCGAGGGGCAGTGACTCCACCACCTCTCTGGACATTATGTTTTAGTGCCTGATCCCTCTTTTGCAGAAGAAATTCTTCTGCTGCAACTAGAGGCTGTTCCCTGAAGATGCTGGCCCCCACCTTGCCCTGGTCTCCTTTCAGGTCTTTGTAGAGAGTTGTAAGGTTTCCCATGAGCCTCTTTTCCAGCTTAAAAAATCCCAGTTCCCTCAACCACTCTTTATAAGAGTTGTGCTCCTGACACCTCACTAGCTTAGTTGCCCTTCTCCAGACATGCTTCAGGACCTCAGTATCTTTGTAGTAGTGAGGATCCCAAAACTGAACACTCAAAGTATGGCCTGACCAGTGCTGAGTGCAGGGGGACGATTGCTTGCTGTCGCAGAATCACAGAATGGCCTGGGTTGGAAGGGGCCTCAAGGATCATGAATCTCCAACCCCCTCCACCACAGGCAGGGCCACCAGCCTGCACATTTACTACTGGACCAGGCTGCTCAGGGCCCCATTCAACCTGGCGTTAAACCTAGTCATTTGCAGACCTTTTGAGGGTGTACTCCATCCCCATATCCAAGTCATCAGTAAAGATACCAAACAGGACAGATGCCAATACTGACCTCTGGAGAACACCATTCATGTCTAGTTGCCAGCTGGATTTAACTCCATTCATCACTACTGTCTGGTCCCAGCCAGTTCTTTACCCAGCAAAGAGTGTACCTGTCTAAACCATGGGCTGCAAGCTCCTCCAGGAGAATACTGTGAGAGGCAGCGTCAAAGGTTTTGCTGAAGTCTGGGTAGACTACATCAACAGCCTTTCCTTCATCCACTAGGCAAATCACTTTATTACAGCAGAAGATCAGGTTTGTCAAGCAGGACCTGTCTTTCATGAATCCATGATGGCTAGGCCTGATCCCCAGGTTATCCTGCACATATTGTGTGATCTTGCTCAATGTGATCTGTTCCATAACTGTTCCAGGCACCAAGGTTAGGCTGACAGGCCTGCATTCTCCTTTAGACTTTTCTTGTAGATGGGGGTTATGTTGGTAAGCCTCCAATCCTCTGGGACCCCTCTGGTTCATCAGGCTCACTAATAGATGGTGGAAGGTGGCTTGGCAATCACCTTTGTCAGCACCTTCAGGTGGATCCCATCTGTCATGGACTTGTGAAAGTCCAGCTGAAGTAGTAGATCTCTAACTGTTTCTGACTGAGTTGTGGGGTAGTTTGTTCTGTTCCTCATTCCATACTTCCACGTCAGAGGGTACTCCAAGGATAACTGGTCTTACTTTTAAAGACAGGTGTAAAGAAGGTATTGAGATCCTCAGCCTTTTCTTTATGCATCCATTTCACCTTCTATGCATCCAAAAGTGGATGGAGATTCTCCTTAGTTCTCTGGTTACTGTTAATATACTTATAAAGAAGATATTTTATTTATTTTCACCCCATGACCAGGCTGAGTTATAGTTTGGCTTTTGTTTTCCTGATTTTCTTCCTGCATTTTTTAACAACTTCTTTGTACTCTCCCTTAGTCTCCCATTTGTTCTTCCACAGGACATAGACTTTTTTCTCCTGGAGCCTCCGAGAAGGTTCTCTGTTTAGCCATGCCAGTGTTCTTCCCTGCTGATTGATCTTAGGGCATAAAAGGACAGCTTGCTACTGTGCTGCTTAAGTGTTTTAAGATTCTCTTGCTACAGAGCTAAAGCATACAATGCACAGTATTTATCCTTTCTACATGGTTGGTTTTTGTTTGTTTGTTTTTGGTTTTTTTTTCAACTGGAGTGTTGATTTGTATCGTAGAAAACCATTTCTCCACCCTCAAGTTTTTTTCTACACACTTGTTAATGTGAAAATCAGATGGGGTATGCCCAGTCTTGAATATTGTAACTGGTTTTTGATGTATGTTTAAAATTTGCTTGGGGTACTTTAACATGTTTTCAGCATTTAAAGAAACAGCAAAAGTCCTATGACGTTATTTGATGTAACATTCAACATTGATGTGGTATATGATTGAATTCCACAAGTAAACAGTTCTTTTTATAATGATGCTTTTAACTTATTTTCTTGACAATTCTTTTCTGCTGTTTCTGCTTTTCAATAGCTATTTGGCAAACTTAAGAAAGAAGCTGAGTATCTTCAAGAGAAATGTGTTTTGCAATGTGGCAATTACAGCTGGCATGGAGGTCCCTTAGAATTATTGGTTTTATGGATGGTTCTCTTGGTTTGACTTTTTTTCCTTTTGAGAGAGATTCTGATTACGCTTTATTTTTGCCCATGATGTTCATTGTGATCTATAATTTTCTTTCAATCAGATGGTAAGCCAACTGAATTCATAGTTTTAAAGCAGATTGCCGCCTTTTATTATTTTATAATATCTTTTTAAATTCCCTTCTTGTTAGAAACAGTTTAACTTAGCAAGCGCTGTCTTCTGATTTAATAATACTGTTCTTTTGGCTCTGTTATAGCCAAAATCTTTATTCTTTTTCTTTGTGGGGATAGAATCTCCTTCAAAACCTGTACTGTACTGTTTATTGTACTGCAGATGAGTTTTGCATGTCTTGCATGCAGTTGCATCCTTTGTCTAGTTACCTGGTTGTACATTGTTCTTACACATGCTCAACATTTCCCTGCATCTTCCTTTATGAATCCACTCTGCACCCTTTGTTCTTTTCTGGTTTATGTATAGCTCCCTGAAACTAGTTCCACTACCAATTACAATTTTCTGGCTGTTTTTTCTCCTTGTTACAGTATTGAGCATTGTAGATGTGTGGTCTGTCTCTGTTACTTACAGAGCTTTATCATGGCATCGTCTACAGAATGAGGGTATGGATTGCGACATAGAAAAGTAGATTTATACAGGGCTGTGAGAGGTGTAATGTAAATCTGTACACAGTGCTTTCAGAGTCGTTTATAAAGCTCACAAATAAGTCAAGTATGTGCCTCCTTGAAAGGATAGCACAGACTCTAAATCACTGACATCAGTGGAAGCTGCTTTTAGTGACTTCAGGAAGCTTTAAATCAGTCTGTAAGAGAAGACTGGTGGGAAAGCACTGAAGCAATGTGGAAGAGAGAGAGAGGTGAGATGAGAGAGGGCAATGGGGGCTGCCCTTGGGGAAGTGGCTGAGAGAGCATTTGATCCCACCCTGCCTCACACTTGCTGGGAGAGAGTGAGGCAACCAGGAGAGAGAAAAGGCATAAGTAAATTTCTGAGCAGTGTGTTGTATTTGTTGTTGGGTTGCTCTACCTTTGTGTACGTTGCAGTTACCTTTCTGTAGGTTGGCATGGAAGGGTCTGCTGTGTTGGTAAAGGTATTAAAAGATGTATAATAAGTTGACATGGTTGTTATAGGCAAAGCTTGAGACAAATAAGGCTTTAATAGTTTCTGCTTATGTTTTTACAAATCAACTACAACATCTTCACATCATTTCACCCAAAGAGTATTCACTTCAAAAAATATTCAACTGAAATAATTTGTTTGTATAAATAACCCTTTAAGAGTAACCTCTGGCAGTCCTTCAATTTATTGCAAAATTGAGAATGAACATGAAATGTATTAATGGAGATGTCACCTGGGCCTGAAAAAAGTATCAGAGTTTATGAATTACTAATAAAAATACAGAAATAATAAAATTGTGAAATATCTGTAGCAGGCAGGACTACTTCATACCTTTGGGGGGAGTAGGGAAGTTGTAAGTTGCTTTGTGACAAGGGAGAACCATCTCGAACGTGGGGCTAACTTGCAAAACATGACTAGTACAGGATTCCATACCCTAATTCTCAAGGAAGGAGAAGGTATCCAGTATCATTTCTAAACAAACAGACAAAACAACAACAGATAGCTACACATTTGGGCCAAATTATCTTTATATTGTATATTACAGATTATTTTGTATCACAGAACATAAACGAATATGTTTCTGTATTTGCAAGGCAAAGGACTTCTCCTTCCCTAATTCATGATTGTTTGAAGGAAGGGAAGGCCGTCAAAAGTTTCTGATTCAAGGGTTCTCAGTATCCATGAATAAGGAGTGTCTGCAATGCATAACATGGCTTAGATGTAGTTTGGAGACCTTAGTGCTGGTCACTGATAGCAGCTTTTGCTGTCCGTCTGAGGTGGCAGCACGTCCAGTTCCCTGGAGTGCATCCTATTCCTTAAAGCAGAAGAGAAGTCTTTGACCTTCTCTGGCAAATGTAAATGTTGGCCTGATTGGAGCAGCACTCACTGGCACTGGAAAGTAGAATACTTTGAAGGGGAGGCACTGGGTACAATATCAGCTTCTTGTCCTTGGAGAAGCCCTGGGCTGCGGCTGCCTCATCAGTCAGATGCTGCTGCCAGCCAGAACAGTTCTGACATAGAGGCATTGAACACTCTGTTTCATTTCCTCTGTCTGGCCGCTTTCTGACAAAGTGCCTGTGTTAGTGGGGTGACGGAAACGCCACTCCCTATCACAGTAATCTAAATGGAGACTACATTGAAAGTTTTCGTATTTAGCTTTTAAAACAATGATTGTAATTGTCTTAGGCAATGTTGATATGAAGTGCAACTTTGAACTACTGAATAAGTAAATCCACTGATTGTATGTGCTTTGAAATTTGACGTAGGGTACCGGTGGGTAGTAAGCTAGACGTGAGTCTGCAGTGTGCTCTTGCCACTCAGAAAGCCAACTGTATTCTAGGCTTCATCAAAAGAGCGTGACCAGCAGGTTGAGGGAGGTGATGTTGCCCCTTTACTCTGTGCTGAGACCTCACCTGGAGTACTGCGTCCAGATGTGGAGTCCTCTGTACAGGAGAGACACTAACCTGTTGGAGCATGCCCAAAAGAGGATGGAGAAGAGAAGATCTGATAGTGACCTTTCAGTACCTGAAATAAAGGAGACAGACTCTTTAGCATAGTCTGTTGTGACCTTCTGGATCAGACTTCCCCAAGTCCCATCCAACCTGGCCTTGATTTCCTTGAGGAATGAGCCATTCAAACATGAAGTTTTCTCTGGGCAGCCATGGCCTCACCATGCTCTGAGTAAAGAATTTTCTCCTGACATCTAACCTAAATCTTCCCTCTTCCATTTTAAACACATTGTTCCTTGTCCTACCACTATCAGATTATGTAGAAAGTTACTCACCATCTTTTCCATAAGCTCCCTTTAAGTACTGGAAGGCTGAAATGACGCCTCTCTGGAGCCTTCTTTTTTACAAACTGAACAAGCCCAGCTCCTGCAGCCTTTCTTCATTTCTTCATAGGGGTGCTCCAGTTGTAGCCCCTACTCTAGACCTGCTTTAACAGATCCACATTTGTCTTGTGCTGAGGGCTCTAGATATGTAGAATGGCAAACTTTTACATCATAGGTTGGCAATAGTTAATTTGTAGTAGTGGTGTCAGAGTCAGTAGTTGTTATCTTCTATTAGTTGTGTGGTCTGAAATGGTGGTATGAGGTAGCTCTACAGAGCACTGCATCATTTTGAATGTGCTGGGGGATTTTAAAGGCTAGCCACTAGCACACATTGGATGTCCTGATCCAAGCTGTACTGATATGCTGCATAAATTTCAAGGTGATACAGCATGAGAAACTGTCCTTGACTGAGGACATAGCGCCATGTATTGAGTTGGTCATCATGACAGGTTGTCCTCACGGGATGCACATTGTAAAGGATGGGAAGTAAGGCAGGAAAAGCCGTGCACTCTTTTAATTCGTCTCAATGAACTCATTTTTTTGGGCAGATTTAGGGTGTGTATAGCAGCAATTTCTTGACATTGCAAGTTAGCTTGGGAAATCTGTAAATTGGAGAAGGCTAATAAATATTGTACTCACTGTGCCCTTGCAAAAGCTTTTTCTCTGCCTGGAATGAGTTCACTATGTATATATCATTTAGAGAAAACCCTCAGATGTGTTTTTTTGTTTTTTTTTTTTTTTTTTTTCCCCTATATTGAGGCATGACAATGTATAAACACATGTTGTTTTCCTAGGGTATTTGGTTTGTAATTTAAATCAGTATAAACCAGATGCTTTCTTGACTTTTTGTTAATATCTTAGCTAAAGCAGATATACCAATGTTCAGGGTTGGTTTTAGTTGTCTGATATGTATTGTATGCTTATAAGAAAGAATCAGTGCAAAAGAAGACAACAATATACAGCTTATAGAAGCCTGGAAAAAACAACAAAAAACATTTTCTGCTTGATATTGGATGTAAATTTGGAATGCTTTTGTCTTAGAAGTAAAGATAAACCACTGATATTCACAGTAAATTCTTTTGGTTTAAAATTCTTTTAAGTAGTGCAGCTTGGCATTAATTTCAGTCTTCTTTTTATTTACCTTCAGTGGCTGCTGTTTTATTCCTCCTTCATTTTGGCATGTATACTTTTATGCTTCTAATATGTCACTGTTGAATATAGCAGTTGATCCTTTTCCTCTTAATTTTTTTTGTTTGTTTGTTTGTCTGCTAAAGTTGCTTATTTTGGTGCTGTTGTTTAATCCTGAGTCTTACATTCAGAAATCTTCATGTGTTTGGCTTAGCTATGAAGATAGCTGAAGCAGTACTTGCTATCACTTCTTCTATCAGAAGTAGAATAACCAGAATTTTCATGTTTTTGATAGCATCAGAGTTGCATAGAATCACAGAATGACAGGATTGGAAGGGGCCTTGAAAGTTCATCTAGTCCAATCTCTCTGCCAGAGCAGGAGTACCTAGATTAGGTCACACTGGAACACATCCAGGTGGGTTTTGAATGTCTCTAGAGAAGGAGACCCCACAACCATTCTGGGCAGCTCGCTCCAGTGTTCTCTTACCCTTACTGTGATGTTTTTTTCTCATATGAATGTGGAACCTCCTGTGTTCCAACTTGAACCCCTTGTCCTGTCCTTGGATGTCACTGAGAAGAGCCTGGCTCCCTCCTCCTGACACTTGCCCTTTACATATTTATAAACATTAATAAGGTCAGCCCTTAGTCTTCTCCAAGCTGAAGAGACCCAGCTCCCTCGGCCACTCTTGGTGAGGGAGATCTCCTGGTGAGATGCTCCACTCCATCATCTTTACAGCTCTGCGCTGTACTCTCTCAAGCAGTACTCTGTCCTTCTTGAACTTAGGGGCCCAAAACTGGACACAGTATTCCAGATGTGGTCTCATCAGCACAGGGCAGACTCTTTTGACCTACTAACCATCCTCTTTCTAATACTTCCCAGTTTCAACAGTGTAAAAGAGATTTCATTCTACCCCACCCCTTCTTAATTTCTTACTCTTCTGGAAACTGCAGCAAACAAGATAAGTATCATCATACAGACTTGTTTTATTTTTTTGTTTAACCTCTGCAAACTGAAGTTTTGAGTGTCTGATTCTTTTTTAGGAACTGCTCCTGGATGGCACTGTTATTTATCTGAAATGAGTCAGGAGTATGATGCTTGCTACTGGCCCAGGGACTTTACTTCAGCGTATGTTTGGGATTACCCCTCTTGAGCTGCAGCACTATGAGGACAGGTGACAAAAGTTATTTTGTCAAACAGAAAAAAAGGATCAGTGCTTGTCCATGTACCACCTCCAAGCCGAGTAGGCATTGCCATTCATTCCTCTGGGTACAAGTAGCATTATGTAATATAGAATCTGAAACACAGATAGAAAGTACTTTATGCTACAGACAATCCTGTTTCTCAGCAGCTTTGGAAATATGCTGAACAGTACTTAGCATAATGCATGACAAACAGTACTTTTGTCACAAGCAGCCAACACACATTTGGCACTTCTTGCTCTTCTTTTGCCTTCTTTTTGTTATTTTCTCCCCTCCAGCTCAGCTCTGTGAAGGAAGCTTGTTTATAAGAAACACAAATTATGCTGAAGTACTGAAGAGGAGTTCAAACTCCAGTGTGCTTAGCTAGTTGGAGTGACACAGGAAGGGTTCATTTCTTCATATTAAACACAGTCTTTTAGACTTCTGTGGGGTTGTCTAGACACTCATTACCCTTTCAGTAGAGGAAACAGTAATAATTATTGACAAAATTACTCAGCTTCAAACTGAAATGAGATTTGGTAGAACACAGGATGTTCTAGAAATTCTGGCATGCCACAGGCTTGCACATCACCTTAAGATCTTAAGTTACTGCTGACTGCAGTCTGAATTAGTAGACCAGGCAGGCAGTGGGTCTGGTCCAGAGTGTTTCTTCTTTTCCTAAAAGAGCCAAGGATAGTTGATGCTCACATTGGTGGTGGTATTGAATCCTTTAGTAAGGTGTCTTACTTTTAATTAAAGCAGTTCTAGGAATGAAGTGACCAGAAGAAAAGTTGAGGAGAGATGGAAATTTTTTAGCTGTCTTGGACGTTCATGTGAAAATTTTTCTGAAGGTCACCACAGGCAATGGTGAAATGAAATGCAAAAATGAATCTCTGATTTACGAATTTCCAAATGCTTGTTTCATTTTTAAAAACTTAAGACTTGTGGAAGCATGATTATTTTGAGTAGCTGTGTTTGACATTACTGAGTAATGGCTGGCTTAAAAAATGATGAATACATCCACTATCAAGTATTTGAATCCAAAGCCAGAGCAAGATGCTATAACCTTTTGCTGGTCTCTGAGGTGGTGTCCATTCAAAGACGCTGGTAGAATTTCTCAGATCTAACATCTTAGTGTGGGGTGAGTGAGCAATAATACCAGATTTAGCAGCAGCGGTATTAATTTATGATAAATCATGTATTCTCTTGAGTCTAAACAGGCAGAAAGCTGTAAACTATATGGGGTAGGGCTGGGGCTGTGTTATTCTGTACTCCTTCTGCTGGAGTCTATCACTTCCTGCTGCAGCTGTTGGCATTCCTCTGCATGCAGTGCTCGAAAGGAGAAAGATGGAGACAAACAGGGAGCAGTGTTGTTTGTCACTCTCATTATCTTATAATGTTTTCAGGTGCTTCCGGGCAAGTCTAATTTTTTTTCTTTTGCTGTCACTCAAGACTAACTTAGGAGGTGAATCTACTCCTTTTTTTTGTGTTCAGTATATTGTATTTTGTATATTTTTGTATTTTGTGATTTTTGAAGCAGAGCAAGGAATTCTCATTCAAATTCTAGAGTTTGAACTATTTCTATCCACATTTCGAAGAGCTGTCTTTCTTTCCTTGAATATGACTGAGGCGCAGCCGAGACAACCTCTTCTTTAGTTCTGCCATTCAGCATTTCATTGGATTTTGACTGCAATGAAATTAAATTTCTCTCTCAGTTGGCTTTTAAGCTTAGTTATTAGTTCAGTCTGATTTGTACCCAGATACTGTCTTCTGAAAGTGATACACTTGAATTGCTTAAGTGAGAGAAATATGATTTGATTATCTGTGTTTTCTCTTGGATGTACTGCTTATCAGGACTTAATGTGGTCTTGAAAAACAAGAAAGGCAACCGTATCAAAGCCTTGAAGTGATTTCAGAAAGTACATTAAATAAATTAAAAAAGAAAAATCATGAAAACAAACAGCAAACATTTCTATATTATATTGAAAATGTGTATATTTATGAGATTTTTCTGTTTGTTGGCATGGGACACTTCACTTGCTTTTGTCTTAGGAGGATGTTAAGTGATATTAAGACTTGTGTTATCATTTGGCTTGTAAAAGCTGATAGGTTTTGCAATCCAACTGCTTATGAAGGAAAATGTAGTGATGAAATGCAAATGAATTGAACCAGTAAATTTGCATGAAATTATTGTACAGTAGTGATCCAATGAAGGTACAAGTAAATGCCTCGGAAATGTCATGCAACTCCACTTCTGATGCAGAAGTACAAAAATCTACTTCTGAGGTGAGGAGTAGGCAATAGCTGGCCCAGGATAAAAAGATGCAAGGAAGAAAGAGGTTTTGTGTTAAGGCTCAGTCTTTCAGAAAAGCATGGGAAAGAGTAGGTGAGCAGGCCTACAGAGTTTGAGGGTGCTAACAAGAAGGCCTTGGCATGGTGGAAGGGGCAAAGAGAGTGACAGGAGAATGAAGGAAACACTGGACATCTACAAGTCCAGGGAAGGTTTACAGGGGTTTCAGACTTAAAAAACAAAACAAATAAAAAACAAACAAACAAAAAAACACCAAAAAAGAAAACAACAAAAAACCCAAACTTTTTTAAAAATTTAAAATTTAAAATCAATCTAAGATTGAATCCAAGTTTCCAGTTGTGTCAAACATGCAGATAATAACCTGTCCGGAAATCTGGCTCGTAGCTGCTGCTTAGGATGTCATTCCTCATCCATTTTATTAACATTTTGTGGTACAGGTCTGAAAACTCAACATGGCAGATCTTCCTGATGTTATTCAGTATTTGAAAAGAACAAAACAAAAATGAAAAACAACTTGTAAATGTATTGGGCACCAAACTGAAACACAAGCATAGCTGTAAAGCCTGTCAAGTGGGACAGGACAGGAGGCACAAGGGCCTTTGCCCTCCATAGCTGGCACCACTGCTTAACTTTAACTGAAAAGAAACTTCACAGGACATAATGAGTATAAAATCTAGAGCAACTTCTTTTGTTCAGAATTGAAAACATATCAAGCATTCGCATCTGTTAAGTTTGTGAGGTAGGAAAGATCTGCTGGATGAACTGGAATCATTTGGGTAACTAAAATTTTATTGAGATAATTGGTATTTTCCTGGCCAAGGATACTCCATAGTTTCACTTGTGACCACAGAAGATGGAGGAATTTTCTTCTTGATCACGTGAGTGGAGAAATGACTGAGATATTTGTCCAGTGTTGTTAACAAAAATTTAATGCAAAGTGGAATTCTGATCCGTAACTGCTTTAATCCGCATTCCTCAGTTTTCACCCAGCCACAAGCAACCACATACCAACACTCCAGTAACACACACAATTATGGCAGCACACCTGTGTTGGGTGGTTTTCCTTGCCAACATTTTTTGTTCCTTTTTACTGATTTTTATCTTCAGACCATAATTAATTTTTTCATTGCAAATACTCTCTTTCAAGGCAACATAGTTCATTTAGATACAGGCATATGTAAAAATAATACCTTTTTATAAATTGTTGTTAGTCTACTTAAGACCATCCTAAGAAGTTTGGTTTGATAGAGAATAGTATTTTGAAATGATAATACTTCCAGTTTTTGTGGTAATGACAGTACTGTGTCATTATGAATAAAAAGGAGGAGAAAACTGTCAAAATGACAAGCTGTAAAAATGTGTGTTGGTTTTCTGATTGCAGCTGCCAGAGCACATTTTATATCATGAGGATTCTGACATGCAAGCTGCAGAAGAATGCTAGTTCTATAGAAGGGTACACCTAATGTCTGCTAGCTGCAAAGACAAATCCTTACTATTGGAATTGCAGTGGATCTGAGATAAAATTAGCTGTTATTCCTTAATAAGGAATAATGCTAGTATTGCCAATTAATAAATATAAAAGCAACTCTTCTTGGTCTTAGATGAGCTCTAATTTTATATGAGATCTTCTACTGTTCTATTTGATTTTCATTAATAGGTGTGTTATTTTTGCTATTACTCTGTAACTGATTACATTGTGAATTCCTATGTCTATTCAAATCCTTCTAAGGTAGAAAATATAGTTGTTCTTAAGTTAAAGAAGATAGCATTTGAACAGGTCTTTTTGAAGTACACATATCTACCATGCTTGCCATGTAAATAAATATTGCTTGAATTTCTGATTTCTGCAAGAGAGATAACATACTACCAGTTACAAAGTAAACAGGATGCTTTGCCATACATAGTACAGTCTTCACATCGGAATCATAGAACCATGGAATTGCTCAGGTTGGAAAAAACCTTAAAGATCAATTCACTGTCTTAATTGTGTCTGACTGGTGTTCTTGGCTCACTAAGCTATAGTCAAATTTTCTCTTAAAGTTTGAGATGGATTTCAGGCCTACTGCACAGGGATTCATATAATTTCATTTTGGTTGTTACTGGGGCTTCCCTTGTTTGACCTTTCTTTTCCCTTTACCTGCACATTTAAAAATAATGGATATTATTCTGTATGTCATTACTTTCATTCTGTGGATTAAGCCCTCATATAAATAGTAAATTCAGTTAGAAAAATAAAAGTGAGTCCTGCCAAGCAGGAGAACCCACCCATGGAGGAGAGACTGGTGATGCTTTGTAGTTATGAAATCAGTTGTAGAAACAACTGCCAGGACAACTGAATTAGGATCTGTGTTTGATGGTTCTTTGAGATGCTAGTGCAGCAAATTCAGCTTCTCTCAACAATGGAGGTGCTACCTCTATCAATGATGGAATTGGAAAAGAGAGCCTTTTTGTGCTCTGTGATATCTTTCATGAAGAAAGAAGAATGTAGATAAAATACAGTGTTCAAGAAGCAATGGTAGTATCAGGAAGGGAACACAGATTGAAATTAGCCATAGTAGGGGAGCCTTCTTACAGAAATAATGGTAAAAGATAAAATCACATATTATAAGCTAATGTCTGTATTTTAGTATGTTATTTTATTACCAGTAATAACTATACTACTTCTTAGTAATAACTAAAATTGATCACTCTAGAAATGACCCCAAAGGACAGAAAATGTAATTACTTCCAGCCTGGATAATTATCTGTGTATTGATACATGTTGTTAGCAAGTATAGTCATGTGTTCTATAAAAAAACTGAATCACTCTTACTACCCTAGGCCTAAAAAAGATCAAATCTTTTTATGTCCTAGCTCTGTTATAAGGAAAAAAAAATTGTGAACAATTGATTAGAGAAATAAAATGGAACTTACACAAGAGCCAGTATCTACACAGTGTTTTTGCAGAAATACCATAAATTATATGTTCTGTCTTAAAAACGTGCACTGAAACTGTATAGATGTACAAGTTGAAGTGAGAAATAAAAGTAGCATTGGTTATCTCTTTAGACTATCATTAATTTTACCAAGTGGAAAGAATTAATTTCCTAGAGTGAAAATAATGGAAATAATGTCAAAACTGCATGTATTTCAAGACTTACAAAAACAAGGACTTACTTGAACAGTATTTGAAATATTTAGATATATTTTTATAGAATCATAGAATCCTTAAATTTGGAAGTGACCTTTAAAGTCGTCTTGTCCAACTCCTCTGCAGTGAATTGGGACACCACAGCTAGATAAATTTGTCCAGGGCCTGATCCATCTTCGCCTTGAAAGTCTCCAGGGACAGGGCACCAACAACAACACTGGGCAACCTGTTCCAGTGCTTCACCACCCTCACTGTAAAAGATTTTTTCCTTATGTCTAGCCTAAATCGACCCTCTTTGAGCTTGATGCCATTTCCCCTTGTTTTTTCATCACAGACCCTGCTAAAGGAGTGTTCCCTTCTTTCCTGTAGCTCCACTTTAAGATACTGAAAGGCTGCTATCAGGTCACCTTACAGCCTTCTCCAGGTTGGACAACCCCAGCTCTCTCAGCCTGTGTAGGAGAGGTGTTCCATTCCATGGATCGTTTTTGTGGCCCTTCTCTGAACACACTCCAACAGGTCTATCTCTCCTATACTCAGGGCTCCACATCTGGACACATGTTCCATGTTTGACTAAGTCATAGAATTCCTAGAAATTCCGGATTTGTATGCCCTTTGTTAGAAGCTGATAAGTTGATACCAAATCCTTCCTTTTCACAGATTTATGTAGATACATATAGTACTAGGGCACCTGTATTCTACTGCTTGAGTCATCTTGGGTCTTACAGTTAAAAAGAAAAAAAATGTAAAATAGCTGGCACATTACAGTAGAAACATGATTCACTTTTAAAAAATTGAACTGGAAAGACAGGAGAGTTTGTCATAATAGAGAATGTCATTTTATATGCATAATTATTTTCAGTGTATATAATTCAGAGGTTTTGAAGACTAATTTTTGTATTAGGAAGTGTTCACGGGAATAGCATATTTTATTTCTGATTTGCCATAAGGTTTCTGGAGCATCTCCCCTACAAAGACAGTCTGAGGGAATAGGGCTTGTTCAGTCTGGAGAAGAGAAGGCTGAAAAGACCTCATTGCAGCCATACAGTATTTAAAGGGGGGTTATAAAAAGGAAGGAAATCAACTTGTTACTCAGGTAGATAGTGGTACGACAAGGGGGAATGATCTTAAGTTCAAGGAGAGGAGGTTTGGATTGGATGTTTGTGGGATGTTCTTTACTATGAGAATGTTGAGGTGCTGGAGCAGGCAGCCCAAAGAGGCTGTGGATGGTCCATCCCTGGAGGTGTGCAAGGGTTCAAGGCCAGGTTGGATGGGGCCCTGGGCAGCCTGGTCTAGTACCAGATATAGAGGTTGGTGGCCCTGCTTATGGCAGGGAGGTTGGAACTTGATGATCCTTGAGGTCCCTTCCAACCCAAGCCTAGGATCCTTTGACTCTCATTCCTGGTTATTTCAGATGTGCTGCAATCTCTTTGAAAAAACAATATGAAGTAACGAACCTCCTTTTCAAAACAACGACAACCAAAAAAAAGAAAAAAGGAGGGAAAAAAAAAAAAAAAAAAAGAAGCCCAGAAAAAATATCCAAACCACATTTAGTTTTACTTTGGAATTTATTTATTTATAGAAAAACATGTGTGCACGTGTGTATGTACATGTGTCAAACACACACTATATAATTGCATATACATATGCACAGAAACACCTCACTAGATCATGCAGCAATTTCTCTTCAGTAAAGCGGTAATATAAATGATGCTTCTTCAGTAGCAGCCCTTATGGATTTGTCAGATTTGTGGAACTGTTAGATATAATGGAAGAATGCATCACTTTAGTGAGTGATGTCATCATTATTTATAACATAAACTCCTACCCCTACCTCTGTGGTCTCTTGCCATATGTTTCTTGAATGATTTAGCTCCTGGAGTTCAGTAAAAGTATTTCCTTACTACTGTTAATAGCATGTCTCCAAGTCTTAACTGTATGGAATTCTCAGAGGTTGGATAATGTTCAATTTATCTTGTAGTAAGGACTAGGAATTTCAAAATGGATATTGGCCTGTTTCAGAACACTGGTATATTTTGCATTCTAGAAGTCTTTCACTACTTCCAAAAATTAGCAGAGGATAATGCTGTGACCTTTCTGAAAAAAACAAAACAAAACAACAAAACAATAAAACTAAACACTAGAGAAAGGAGGCATTTGATGGATGCTATACTCCTTTTTACTGAATGTCTTTGCTTTCTTTTGCAAACTTTTGCCAATACTGAGAGCATGGAGTGTCAGAGTAACTCAAAATTCATCATAAGGGTAGGTTAGCTCAGGCAGGCAGCTTGTTCAGGGCCACCCATACAGATGTAAACACTGCATCTTTCCACTTTCTGTAAAAACTGAACTGGTGCTTTTCCTGTTCAACTTTATTTTCAGGGTGGATGTTTTGGGTGAAATGCCAAGATCATAATACACTGTTGATTAGACTGAAGCCAAAAGAAGGGGTTTCTAAAGAAGAGTGTCAGGGTAACTTAAATATTTCATTAAAAATGTTTGCATTCTAGAAGTATTAAATTTGGCCATGTGGTTTTACCAAAATGTATCAAACAGAGCCTGAATGCAGGTGAATATTTTAAGCTGATATGTTTAATCTGCTGATTTACTAGCCTGCATAAAATATCTCTATATGTGGGAATGACTCAGTTGGCTGTTGCTTGATGCCAGACTGGAGAAACTGTGGAATAGGTTTGAGCTCATCCATATTGTATGAATACCTTCCTATACTTCCTTATAAATTGGCTGGGAAGTCAAAATTCAGATTATTAGAGCTCCAAATCTCTAGAGATGCAGCTTTTCCACAGATAGATCTTGTGTCTGTTATACTCAGATTTCATTGTCCAGTAACAGTCCTGTTTTCTTAGGTGATCTGAGGGAGGTCTTACAGTTAACTTTCTGATTTGTGAGGTTAAGTGATTTATTTATTTATTTATTCATTTAACCTATTCTTGTGTGTCTGGAAGTGGGGTGTAAACACTAACAAGCCAACTTAGCCTGTGATTAGTTCCCTATTCTTTGAACTTACTGTGATTTTGGAGACAGAGTTACAACTGTCAGATTTTCTTTAGTCAAACCAAATTTGACTTTGTCCCCTGCAGCTTCTTAAAATGGATGGTGGTGAAAAATAAAATTTGAAAAAAGACAGATGTTATTAATAGCTCAATTTTATGCATTTCAGAAGGCTAAGTGATTGGAATTGGAGAATTCAGAGGCATTTTGGCTTGCGTATTGCATGAATTCCTGTTTATTTTACAGTATTATGATAAATGTTATTAGTATTTGTTCACTTGGGACACAAGGAAAAATTCTAAGGCGCTTCAAGGTTTAGAAATGAGTCATTAAGAATTCTATGTATTGAGAACCCTAATGATTGCAGACACACACAGAATCACAGCATTACAGTGGTTGGAAGGGACCTCAAGAGATCATTAGATCCGTAATAGAAAAGAGTAACTACAGCTGTCTTGAGGAATCTTTGAATACTGGGAAGACTTTTTCTTTATTTTGTAAAGATTCTTTTGCTAAAAGTCCTACAGAAAAGCCACAAACAGAAACCCTTTAGGGATTTACTGGTATTTATCACAAGAGCGATAAGGGTTTGTCTATAACATGACTGCCCTTTTATTTGATGTTGAGTGCATATTGGCATAGACCCCAGATGCTGACTAAACTCTACATGTTAAACCAAGTAATGACTCCAGATAGGGAAAATATATCAGTTCTTGGACACCGATAGTGGTAATTCTCTGTGTCATTTAGATAGTAGATAACAGCACTACAGCAAGAGATAAATGATTAACCTAAGTCATGAAATGAGGTATGTGTGTTTTTTACTTGGTGGGTATGTGAGAATTACACTAGTTTTTATTTAATGCATGTCCATAATTTAGACAATGATTTCAAATAATGGGTTTAGTGAAACAGTAAGAGAAAAATGTGTTCTGAGCTCACTGCTAAAGATATCCTTCATTTTTCTTCAGTATTTCAGGGCATGTGGAGAGAAAACCTTAGTAAGACTTATAGGGGATATTTTTTAGTAAGATGTCACAGAATTGCAGGGGTTGGAGGAGCCTGCTAAACCAGGTTTTCTATAATAGGTTGCATGTAGGTGCCCAGACGAGTCATGAATATCTCAGTAGAAGGAGAGTCCTCAACCTGTCTGGGCAACCTGCATTAGTATTCCATCACCCTTACCAATAAGAAGGTCTTCCACGTGTTTATATGGAACTTCCTATGTTCAAGTTTTAGGACATTACTCCTTATCCTATTGCTGCGCACCACCTAGAAGAGCCTGACCTCATCCGTTTGCCTCCCACTTCCCTTTAGATATTTAAAAACATAAATCAGGTCTCCCTTAAGTCTTCTTTTCCCCAGGCTGAACAGACCCAGGTTACTCAGCCTTTTCTCATAAGGGAGATGCTCCAGGCCCTTTGTCATCTTTGTGGCCCTCCGTTGGACTCCTTCTAGGAAACTTCTGTCTTTTTTGAACTGGGGAGCACAGGACTGGACACAGTATTCTAACTGTGGCTTCACTAGGGCAGAGTAGGATCACCTCCCTTGACTTGCTGGCCATGCTCTTTTTAATGCATCCCATAATACCATTTACTTTCTTGGCTGCACAGACACTCTCCTGGCTCATGGTCAACTCAAGGAACACTCAGGTCCTCACCCCCTTGTCAGTCTGTATTGAGTTTCCAGACATCTTTGTCTTCATAGGATGATCTCTTCCATTTCCAAACCTGAATAGAAGGGGAGGGAGAAGGAAAAGTCTGTCCTTTCTTCCTATTTAGTAGGCAAAGGCCATTGAGGCTTCTTCTGCTAAGCTATTGGGCACATACTAATATCCAAGAGAAAGGATTAAAAGCTTCCTCCCCCCTGTGAATCCTCCTCCTTTCTGGGTAAATCTCTGTCCAGTTACTGTTTATGAAGAGATAGTTAACAAGTATCTGTCTTAATCCAATCTCTTATCTGCTAGAGATCAAGATACATCTTAGGATGCTGTATGATTATCCCACATCTGTCTATGAGGGAGGTCTTGCAGCCTGCTTTTGAGCAGCTGGGTTTTGCAGCTCTCTAGTGATAGTACCTCCAGTCTGATTTAACACAGCAATTTCTGTCCTCCTCAGTTCCAGCTTTGCCTTCTAGTATTAACTGATTTTTATATAATTTTGAAATGATGAGCAAAATCACGTGTAAAATATTCATCACTTGTTCCTTAATGGAGGCAGATGTACTTGATGAAAGCATCGAGCCTGAGGTAATGAGTTCATTAATGAGACAGAAAATCAATCCTTTGCCATACAAGCTACCAACTTGCGTATCCTTGGAGTATAAAACCAGAATATTTTATATGCCTTTTGCTGCTTGTTAAATTAGTTGTTCTGCTGGTAGTCGGTCATTTTTTTTTTTGCAATAGCAGTGTGTGTTTATATGAATTTGAATTAAGTTTGTACAAAGAGAGTAGTTAAAATGCGTGATAAAAATTGAAATTATGCCAGGAACGAATGTTCTTTACAAGGTATATTACCTTCCTAACATTTTTAATAGATCCTTCCTTCTCCTGTAACATGGCTAAATCAAGATTTAGCAACACAGTCTGAAAGTCTGTCTGCATTTGATGAAAGACAGAATATCCTGTGAGAGACATATAAAAATTGCCATGAAAAGAAGCACCATGGAAGCAGGCTCAGACAATTCTTTCAGCCACTTATGCTATCACAGGAGTTTCAGAAGCGAAGACAGAAGTTTTGGAATTAACTGGTTGCTTCATGTCTTGAAAAATAATTCATGCAGACCATTTTTATGAGGGCTGTGTGGATGCTGCTGAGGCCAACAGTGATGCCCTCACTCATGCTGAGTATTACCTTCCTCCCTTCTAATTAAACTGTAGTATAATTAGATATCTATGATTATTAAACCCCTACTTTTGGTTAAAAGTAGTTTTTTGGCTGAATCACAGCTTTTGAACATTTAGAGGAGAGAGGTGTAAAAATTGAGTGCTTAGTGCAAGCCACCTCAAACTGTAATGACAGTTGAAGCAGAGAGAGGCAATCAGATTGTATAATCACTTCTTATACATCTTTTGGCTGCTGGAAATGTGGTCAATCACCATAAATCCCATTTTATATAAAGATAATAAGAAGTAATTACAGCTTTTTAGCTGTTTATATTTCTCTGGTGGCTATTGATATATGACAAGGCAACATTAATCTTGGCTCTCTGGCAGATGGTAGAAGAGAACCGCAGATGGGCATACAGAGACTGCAAAGGAAGCAGAGAAATATACACACTGGAAAAGGTGGAAAGGTCAAGTTTAACATTCAAATCCTGCTCATGACTAACTTAAAATATTACCCTTCAGCTGCTAAAGGCTGGATTTCAGCAGCAAATTTGACCAGACAGACCACACAATGAAGTCATCAGCGCTGAGACCCACCAGCTTGAAAAAACAACAACCCCTGGTGTTAAGACAAATGCTTTGAAGAGTGGTTGATATTAATCAGGTGCTGCTACTGGTTTGGAGTTCCTTAGTCATTCTGTATGAAGAAAAACTGATAAAGGACATAATAACATTACAAAGCCAAGACAGTTTTGTAACACAAGAAGCCTACTTAGGGGAAATTGGTCAGGGTCCATTTTGAAATTCCTGAAGCCAACTTCATCTCTGGGTTAACTCCTTTGAAGTCACTGGGGTTACAGAAGGAATTAATTTGGTCCTTTGGCTCTGCACTGCAGCAAAGATGTGAATAGCAATCCTGCTTGCTGTGTTGGAGGTTTATCATTTCAGCATGGTTTCCTCAGAGGAACCCCCAAGACAGCTCATTGCATTCCCACTGTAGGCAGCCCTGGCCTTCCCCACCCTGCCTTCTCTTCTGTTTCTTAATTGTTGTATCAACAGCTGAGCAATTTTGTTATATTTTTATTTTTTTTAACTATTTTGTACTATCTAAATGTCTTTCTTTCTAATGTTTGACTGTAACTATATTTGGTAACCTGAATAGAATTGCTAACGTATCTAAGCTGAGCGTGGCCTCAACTCACTGAGAGAATTTGAAATTTGATGTGCTTGGCTCTGCTTATACTGCAAGTACAACCATCATTATAACGCATTCTCTGTATAGCTGGGATAGAAAATAAAAAGTACCAGTGATTTCCCTTTCCAATTTCCCTTTCCAATTTCCAGGGCTACTCCATGTGGTAAGTGAACGAGGGATCTGATGCCTTTGAAAATTAACCAAGAACAAACATGTTCAGCTAAATGTAAATGTGGTTGTTGTCCCCCAGCAAAAGATGTGGTAGCAGCAGATGGAGGTTAAAATGGCTGGAAGTGGCCAGCAGCACTGGAAATAGTGTTGGTGATGCTCTGCCCTCTATGGCTGCACTGCCCACTGAAAACTGGGTAAGAATCACCAACCAATGCTGGCTTTGTGAATTTTTGTTTGCATTTGAAAGGTTGTTGAGTTTTCTTTATCTAGTCTCTGTCAATGGCTGATAGGAGGGGTCCTGCTTCAAGGATCCATACACTCTAAGCAGTACTCTAATGACCTGAATAGATTTTAATGGAGCCCTGTACATATGTCTGTTCTCAAGGATGCATGTGCAAGCTGAGGCCTGACTAAACACTTGGGCTGTCCTAGTATACAAGAATGAATACGACCTGGAGGCATTAGCAGAGTTTGTGTCTGGCTCCATCCTCAGAGAGATTTTTGAAATGCTTGTGATAAGCAGAAATCACTGATTATTTGAGGACTAGTTCTGTTTGTGAAGTGAACTGAGATGTAGTGAAAATAAAGTAGTATTGGTGTATAGCATCTCTATTCAACTTTCTCAAGGGATATGGAACATGGAAATACATAACAGCATGTTTTTCCCTGTTAAATGTTGTATACAACTAGGGTAAAAAAGGGAAAAAGAAAAAAAAAAAAAGAAAAAAAAAAAGAAAAAAAATATATATATATAAAAAAAAAAAAAAGTTGTATGGATGTCTTTCAAAACTGGAAAGGAATTTATTGAAAAAGAGTTGGATTTTTATTTATTTTTATAAACTTCTTCTCTCCAGCTCTTCCTTTGTCCTTTCTTCAGGTTTGCAGGAGCACATTTTCACTCAATGGCCAAGCAAACGATACTTAAAACCATCTGTAGATGGGCTATATATGTAGGGTCAGACCAACAGTGCAGTCTATAAATTGTTCCCATATTTTATGGGCTGGGACGTAGGGAGACTAAGAGTAAGACAGTGTGAGACTGAGCAGAGAAAATACCCTATTCCTTGCAAGATAATATTTTTCCTCCATAGGAGAACATTTTAAAATAGAATAGACTGATGTCTTAGTATTCTTCCTTAAAGCAAATTTTGTTGTAGGACACTTAATTCTGTCAGAGTACTTTGGATTACAATCCTGCTGCTAAGGTGAGGCTTCCCCTGAGAAGCTCACGTCTTTCTCCTTGAAGAAAATATCACCCAGCTCTGGTTCTTATCAGCCACAAGTCTTGACACTGGAGAGAATGAATGGCAGTAGAATAGCTCTCAAAGTGTTGAGAAAAGTGAAGTTGCTTGGGAATGTAACTTCCTTGAGTTTAAAACTGAGATAAAACAAAGAACAAAAATGACCCAGTGACACAGGGAATTATGTGTCATCCATCTGTAACCAAGAATTAATCATAAAGACCTTAGCCACACATTTTCAGTTATTCATTTGATTTTTATCTGTTTTTCTCCAGACAGTGGCAAATGGGTCCTTGTTCTGCAATTTTAATTTTCATCTGTTTTTTTTAGTCTAGTCCAATTCCAGTCCTGTGCCTGGCAATTGTTACCTTTTGGCTTAGTGCCTTAACACTAAGGTTTTATTCATACATCTGTGTCCTAGATTTTCATCATTTGATCTCCAGCTTCATAACATATGTGATATTCTTTTACTTACTACAGAGCACATGAAAACTTTTGATTGCAGTGAAGGATGCTGATAAACTGAAGCCATTGTTACCGTTTCTGTCAGATAATTCTGAAGTGTATAGGATAGTGGGTAGTTGAGGCTTGCAATTATTGGAGTTCAGAAAATGCGTTCCTTAAAGTAAAGCACATTTCTGTGATGTCTGAATAGTAAAGCAGGTGTTACTGGGAGCAGTGAAATATTGTTCTATCATTAGGTGCCAGGTGGAACACCTAGAGAACGTAATTTACACAACCAGAATTGATCTCTGTTCTACAACTTTTCTTGCCATGATATGTAATGATTGTATAACTTCTTTCGGAGTGGGATGTCAACTATTTATGGGGCATAATAGAGATATCCTGCAGCTGTTTCCTTTTCTCATATAAGCATTTTTCTTTCTTTTGTATGTCAATGAGTGGATGCTGTCTTACATTTTTCAAGCAGGACAGGTATGAAATGTCCAATAATGATTAATTTTATTTTATTTTTTCATGAGGGAGTAGCTAATATGCAAAAAGAGAGAAATGGAGGATGGTTAGTTTGAGTAAGATAACTATGTGAGAAGGAAGATCTGATGTTTTAAAAAAGCTTGTTAATCTTTCTATGTTACTAGCATGTGCTTCTGCAAACTTTCAGATCATATAAATTGTTCTCCCTTTCATGTAGTAAGTATTTGATCTGTGAAACTGAAATGAATTTGTATGGGCACTTAATTTTGAACACCAAGTGGGACTGTATATGTGCATGAAGCACACTGACCATATGGTAGATTGTGGAGCTTTATGCAGTGCTGTGATCTCCTTCAGCCTCATTTGTGCAAGTAATTCCTTATCCTTCCTTGAGAATGTGTCTCTGCATGGTGGTCTCATGTTTAGAGCCTGAATCATTCACCTGCTAGCTTGATAAATCTTTCCTTGACTCAGAAGTTCTAAAAGTACAATGCCAATTTGAAATTTATGAGGATGAGCACAAATAAAAGGTTAAGAGGTTGTTTCTAGAACCAGTCAAGCCTTTGATTTTTAATGTCTGAGTGAATCCCTGATGAAAACCAAAACATTTGTATTATCCTTTTGTGGCTATCCAGCAGTTAATAAAACATCTGTCCAACCCTGCGTGGCCTGTGCATTGCCGAGGGAGAGGCTGAATTCTCTCTGGGAGATCTGGTTTGCCCTGTTTTGAGAAGTTTCTCCTGCTTGAATGAAGTTGGCGTCATGCATCTGGGCCCCATTAGTGGCTGGTGTACTGCTGGGGAGCTGGCGAAGGGCTGGACATCCAGGGCTGCCCTCTGAGCTAGCAGTGCTGGCAGTGAGACCAACTGGTGGCTTTACAACAGCCCTGTATCTGAGGATATAGACTCCAGAATAGGCTGGGGACAGCAGGCCATCAGATGGCAACTGGGAGACCTTGCCCATCTGTGGCTAAGTGGTGCCCAAGTAGCTTACACATTTTGCATGTGTGGAGGCACACCACATACCCAAACATTAAATTGCCAATATTGTGAGCATTTGCCAAACCCCTCTGAAGCAAACAGAGTTGAGTGATTCCAAGAGAAGCGTTGAGACAAGGAAGTGATGACAGTAAGAAATCCAGGCAGATTTTACTTCAGCAAATAAGTTCCAAATAATCCTGAATCCTTATTGGTACTGTTAGTTTAGTTTGTTCTTCCAAAAAATTTTAGATGCTTTTGATGACTTTGGATAAGTGGCAAAAAATATGCCACAGTAGTTATGAAAGCAAGTATGCAAAATCTCCTTACTTACAACATAAGCAGATTAAAGTAGGAAAAGATCTAGAAAATAACTTCTATGCATAGTGAAGGTTCTTACTACTTGAAAGGTAAAGGAATATTTATTTCAGTGTAGCCTTACTCAACAGCCCTTCTGTATACATGAAGGGAAATGCATGAGACTGCTGTGGTCTGACGTGACAATTATCCACTGATGTTTAAAGACCCATATTCAGATGTTTTTTAGAAAATGTCAGTGGGTGACATCTAAAACAAAGTGGGGGCTGAGAGTTCTATAGGTGCTTGTAAGGCCAGAGAGAAATTCTCTGGCAGGATTTTCTTTTTGTTTTTGAGAAATGTATATATGTTTATTTTAAATTGGGTGTGATATCAATGGTAGGCACGTGGACTATTTTTGAAAGTGGAAATAATGGTTGAGATTGTAATAAAATGATACTGATGTAAGAATTTTTCAGGCTAATAATCCAGTTGTTGTCACTGAGAGGCTATCTCCTTACAGTGATGACTCAGTGCTGGGTTTGAAGTGCTGCTGAAGGCCTTGCCTTCATGGACCACTTCTCAAAGGAGCTAAGTAGAGCCGAGCTAAAAGACTGATGCCAACCCGATACTAAGCGCTTGAAAATCTGTCCATGGTCGACTGCACTTATACTTAATTAGGTTCTAGCATGTCTCAAGGTCAGACATTTATATATGTATCAAGGCATGAGCTGTGCAGTCTTTGTTTTCTGAGTAGGAGCTGTTGTTTCCATTCACATGTAAACTATGCAGACAGTAGCATTCCTTACATTGTATGAAGCATTAATGCGCTCTCCCTTACTGCTTCAGGATAAATACATACCCCAGATTCAAGTTGCTGCAGGTATTTCAAAAAACAAAGTAGTCACTGAAATCACATTTATTCAGTGCATTCACACATCGCATTCTGAAGGCTGCGTGAAAGTTGAGTTAAAGGCTGTTGTAAGAAAAATGACTGCTTCCACTTGAAACTAGAGTGAAAATGACAGTTGCCTATTTCTGTCTCTGACTTTAGTGTTCTCAGCAACATTTGTGTTGAAGTTTTTCCAAGTTGCTTTTATTATGATCTTTTTGCATGTGTGCACTGTGGAATTTTTTTTTTGTTTTCAGTTATATATTATTAGGCAAGTGATGGAAGGAATTTGGATATACAATAAACATTTCTCCAGACAATAAAAATGGTGAAAAGATAATCACTGTTCTTACTTAAGATTTATATAAAAGTGTAATTGCATGAATCTGACCTATCCAGAATTAAGACTGAGGATCAGTGAATCTCAATGTACATTCATGAAATGTTTCCTTTGCTGTGTCTCATTTTAGAGTGCATAAGGATGCGGTTCTTCCCACAGGAGCGTTTTAATACTTGCTACTTTCGTGTCAAGGTTATTATTATTGTTTTTTGCAAGTCAGAACTTTGACGTATTGAGAAAACAAAATCAAGTAAGGCAACAGCAGTGAAATGAAAAAAAGAACACTTAATTATCTGTAGAAGCCAAAGCTGAAGTATCAAAGGGAATTTACTCTGCATTTCTTTTCTCCCAAGATACCATGGATTTGTGTAGAATTCCAGTGCTGGAATTGCAGAATTAATTGAGTTTGTCAAAATCTAGTTTTATTTATGTGTAATATCTTGACGAGAACCTCTTGAATTGTGGAGTACTCTATTTTATTAAATAGTCTTTTGTTTATGGGATGTTTAGAAATGTATTTTGTGGAGCCTTTTTGTTCTGTTCTGTTGCCTTATATGGCTCTTTTGTAGCTATATGCTAGATTGAAATCTCAGACTATACTTTGGTTGTAACCAAAAAGGAATGGCTGCTTATCTTCTCTGGAACCGACAAACTGTTCTCTAGCCTAGTGCATGTTTTTTAGGAGAAGCTATTAATCTTTCTTTTTCTGTTTCGCTCCACACTTGCCTCGTGGATTTTCCTGGACCCATTTTTGTGCTCAGCTGCTCACACGCAATCCCTGCCCAGCTCAGTGGGAGCTGCGTGAGTCTGAACTGGGTGCTGAACCACACATTCTGTTAATTTTTTTTTATTTTTATTTTTTTGTTCTTTTTCTTTTTCTGTGGGTTTTAGTCATTTTCTTAGAGTAGAAATTCAATCTTTTCCTCATAACAGTTATTTTTATGTCTTTTAAGAAATGTTTTGACTGTTCTTGTTTAAAATCCTGTAGAATGATAGGAAGAAATATTTTCTTTAAAAGGGTAAGAGTTTCAAATCAGTACTATAATATATCAATATATTTAGTATATACTATATAGTATATAATATATACTATTCTATAATATACCGTATAATATATCTCTTGGCATGTTTTTATGAAGTTTTTGTTTGTTTGTTTCAAATTGCCGCCATCACTGAGCTTATCTACTGAAAGATAAAATTTCATGAGATTAATTTTCTTTCATTGTGAGAAAAAATCAACTTCATATTATTTGGAATGGAATGAAGACACTTCCAGCCTGTACCAAGTCCAAATTCAGAAAGGTTTGTTATTGCAGAGTTGGAAGTACACCCTATCTGACCTAAACAAAATAGGGTCTTGTATTGCATGATTTTTCTTTTCTTTATTCTGCCCTATGGAAAAAGGAGTTCCTCCCAAGGATTGATACTGCAGTAGTTCTGAATTCACTTCATTGAAGGCATTTGTGACTGCCAAAGCCTTTTAACAAAAATTTAACTCCAAAACTGTAAGTCTTCTTCTTCACGTTGTTGATATTAATTCATCTTCCAGGCTCTTTTTGTGGCAGGCTTCAGAATCCTTCCAAATTTGTCCACGCTGTCCTGATAAAATAAAACAAGCAAATGAACAAATTAAAGTCATTTGATCTTAAAACAAACGTTAAGGAAGAGCACAGCTAATCACAGGATGCTTTGTTCTCATTTTGGTCGTCTTCACTTTGTCCTGCTCAGCAGAGGAGGATGTCCAGCCTAAGGGATGCAGCCCATTCCTTGTGCCAGCATGCAGAGCATAATGTAAAAGATGGGCCAAGCAGTGTATCCAGAACTGCAAACTACACCTCAGTTTCTTCATATATTTGTAGAAACCAGCAGCAGTTCCATTGCTGTTATTTCACTCTTTTGTCATTGATAGTTATTCTTGTTGTAATGAGAATATCTGCCAGGGTCTGTGTGGTGCCTGCAGGGTGAAAAACCATTCAACTCCTTTCACAGATCAGGCCACAGAAAAGCCTCAGAATTATCCCTGATTTTCTGAAAACTGGTGTTTTTTATAGGTGTTACAGACCCACTTTATCCAGCAAATACTTGTGCTGAGAGTTTGCATGGAAATGCAGAAGTTGGCACGTTGACCCTAATTAACTGGATCCAGTCCATGGTCTTCACATCACTTGGCCTTATTAAACATGTGTGCATCTGTGAAAAATCCCCATACTAATTCCTCATTCTAACCAATGTCTAAATTTTTCAGACAGAACAAGTAATAAATTAGACTGAGGAACCAGTACTGACTAATGAGATAACTGTTACATTGCCTGTATGTAGTGATGAGTGAATTATGATTCACGGGGTGGTAAGACTGTCTTGCTGATGCAACATGAGGTTGCTGCTAAAAGAACAAAAGAAAAAAAGCTTGAAAAAATCTCATTACAGATAACCAATAACTGCTTTTCAGTGTAAAGGTTTTATCTTATCAACAATCTGCTAAACAAGATTTGTGTGTAAATCTCTGTACTTGGTCACTATGAGTTTAGGAGAGAACAACTCACTCAACAGAATATAAAATGCATGAAAAACAGTGTGGGTTCATGGGGAACAGTTGAGTAATGTTGTCTGGCAGTGCTGGTAGCTGATGCTATGTTATGAGAATATTTTGAAGAAAAATAATTTGTAGCTATGTTAACTTCTATATTTTTTATCCTTCGTCCTAATGTAGTAAATGTTAGTTATTGTAGAAATGTTGCACTTTAATGTTACCCTCTAGTAT
This sequence comes from Excalfactoria chinensis, assembly GCF_039878825.1. Taxonomy (NCBI): domain Eukaryota; kingdom Metazoa; phylum Chordata; class Aves; order Galliformes; family Phasianidae; genus Excalfactoria; species Excalfactoria chinensis. The sequence goes on along the minus strand of NC_092826.1, from coordinate 63,114,503 downwards.
ATGTTTTACCCTAACGAATGATATGTTGCAGGCATTCTGTTATGGTCACATAAGTAAATGATAATGATTTTCAAATTTAAATTCTGTTTTCAAAGTTTAATTCAATTAAGGAGCAAGTTAGGAATAGATGGAAGAAAAATAATGTATATATGTCTGGTGTCCCATTGCAAATGGATGATTTGTAAGGAGTCCTCAAGGAACTAGGCATGCGTCTTCTTGGGTTTTTAGTATGACAGATCCTGAAGGATGCACCCAGGTTTTAGTTGCACAGTGTTTGTTCAACTTCCATCTGACAACTTTTATTTCATTTCCTTACAGCATTAAGAATTTGTCCTTCCCAGATTTGATGCCATGTCTGCCTTGATTGGTATCATACTCAGATACATGTAATACAGCACTCTGCCAAAATCAACAAAAATCTGATCATTTGTTCTCTAGTCCTAGTACTAATCTGTCACATTTAAGATATATTAGTGTTGCTCAACACTTAGTTACATGAATTTTCTTCATTTGGACACATTTATTACAAGGTTTTGTATTCTTTGTTGCAAGGGTTTGAAAAGTTTCTGAAGACATAAAATCCCAAATAGAATTTTGGAAGAACATCTGTTAAATCCTAAGCAAGACGGCAGTGTAGTTTTGTGGTGCTTTTGTTTATGCTTGCATAACTCTAGGTGTGAAACTCTTGCAAGAGTGGCCAAACTGTTTTACACTGAATTGCTGGCTCCCGTAAGGCTCAGAGTGCATGCTTCTCTCTGCTGCAGTGTGCAGTAAGTGGGGTCCAGAAGCTAATATCAGCCACAATGAAATTTTTCTCTCTCCATGCATTTTTTTCTCTCTGTAGCAAGCACTTACAAACTTCTTGCAAGATAAATGAACTGTGATGGAAAAGGGAAGCTGAATGCTTTCCAGGATTTAAAGAAGAGGTATAGTATTTCAAATTTAAGGAACTCTTTCTGAAAGAGAGAAAAGGGTGTGCTGTGAAAGGCTGTTGACTAAAATACTTCACATGTTTTTGCCTAAAGTCCAGGTGAAAGTCTTTCCTTCAGTTTGCAGAAGACTACAGAATAGATTTAGTGGCGAGCTCTGCACAGTCACTGAGTTAGCAGTATATAGCCTAGAGAGATAGGTCAACAGAGGTTATTTGAAGGATGGAGACAACCAGATATATCAATTAGAATGTTTGCTCTGTAATATTGAATGGCAGGATGGAAAAATCCTGTTTGCCCTCATTTAGAAAGCAGTGCCAAGTTCTGCTTGCTCTCTGGTGGTGGTGTGAGATTGGTGCCCTTGGAAATGCATCCCATGCTGTCCTGAGGGTTCTGTGATTTGTAGCTGCTGCTCGAGGATGGGAAAGCAACAGACCTTGACTGTGGCACATGTCCTTGTAATACTTTGCAGACTTGCAAAACTTTTTGCTCCTGGTGATTTGCAAAGAAGCCTAAGTTCTGGAATTGTGTTGACTCAGGACTTTGCTCAGAATTACTGCAAGAGCACAGCAGGCCAAGAGGTACAGAATCCAGGTTGTCTTGTGCTGCTTCCAAAGGCAATACCTTTGGAAAAGCTGAGGGAAGCAGTCTCTATAAAATGGAAAAGAACAGTGGGAATGTGTAAAATGTGATTAAACTCAAAAGAAGAACGTATTTCAGAAAGAATCACTTGTTTAATGTTTAGCACATGTAATGGTAAAAGGGTTTGTCATCTGTTTTCAGAGGAGTAGCTGGATGGATGGTCACCATCAGGCTGGGTGACTTCTTTCTGTCCTCCATCACTTCTCTCCAGGTTAATGCAGAAAAGGGAAGACATGCTCCCACAACCAAGCACAGACACTGGATGCACTTTGAGCCCAGTTTTCCCTTTTCAAATCTGCCCACTCCTGTCCCCCAGTAGCCACTGGGTTGCTTTAAAGTTGTGCTGCATCTCATCTCTTTATTTGAAATGTGTACAGACTCCTGGGCTGGTGCATGGATACTGACTTAATAAAGGTCAAATAAGTGTTTCTTATTGATTGAAGGGAGCAGCTTTAATCATTTGGCTGTTTTGCAATGAGAAATCTTTCCTTCAGTCAACACGGATTTTGTTGACAGAAAAATAAGTGGCAAAGCAGCAGTTCATTTCTGCCAAACCTAACTGAAATAGCAGTAAAGAGGGCAGTGAACACAGTCTGCCTGAGTGACTTGAGAGATTATTACAGGGTTGAAGAAGAACGGATTGGATACATGGCTTGCTTTAAACTAGTGCAGGATAATACTTGTCCCCCTTTCCTAATTCGTTTAAATATTATTTAAAATGATAATAGTAATTAAAATAATTTTTTAAAGTGGCAGTAGGTGCTAGGTAAAAACACAGAATATTTCTGAAGTATATCCAGGGACCAGAGAGCATAGAAATGGGACTGTGACTTTTAGATGACGATTACTTGTAATTTCACAATCACACAGCTTTGTTTCTGCACGTTGATTTCATTATTTTATAGCTTTGAATGTTTGAGGGGCTTTTTAAATTCCAGCACTTAGAAAATTGGAGCACAGAAGTTACCAAAGACAAGACTAAAAAAATGATTAAAACAAAACCACTGATGTTACTGCGCATTGTGTGACAGAAGTTTGCTGATAAACTGGAGCAAGAAGCTGTGATTGAAAACAGACTTTTGCCGCAAATAATAATGTACATCATATGTCTGTGGCTAGCAGCATGGCTTGGATGCCATGGGAGGATGTGGTGCATGTTTACTGTAAAGAAGGCAGTCACTGTTAGGATTAACAGACAATTTCTGATCATACCAGAAACTTTATGAATGCTGAATTTGCAGTCTTAATAATATCTGCATGGGTTAGCTTTTGAATTAGGTCTAAAAAGGGACCTTTCCAGATGTAGCTGGAAATCTTCTAACATAATGACCCTTCTAATGAAATTCTCCAAACGTTTTATGAGTTGAACTCCAAAACATGACCATCCTTTATTATCTTTTGCCACATTACACAGTTTTCAAGCAGTGATGGCGGTGCGTTCTAGAAATGTCATAAACTCAGTCCATGCATTGCCATTTAAGAGCCATGTGTAAGTTCATTTTTGAGTATGTTCTACTGTAGAGACAGAGGAAGCTGACTGCCTGTTTTTGGATATATTCACCAGTTAATTGATGAAAGTATGAAATTATTTCATTTCTGACAAGTTTTTGAGATACTTTCATAAGCAGCTGCTGAACAGATGTTAGAATGTTGAATTATATACTTTAATGAACAAATATGTTCTATAGGTTCCGTAGGATTGTTGTCTTGAATATTTGTGTTGAAAGGCTTTTTTTGGTAATTTCCAATCTGGGACCTTTCTTCAGGCTGATGTCCATTTAAAAATGATAATTTGTTCTTCTGTTGATGTGAGTTATACTGGTTTCTTAAGGGAAAATAAATTGATCTTAATGCCTTACCTGTAGAAAACAGCAATCCTCAAAAACTACCAGCTTTACAAATTTGACTGTAGCGTCCTGGAAAAATAAACTATGAATTACTGTCTTGCTTCTTGGAAGGTATAGTCCAATGTCTAGGAAAATGATGACCTTTTTACATCCCACTGACTACAATGCGAGCATAAAAGCATAAGTGGGAGTTATGGATGCTTTATGAGCAGCTGTGTCACTGTTGCATATGACAGCATGCTAACTGGGGAACGATTTTCTTAAAATGAGTTAGAAAACATCAAAGCCATTGCATTGCCAGTGGAATAACATCTGTTATTTAACCATGCCTCTTTGCGTAAGCCCAGTCTTGGACAATGATGTCTGTCCATGGCTCACAAAAGTTGTATTTTGGGATCTCCATTGCTGTCTGAACTGCATCTGGTTCCAAATAGCTTGATGTTTTTGCTGAAGAATGGAGAAATCATGGTGAAAACCACAGAGCTGGTTGGGATGGAAGAAGTAGGATGTGTCAAGTTTTGGAATTCAATTTCCTCTGAGTCAGTCTTTTGAGGTTAATAAGCACTCATCCTGCTTTTTGTGGGCTAGCTTTCTAAAACTTAGTTCTGTACTGTTTGTTGACCATGGGAAAACATTGCTTGGAATTAAAGGAAACAGTAATTTTATTATTGATTACTTGTAGAGTCAGGATGCAGCTGAGGAAGCAGTAAGTCGTTCACATCAGTTATATTTACATAGTGCTGTTTTTTCATTACTTGTTTATTTATCTAAGTATATTAGTAAGTTTTATTTTATTACTAGGCTGATTTTTTTCAAAAATGTTTTAAAGTTGCATATTAGTTCCCCCATGGCCATGAAATTTATGCATTTGTAAAGATGGTTACAGAACGTTCACATACAAAATGGGTAATTTAACTATTTAAAAAACGTTATCTCCATTCTTCATAAGGCACATTTCAAATAGATTTTGTATACAACCCTGAAACTGAAGCGAACTGTTTGTTTTGTTGAGATAAAAATGACTTTGAAAGGCTAACATTGCAACAGCAAAGTAGAAGGACAACATTGACTTCAAAACCAATTTTGATCTCCTAGTAATTTGACATTGGCATAAATGAGGAGCTTTTGGAAAGAGAGGCGGGCAATTTTTTTTTGTCTCTGAAACACTTACCAGTGTGATCTTCTCTGCCTTTGACTCTGCAGTGAATTTGCTGAACCTCAGAGTCAGTTGTAGGACAACTGCCACACTGTGGATTTATGTTAATACATTATGTTAATACATCATGTTAGAAAAAGCAGAAGGCTGAAGTGATTGTATGGTCTTTCAAAGATATGATCACAGGAATGAAAGGTCAGTTTTGTACCTCAAATACATGTAAAGTAGAAAAGCTAATGCAGACTAAAACTTTGTAGAAGAAAAGATACTTTAGGAGTCACAGAAGACATGGCTAGATCTGATATATGAACAGGAAGATTAGATCTATAAACCACAAGGCAGCAGTAATAGTTGCTCATGTTTAAGTTGCAATTTGAGATTTTTCTGCTTATTTTCCTTAGAGTGCTGGCAAAATAAGAATTTTACACAAATACTTGGCTCAAATTATTTTACTTTATTCTCTTGTGGGTCTCAGAGTAGATACTTGAATTGAGCAAACTCGTTGGCCCCCGAAGCTATTATACGACAGCTTGCTAACATATCTGCTAATCTGAAATACAGTAAGCACGTAACTGGAGTGTTTATTGCCATTACAAATACGTTCTTGAATCTCCTTCAGAAAGAATAACCCTTGGGTTATTGCAGTCTTTCTTTCTGTGAGGTTTAGTTTTTCTTTTCTCTCCCTTTTTCCCTCCCCTCAATATGCCTTACTGGAAGGTTATATGTGAAGTTTCATTTTGGCAATGATTTGTCAGTTGTTCTTCTCAAAAAATGATTAACTCCTACCAAGATTTGTGGGAAAATTCTTGGTCTTTAGTCTCAAAGCCTCTCAAGTGTTGGAGAAAAGGTCAGACGGTTGCCTTGCTCCATATTCTGTTGCGATGGGTATCCTCAGCAAGTGTCTTGCTGCTTCGCATGTTGCTGTGCACGGCCTTTTGGAAAGTTTGATCTGATACATTGTGTATAACAGGACAGCGTAGTTATTTCCAAAGGTAATGGCTGCCATGGGTTGTTAGGACAATGTTTTAATGTGAGGTTTTTAGCCATCCTGGGAGATGAACCCTTCAAGTATTAACAGACCATGGCAACAGTGCTCTGCAGTTCTGTGTAATCGCTTCAACAAGCTGGATCTGGGCACAGTATTTGCTGTTCTGTAATGCAATTGTCCAAGGCAAGAGAATTATTTGGAGGGGTGGTTTTAGTAAGCCCTGGAAACCCAACGTTTCTGAGTTGCTCATTTCTGTCTTATTTTGACCCCATCCCCACTGTTTGTGTCAGTGCCACATTAGCCAGCTTTTAGATGAAATTTCTGTACTCTGGATCACAATGGTAATTTTTATATACTTTTGAGTCTTTTTTTTCTGGTTCACAAAGTCTGCTTGTATCCTCTTTCATATGGGAACAACAGAGCTCTAGTACGTTGATTTTTACATTGTAAGGGAATTAGATTAACTCTTGCTTTTCAGCCTGGGCCCCAGTCCAAGGCTGAAAAATAGATCCTCACATCCAAATACCAGAGCTTGCTTCTGTTATTTCCATATACTTGTACTCTACTAATTAGTCTTCTTGGGTCTTAGATTGGACAGTACTCAACAATTACACTTCTGATGCTTAATCTTTACCTGTCATTGTTTTAATTTAAGCAGGAATATAATCATCAGTATGTCTGGAAGGCTATACATAGCATTTACACAGGGAAGTGTAAATCAGACTCACAGCATAGCTGAGGCTGCCAGGGCCTTCTAGATATATGTGCTCCATCAGGGCCACCCTTAGTAGGGTGCCAAAGTCTACAGGCTGCTTCTGAAGATCTCTAAGGAGGAGACCCCACAGCCATCTGATCTTCTACTGGTATAAGTCAACTGAGTCATTACTAAAATTTCACATAGCTTTCTCTCTAAATACTTAATCCGTTGATTAAAAACAAAAGAAACAAGGACATTGTGATTTTCATCCTGTAGATATGTTCTGTCAGTCTTTGACTTGTCTTAGAGCAAATGTGGCAACACTGCACAAAAAGGAATATATATAGACATTTTTAAATCTATCACTGGAGAAATATTATTAAACGATAATGATGAAGCATAAATGGAGATAAGGAAACAAAGTACGTGATTTTACCTTATTAGTTTATTTTTGGGGACAAAAAAAAAACAAAAAAAAAAAACCAAAAAAAAAAAAAACAAAAACAAAAACAAGCAAAGGTAGACAAGACACCTATGAACTTCTGGGCTTGACTTCCTTTCCAAATGTGAATTTACTAGTCTTTAATAAAGAGCTGAGGTTAATTGGGGTCAACAGATTGTGTCACTGTCTGTTCCATGTCATAAGTCAATCAGTCTTCCATCAGTACAAATAAAAATATGATCTGTAAACTGAACAGGGTTCCTTGCATAAACTCATTTTGTCTTGCTTTTCTGTAAGTATTGTTTTTCCTTGAAGATTCAAGTGCCAAAAAATTAGTTTAACAATAGCTGAAATGCAGTTAGGAAATACACGAGCATCATGTTCTTCACCTCTTCTCTTCCTTTTATGGTGTTTTTGGGGTGTTTGCTTGTTTGTTTTGCAGATGAGATGTGCCCAATTCATTGACACGGAAGTAAAATGATTACTGTTTTTCTGTATTAAACATAAGTCAGTGATTTGAGACTTTCAAAGCAAAACTTCTCATGAAACCACTGTTCTGTGACGGCTAGAGGCAGAAAACACAAATATGTCCACAGATTGTTTTGAGTTCAGTTTGGGTGTTAGTGCTATTAAAAAACAACATGAGAACAGGAGCTAACCACATTTGATCTGCTTGAGGTGAAGAACCGGTGCAGCTCTTTTTTTGAGCATTGAGCTGAGGCCTCATAACTGAGGAACTGCTGCTCAAGCAGTAAGAGGGATACAGTGATGGTAGAAAAGATGAATCAAGATAAATTTGGATACACTGGTTGTCCTTTTTCCATGTCTTATTAATTCCTTGATCTCAGAAGGGTGTATTTTTCTCAGGGTTTTTCTTGAATTCTAAAATGGAGAAATTTCAAGCATATTCTTACTTCAGTGTTTGCTTACAAACCAGCCTGAGTTAATCACGTAAGGAAAAAAAACAAGTAAAAAGAAAGAAAAATATCTATAAAAATTACTACTCAGGAACATGTGTATTATTTTTCTGCAGCATTTTTTGAGGCCGTTAGTAAACATAGTTCTAGCGAAACTGGATTTTAAGTACAAAATACTAATAAAAAATTAATTTTAATTCTTTCTTAGATGGAATTCTGTATACTGTGTGTTGTGGCCAGTGAGCTGCGCTTTGGCAATGGTGCATGGCTGGGACTGTGTGACTCAGCACCCGCAGCAGTGCTGCAGGGGCCATTGCACAGAGCACCTGAAGCAGGTGCCAGCTGCAGGAGCTGACTCCATTTCTGCTGACTCTCTACCAGCATGCTCTGTCACTGGTGTGGAAAGGCAGAAAAATGACTTTGATACTGCCATATAAGCATTTATGAACCGTATCCTAGGTCACTTTTTCAAAATTTGACCTTGGCTTTCAACTGACTTCAGTACTCTTGAAAGTAAAAGGAAGGACTGAGGGAGCTGGGAACATTCAGCCTGGAGGAGAATGATGAAGATCTCATCAATGTGTACCTATTCCTGAGAGAAAGGTGCAAAGATGATGGGGCCATATTCTGTTCTGATAACCAAACAGCAGTAGGCACAAACTGAGCATGGGAGGTTTTCTCTGAACACAAGGCAGTGCTTTCTGGAGCTCTGGCATGGGTTGCCCGGAGGTTGTGGATTCTCCTACTTGGAAATCTTCAGAAATCACTTGGACATGGGCCAGAGCACCCTGCTCTAGATGGCCCTGCTGGAACAGGGTTTGGAGCAGATGAAACTAGAGGTGCCTTCCGGCCTGAGCTGTGCTGCAAGTCTGAGAAGTTGTCCTAAAACCTACAGGCAGATTTTACTATGTCCTTGGGCTTTGGTAAATCCTGGAATTTTTAGGTTAACCATTGGTTTTGCTTTAAATTGACAACAGAGATAAACAGAAGTTCAATATGTATGTAGGTAAGATGTGCTTGCTGTTTGAGGGTAGTTGTTTTTTGTTTTTTTTTTTAAGTTTTTGTTAGTGGAAGTGCATAGGAAAAAGTTTCAAAGTTGAACATCTCTCAGAAATTTGGAGTAGCTTCTGACATTCACAGACGTTCCAGCCCCAGAGCATGCATTGCTTAACCCCAGTGTATTAAAATCCATTAAATGCTATGGATGAGAACAAGTCAAAATTCCCAGGATAACCAGACATCATGACTCCACAGCCAGTCTTGAGGTGACTGCTGCCCTTTGGTAGGTGTTTGATGCCCCATGACTGCGTCTTTCCTGGCTGTAGTCTGCAAGCATTACGCAGGTTGTCGATCTGTGTCAGCTGTGGCAGTGGAGTTGGTTTGTCTGGAGTTGGTCCGATTGGCTGCCGCATTACAGCCTCATGAGCTGGTGGTGCCTCCCAGCCTCTACCAGCTCTGGGAACCCTCTGCTCAGTGATACTCAAGACTTTTACACCTTATTGTTCTTTTCTATTAGCTTTGACACAATGTATCGTCAGTCTCTGTGCTGAAAAAGACATGGGAAAGTGGAGTCAGAAACATTTGTATTTTTGTAAATCACAGCAGTCGCTCCCCCCCCCCCCCCCCCAACGTCCTGTCTTCTCGTGTCATATTTTAATAGCTCTAGAGAAAGTATTTTCAGTTTGAAGTTCCCCCCCCATTTTACCTCGCAGCTATAAATTCTTAAAACTTTTCTCAGTGTATTCTTGTGTTTTGCTAAATAAGAGAGATGTCTGTTTTTTATTTCCTTACCTTGAAAACACAGAAATACCATCAACATACATTTTTAGGGCACCTGGCTGCTTTATTAGCAGACAGATTTGAGTGAATTTTTCAGGCTGATGCTTTTGGGCCATTTTAATATGGTGGGCCTTAACGATGGCTGTAAGACAGGTTTCTCAGAACAGCAGACCAATTGTACCAGAAGGTTTCCCCAGGCCCTCTTCTAGGGAACACTGCTGAATTGCACACACTTTGTTCTGCAGGCTGCGGAGAAGACAAAAGGGTGTGTGTAAGGAGGGCTGAAAGAAACAGGTCAGGAACAAGGAGAAGATTGATTACTTTCCAATAACTTTTTTGAGGCTGGGTAGTTTCCCAGTGTTTGCCTGTCAGTCTCTTGCATTGAGGGAGGAAGGGGGGGGGAGGGGGGTCTCAGAACATATTTCAAGCCTTATGGCCAATTACGGATTGTAGAGCAGGCTATAACTAAAAGTTAGGTCTTGAACTGCAAATAGCTCTTGGAGCCTAAAAGGTGATGAGAACAAATCATGTGCTCAGACATGCCTTGGATTTTGCCTAAAAAATATAGAATGAGCCAAGATTAAAGAAATGGCACTGAAATGTTGGTGCAGTTTTATATTGAGACTTCAGGCCGTAGTTCTTGATCAAATTTTATATATATATATATATAAATTAAATTACATCTAGGATGTTTGCCCAGAAAGATAGCGTTACAACCATAATACCTTTCTCCTGAATGGGCAGAGCAGTACATATTAGAAAGCCTGTTTTGTGATCGGAAGAAACTTTTTACAAGGCGTAGGGAAGCACTGCCAACTCCAAGTTATTCCTGGTGTGTTATTATGGCTAGCAGGTGACAGCAGGTTGCGGTGAGGGGCTCAGTAGGCACAAAAATGTGTTGTTAGAGGTGCTTGCTGAATACCGATCAGTTTTAGCAAATCCTGAGGCATGGAAATTGCCTGTAGCACTGCTCATGTGCACATTAGGGCGCTTGGGGATCAGCATTAACCAAAGGGCAGGTGCAATGTATCTCCCTATTGCTGACAGGAGCTGAATTGTCTGAAATTCCCAGGTGATCCCTGGTGCTTCCAAGCAAATACTGTTGAATAGAGGGAATCAAAACATTGTGAAAGCTTATGCTTGCTTCTGGGGAGAGATTCACGCTTCAAGCTATATTATTGCACTAAGTGATAAGAAAAACAATTTTCATAAGTTTCTGAAGTCTCTAACAAATAAATAAATGAATAAATTTAATCCCACAAAAAGCTGAAATAGTCTGCATTTAGATAATGGTGCAGTGAAAGGGCAAATCCAGAGGCATCTATAGCAGTGTGATTTTCTGCAGGATTAATGAGTCAGCTCCCATAACTTGGCTCATTATGCACAGATTGTGAGCTGGGAAAGTTGTAATCTGAACTCCCTGCCATGCTACTGCCGTAAAGGCAAGAGAGATACAAGTATAAAGGTTGAATCCAAATTGTCGTTATGGCAAGACATTGCAGGTTAATCTTGACTGGTTGTTCACTGAGATGTGTAGATATATGTCAGAACAAAAGAAATGTCCTTTGAGGGGTTTTCAGATTCTTGTGTCCTGTGCAAATATTGAAATGAATCCACATGAATTGAGTTTGAAAAGCGGTTTCTTCTAAAATAAGTAATAGGTGTACATCAGATTTTGATTTGTTTATGCGGAGGTTCTGACGTGAGCTGTTTATTTTCTGCAATCTTTGCTGCTTAAATTGAAAAGGTGTCATAAATGCAATAGGTCACGCCATGTACAGGGTTCTAAAATGTTTCAACTTCTTTTTTTTTGTTTTTAATTCTCCATAGTCTGTTCTCAGTGAAGTGCCACTCTTCCCTACTGAAAAGTAAAGGTATCAAATGCACAGTGAGAATGATGGCTGTACATAGATATATGTGTGCAGATCATCGCATACTTGTGCTTTTGTCCATTCAAACTGGAACCTCGTTGGTAGACACTGGATCTGCTCTCATCATGCCCCGAGGAGACCTTTGAGAAGTGGGCGTTGTAAATACATGGCATTTCAGACAATAGCTAAATAGTAGTATTCTGTTTCAGTGCTTAATTATGTCTGAATGTGCCCTTTCACTGCAGGTGTTGCTGCGACATTCCTGGTTTCAGTTCATCTTGTGGCACTTGGGGCACAGTGACAGTGGAAGCTACTTCATGCCCTGCATTGCTTTTACGTTATTTTTGCCGCTCCAGCAGCTGCTTGGCAGGGCTAAATCTAAGTGCCCAGAGCCTTTTCTTCTTCAAGGAGTTACACAGTCAGCATTTGGGTTTGGGGCATTAAATATCCTGTCTTGATGGCTGGAGACCACAGGGCAAACAAAAAGGACAGGTGGACATGATGACTATGTTGGGTCACATCCTGCTGTGATCCCTGCTTGGGTGCGTTAGTGCCCTCGCTGCAATTGGAAAGCTTGGGCTCTCATCACAGCCGAGGCTTGGATGCAACACAGACATCAGGAAAGAAGTCTGGGCTGTGGCAGAAAGAAGCACAAACTTGCTATAGTTATGTGGTTTGTCTGAGAGTTGCCTCAGGGAAGCATCTGTAGAAATCACAAAGTCTGGTAGGTTATAATAAGCAAGGAGTATGGATTACTTTGTTTCTGTAAAGCTATTTTTGAAGTGCAATGAGATACATAGTTAAGAGAGCAATTGGTAATACCACTCAAATAGATTGGGCTGGTCCTTTTGGTACAGTCGTGAATCCTGCCTTTGCTTGTTTTGCACTTTGCTAAGATGTTGCATACCTGCATGAAGGGCTGTGCAGAACACTTCAGAAATGAATTTAATAACCTTTGCAAGCTGTTAGAGCTACTCACTTCACATGGCAATATGTGCAAGTTCCTGCCTTCTGCACTGCTGGGAAGTGCTACCATTTGAAAGCTGAAATTCATGCACTGAAAAAGATGAGGGGATGGAACAGGAACCATTCCTCTCTCACATACTCCTGATTCTTAGTGCTTACACAAATGCTTTCAAAAGCTGAAAACAAGAAAAGCTGAATCATTAGCCATTTCTTGCTCTTGTCTTTTTTTATTTCCCCACCCGTAATTTGATCACTTCCTATCTTCATTTTCTCAATTGCAACAAGATATTGCAGGTTGCCTTGTGATCAGATGTCATTTTCAGCTCAAGCAAGGTGATTCCTAGTTTATTTTCCTTACCCTGTGTAGATTCAGGCTCCCTTTTAACCCTAGCTGGAGCATCTCACCCTTGGCTTCTAAGCATATGTCAGGCAGAGCTATTTCAGTGTGTGAGTCCAACCGATTTTAACAGCTGCAGATTCTTTGGTGTAATGGATGTCTTTGGATAGAATAAACAGCCCTTGAATGATATGACTCTTTCATTTGAGAGCCATTCAGTGGAAGAAAGGGGATTTGATACTTTTCATTAGTGCAACAGAGACTTTGCAAGTGGATGTAGCAAATTGTCATCCCATTGAAGGGAACTCAGGATTCGGGTGTTGTGGTATTTCCTGTTTTTGTTGCATACAGTGTGGCAGCTAGCTGGTGTGCTTTGAGTTGGGGTTTGGGCCAGATGTCCTTGACTTCCCTTCCTACTTAGGTTATTTTTTGATTCTATAACCTTAAACATAGAAGCATGTTTGCACCTACGCATTGCAGGTATGACAAGGTGAAGCTGTGGCGTGTTGTATTTAAGGCTAAGATGTATTCCAGAGCTGGGTGATGAAATGATGGTGACAGTAGTACCTCCAGGTTGACACAGCTGATCTTCTGTTATGAGAGAGAGTCTGTTTCTCTCTGCACAGCATAAGCAGGGATCTGCCACCCCGTTGTTCTACTCTGCTCCACAAACTCACTGCTGGCGCGTCTGCAGCAGCATGGACTTGAGCACAAGAACAAAAATCTGTTTAAAGCTCAGAGCTCTGGCTTCTCTGTTCTCAGTGCAATATACCACACTGAAGTACTGTGAGTTGTACAAACTTCACTGCAACCTCATTAGTCCTATGTGCTGTATATTTGCATATTCATGTGCTAATAGGAGAGTGAGTTCTGCATCACGGCAGCAGCGTTTCCAGAGTTGCTCTTGATTTATTTTGCAACGGAATTGAATCAGGTGTCCTCTTTTAATGTACCAGCAATTGTGTTTTGCAAAGCTGAATTCTGCCCTCCTTGTGCAGGCTCTGTACTCTGGAGACTGTAAAAATCTGTATGTTGAACAGAACTGTGGCATTTGAAAAACAGCCTGTTTGGGAAAGGGAGCCCAAATATCTCTCCTGCCAAACAAGAAAAAGAATCTGGTAGTGTATTCTGGTTTAGAAAAAGTCAGAGAATCAGAACATGAGTAAATGAGTGTCACAGTAGATGCTCTCCAGAACTTAGGAATCTGTTTAGGAATCTGTTATTTCATTTTAAAAGCATTCTGTTTCAGCAGTCTCCTACGATTCATGCTAAGACTGATGTTTTGTGGGGAACTTGATTTTCTTTTTAGTATTTTGAAATTGGCTGGAGATGCTGTGAACTTATTTAGGCATCTGACTACCTTTAAAAATCTGACATTTGTTTATAGATATTTGGGAAAATGGGGAAATAAAAATCACTTTCCTTTTTTGGTCTGAGTTCAGTTCTCCAAGATAGAAGTCAGCAAGCAATAATGTTACTCATATTTGCTTTTCAGCAAGAAAGCAAGCATATCCCTCACTCCCTGCTAGAATGGTCAGTGGAAAGTTGACTTCAGCTAAATACATTGCTTAAAACTACAATCTCAGTTTCTGGGGCCTAGCCCTCCCCACTCCTGCCCTCCAATCTGAATACTAATAGTGTTTGTCTTTAGATTCATATGTTTTATACAATCTTTATCAGTCTTTATATGTGTTTTATACAATCTATATATTTTTTAGTATTCTGTGAAATTTTGGAAGTTACAGTTTGAAAGGAGGATGTCTCGGGATTAAGCCTGAGGAAAGAATCACTGCAGGGCTGTGAAAGTATCTGTTTCTGATCAAAGACAGGACTTGATAAAATAGAGTAGCTGATTAGTCATCTGTAATTTTATTATGCATTATGTGAGCCATTCAAGACATAATAAGAGACATTCCAAGATATATGATATGCTGAAGATCAGACAAAGGACTTGCGGTATCCTCCTGAATCTCTTCCCCTCTACGTGGTGTTCTGGTGGTGCCCGCAGGAGAGGAGTGTTCTCTTCACTAGTGTTTGAAACCGGTCCAAGCTCAGTCACTTATGCTCCAAGAAGATAAATGATGGGGAAAAGCTGAAGAGATTATTAAAAAAAAGAAAAGGCCCTGTTCAGTCAAAACACTTTGTCCAAAATGTAACCTCCGAACCTGGACAAGATTAGTGAGCTAACTATTTTAGGCACCACAGCACAGTAGGGTTTTGGTGAGTGTTATTCCTTAGCTAGAAATATAATACAAGTCTTTCAAAGAATTTCTGGTCTGACTAACAAAATGAGATACATTTTCATCACAGAGGGACTCAAGGTGAAAAGTTCAGGTCTGGATCCGCTTTGAGTTTGGTCTATTTATATGGATAAATGTGATAAAATGCAGCTGCAGGCTTCAGCCTCATGTTTTTCTAATGTTTAGGAGAACACTGATTCGGTTGGGTTTTGCACCTTCTGCAGTTTCCAAGCGTCCACTGCCAGGAAAGGAGCAGTGCCACTGAACGACAGAGAGGGGTTGCATGGGAATCATGCTGTTCCCAAAGTAGGCTGAAATTCTAGATCCTTGACTAGTGGAGCTGTAGCATCCTGACATCTTCCTGCGCCTCCTATTGCTGCTCTAAAAGTGTTTTCCAGTTGAAAATGTGCTTGGTAATAAAACAAGATGCTGTTCAGGTCCCAGATCTAAGGCTGAGGCAAATAGCTGGCCAGGCAGTTAAGTCAAATTCCAAACGGAAAAGAATTTGCAGAGTGATTCAGCTCCTTCAGCTGGCTGTGCAGTCAGGTGCAAAGGGTGTGGAGCAGCAAATTGCATGCCCTGCAGGCTGGAAATTGGCATTTTAGGTAGTTGTGTAGGATGAATCCGATTTGACTCTACTTCATTTATGCTTAAACCAACAGGGTTGAATATAGTGTGTTTGTTGCAGTCTTGCATCCAGTAACAATTTTTTTTGTTTGACTTGTGCTTACAGATATATCATAAAACACCTTAAGACAGTCTGTTCCAGAGCCATACCTGATTTTTCCTAAGTATGAAGTTACTACTGTGACCATTTTAAATATGGGAAACCAAGTTACAAAGTAGCTAAGCAAAGATTCTGCTGGACTGAGCCTTAATCTTTGCACACAAATATTACTTTTGACTTTGTGGCTTCAATCAGAATTAAAAAAATGAATCAAAATTTTGTAGATCAAAGCGTGTTGTGCTTGTAGCAGTAGGATTATGTCAGGGTTGTCTCAGAGAAGTTCAGTTCTGCGGCTCCAAAATCACCTTGTTTGTTATTGTTTCTGGTCTGGAAGGAAGGATTAGGAAGGTACTTACAGTATAAAGGTAAAAGCTGAGAAGGCAAACAATTGCAGTGAAAAAGAAAAAGATGGATGCTTGCATGCAGCCCAATGTTACTGGCTCATTCTGTCACCTAAAAGCTCAAGCAGGTGCTCTCTTTGACATGATTCACATACTGCTGGCAGAAGCTATCAGCTGGAGTGGTCAATTAGGAGATCCTGATGAGACTTCACATGCACTTGTGCTCAAAACTTTTTCCTAGTGTGTTAACACAGTTGGGATTTGTCTCAGTGAGAGCTGTAGTCTGTTGCAGCTGTCATAGGAAGCAAGAGTTGCATCAGAATTAAGAAAATATACCTTACTATACATAGACTATTTCCCCCTCTTTCCTGTGCCATTAATCCCGCCAAGGGAGCTCTGGTTTAGGTTAATACCTGTAGCATGGTACTTGCATGGTATGCTACAGGAAACAAAAAAACAACAAAAAAACAAAAACAAACAAACAAAAAAAAAAGGTGGCATTATCAATTGGAACACATCAGGATGTTTGTAATCTCAGCAGTTGCATGAAGTTAACAAGCTACAGGAGGAGTCTCAGTGCAGGTTCAGTACAGATGAAGCAAAGATAATGGTTAGCATTGGGGGTTGTGGTATCATGTAAAACTATGAGTGAATCAGAACAGTAAGTTGATCAGTGCTGAACTGGATGAAAAAAAATAGAACGCCTTGTATTGGAAGGGCCCCTGAAGCCCACCTTGTTCCAACACCACTGCCGTGGACAGAGTTACCACTAACTAGATTCAATTGTCCAGGGCCCCATCTAACCCAGCCTTGAATAACTCCAGGGATGGGACATCTATGGATTCTCTGGGAAAATGCATCAGTGAATCATTTTAAGGAGCTTTGTTTCTTCTTCCAGAAGCTCTTTTCTGCATTTTATAAGATCCTGAAAACTACCTACATGTTCAGAAGTGCTGTGTGCACTGTGTGCATGTATATCATCTTGTCTTCAGAAATATGCAAAATAGAAGACAGATTCTACTTTTTAAGGTACATTGTAATGTGATGTTTTTATCATAGGTCTTACAATTAGATTAACCTCTCAATAAACCTTGTTGCTTCTCAGCAGAATGCACAATGAGCCATGCATGTTTCCTTGATAGGAAATGAGGACAGTGAAGAAAACCAGTGCTTGAGGGCTGTTTTTATGATCCCCATATGGAAAAGGAGTGTCTACACGTTAATATTTGTGCACATCTAATCCCACCACTGTCAATGGGATTTAAAATATCTACTAATCAATGTGATACATATGGTATGTGTCATGGAGTGAGTAATGTGCTGTAATGCAGTAGCCACTGTATACAGAGAAGCCTCCCATGTGGCTGTAAACATCTGCTTTTGTTATCAGTGACTCTGGAGTAGTAAGAATTGGCAAAAGGGAAAAACAAAACAAAGGAAAGTTAGCAAAAGAGACTTCAGACTTTAATCTTCATGGAGGCTCCTGTAGTGAAATACTTTGTGAGGAGTGAACAGAGCCATGTGTGTACTTTCTGCATCAGTATCAAATAACGCCAGGCTCCCTCTTCCCCTGCAAAATAATTATTCTTAGTCTTAGGGTCCCAGCTTCTGTGCACAAGTCTCTTAGATACAGAGGTGGTGAACAGTGTAATTTATCTTTCATCTCCATAGCATCCTTACTTTTTCCGTAGTGAGACAAATCTCTTTCTGGTAATGCATCCTACATTGTTTTATCCCACTTGTGTCCACAGAGAGGAGTGTAGTCCCTGACTGTGGCTTGTGTGGTACCAGAGGTGAAAGGCAGGTTAAGGAGGAGCTGGCTCATCTGATGCTGAAACCACATGGGGGAGGTGACTGCTTTCTTCATGAGAGCAAACATCAGCACTCATTGGCTGTGCGTTCACAAGTCTTTCTCAAGTATATCTCCTGTGTCCTTTGGGTTTCTTGTGTGGAAGTCCAGGAAGCAGTGATTATAAAATCATTAAAGCTAGAATGGAATGGAATTAAAATGACATCCCAATTTTTTGATGTGTTGTGCACCATTGGTAGCTCAAGTTTTATTTCCTATTTTATATATTGTCTCTCATGTACTATAAAGCAGTCGTAAAACTCTTGAAGAATAGTGCCCATGTAAGCGGTAGCTACTGGACTTGGGTGCAACCTTCCTAAGTGTCCTTTTATTTTTTATTCACTAAATGATTACTCTCTTGTTCCTTCCACTCTGAGCACAAGTGTGTTCATGTCCTTATCCTTATCTTCATTATAGTTGGATGAAATTTTTTCCCTGGCATAAATCCAGTGAACTTTTTCTAATACATAGGCTCTTTGTTTTAAGGCAGCTGCAGTGTTGTCTCTACTGCTTTGAAGCTGTTACTTTTGATATAAGGTAGCCATCCGAAGCCTTTGCTTTGGTTCCGCTTGCTGGAGATGGCATGGAAACAGAAGTTTTTATGTTCTGGACTTTCATTTAAGCAAACTGAAAGAGTGGAAGTTTGAAAGATTTCAGTCTTCAGTTGTCATCAAAGCATTTTTTAAGTTAGCAGTTTTGGTAAAGAAAGGAAAGCACAGAGTGTTTGCGCATACCACATTTATGTACCTTTGCTATATTCATAGTAGCTTTCTGAGTTTTCTGCTAAAGAGAAAAAATGTTTTCTTTTACCCTCACTTAATCTCTTCAGAATTTGACCAGACTTCATCTGTGGATTCTACATGCATAGCATGGGAAACAGGAGGAGAAGTTCACTCCTAGACAGCACAAGGCAGTGTTGACTTTGCCCCCATCCCTGAGGGTGTTCAAGGCCAGGTTGGATGGGGAACCTGATCTAGTGCTTGATCTAGCAGTTGGCAACCCTGCCTGTGCCAGGGAGACTGGAACTTGGTGATCCTTGAAGTCTCTTCCAAGCTGATTCACTTTATGATTCTGTGACTTCATCTGACATGGAATGCTGTATCTTTGTGCCACCACAGAATAGTTACAATGGGAGATAAGGCAAAAACATCACCAGGAGAGATGCAAACATCATTGTCCAGTTTAAAAGATTTTAGTAGGTACAGAGAGCAACGGCCAGTAGCATGGGAAACAACCTCCATCTATTGGCAAAAGATTTCTCTGCATAGAATTTTCATAGGGCAGCACTTCAAAAGGAAAAAAGAAATACTCCTTACAGCTTACCGATTTACTGTAGTTTAACACTGAGGAAATAAATGCCAGGGAAAATTTAAGCCAGATATGAGACAGCAAGTATTCCTTATGACTTAACCCGCATCTGACAGCACATGTTGCAGGACTGGAGAACACAGCTTCAGGAATGTGGATTTCTTCAGGCAAATTCTGATGTAATGATAGAAAAATGGTGCTTGATTTTAATTGCATAATAAAGTCTGGTTTATTTTGATAGTATGTAGAGAGAGCACGTTCACCACGTTCAGATTCATCTACAAATCCAAGGGTTGGGGAGTAATTGAATCTGAAGTTCAGGCCCTGGGTCACTTCTCACAGGAACTCTGATATTTTTTCATGGCTGCTTTCTAGTGTCAGAGATTTTGAAGTGAGCTGATTTTCTGATCATGTACAACCGGCTGCCAGACAGGGTGTTTTACTTGTAATCTCTGAACTGTAGCCTGTCTGTTGTCACATCCGTTCATGCTGGGAAGAAGGTCAGCCTACCCAAGAAAAAAGTAGTTGCATTGGGTATTGCTTTACACGTTTCAGGGTGCGTAATTTTTCAGTGAAATGTCTTATTTGGTATTCAGGTATTTGATAAATTACCAGCCCTGTTGATGGTAGAGGGGAGCAATAGTTTATTTTGATTAAAAGCGAGAGTGAAATAAAGGCTGTGAGTGGCACAATCTGCTTTTATTACATAAATGAATTTTTATGTGTGCATTTGTTAGGCACTTACCCAAATATTTTAAAATCATCCATTTGGTATTGAAAATGGGTTTGATATAACACAGAGCACACATCTATGTGTTGCCTGCCTATCCATAACATTTGATGTCCTGAGGAACTATGTAAGGTGCCCTTGGAAAGTAGGGAATGCATAGAAGTATTTAAAAATCTGTGGCTGTCTCTGGCAGTGTATGCACTGTAACTAATCTGATCCTACAGCAGCTTAATTACCTGCATAAGCACATGCCACTGTGCAGTGGAAGAACTGCTCAATGGAATGGGGATAGTATGAAATTCAGTATTCCAGTGATGTTGCATTTCTTGTTTACTTTCTTGTTTACGTCACTGCAACTGCAAGATGTGCCAGCAGAACAGATGAACGAGTGCTGCAGAGTTCAGGGAGCAGCAGTGGTCTCATCTCTTCACTGTATTTCATCAGCACAGTTGCTGGGCTGCTCACAAGAGACGAACTAGAGCCTGGCCTTTTCCCCTGGGTCCATCCCAGCCTAATGGGGTAGGCCTGGCCTTCTCTGCTGCTGGATGGTCTCTGGTTGGCTTGAAATATGCATGGTAGGGCTAAGTTTGTCCGGAAAATATGAACTTATACAGTTGTGTTTTGTTGCATTTGATCCAAAATGTTGTTATGTGCTGATTTAAGCAGTAGGTAGGATGTGTTAAATGTATATTGATTTGCAGTACTTTTGGGGCTAGCCTGGCTCTATTGTGGTTGGGCAGAGCTGCACTGAGGCTGGAAGAGCAGTTCCCATGTTTTTGTTGAGATGGAAGCTGCAAGGAAAGCAAGCAGCAGGCTGCAAAAGAGTTGTCCAGGCCAAAGTGGGACTGCTGCAGTTGGAGATCTGGGGAGGCTGAGTGCTCCTAGAGCTTTCATCAGGGACTTTGCTTTTGGACAAACATCATTTCAACAGAACCCCAAGGGGCTTGGGAGACATTTCAGTGCTGAAACTGAGAGCAGCATGCTGCGTATAGAGGCAGAGTGAACTGCTTCAAGCTTCATTTTCAGTGCCTTAACTCGAGTAATGCTTTGTTTTCCCTTCCTGTGTTGTAACCATGAGATGAGCATGTCCATACTGCTGTGGTGGCAGGTAGCTGGCACAAGAGTGGAAAGCAGACAAGCACCCATCACAAGGTGGTTATCTCCCTTAAATGGCTACATCCATTTCAGGGTACTGATATGGCTGCTCATAGCTAATTTCCATTGCGTTTCTTTCTTTACCAGGCTAAAAATAAATAAATAAATAAAATACAAGTGACTTGTAAAAACCTCCAGCTTTGAGATTTTTTTCTAACCACAGTTAAAACTGCTTTGCCTTGCAGAGAAGTTTTACTTTTGTCTATAACATAGGAAGATACCTGCAAGCACCTTTCTTAGTTGTTCCTCAATAGAAGTTACTGACATAAAAGTCTGAATGTAATTATTTTGCTGGAAAAGAACAGTTTTCTCATTGTGTTTTATATAATATGGCTAGCTGCTCTCTCCCTTAATTAAATTATGAACTGTTCAGAGAGAGAAATGCTCTCGTGGTGGGCTCGCTGACCCTGCAAGATGTACTGAGGAAGTTGAAGGCAAAACAACTGTCCTCTACTGAACCATGTACTACTGAAAGAATAGTGGAGATGTAAATAATGCAGATATGCTATCTAAAGACAGCAGTCAGAGTGAGCCAAAGTCTCCTCCCATATTTTTCTTTAATTGTGTTATAGGAAATGGTTCTGAATTGTTTTATTTCCTAATAGTCACATCCTTATTAGCCTCATGTTTTTCCTTCCCATACTACTGCTGTGGGCTGTATTGTATGTGGGAATTTCTGCACTATAAAACCTAAAAACTCATTAGAGAAAAACAGTTCATAATTTATAGAATCATTAGTCATTTGTACTGCATGCTCATCTACGTGCACACTCTGAAGTGCCCCTTGTTTTATTGCATATGTGGGCAAGATTTGAAAGGATTATTCAGGCTTCTTAATTGGCTGTTTATGATTTTATTGTTCTTCATAAATTAAATATCCTCTTTATTTTAGAAAGGACACATCAAAATGCCAGAAGAAAGGGAAAGAGGAAAACAAATTCTTTGTTCCCTTGAGATGCAAATTCTTCTCTCCCTCTTTCTCCTGTGCACTGTAGGGTGACCAGAGTAGCACAGCTTGTCAGGAACTTGAGCTCATCATTGCAGGGAACCCCATGATGATAGAAGGAAGAGACCTATTGTTACCTCTGCCATTAAATGTGCAAATACCTTTTTTCTTTCTGCTGTTCTCAGAAACTAATGAAATCATAGCAAATCATCATTTGAAGCTGGTTTACATTCTGGAGAAGAGACCCCTACAAATTTTTGTCTTCCTTCATGAATGTAAACATTTTCAGTGAAAGCCATCATCTGCATGCATTTTGAGTTTATTCTTATTCATTTTGCTTCTCCCTTTTATTGCGTTTGTTCTTGAATCTTATCAGTGAGTAAGAGCTGAGCTTTTTAAATTCAAATGGCATAAAGCCCAATCCCCTGAGATTAGTTGGCAAATGATTCTGGGCACCTTGCCACCTGGCATTTTTTAGAACGGGACTGCTAATAAAACACCGGAAAAAAAATAAGATTGTTCCAGACATGCAAACCCCTGAAGTTTCAGGGAGTGAGGAGTGACAGAGCTTTCACAAACACACCCAATATTCTGTAGCATGGCTTCGAAACTGCTCAGGAAATGCCATCCTAATGCCTCTGCAGGAGAATGATACGGAAGTAAATGTTCTTTGAGTACAAATTAATTTTCCCTTTATTCAATTTGCAGTTGAAATGCATATTTCTTATTTTCTTAGTGCTTTGTTTCCACGTTGAGATCTCTGGGATTGCTGTAGTGGAGTTGAGCCCTGAGAGCTTAGCAGTCTGCCACAAGGCCATCTTAGCACTAAATAGTATATTTCCTGGGTCCTTGGCTATAAGGATTCCAGGGAAATCTAGAGAATATTTGTCAGCTGCAAAAGAATCACAGAATTGTAGGTGTCGGAAGGGACCTCTAGAGATCATTGAGTCCAACCTCCTGCAAATCAGGCTCCCTAAATGACTTTGTAGTGTTTCCAACACAGCAACTGACATTTTTCTGCTTATATTTTTTGTTTCTTCAGAAAATCTCCAAAACTCTCAACTCCTGGATAAATGGGTCCCAAGCCGTTTAAGGCTTTATAGGTCTAGACTAATATCTTAAAACTAGCAGGCTTGCCCAAGCAGATTGTACCTCACAGATTTAATATGCTCATGAATTAAAATGCCACTAACAAGCAAGTTGCCAAACCCTGCACTAGCTGAAGTTTTCTGTACACATTTGACAGGTTGTTTCATACACAGCATATGGCAGCGGTCTGTAGGCACTGATTTGCATAAGTAGCCTAGCCAAAAGCAATAAAAAAGAGGTGCACAGTAGGAAATACTTCTTCAGTCCAAGAAAAAGGATTTCTTTTTATTCTTGTGATTATTTTCTGCTTTCATTCTCACTGTCTGCTTTCTTTATTGAGGAATAGTTAGCTGTAGCTGTAGACCAGGAATGCCAATAAGGCAACCTTGAGCAACTAGTTATTTCTTTACGGTTTTCCTTTTGTAGAGAATAGTAATAACATGTCCTGTGTTTCTTCTAAGAAACCACATTTTCCTGTTTTCTGAATGTAATGGAATATAATTAGATGTATATACCCTGTTGTTTATTTGCTGGAGCCTTCTTCTGTATTCATCCCCTGTCATCATCCTAGTTTTCTAGTGGTTTTGTATAGACTTCTAAAAGAATTTAGAAAGAATGGCAGTGTGTTTGGAGGAGGAAAAGGGATCAGATCCATAGTAGCTCTCAGAAGGTGAAGACTTTACAATGCACTTCTAAAAATCCAATGGGCTTAAATAAGGCTGAGGTTTTTCACTCAATTTTTTGCTGTAGCTTCCACCCAGGTGTCATTCTCGCAGAACTCTTCTTTTCTTGTGGCAGTTATTTAAATTTTGTACAATTTTCTCAGTGATCTTTCTGTCTTTCATGTATACTTAGTGTGACTTTGGATGAACAAATAATATTAATTATTGAGACATCTCTGTTCCGTGTGCTTGACCCCAGTAGTGAAGTAGTTGCTGTGATGAATATAGCAGTGAGCAAAGTTCCTGAGTTGCTGATGTATGATTGTTTACTATCTCTTGCTAAACCTGCAGAAAAGCAGTAAGAAAGATCCTACATTTCTGCTCTGAAATAAAGCTGTTGAAGAAGAGAATGAAGTTGGTCTGTATCTGTGACGGCTTTGACTTCAGCACCATGAGTAGAAAGGAGTAGGAGTGTACCTTTCCAGTCAAAGGGCAAGCAGACACTGATGTCTCCATGAAGGCTCCTGCAGCCTTTGTCAGGCTGGCTGCTTCCCAAGGATGGTGATAATTTGTGTGTCTTGTGCTCGTCTTGGTCAGTATCTGGAACAACTTCCAGCTGTCTGGTTAAATCCTTGACAGCCAGCGCTGATGCCAGCAAGAATGTTTGATGTCTTCAGCAGAAGAATTCAGCTCATTTTGATGACCATGTAAATGAATTAGATTTATGTTTGGTGCCAACACTCTTGCACAGGAGAAGTCACTGGTGACAGGAGTGACTTTTTCTTTACAAAAACAGGCTGGATGAGTGATTAAGCTTTTTCTTCTCCTTTTTTCAAGCAAACTGGAACTGAAATTCTTCCTGGGAAGAACTTAGCAATGCTTACACCTCACTATCCCCTTCTTTTTGTCTCTGGTGTGTGTGGTAAGCTAAGGGAAGAAACCCTAAATGAAAAGACAGAATTTCCGTTTTCCCCTAGAGAATATCTGAAAGTTCAAACTAAAATATGTGTGCAGTTCTAATTCTGGATTCAGTTTCACAAGAAGTAATTTTATACAGGATAATGGAATTGTTGAGTAGAACCAATGAACATTTTGTGCTGGGAAGGAACTTAAAGATGATCTAGTTCTAACCTTCTACCATGGGTGAGGCTGCCACTCACCAGATCAGGCTGCCAAAAGCCCTATCTGACATAGCCCTGAATACTTCCAGGAATGGGGACATTAACAACTTCTCTGGGCAACCTGTTCCAGTGCCTCACCACCCTCATAGTGAAGAATTTCTTCCTGATATCGAATCTAAATCTGCTCTTTTATTTTAAAGCAATTGTCCTATCATGACACTGAGTCCCCCATTTGTAGCCCTCCTTTAGGAACTGAAAGGCCTCAATGAGGTCTTAGAGCCTTCTCTTCTTGAAGTCTATCATCATAGCAGAGATGCTCATGCTCTCTGGTCATCTTTGTGGCCCTCCTCTGGACCCTCTTCAAGGATCCATGCCCTTCTTGTGCTAGGGGCTCCAGAACTGAATGCAGCACCGTCAGAGTCTCATGAGGATGGAGTAGAAGGGGAGAATCACCTCCCTCGCCCTCCTGACCATTCTTATTTAGTTGCAGCCCAGGATACAGTTGGCTTTCTGGGCTGCAAGAGCACACTGCCAACTCATGTCAAGTTCTTGAATTGGGATTTATTTATTTACTCTGAGGTCTGTGCTAACCAATCTACACTGTCAAGTGAAAATGTTATGATGTAGTTCATAATGTTGTTTTACACAACTCTAGAAGAAGAAAAAGAAATGTAACATATAAGATGGCCAAACCATGCAGGAAACAGTTGTGGATTTACCAGGAATAGTGAGTGGATCTTGAATTCTCATAGAATGCATGATACTTTCTGAATGACATTTTCTTAAAATCTGCAGTGCCTGTTAGTTACCCTGAAGGGAAGATCTTGTCCTTTAGTGTTCTTGAAGATCCTAGCTGTTCACTTGCTTTTAGTTGCACAGTTATATACTTGTCAGTATGATTAATGAGCAATGTAAAGTATGCACGCACACGCACACACACACACAAAGAGGGAACAATGACAGATCTTCCCTGAGTAAGAAACAAGAAAAAAAAATGGCAGTAAAGTACTTGTATTTGGTACAAAAGCAAAACAGTTTTTATTTTCAGTTGTAGAATCTGATTCCAAAATACCACAGTGAATGCTTGCACTGAGTGAATTTATGAATTTTAAATCCCTGATTCCAAAATCATACATTAAAATGGTGAATGTGTGTAGCATGGATGCCACAGTGGGCACATACGTCATGTCCATCAAGTGGATGGGAAACTCGGCAGAATTGTTGGAAGCCTATTGATGCAGCCATCAAGGTGGGATGTCATGGAGCACAACTCACCTTCTCAGGGAAGGGTCAGCTCAGTGGGCTGTGCAGGGCTGAGTGCTGAATGCCTCCACTTCACAATTAACTGATTCTTTTAACTTATATATAAAGTATATACTTAGGTTTAGTTTAGCAGTGTGGATACCAACAAGGAAATTCATGTGTTACAGTACCTTTATGCACACTTCTGTCATAAATAAAGTAGTTTATGTAAAAATCATACTGAATCTATCACAGTATTTCCTCCCTGAAGCCATGAGGTACGCGAATTCACGAGTGCTCTTTAAAAGGTGCCTACAGTGGGGAGTTGGGACTTATTTCTGTCTTAGCAGCTCTGTGATGGGTGACTGCCTTTTGCTGCACAGTGAGATGCAGTCTTTATGTGATTGCCTCCCAATAAATATTATTTGTCATTATCAGCAGTATTGTGGATGAGTAATGTAAGATCAGTTGAATAACTTGGTGTAGCGCTTCCTGAAGAAAGACTGAGCAACATGCTGATGCGTGAATAACTTCTGTATCATTATTAGTGCTTGAATATCTTTTTCTTGACAGACTTTACAGCCAGCCCTAATCATCATAACTGTGATATGCTGCAGTTTGGTAAATGGAAATGGTAGAGCTGTAGCTGAGAATGATAGTAAAGTAGAAAAAGCAAGAAGGCAAAATGTCACATTTCTGAAGACTTAATTGTAGTGTCCACATTTGCTTATAACCAATAATTTAGGGCAACTGATATAATCCTAAATTGGGTTATTTTGAAAGCAAATAGAAATAGCTGACCTGGACAAGTATTCAAGTATTGTCTGAAGAAAAGAAAAGAAAAGAAAAGAAAAGAAAAGAAAAGAAAAGAAAAGAAAAGAAAAGAAAAGAAAAGAAAAGAAAAGAAAAGAAAAGAAAAGAAAGGAAAAGAAAGGAAAAGAAAAGAAAGGAAAAGAAAGGAAAAGAAAGGAAAAGAAAGGAAAAGAAAGGAAAAGAAAGGAAAAGAAAGGAAAAGAAAGGAAAAGAAAGGAAAAGAAAGGAAAAGAAAGGAAAAGAAAGGAAAAGAAAGGAAAAGAAAGGAAAAGAAAGGAAAAGAAAAGAAAAGAAAAGAAAAGAAAAGAAAAGAAAAGAAAAGAAAAGAAAAGAAAAGAAAAGAAAAGAAAAGAAAAGAAAAGAAAAGAAAAGAAAAGAAAAGAAAAGAAAAGAAAAGAAAAGAAAAGAAAAGAAAAGAAAAGAAAAGAAAAGAAAGGAAGTCTTCAAGACTTTGGAGCCAAACATCTCATCTTTATCGATTCTCGATTTTCCTGTAGTGCTCTTGAGGCTCTGAAATGCAGATCATGTGTATTTGCTGAGACAAATGGGAAAGTTAAGAGGGATGAAGAGTGCAGCATGTTATCAAACTATTAAATTAGTTTTAAGTTTCCACTAGAAATCCCATTGCTGGTAGAAGGACTTGAGAAAATGCCCATAAAGATTCTAATGGCCTTAACTGGAAACATCTGCACAGGTCAGGTGCTACTTCTTAGGTCTGTTCAGCAGGTGAAGAGGCTGTAGTTTAGCTATGCTGAAGTAGCAGAAGATGGGTTTAAAAGGAAACAGAACCAGAACTGTGTGGTTTGACTGTATATCTGGGCTTAGGCGATGGGAGCTCTGCCATTGCTGTGAGCAGAGCAGAGGAACCAGAGGGTGTCACTTGGAGGGCCACTGTGATACTCACATTCCCTGTAACCATGAGAGAATGGGAGGAAAGTGCACCGAGGGAACTTTTGCATAAAGAAACACTTTGCCTAGCAGTTAACTGAATTTATATTACAAATTAAAATTTCCATTCCCCATGGCAATTAAGCTACTAAAAAGTAGCTTAGCACATGGAATCTTCTAAAAGAAAACCATTGCCTTTTTATGATTGTGATATGTCCAAATTATATGCACATGCATAATACGAATATACATTACAATAGGTATAATATTATGTATAAGTAATGTCTGTATATATTTTGTGTGTATATAGTATGTGTGTGCCTGTTTATAGTTTGTATTTCCTTGATTAATTAGGGAAGTAGCTAGGGCTTTTTACAGCCAGTGACTGAATTAATAATGAACAGAGAAAAACGTATTTTAGATGAGTGTTTTCGTGTGTCTTTGGTCAAATTACTTAGAGGTGGAAATAATAAGCGGTTTAGTTAAGTGAGAGGCACAATATATACTGGAAAAGCTCCATCGTATGTCAGATGTTTTACAACCATGATAAATGACTCCAGATAAATAATGCTAACATGTGTTAAACAAGTTCAGGCCAAGAGCAGTACAGTATGGTAAACAGAGATTGCGCTTCAGGAATGTTTGAAAATATAAATGGATGATATATGGTTTGAGTAGCACTGTGAGTATAGTGTTCTCTCTGTGGAGGGTAAAAGAAAGATTCTTCGAAGATGCTTCAGATATAACTTTTTACTATTATTACTGTTTTTAACAAGTACAGACATAGAAGTCTGCTGATACTGAAAGCAATTGTTTGGGCTGTTCAGCTGTTTTGAGCAGTGCATTCCAGGCAGGTTTGAAGTAGGCATGAAATTGCCTTGGATCAGCGCAGAACTAAATTGTAGGGAAAAGAAAAGAATACTTGGAGGGATTTTTCCTTTAAATTCTATTTATCAGGAAAACTGTTGCTAGAGAGTGAAACTTCACAAGAAAGTAAAGCTAGTTAATCTAGGAATGCTGCTGGTACTGTCAACCTCATGAGCTGAAGGGAGCTCCTTCCCTTAATGGGCAGTATGCTGTTCCTTGGGAAGGAGTTGGGCAGCCATGCTTTCAGAAAAGCAACCCTGGTCCCAAAGCTATGTTTGTTTGGTTTTTTCTCCCCCCTTCTTTTTTTCTAAACTGTTGTGGCATTTCTGTGTGTGTATTTATATATATATGCACATATATTTACACACATACACGTGTATACATAATATCGCTGCTGCAGTTGGGGAAGGTACATTGCAACCATGAATTCATGTGTTTTGAAGTTCACAGTGTATAAATGTAAGGGTACAGATTTTAATTACCTATTTGTTTCATTCTCTTTGTCTTGCAAGAATGATTTAAGTCTTGAACAGGACAAAAAAAGTAACAAAAGATATTGCAAGTTCCTCTGTGGAACCCATATCCAAAGCATTTTGAAAAGGCAAGAAAAAAGCATTTTCTGGCAATGTAAATTTACAAATGTATTGAAAAGTCCCTTGATCTCAGTTGCAAAAAGGTGTATAGTTCATAATCCACTGAAACAAATGCAGTGCTGTTGATAAGGAAAACAAGGATTTGGACATTGTTTATTTCATTTCAGAGTAGCACTCTATACTTTTAATCTTGTCCTCATATAGTTTCTTACGTAATTGTCACTGATGATCCTTCCCTAAACTTTTATTTTGGGTCTGGAACTTAACAAGCCAGTGTGATCCCAGCTCATCAGGTCTGGGGACAGGATCTGCTGCTCAAGCAGCCCTCAGTGGCAGGAGTCATTCACTCCCTTCATTGGCTGGAGTCACAGAAGAGCAGGCTGTATCAGGGCTGTCAATGGAACAAGGTCCCCTACTAATGCAAAGCTGATGCCCCAGCACTGACTTTCTGTAGCTCTCAGCCTCAGCTTAAGGGATTGGAGTTTCCAGGATGTGGAGCTTAAAAGATCATTCCTGTCTCTGTTTTAGCTGGTTTTGGTGGTGAGGGAGGAAGTGCAATAATTTTCTCTATCAGAGGCTGAATCCAAACCTGCTATTCACATAAGTGTCTCTCACAGTGGTATGTAATATCTGTGAGGCTCATGCACTTAAGCAAACTTACTCATTTCCAAAGGCAACTGAGCGAAGCATTCACTATGGAGTTTTTTTTTCTTGCTATATCGGTGTAGGGAAGTGAAAGTGTTGCTCAGATATTCTCTTGTATATCCAATCATGCTGCCATTGTCACACATCTTGTTCCTGGAAATGTGAGGTGTCTGGTAGGGCTGTGTGCTCTGGCACATGGAGCTCAGGACTGCTATCTCCTGCACTGTGTTACCTTGCCTGTCAGCCTGCTGTGCTTATCCTGCTGCCTATGCTGCATTCTCTGGTTGCTTCCTCATGTCTCTCTGGCTGGAAGGCACTGGTAGCACAGGTAGCAGTAATGAGTCAGCCAGCCGGCATCCACTTCAGATGAGAATCCTGCACCAGCATGGATTTAAATTGAGGCCCACTTTGACTTATTTCTCTCATACCCATTCTAGTTTATTATTGGAATTTTCCTTTCAGTTGTTAAATTGGTGCATTTTTCATCTGTCCCAGCAACTTCAGAGTGATGGGAGATCTGTGCACCTGAACTGTTTTGACATCTTAGAGTATTTGTGCTACCCTCTGTCCTTTCACAGATCTGATGATTTCTTAATTTCTTTTAGGCTAGAAATCAGCTTTTTTAAACTTGATTTCTGTTATTTTAACTATATCCTTTAGGTATACAACCTACTAAAGGTTTGGATTTGCATACAGTCTTTCAAATAACTGTAGCATAGTTTCTATTTTTCTCAATTTGATCTGTATATTTTAAGTATGCCTGTGACTTCAATGAGGTGAATACTGAAGGCAAACAGATCAGTGATATCCAGGACTAAGCTACCTTACTATTAATAAGAACCCTAAAACACGTCAAGGCGCATGGCAAGGGACAGGCCAGCTTCCTCAACCAGAGCTGATTAACCAGTCTAACACTTTTTATTGAGACTGTGTCAGCTGGAAACTAAGACTTGCTTAAGGGACTGTTCTTTGCTTCGTGGCTGTGTAATACTTAGCAGAACAAAGACCTGGTCTGTTGAAATGCTCTATTTTCAAAATTGGTAAAGCCTAAGTTGAATTGCTGTGTCCGTGTTTGGCCATTTAAGAATGTGCAGTGACTGGCAGAAAGCCTGGAGTGTCTCTCGTGAGCTCATGTAATGTGGACTCTGGGATTTGTGACTCCCACACATGGAGTGCAGTGATTGAGGGCTACCAACTTTTTAAAAAAAATAGGCTAGGTAGGAAAGGTGGTGGTGTAGCTCTCTATGTTAAAAAAGATTGTGAATGCGTGGAAATCAATAATGATGATGACAGGGTTGAAAGCTTATGGATCAGAATAAAAACCAAGGCCAACAATACCGATGTTATTGTGGGAGTTTGCTACAGGCCACCTACCCAGGATGATGAGGTGGATGAGATGCTTTATAGGCAATTGGGGGAGGTCTCAAGGTCACTCCCCCTCATTCTGGTGGGGGATTTCAACTTCCCAGACATCTGCTGGGATTACAATACAGCAGACAGGGAACAGTCTCGGAGGTTCCTAGAGTGTGTGGGAGATAACTTCCTGACACAGTTGGTGAAGGAGCCGACGAGGGGAAACAAAACTCTGGACCTGCTGTTTGTTAACAGAGATGGTCTGGTGAGGGATGTAAAGGTTGGAGGCCGTCTGGGACAAAGTGATCATGAAATGCTAGATTTCTCGATCCTTGTCGAACCGCGGAGGGGAGTCAGCAGAACTGCCACCTTGGACTTCCGGAGGGCGGACTTCAACCTCCTCAGGACTATGGTTGAGAGGGCCCCCTGGGGAGTATCTTTGGAGAGTGTGGGAGCCCAGGAAGGTTGGGAATACTTTAAGGAAATTGTCCTAAAGGCGCAGGAACTGACTGTCCCAAAATCGCGAAAGATGAGCCGACGGGTGAGGAGGCCGGGCTGGCTGACCAGAGACCTTTGGCTTGATCTAAAGAACAAAAAGAGAGTTTACGGTCTCTGGAAGAATGGGGGAGCTACTTATGAGGATTACAGGTTTGTAGTGAGGCTGTGCAGGGAGAAAATTAGGAAGGCCAAGGCGCAGCTAGAACTGAGCTTGGCTTCTAAGGTTAAGGAGAATAGTAAATGTTTTTATAAACACATCAATACCAAGAGGAAGGCTAAGGAAAATCCCCATCCCTTGTTGGATTCTGAGGGCAACTTGGTCACTGAGGATCGGGACAAGGCTGAGGTACTTAATACCTTCTTTGCCTCGGTCTTCAATAGTTATGCTTGTAACTCCCTGGAAACGCAGCCCCCTACACTGGTAGACGGGAAGGGGGAACCAAAAGAGCCTTGCGTGATCCGTGATGAGATGGTTCTGGATCTACTTAGAAAGCTGAATGTTTATAAGTCCATGGGGCCGGATGGGTTGCACCCTAGAGTTCTGAGGGAGTTGGCGGATGTGGTCGCCAAACCACTGTCCATAATTTTTCAGCAGTCTTGGCTGACTGGGGATGTCCCGGTGGATTGGAGACTGGCAAATGTGACGCCTATCTTCAAAAAGGGCCGGAAAGATGATCCTGGCAGCTACAGGCCCATCAGTCTCACCTCGGTGCCTGGGAAGGTTATGGAAAGGATAATCTCAGGTATCATCATGGACGAACTAAAGGTCAGCCATGGGATCGGGCCTAGTCAGCATGGGTTTATGAATGGTAGATCCTGCCTGACTAACCTGATTTCATTCTATGACAAGGTGACCCGCTTAGTAGATGAGGGAAAGGCTGTCGACGTGGTCTACCTGGACTTCAGTAAGGCCTTTGACACTGTCCCCCATAACATTCTGGTAGAGAAGCTGGCTGCCCGTGGTTTGGATGGGTGCACGCTCCGCTGGGTGAAGAACTGGTTGGATGGCC
Source organism: Excalfactoria chinensis (assembly GCF_039878825.1). Classification (NCBI taxonomy): domain Eukaryota; kingdom Metazoa; phylum Chordata; class Aves; order Galliformes; family Phasianidae; genus Excalfactoria; species Excalfactoria chinensis. The sequence goes on along the minus strand of NC_092826.1, from coordinate 63,081,855 downwards.
GGGCCCAGAGAGTTGTGGTCAATGGAGTGGAATCCAGTTGGCGGCCGGTCACAAGTGGCGTCCCCCAGGGCTCGGTGCTTGGGCCGCTTCTGTTTAACATCTTCATTGATGATTTGGATGAGGGGATTGAGTGCAACCTCAGTAAGTTCGCAGACGACACTAAGCTGGGAGGGAGTGTTGATCTGCCTGAGGGGAGAAGGGCACTACAGAGAGACCTGGATAGGCTTGATCGATGGGCCAAGGTTAATGGAATGAGTTTCAACAGGGCCAAGTGTCGGGTCCTGCATTTTGGTCATAACAACCCCAGGCAATCCTACAGGCTTGGGGAGGTGTGGCTGGAAAGCTCCCAGACGGAAAGGGACCTTGGTGTGCTGATGGACAGTCGGCTGAATATGAGCCAGCAGTGTGCCCAGGTGGCCAAGAAGGCCAATGGCATCCTGGCTTGTATCAGGAATGGTGTGGTGAGCAGGACTAAGGAAGTCATCCTGCCCCTGTACTCAGCATTGGTGAGGCCTCACCTCGAGTACTGTGTCCAGTTTTGGGCACCTCAGCACAAGAAGGACATGGAGGTACTGGAGCAGGTCCAGAGAAGGGCAACGAGGCTTGTTAAGGGCTTGGAGAATCAGCCCTATGAGGAGAGACTAAGGAAGCTGGGGCTGTTTAGTCTGAGGAAGAGGAGGCTGAGGGGAGACCTTATTGCTGTCTTCCAGTACCTGAAAGGTTCTTACAGTGAGAGTGGGGCAGGTCTATTCTCACTACTGACTTGTGACAGGACGAGGGGAAATGGCCTCAAGTTGCGCCAGGGCAAGTTTAGGTTGGATATTAGAAAGAACTTCTTTACAGAAAGGGTGGTTAGGTACTGGAATGGGCTCCCCAAGGAGGTGGTTGAATCGCCATCCCTGGATGTGTTTAAGAGCCGCTTGGATGTGGTACTCAGGGATATGATTTAGCAGAGGTTTGTTGTTGTGGTATTGTTTTGTGGTTGTTTTTTAAGAGATAGGCTACTGGTTAGGCTGCGGTTGGACTTGATGATCTTCAAGGTCTTTTCCAACCTGAGTAATTCTATGATTCTATGATTCTATGATTTAAGGGTGTGGAATACCACTGCAATCACCAGCAATGCTCTGAGAAGCAGTGCCTTTATCAGATTTCTATCATCACTCCCTGCTGTTACTGTCTCTTTTGCCTGCTGCCTTATTCTCAGATGAGTGGTCTAAGCCCACTGTCTACATTTTCAAGCAGCTTCTGATAGCATTAAACATCTGCAGTTAACTGGGAGGCTGAGTCCCCAGAGGTCTTTCAGCTGGAGAACCCTGATGCACTTCCTGAGGATGGATGGGGATCGCTGGAACACACCAGGTCTTACAGCTATCCTCTGACCCGTTTTGGCAAGTCTTATGCAACAGCAAAATAAGCTCAGGAGCTCATTCACGTTCTTGGCAGAAACTTGTCTCTTTGAGCTCAGATGTTTCTGCCTCTTTCCTAGCTGTCAGCACGGATAAAACCCAATTCAGGAGAGCAGGTGTGAGCCTACATTTTTTGCCTTTTTTTTTTTTTTTCTTTTTTTTTTTTTTTTTTTTGGTAATTGATTGGTATAATTCTCTTGTTGCTGTCTGTTTACTCATATTTGCTGAGCGTGCAGGGCAACATGTTGGCACAGTATGCTTTAAATGGAATGAAACCAGAAAACTCAAATACTGACCGGCATCATGTTATTAAATGCTTGCAATCCAAAAAGCACTGATGTCCTTGTGTAAGCACAAGCATACAATTCAGCAATTCAAAGACCTAGTTGTAAACTGAAACAAAGGTTGAAGATTTGCTTTGACTTAGGTTTCTTTCTAATTATTTTTTATCCTCAGACTGGTTGCAGTAATCTCTAAAGAAAACAGTATGTTCTTCTACATTATTTTCTTTTCTAGCAATTTTCCCTGGCTACATTTACTTGCATGATGTAACCTATATTTTAGCATAACAACTACTTTCCTACTGTATTACTATCCAGGGAACAATTCTGCATCAGTAGGGAGATGAATAAGATGACCTCTCAAGTCTTTGCCATCACCACCTTCTGTAATACAGCTCTGTAATACTTGACCTCGTTCCTTAGCCTTTTTCCTTCTGTAACCCTTTGACTCTTACAAAGAGCATTCACAGCATTTTTGGCAGTATGAAAGTGCTCTCCTAAGAAGTTATCAAACTTAAATGCTGTTTCCTGCATTTCAGGATTGAAGAGCTTATTACTCCCTTTGCATTCAAGTGAGGAGGACCCATCTAAATAAATCCAAGCAGGGAAATGTGCTGCAGTGCTTCCATAGCGAGACTGAATATGCTGAACAGGCAGAGGAGATCTATTCTTTTGTAATACATTGGCAAGGCTGTTACTTTCAAACATGCCTTTCTAGTGTTGCTTTTTATGTTGTGGAAGGAAGGAAAACCTGCTTGAGCAGTCTGTTCTAGCTCTTTACTCCCTTGATGAGGCTGCATGTTGTGCTTCACTGCCATTGTTCTTTCCTCCAGCATTCAGAATACGTCAGTAGGCATCGTACTGGATATGAAGGATAACTCAAGGGAAATTCTCTATACTGGCTTGCAAAATCAGAAAGGAAAAATGTGAGAGAACTAATTTGGATGCCTTGCTGTCCCTGTTTGCTCATAGCCTTCAGCTTGTAAATAAGGGCAGATGCTGGTTTTTGGATTTGGACCAGCAATGATTCCTGAGAACTCCCCAGCTTCAGTTAGTCCATGAAAACCAGTTCTAGAAAAGATAAATATTTTTTTGCTGTGAAATGCTTGAGCTTTTTTTAACCATTTGAGTGGGTCTTTTTTTCCTTTATTTAAATGTTGTTTCTGTTTCCTGTGCAGTTAGTAGCATCCCTCTTAGACTGTGTTTTACTGTCCCATTCTAATGCTTGCTTCATAATTTAAATGCATAGCCTACTGTTATGCTCTTCTGTTATTGGGCTGTTCTACCACTCACATCTTTTTTTTTGGCAGCAGCATTTCTGCAGAACTGAGTAGGGAATATAATAGTGAGTGCAGAGGTATAAAAGTAAGGGAAAAAGCACCAGACCACTTATGTCAGCAAGGTTCACACTGTCCTCAGCCCACATCAGCTGGTATTTCATTCCTTGTTACTAGTGAGTAAACAGGGCCTTAATACACCAAGTAAGTTAGAAATGGAAACAGTGAAAGGAAGTTTTTACATCATTTGGCTTTAAGATTACCTTTATTCTTAGCATGAGAAGATGTACGTGTGTGGAGTACCAGCCTATCAGCCTCCATATCTGTAACCCACAGAATCCAGGAGAAAAATAAGGTTCCTTTTTGTCCTTCACTATGTAAATAACTGCTGCATCTTGGCATCTCCTTTTAGGGTAAGTGATTTTCATCTGTGTGCAGTAGTGCATATGGATAGTGTGATAAATGCTCTTCTTAGTTCCAGTGCATGTGGATGTGCTACAAGAGCAAAAGAATAGTAACTCAAAGCTTTCCTATGGGGAAATTCAGGCTAAAGGTTTATCTGCTTGGAGAAGAGAAGGCTTTGGGGAGACCTCATTGTGGCCTTCCAGTATTTGAAGAGAGCATGTAAGCAGGATGGGAAGTGGCTGTTTACAAGGGTGATAGACTAAGGGGGAATGGTTTTAAACTGAGGCAGGGGAGCTTTAGGTTAGATATTGAGAGGAAGTTTTTCACTCAGAGGGTGGTGATGCGTTGGAACAGTTTGCCTGAGGAGGTTGTGGATGCCCCATCCCTGGAGGCATTGAAGGCCAGGCTGGATGTGGCTCTGAGCACGTCCTGGTTGGTGACCCTGCACATGGCAGGGGGTTGAAACTAGATGATCATTGTGGTCCTTTTCAACCCAGGCCAGTCAATGATTCTATGATTCTGTTTTTTCATCTCTGTTTCCTTGTCCTCTAGATCCTCATTTCTCTTTTCAGTTCTCTAGAGCTTTCTTACTGTTACTTCATTTTCCCCAAATAGTTGAACTGTCTTTTATATCTCTCGGCAATATAGGAGCAAGAACCTTGGTTTTTGCTCTTCATTTGGAGGACAGTGACACTTGGAGAAGTAGATACATTTGTCGCTGAATTAAAATTGTTCTGACAACTTCATATTAATTCATTTGTGACAGAAGGTGTAGGTAGGATGACTGGTGCTTCAGAAAATCATCCAAAAACCCCTCAGTTCAAAGTCTTCTTCCCCAAGTGGGATTTCCACCCTGCATTCTTTCACTGTGGGAATGCACTGCATTTCTATAAAAGCTGTTGGAAAACCTGAGGTGCGAGTGTACAGAGCTGCATTGCAATTCTGGCAGTATGGGATATCTGTCGTTGCAAGCAGAAATCTCACCTTGCAGCCCAACCCACAGGCTGCCCTGTGCTTACAGATGCTTCCTTCCCACAGCTGGCTCTTGGTACCTTCTTCTTTAAGCCTTTGGCTTAGGGCAGAGGGCAAGTCAGGGAACGATATCTGAGGCTTTTTTATGGCTTTCTTTCCTCTCACTCCCCAGGGGTGTATCCTTCACAGAGAAAGGGAAGAAAGATGCAGGCTCACAGCTCTACTCATATGCAGGCCCCACAAAGGATCTGCCTCATGGGGTAGGGGCAGAGAACCCCATGCTGAGCAGAGGGGCTGTCCCAGCTAATTAGCCAAGCAGCTGTTCTGTCTTTGAATGAAAACGAACTGCAGTGGGTTTTGTCCTCATTGTGAGGCTGGCAGCATTCCTCAGGAGGCAGTGAGGAAATTCCCGAGGTTGGTCAGCACTGACGGTAAGGTGGGATCTCGCTTCTACTGCTGGGCTTGGAGTGACATACACGCAGCCCATTGCTTTTCATCAGCTCATACTTTGTTGTGGAAAAGTCCTTTTTCCTCGCCAAGTGCCTGGCGTTTATCCCTGGATTAGTGGGAGAATATGTAGCTAGAGTTTACATGTGACACTGCACTCATGAATGCATAACTAACTATTTGTACAGGAAAAGGAAATAAAACCAAGATCAGGTAAAGAGAAAAAATAAGGATTCGTAATATGCAAAACAAAGTGATCTCAGCAGAAGCAGCAATTATGTAAATTTGTTAGTGGGCAATCTGCCCATGAGTGAATCCCCTTCTAGGGGGGTCTGAGAGTAAAAGGAGTGCACGTTATCTTGCCAGCAAATGGACTGCTAGGCTTTGCGGACAAAAACAAAACAACTGAGGCTCTTCTTGGCATTGGACCAGGTTCTTTCTTAGAGTACTGCTTTAATTTGCTTGATGTATAAGGATTAATGGCACACTGCACTAATTACTTTTATATACAGTCAACCTAGGGATCTGCAGTCCTGTAGGTACCTCTGCATCTGCTTGAGTTAGTGTGGTGAAGTCTACCAGGCAGTTCCCTGGAGCCTGTTTTCAGGATGGGATCCAGGCACCTGAGTTCTTGTCGTTCTGCTCCAGTTTTAGCCTACCTTTATGGTTGTGTGAATTCATTCAGAGTAACACCCATTTAAAATTGAAGTAGTGTGGTAATAAATTTAGAGGTGTGGCTCTCGGCCTTTCCATTATTTTTATTTATTTATTTATTTATTTTCATAATAAACAACTTCATTCTTTGTTTACCCTCCCCCACAACCAGTGCTGGTGCAAAACTGTGGTTGATTTAAATTCTAAAAGTCAGATTCACTATTACTTCTTTCTACTGGACATTCTAGACAAAAAGTGCTTTAATCATTGTTGCAGGGACAAGAAATGAAATGTTAGTTTCTTAGCATCTGTCGGTTTGCTAATGGAAGAGAGAATATTACTCCTTCTGTCCCATGCAAGGACTTGGGCAGTGAATGGCAGGAAATATTTAAAATGTCTTTTAATTAGATCTGCACCAGGTGCCCTGCTAATGTAATCAAATGTAGAGTTAATCTCTCTTTTATGTTTTTGTTAGGAAGGGAGCTTCATCTTGAAATTATAGCTTAAAGGGAAGAAGCATGGATAGGAGATCTTGAGGTCATTCAGGCAGCAGCAAGTGAAGCAGAGCAACTCCCATTTGTGCTCAGCCAGATGTTCATGAGCCTTTGCCAATAGCTCAAAAGGCTGATGCTACATAAATTACTATATCCCAGGGACTAATTCAATGGGTGTGATGGAAGAGGAAGGGAGGAGAATGGTGCCCTGTCGGTCAGAGGTCAGGTGTAGCTCATGGCACTGAGCCAAGCAATATTCAGACAGTTTTTTCTTTTTTATTATTTTTTAATTGTGGATTTTAAAACAAAAAACTTGTTTTCACACAGAAAGTGGAAAGAAAGTCCCAACTTTCATTAGGAATTTAAAGGCCAATTTCTATTTTCTTTAAAAAATTCCTACTTCCCACATAGTCTAAGGAATTGAATTCTCAATGAAATCTGAGCCTCTGACACTCGTCTTTGAAAATATATAGTCCCTTTTGAAAGCTACCGGTGGTCTGATAAAATAAAGATCTTTAAGGCTTCTCATGCCTTCTGAAAAGATACCAACTGCAGACTGAACTGTCTCACCTCCTCTGTCATGTCTGAGTGGAATTTCTCTAGAAAAATCCCTTTTCATCTAGTGTGTGTTGTTTTTCTTTCCTCTCCAGGAGAGTTATTTTTACAGAGGTAAAAGCAAACAAACAGAAACCCCGGGGTAATAAATAATGGTTTTCTTTTAAAGTGTGAAGCTTTCTCTCAAACAAAGCACCATGACTGCAAGAAGGGAGGCACTTGTAGCTTGCAGCCTCTTGTGCACGTGTCTATTATCACAAGCCCAGTTTATTTGACATCCCACTTATAGAAAGAGGTGGTGAGTAAGCACTGTCATTGTCTTTCAAGAGGATGCATGTAGGCCATATGGGGCAAAGGATGATTTAACAAATGTGACTCTAGTTACAGGATGGCAAATAAGAATGAAGCTTATGAAGTTTGTACCATACCAGTACCAGTTTTTTCTACTTTGTGGTTTCAGAAGAGTTTACTCTGATGTTGAATGTTTAAGGATGTCAGTGCTGAAGCCTTATAGTTTCTCCAGCATCCCTTAGGCTATAAATGAAAAGTAGAATTTCAAGGGTAACAGAGTCCCAGTTTAGTCAATCAGTACTACCTTATCAATTGGAAGCTACTAAAGAGGGACAGTGCCTTTTATCTTTCTCCTAAAATAAAGAAATAAGCAGTGCCCTCTAGTGTTAGTTACCATCAAAGGAAACCTCAAGGGGACTTCTCTATCATCTAGATAATCACGGTTAAACTTTTTTCTGCAGCTGCAGGTGCTACTGTTTCCTTTCCTCTTCACTATTTTTATTCAACAAATAAATGCAATAGCATAGCTTACATACCTTTCTGAAATTCGTCCATTTATAATTAAGTAGACCCATTCAATCAACTCAGACTTCTTGACCTAATTTATCTTCTCCAATCTTGAAGCATAGGAGTGGGTATGTCTGCAGTCTGTAGCTGGTCTGTGTGAGAACTGAAGGTTTGGGGTATTGGTTTTTTTTAACAGAAGAGATGGGTAGTCCTAGAGTTTTAAAGAGTGGCATAGCAGTGTGTCTTCCTGCCTGATGTTCAAACTCTCAGTTTCTGTGTAATTCAGTCCTGACATAAGCTTGCATACAGCATGTTGATGCCAGTCAGAGTGGGGTCTTTTGGGCCGCCCTGGGAACACCTCAGAGCTTTTTAGTTCTAGTAACAGTAGCAGGGCAGACTGCTTCAAAGCCATAGGCACCATTTGTTTCAGCTGCAGAAGACACTGTCAGGGATGTGCCTGTGGAAACTGTGGTCACTTCTACTCCTTAATGAGGAAAGCTACTTTTCATTCTGTTTGGAAGAGAGCAAAGCTTTAAATTGCTAATGTAAACCAGCCAGTGCTAAAAAGCATTTGCTGTCTGCTTTCTCTAGTTTCTGTGTTGTCTTCAGTGTGAAAACATCATAAGCAAAAGTGCCATTCTGTCTCTGTGTTTTGATTTGTTCTCTACCATAGCAAAAGAGCTTATTGGTTCTTTTGGCCTTTGAGTTTCTGTTGGTGTGTTTTCACAGCCTCGGTTCTAATCCGATCCTTTGGGGACAAGCTCCAGAGGTCCCCATGGTATTAAATTCACTGTTGGCAAATGGGAATCCCATAAGCCCAAGCACTCCAGAGTTTTCACATGGTGTACAGGCTTAGAGTTTTCTGATGTGCAGCATACAGAAACATAATAAATATACAAATCTGTAGAAAGCAACCTTTGATAGACCTTGTCTTACTTGACTTGCTTATTTTCACTGAGATTCATAGTGAACTGTTGCTTTCTAAAAAAGCATTTTCTAACAGAGCTCTGAGGAACTAGTCTTTCACTTACCTGCTTGAGTTATGTTCTGTGAATGTTTCTGGTGGCTGCCAGCAGTACAAGAGTTAAACAGTCAGTATTTTGACCCATAGGCAAGGATATCAGGTGAAATGGTTAGAGACTTGAATTTCCAACCTAATTCAAAAGAGTCAGCTCAATGCAAGGAGGGAACTGTGAACACTGGCTGTCTCTGCATAGATAGCTCAAGTATTTGGGATGTGTGCTGCTGTCCTGTTGCCTCTGCTTTTACAGAAAGCAGTATTTCCAGTAATTACTGATTCTTTAGCTTTAATAATAGACCCTGTTATAGACTCCGTGTAATAATTTTTCATTTTTGCTGCAGATGAAGAGGGAGAGAGCATTGTTTGTGATGGCTGCCAAGGATGATGTTATATTCTGTGAAAAGACCAAGGGAAAAAAATGTTCGGCATTGTTTCTCTGAGATGTACCAAAAATCTGCATGCACCAATGAAAGCAATTGGCGCTAAAGGATCATAACAATGGGTTGTTAGCCCTTTACCCCAGGCTGAGATGATGATTGTTCCTGTTAAAAACGGAAAAGAAAAAAGAAAAAAAAGAAAAAAAAAAAAAGAAAAAAGAAAAAAAAAAAGAACAAAAAACAGATGACATTTGTTAGAAAGTTGATATTTATGTACGAACTTGCCAGCACTTAAAGAAATGGTGCCTCTCTTAATTAAGATGATAATGTACTGCCTTGTTTGGAGAGACTCTGCTCATAATGGTGCTGAATTATGAATAGAGAGAAATTAGTAATAACAAATGCCAGATGGAGGTATCTTTCAAAGGGGAATATTTTGTATAATATGGCATGTAAAGTTGACAGACCAGGTCTTAAAAGGCCTTTATTATTCTTTAAGCTTTTCTGACAACATTACTCTTTATCCTGCCAAGAAATGTAGTTTCACATGCCAGTGTGTTTTTAAGCTAGAGTAATTAAAGTATGCCTCCAAGTTTATGGCTTGAAGTGAAATTCATTCCTACGGTGTTTTGTCAGGAATCTATAAACAGTGCAAGGAAGGAGACAACTTGCAACAATAATAGTTTTGCCAATTCTACACGTTCTGCCTTTGAAATCAAAGGCAATTAGAGATGAACAAAACAACTTTCAAAGGCTTTTTCAGAAGAAAAAAAGTTTTAAGCCTTGCTGAAGCTTTATTTCACTTTTTCCTTTGCTTGAAGATGACTGTTGGGAATAAGAAATGTTTTCCTAAAATTAAAATCTGCCACCTTTAATTGAAGCTAAAAAATGATTACTGAGTTATAAATGCATGAAACCCTCAAATGCTGGACTGGTTTTTTGTTTTGTTTTGTTTTTTTTTAATTCCAAAGAGAGAAGAATTTGTTTCATTTTGTAGTGTAGTAATTAAAAGAGAAATAGGAAGGGAAATGGAGAGAGAAAACTTAGAATTTTAAAAATTTATTTTCTTTTAAGAATATTCCCACTTCACCAGCATGCCCACTTTGGTTGAATGACCTGCTGCCAATCCACTGCTGCCACCCACTGCACTGCAGGCTCTTGCATGAGGATCACTGTGGGCAGCAAAGGCAGCCACAAAGATTAGGTGTTGGTTTGTAATTGGCCTTATATTGCATTTGTGCAATTCAACGTGGAGGAATTTAAGACAGTATAAAGTGTTGTTTGTAGTCTCTCTCTGTCAAATATGTTAATGCAGTAGTCCAAAAAAACTCAAAGAACCTTATATTCAGCTCTACCCATCCATTTCCAAATACACAACAATAAACACAAGATATGTAACACAGAAGTTTTTCCAAAGGCACAAATATTATGACAGGATAAAGATAGCAAAAGAGTTTCTTTTGTCTGCATAAAATTTTTCCTGTGAGTATGCCCAGATAGAGAAATAAATGAAGGGGAATACATTTCAGTACTGGATGATGTAAAGGAGGCTTTTGCTTCATTTAGAAAAAGATCAAGATTGGTTTTCATGAGAATAAAACACTGTTTTGAATTATGCTTAGTACAGACTGTCCGGCTATTTCTGGTATTAACATTCATTGCCATTGTAGAAAGGAATTAGCAATAGAAAGATGAGAGCACAAGAAAAGAATGTCTGGAGGGAAGGCAGTCAAGGATGGGATTCAGTGGCTCAAGTTGTGATAACAAAAGCAAAGAGTGTTCTCAGTTGTATCTTTTGATACTGAGCTGGTTCTTTCAATAAAGCCTAAGTTTACCTTAATGAAAAAGAGGAATGTTTCTAGGTATTTTCAAAATTTCCTTATAACACTGTTTCTCACTGATCTTGTTGAACATCTAGTAAAATTACCTGGGAGATGCAGTCCAAAGTTATGGACAAGTAGCCCGGTTTTTACTTGTTTTTTTAATGACTAAGTTTATTATATTAAAAAAGAAAGTTCTTCTCTTTGACAGCAGTCTAGCTTATGGGGCACGGGCTCTACTCATCAATTCTTTTGAAGTGTGTGCTACCTTTGTTTGCAGTGCTGACAGTTTTGTTAATATTGAACTTCCTTCTGTTTTCTTTCAGAAAAACTTTACAATTCCAATGGACGGGAGTTGAGACGAGCACTTTTCTCATTGAAGCAAATATTTCAGGTGATCAAATAATAACTTTAATATATATGCGTATGTTATTATTATTTATTTTATCTTTAGATAGGGAATAACTTACAGTTCTGGCAGAGGAAAATATTTTAGGACATTATTTGTAATATGTGATTATCCAATTGCTTGTTAAGGTCAACTTACTGGTTGGGATGTGCCAAGAAGAGATTAAATCTGGACCTCCTCTTGCATGGAAACTTGATTGTGAGAACTGAAAGAGGGATTTGAAAAGCAGAGCTAGGAAACCATTTACTGTGATAGTGGCCCAGCATTTCTACAGACAAAATGTTGAAAAACAAGCTAGGCTGAAGCTACATCTTAACCTTTAAGAAACAAGGGTGTAGTGGGAGAACCCTAAAGATGATAGAATTCAGTTCTAACTTAGGACTATTGATTTATTGATTAATCCAAGGGATACTTTATGGAGCTGAGTATTACTTGTGACTGATATGTCTGAAGAAAGGCATACATTTGATTATTTTGTATTAGTGTGCCCCAGTGACGCAGTGGTAGAAGTGCTGCTTGCAACACCAGAGCCCCGGGTTCGAATCCCCCCTGTGGTGCAAGTGGTAGAAGTGCCGTTCTGCTACACAGAAGGCTCGAATCCCGGGAGTTGGACTCAATGATCTCTAAGGTCCCTTCCAACTCGCATGATGCTGTGATACTGTGATACTGTGATTTTAGGGAAGATCTCAGATCAGCAGGATTTTGTGTCTTGTGGAGAAGGGGCTGATATGATAGATAAGTGGTGTGGGTGTAATGAAACTGAATTGGATGAAGAGCTTGGATTTCAGATTGGTTTTGCTGGCTAGTCAGATGGACTTGGTTAAGATGCCTGACCAAAACGAAACCTTGACTAGAAAAAGGTGGTCATTAAAGGGAAAACAAAAAGTAGGTGGAATCCAGAGCATACTGCAAATATGATCCTAAAATGGAATTTAAGCGGACACAATCATTCTCTATCAGGAAATACAAATGAAATTAATAGGAAAAACACCTGTTCTCCTTTATTAGTGGATCTGTTATGAAGTAGCAATCTGTAATGTTGTCCAACTGCAGTTGGTAGGTGCAAATCTGTGAAATAGTTACAAAAGTTTCGAGCTGTTACTTCAGAAATTTTTATTTTGTTATAGATAAACATTTATTCTAAGGAGAATAACATATCACAATTCTTTGAGACCACAGAATTGCTGATTTCCCAGACACAAAATATTTTCTGTAAGTTTCAAGGCAATTGCATAGTTGCAGTTCTAAAATGCTCTGGTTATTTCGTAGTTGCACATTGGAAATAATGTCATTTCTTCAAAGCATTCCTGGGGAAAGACTGTTTGAGAATTGTGAGGATGCAAACTGAGTTTCCCTGTAAGCTTTCTGCAAGGGTAGACTGTGTGCTCAGAGGAAATGAGGCAGGTTTCCAAGAATTTTCTCTGATTTCTTCCTTCTGGTTCACCTTAACTGCTTTGGGAAAGTACTTGTATTTCCGTCAATTTATATATTTGATAGATTAATCTGAGCACTCATGCACGTGTAGCAGTAAGTAGTAAGCTTCTCTATTTCAACCCTTACTGCAGCCCTCATACCTCCCATCAAAACTTTTCCCACTTTGGGTTTTCATTTTCTCTTAAATCTAAGATCTTTGAAACCTGCTATTTATTTCCGAGTACTTTATGCACAGTGCTTTCAGCTGACCCACCAGTAGGATCTCTGTCTTCCATCTCACTAGCTTTTCCATGGAAATGTTTCAATATTTATCCATCTAATAAAAATAATTGCAGTCGACTGAGCTGAGGAGAAATGAGGGGAAGGGGAAGAGAGTGGCACACAAACACTCCACTATTGCAGGAACCATGGTTCTACAGAAACATGGACAGTAGAACTGTGGTAGCACAGCTGAAGACTTTATCAGAACCCAGTCATAAAAGCTGCATAGGTAGTTGATATTATCCTTGTGTTTCCTGGCTTCTAATTTATGTCTTGGTAAGTCAGTCTCTTAACATTGAATCTGTAAAAAAAAGAGATAATCAGACCTTTGGTGTAAGAGGCGCTGCCTCCTTTGTTGTAAAGAAAGACTTAAATTCAAATCTGGTTTATTGGAAATGCAACAGGAGTGAATTTAGTTTTTGAGGTAAGTGTGCTTGACAGTTTCAGAATAAACTATCCTAGAATAATTTGACTTCCCTGCTTCCTAATAAAGAAAGAAATTTTAGAATGAAGTGTTATTACTTTAAGTATCTACATCTAGTAGAACTGTGGTAACTTGTCGATCAAGGATGCCCCTCAGAATACAGGCTATAATTAGTGAAGTGAGGACAAAACTTTCTCTAGATGCATAGTATTTGTATCACGTGTTTTTTGAGGTAGTGTTTGAAGTAGTGTACCTAATACTGGAAGATGGAATGCTATATGATGTAAGCTTTTGTTGTAATTAATAGTAGCATAACTGAGGGCATAGTATGATTGTACATAGTTCATCTCCTAATGAACAGTGTGAGAGAATATAAGATTATTTTTTCATATTTTAGAAAAATAAGCTGTTTTGTTATGTGTAGGTTTTTCTTAGTGAAGGAAAATAAATGTTAACATAATGAGGTAACATAGACCAAACAATGCTGTTCAAATAGTCATATTTAATTTATTTTTAGTTCATGACATGAAATGAAATTAGCATTAGAAATCTGCTTTTCAACATAAACATTTGTTTAATTTTGAATCTCGCCGTATTTAGTATTTTAAATTCTTCAACATTATAATGATGCAGAAATAAAATGTTGACTTCAAAACCAGTCTTTAATTTTTTTTTAAATGGCTTTCAGAAAGTTTTGGAGATTTCATCATGTCTTTCAGTGCCAAGACAGTTCATAACACCATATTTTTATAATCATTCGACATAGCTGAGTTAATTTGGCACAGCTCTGCATCAGTATCATTTTTAATTTAAAGAGTTTCAAGGTAGTGTGCAGTCACTTATTTGCATTAAGTGGGAACAAGCCCAAGTGTTCCATCAAATAGAATTTCAAATAGTCAGAGCTTTTGGTTTTTTATGCACAGCATCAGCAAAGCTTAACAATGTTTGGCAAAAGCAGGGTCTTTGTTTGAAATGTTAAATGAAAGATTCATTTGGCTAGTACAGACCTGGAATTTCTGTTTGGTTTCTTATGGTGAGCTGTTTTTGGCAAAATGATAAAAGGTGTAAGGAGCGTTCTTCCTTGACAGAAATGTTATTCAATTGTTGTAATTCATTCTGAAGGGTTAATATAGTCATAGCTGTGATCTTTTGCTGGACTGCACTCTAGTATTATTCGTCTGACTTGCCAATACACTTTTCATTGCTCCACAAGCAAGGAAAGTAATGTTTGTACTGTGGGAGCACTTGACTTTAAAATAACTAAGTGTGCATGTGTTTATACACCATGGGTATATGCCCATACAGATCTTACTGACAATCTGTTGGACTGCAATTTAGCTCACTCTGGATGTATTTTCTGACATATTTCTGAGATTATCAGAGATTTGTGAACTTTTGTGCAAAGCAAACAAACAAACAAACAAAGTCCCAAAGGCGTACAAGGACAGAACTCAAACATGGTACTTATACAAGAACTGCTCCAAAAGTAATGCTTCCTGTTTTATTATGACAGCCTACAATGTCAGAGACAGATGGTGGCATGGAGGTAGAGATTGAGCCTCCCACCAGTATCCCATTAAATTTTGTTGTTGTGTGACAGATGGGAGCAGGGGGGCAACCTGGCAAAATGATGTCTGATATAAAAGTGTGTATGAAGCAAAGGTGTGACATTGAATTCCTCCATGTGGAAAATATGTCACCCACTGGCATTCACTGACACTTACTGAACATTTATGGAAACTAACCAGTGGATGTGGCAACAGTGAGGTAGTGAGAGGTGCATTTCAGCAGTGGCAACAGGAATACTGGGTCACTTCCACTGCTGCAGTTATTTACAGGTGTGGTATGAGGGCTCTTGTTCATCGCTGACTAAAATGCAAAGCTAGTGGTGCTGTGTTGAAAAATAGTGTTTTGTAGCTGAGAATTTGCTCTATCTAACAGTATTATTGTGCTCTTTATTGTAGTTTCCATAGAAATAGTAAGCATTGCTTTTGGAGAGACCTACATAAAATCAGGATCTAAAAACTTTGCAGTACATGATTGTGATATTCCAAATGTGATAAAAGTGCAACTGCTTAGGATGTTGAATTCAGTCTTAAACAATCTTAAAATCAGAAAAATAGAATTTAAATATGATAATTTTAAACTGTACTATCCAATTTATGTGATACTGCTGTATCACATAAGCTGTATAAAAGCTGTAAAAAGCTGTATAAAAATGTGATGTGAGAGAAATAGAAAAGTACAAATCATGTTTCAATTAGATGGAAATCTATAGTCATGTGTAAGTCTGCATGCCTTCCTAATATTCTGGGAAGTATTTTTAATCTATCAGTACATTAGCTTTTCTGGAATGCAAACCTTAAAAGATGTATTTATAAGTATTAAGGAAGAAAAGCCTATTTTCTTTTAGGACGTTTTTTTCCCCTCTATGTGTCATTCAACAAATGTGGGAGATCTCCCACTGTCTTCCTTGTGGAGCCCTTTTGTGCTGTGATTAGAATATTGGATGACACTGTTGCGAAATTCCCTTGCAGAATTTTCTTCTATTGTTAAAAAATTCATTAATCATTGCACAATTGAGCTCTGTGTAAAATGTTACAAAGAACAGCTATGTAGGGGCCTTGAAAACATTAACTAAAAGATGTTTGGATAGACATAATCTTATCAGTGAGTGAAATCAAATGTCACACACTTCTGCTAAGGAGTCATCAATCATTCTTAGTTGAGCAGAAGAAGTTTTCTGTGTTTGCTTCATTGATCTCCAGGAAGGAGGCTGCTCCTTCCATTCCTGTGAGATGACTGATGATTCCTCAGGGTCTGAAGCTGTGCGGGACTTGATTTAGGGGCTTCTGTCATCACTTGTAAGGCAAACTGCCACCTGTCCCCATTTGGATGGGTTCTTGATTAAGTCACAAAAGAGATAAACCTCTGCTACCTAACTACTTCCTTGGGTAAGTAGCACAATGCAAGAATGTTGTTTAATCTGATACTTAGATGCCATCAAAGGTTTGATAGGGTCTTCTCTAGGTGGCTTTTCTAGTGTTTTTAGTTCTAGTATTAAGGAGGAAGGGGGGCGGGGGGGGGGGGGGGGGGGGGGGAGCAGAACACAGTCTATTGATGTATATTCTGTTCATTCAAAGTATGAAGGATGGAATTCGGTCTCCATGAAGTCAGCGGCTTGATTGATAAAACTGATAATTTCAATGTATGTTTTACCTAGTAGAGTACATATGTGGAAAGGATAAAAGAAATGGAGGCAGCCACAGCAGTACATTTTTTTGGTGTTGATTCCAAGCTACAGTGGGGTAACTATAGCTTGTCTTTAGGGAAGCAAATCAAGTTTTTCTGGCTAATGATTATGTAAATTAATCTTATACTGAGGTGTGATTTGTGCTCATTTCTTGCACTTGCAGGGAAATAATGTTATTTGGGAAAAAAGATTCCATAGTTATCTACCTCTTCGTTAACTTCATAATAAAATATTTAAAGCAGCAAATTTATTTGTAACAAATTTGTAATAAATTCAGCTTAGTGAAATATCATTAGTTTCTTTTCAAAGTTCTTTCTTTGAATCTGTTTGAAGAATTAGTACAGAGTTCCCTCTGAAAGAGGGACTGCATCACTGCAGTGCTGTGTACAGCTGAAACAGGTAGTCCAGCTTTAGAAGTGGTAGAACTGGATGGTAATTCTGGGCTCTTTCTCATATAAACATGGCATCTTGCATCTTCTGTGTTAGGTAGTGAAAGCCCTAAAAGGAAGCATCATAGTGTCACAGAAGGTTGACAATCTGTCTGCATCTCTCTCATCTGATGCATGAAATGGTCAGGTCATGCAAAAGTAGTGAAGCTGAAGACCAGAGTCACTAAAGAAGCAAAACACTTCCTTCAGAGTAAAGGGAAGGAACTTTTTGGAGATAATGGTAAAGACCAGGCGGCAACATAATAATTTGATTTTATAACTGGAGAAGTGAGAATTTTAAGCATGAACATAAATGTAGTATGGGAAAAACTTTCCCTTGTAAACTAAGCACCCATCTCTCCTTAAAATTTAAATTATCTTTTATCAACTTAGCATATGAATGATCCTTTGTAATTCTCAGTTACATTCAATGAACGTGTCACCATTTTTTTTGTTTCCTTCTATGAATAAGTGCCAATTGTATCTCTCTTACAGACCAATTAAATATCAGAAAAGTCTGAACATTAAAGACTATTTTCCTCCCCGCTCTTTTAATAGTTTCTTCTAATTTTCATGTGTTTTATTTTTTTTTAAGTAATAGCAACTATTAAAACCTTTTCTTTGCTCCTAAGTTACAAAGGATCAGAGTGAAAACACTTAGAAAGAGAGGACTCTTCTTCTGTCTGACTGGGAGCTGTGCTTTCTTTATGCTTTAAAAGTAGGCCCCTTACTCTGAGCAGAAGTTCAGTGGTTTCCTGCTTGAGCACTGACTGATCCATGTATAGAATTGCAATGTAGATGCTTGAGTAACTGAAGTTTAAATGGTGATGCATTCTGGAGGTACTCAGAGAACTCACGTTCATGGATGCATATGTATAAATATGTGTGCATGTGTGCGTATGTGTTCTGGATGATCTCTTTTCAGATTTGTTCACAGTATGTGACTTAGCTCTTAAAGTGGACTGAAATAAACAGAGACTATTGAATTAGATGGTATCAGGCACTTCTGGACTGGCAATCTAATATTTTAATTATATCAATGATTTTAGAGTCCAAAGAGCAGAACTTTAAAGTGTGGGAAAATAACTATAAATTAAATCTTGGCATTCTATGCACTTTCAATCAATTCCTGACCATGTTTACTCAGTTTTCAAGCCAAAATCGGCTTTTCTAACTGCAAACATTGCAAACCAGTCTTGATCTATAAAATGCAACCTGTTGCTTAGCCAATAAAAAAGCTGGACTCCAGAAATGGCTTGGGATTTCTGTTTCTAATAGAGCTCAGCATAACTCTTCTATTACTCCATTACTGTAGTCTTGTCAATGGGAGTAATTATTTTGCTGGTGACTTAGCAGATGCTGTGCTTGCTCAAGGCAGATAGTAATAATTTAAAATAGTCTTGTGGGTACTTCATTGTGATATATGTATATTAATGTATTTATATATCCTAATGTAGGCTCTGGGGTCATGTTGCTAGCTAAGCAGCTGAAAGAAGGGCCAAGAGGAACTGGTTATTCATTATCTATTGCTACTGGGGGAGAGCATTTTTTGAATATACATATTTTAAATTATATGAAAAACTTATGTGAAGCTCTCAGGTAGTGGGAGTGAGTTCAGGTCATAGCTTTGTGCTCTCACATTCCAAGCACTGCTAGGTGTTGTCAGGTTAGGGACCAGCTGTGGGTTGGGTCGTCGTTTTTTTTTGCATATTTTTAGAGGGTTTTCCAGAACCAGAGGAATGCTTAGGAAAAGACCTGGAATTTTCTGTTCTCTTTGCAATACTGGGAACACAAGAGGTAGATGGCAGTTCTGACTTTCATTGATAGTATTTTGAACAAAAAGAAATCCAGATTTTACATTTCAGCATTTACTTGCTTGTTAGCTAGGAAGCTTTTTGAGTATAATGTGTGATGCATCTTACTTTTGTGTGATAGAGGTCCAGATGTATTGTCATTTGAGATATATACAAGCAAATGCCTGCAGTGGTGCATGCTTTGCTCTTTGACCTGCCTTCTTCCTCCCTCTCCTCAGTAGTCAGCTGCTGTCCCCCTGCTACTGATTTACATCCCCCAGTGAATATAGCCTAATCCCTAACCCTTAATCCTCCTAAAATCAGCTCAACTTTGTGGTCCTATCTTGACTTTATAGGAGACTTAAAAAGCAACAACAGCAACAACAGAAAAACACTTCTTAAAGAGTAGATGTTACTTACATTTTTGGAAGGAGTTTCTGTGAGTGGGCTGTATTTTAGTCACCCATCTATTTTTTCTTGCTATTTTTTTTTTTTTTTTTTTTTTTTTCCACATTGAGCAGAATCATCCTGTGTCTCTGTTTCAATTTTGCTCACTTGCTATGCAACATATGTTCCTGGAAGGAGAATCTGAAGAAGAGGGATTTCCAAGGAGGCATCAGTCCTGCTATTAATGTAAAATGGCAATATGCTATCTGATTGATGAATGCAGCCATGATTGAAGATTTCCCTAGCTCCCTCTCTTAAAAAGTTGAGAGTTTTGTCCTGGAACTAGTCAGTGTGTGGTACTCTGTGCCCTTCTTGATGATCAGGCTATGTGTCAGTACACTGTCGGCATCCTCCCCTCAAGGTTTTGGGGTGCAGAGGAGGATGCTTCTCCTCTTTGAAGCAGGTAGGGCTTAAATTTCACTTTATGTTGCACACTGAATTGGCAGTATTAACCTCTTGCCTACATGAATTATCCCAGTGTGAACTGTGAATGCTTTAAGAAGTTGTGTTTTTCAGTCTAGAGGCCAAATCAGAGCTAGCCTAAGGAATCAGATCTTAAATCTCTTTTAATAGTGATTGTGTGGGATGAGAAGCAGTGAGGGAAGGTCCTCTTCAGAGGGTGAAGTGCATGAACTCTTGTTTCATTCCTTGTGTGAAAGCAGTCCTTTCCTGTATGCCAATAGTCAGTGTTTCTTTCTTTTCCTGCTTGTGCTTAGCAAGAAAATTCTTGTGGATGTAGCCAGTATGTAGTCCTTTCTACTCTGGATTATTGCAACATTTCACAGAATCACAGAATCACAGAATTATAGGGGTTGGAAGGGACCTCTAGAGATCATCGAGTCCAACCCCCCTGCCAAAGCAGGCTCCCTACACCACGTCGCACAGGTAGGCGTCCAGGCGAGTCTTGAATATCTCCAGAGAAGGAGACTCCACCACCTCCCTGGGCAGCCTGTTCCAGTGCTCCGTCACCCTCACTGTAAAGAAGTTCTTGCGCACATTCGTGCGGAACTTCCTATGCTGGAGTTTCAGCCCATTGCCCCTAGTCCTGTCCCCACGCACTACTGAAAAGAGACCAGCCTCGCCACTATAGCTCCCACACCTCAGGTATTTATAAACCTGGATCAAGTCCCCTCTCAGCCTTCTTTTCTCAAGGCTAAACAGACCCAGTTCCCTAAGTCTCTCCTCATAGGGGAGATGGTCCAGGCCCTTCACCATCTTTGTGGCCCTCCGCTGGACTCTTTCCAAGAGATCCCTGTCTTTTTTGTACTGGGGAGCTTTTCAGAAAGTTCAGTCAGTAGATAACATGATTGCTGGCTCACTAAAGAACATGTTGTGTGGAGAGCACAGGCTGGGGAGATCCACAACTCCTTATTTATATAAGTGAACTTTATAAAATGGACAATATCTTACTTTGTAACAGAAACAGGAGAGAATTAAGGATTAAATGTTAAAATGCTCAAGTGACCTAAAACAATGGAGCTTATGAAAAGAAGGAAAATAAATAAATAAATAAATAAAAATGATGTTCTCTCCAGTAGAAATCTCACATGCAAGCATCTTGATATAATTCATCAGATGAATGCACAGCTGCTAGCCATGTAAAGGGGAAATATGCATGTGCATATCCAAATGTGATTATTCAGTTATTAATCCAGTTTCCTCAAATACTTGGAACAGAGCTTTCAGCAGTTGTTGTTAGCTAAACCAAAAATAAGTTTAAAAAAAAAATAAATCCTGTTGAGAAACTGTATTCTGAAACCTTGATTCTCATTAGAAAGTGAAGCAACTTTTTTTGTGGCAGGAAAATAATGGCGCTTTGTGTAAATTTTTTCCAGCATGTAACCTGTGGAAATATAGCAGACTTCAGAAAGATTTATCTTTAGCATTATGTAAACAATTTGTTTTTGCATGTGTACACTGAACGTCAGATAAAGTGTGTTCCTGCAAGGTGCTGTTCCTTGAAAAAAAAAAAAAGAAGTCTCCCCATCTTCAGAAAAGACCCCACAAAACTGCCTTAGAGATGTATCTGGTGGAGCAGATACAGGAGAACTAGTGGGACAGAGGGGAAACTTGGCTACACTTCTTTGCATTAGTGGTACCTGAGCATGCTGGATACTGCTTCACATAGGGCTTGTTTGCAGGGTTTCTTGAAGAGCAAGACTGTTGTGTAGGTAAAAGTACTGTTTGTGCATTTTGTCAGACATGGCTCAATAACCAAGCTTTAAACTCGGCAGTTTGACTATATTGAATATCTTTTTCAACATATGCTAGTCTAAAACAGAGTTCTATTACAAAGCAGCATATATTGTCTTGTTTTTTTCTCATCCACCTAAGATGCCTAAACAAAGAAAAGACAGGATTCATTCAAAGTCTGTGACTGAATATATAAAATATATTTCTTTGATGAGGCCATCAGTAAAGTCTTTTTCATAAAGACTGTAAGTAGCTTGTCTCTGTGTCACTGAGCAATCTTTATGGCTGCGGGAGCTTAACAGGAAGCCTAGAGAGCTTTAACTGTGTTTTGCTGCTTTTCTCATCAGTGCTCTAATACCTACTGATAAAGGGCTCATAAATTTTTGTGATATTAGTGGAGGAGTCCATTTCCATCCCAAATGACAACCTTTCTCAGCCTCCTTTTGGCTGTTATCACACACATGTGGCAGCTACTTGTGCATATCGGTGTCACACATGCTATATATTCTGTGCAATGAATGTTCCCTTCCTGGAAACCTGAACCTCTTACGGCTGTAGAGAGTAGCCTTTCCTCTTGAGGTCACCTAACTTGGCAAGTCAGTGAGTTAATGGGTCTGAAAAGATTATCTTAGAACAAAATTGATGTAAACATTCTCCTTTCAATTTGGAATATATGGGTCTGGATTCCTTTTCATCTTTCTGTGCACATTCCAGATGTTTGCTTCTTTCCTCTCGCCGTATATACATGATGGGATAGATAATGTGCTGAGTTCAAATTTATGTCTGGAGCATGA
The DNA here is from genome assembly GCF_039878825.1 of Excalfactoria chinensis. Lineage (NCBI taxonomy): Eukaryota > Metazoa > Chordata > Aves > Galliformes > Phasianidae > Excalfactoria > Excalfactoria chinensis. Next base: position 63,059,912 of record NC_092826.1, on the reverse strand, counting down.
TGTGTTTGTATTCCGCTTCATTACACCTTCTTTTTCCCTTTTATTTGGGAGAGGAGAAGTACCTTAAAAGCCTTTTTTTAATTCAGGTTTGATTTGTTTATTCATTGCTTTCCAAAAGCAGTCTGGTTAAAGTCCCTCATCCCCTTCATTTCCTCTGCAGTTCTCCTGCAATATATCTCATTTCAGTCAGGGACAACTCTATGTTGCAGCAGTTTCCTCCCCTCAGCTGCTTTGAAAAAATTCCAGAAGGCAAATCTCACCATTTTCACCAACAAAAAACAGATCTTCAGTACAAAGTATTTTGGGAAATAAAGGCTGATTTTTCCCAATCTTTAGATTTTTCTTAAAATTGTAAAGGCTATTTCAGGTTTACTTTCATAGTTTGTCAGCAGCCCTTAATTGCTGTTTGCTGTTAAAATCTTGATTCATTCTCAGTTTTGATCTGGAGTCCTTTATAGTCAGATCACTTCTAACTTCTGTAGTGTAGGGATAATTTCTTCAGTATCTTCTGAATAACTTTTTTTCTTTTTTCTTCTCTTTTTTTCTTTTTAATTTCCAATATGTTAGGTTTGTTGACAAATACCAGAGCCTACAGATCACAGTTATTCCTTCTTCCTACTTTTTCCAGTTTTGTTTATTTGATTTTGAGTCAGTCCTGGAGGTTGTTTCTTATTTGTTTGTTGCGTGATTAACAGAGGGTTGCTAGAATTAAGGTAGTATGGTTAGGTTGCAGTTGGACTTGATGATCTTTAAGATCTTCTCCAATCTGAGCAATTCTGTGATTCATTTGTTAATTTTTTACCTCAACACAGGAATATGCCAGCACAATGTTCAGAATTTAATGCAAAAATCAGAATGTCTGCTAAATTTTCTATGAAGTTTATTTAAGGAAGTTTGCTCCTAGCTGGTGTTGCATTAGCAGCTGGATTAGTCATTGTAGTTATTTCAATCAGTACTATCTATTGTTGTATCTCTTCTCTTAAATTAGACATCAGGATTATTTAAATATACATATATATGCATCTATTTGTCACTAGTTTTGCGAGAAAAACTTTTGCAGGATGGATTTTCTCTTTCTGTCCCTTGTCCTTGCTCCTACCACCACCCACTCTGAATTTGGCATATTCTCTCTTTAGCTCAGTAGTACAGAATGTTTAGCCATTGACTTTGGCATACAATGTAACTTACTTTCCAAGATCTGTGAATGTCAGGCAAACTCCTTGCTGAATTTCTGTAGGGTGCAGTTAGTGTATCTGAGCCCTTAATGTACTGTACTTTGAGCTTAGCCAACAGATTCCAGGGAAATGTTCTTCTCTCTTGAGTTTTCTGAGAAACAGTTTCAGAATTGTAGAACTGGAGATTGCTCTGGTGTCTGTGAGTAAAAGCAACTTATGCAAAGGGATTTATGGAAAGAAGCAATGTCCTGGTCCTGAGAGGGTGCAGAGTCCTCTGGGCTGTCCTGGGCATGGCCATGCCTCCCCACCCTCTTGCAGGGTCTCTCCATCACACTGTCTGAGTGTGGATGCTACTTGTTGCCCAGTGTGGTTTGGATCAGCACACTGCATGCTTTGCAGATTTAGTTATTTGTGTTTGCTTAGTTTGAAATCACGTACATCATTTACGATGGGACAAACCTGAAGTACAGCTTTCATCTTCAGAAAGTTTGGATCTTTTTTGTATTGGAGCTTGTATTTTAACAGTTGTAACATGTTGTTCTAGAAGCTTGCCTTGTGAATTTTGGCATCACTTGCCACACAGATTTACATGGGATTAATTGCTTTAACATGAAGAGTTCAGTCCTCTTTGTGGTGGCATTTGGCAAGGTGGACCTGTGTCTATGAGGGAACAGCCACAGGCTTGTGACTGTGTTCTTTCATGGTTCTCATCCTGTGCATCAGGACATGCTGATTAGGTTATTGCATTGGCTGAAGGGACTTCTGCCTTGCGGGGGAGAGCTCCTTCTATGCTCAGTGCAAGTACTTCATTTGGCTGCTTGGTGCAGGGAAGGCAAAAGAAGTTGATTCACTGCTATTGCAATGGAGGGGATCTTTGTGTGTGCATTTAAATACCATTACATAAAACCAAGAAAATCAGAATATGATTAGTGCCTTCTGGATTAACAACTAGGTTGTCTGCATACACTTTCTTTCCTATACTAGTGGTACCACTGTTTTGAGTTTGGCAAATGGATAGGTAGAAGACATTTCTCATGTTTGTTAAATTGGGTGCCTGGGTTTCTTACTGTGGTACCTGTTTATTTTAGTTTATTTGGCAGCTTTCAAAGGATATGCAGCTAATTCAGAAATCACTCTAAACAAAGCTACTGTTTGGATCTTGGTTTCTTAGAACTGCGTTATTGGAAAGATGAAATTTCTATTGAATACCCTTTTGTATGTGAAAAAGTGTGTATTAAGAATAATCCAAAGACAGTGTCAATGAGCAGCAGTGATGATTTTGTCCTCAGAGTAGCTCTGTTTCTTTTTTTTTTTTTTTTTTTTTTTTTTTTTTCCTGCTTAATTTGTGTAGCAAATTCATTAAATGCTGGTTAATCAAGTTTTTAATAGTCTTCTGTTTGTCTTCATGAGCTCCGGTAAGATGAGAAAGCAAAGCAATAGATATCATACTCTGTAGTTCCTTGGCATCGTTTTCTGCATGTAGTTCCAGCAAGGAATATGCTGTCATTCTGCTACACTAAGGAGTATTTTCTTTTGTTCTTTCACTTTGTTTTCCATCAAAATGTGTGAATATTGTCTACTGGCATTCTTATGTTTAACACTATAATTTCCCATTCTAAATATATTGACTGTCACAGAGCAATATTACATTGCAGTAAAAACCAGTGTTAAAAATTTTGTTGTACACACTTGAAATACTGAAACTGGAATTATGCTAAGGTATAGAGATGACTTTCTCATACTAATACTGACATTCTAAGAGTTTAGGAATGTCTGTTTATGAAATATGAAGATATTATAATATCAGGCAGAATGTTTGCAAGGCTTTAATGGAAAAAATCTGAACTCAAATATTTTCCTGATATTAAAACTCCATAGTCAACTTAAAGGTAAAAATATGGCTTTTATCTTTTTGTATCAAGTATTTGATTTAAAAATGTCTTCTGTATAATGTCTTACATATAAACTCACTTAAATAATCTGATGAAATCAATGTTGTAAGAATGCATTTGGTTTTATGTTAAGCTATATTCTGCTTTTGGAATTCTAATATGGCTTTTCCTTTCTTCTGTGATAGGATGACAAGGACTTGGTTCATGAGTTCGTTATTGCTGAAGGCCTGACTTGCCTAATCAAAGTAGGAGCAGAGGCAGACCAGAATTATCAGAACTACATCCTGAGAGGTAAGATAAATGTATCCAGAAGCAGTTGTTTCATTTTTTGTTGCGAAGCTCTTAGAGGTATGCTGCGACTCACAGTATATTTGAAGCATATTTATATTTTCGGTACAGGATCTTGAATGTTGTGCAAGAAAACTGAGGTGAAATTAACACACGTCTCTGATTAGGACAAATAGGAAAATTAAAATACTGATATTCTCTCAGTTGTTTGTCTTTTCATTTAGATTATATTGGAAAGCCTTAATCCTATGAAAGAAAAGGCATAATATAAATGGTGAAATGGTCATGTTGTATGATTAGTTGGCTGGAAGCAATTTAAGCTATCTTATATTTTGATTAAACAGGTAATCTGAGGTTTACATTCTGTTCTTTGAGCTCAGGACTACAGATGATGATAGAATTTGGGAAATGGTCTGGAAAAGATATCTTACTGAATTAGAAGGCTGACTTATGGTATTGTGTTCTTGTATACATACTGTGCGTGACTGCAGTTTTTAACAAGGAAACCTAAGCCGCAAATCAGGAGAGCTTCTTCAGTGGTTTGAAGGGCTATGAGTGAGAGGAGAGCCATCATACCAAGGGACCCTGACTACTGAGTGATCTCATAGTCAACAGAGAGCAGTAATTGATACATAACTGTGGTGGATTGATCATTTGAATTTTCTTAGAATGACGTACATAGCTGTCTCTAAAAATGTCAGTTTGGTATCTTAAGCTGCCAACATTCAATCTACAAATTGAGGAGTAAAGCAAATACAAAAATAAATAAAGGGATTTCATAAGAAGCAGAAATGCTAAGTTACTGAAAGCTAGGATTCAAACAGTAAATGTGGTTTCATTTGAATAATTTGAAGATCAGACTGTACAAATTTCTATTTTGGGGTTGTATAAAAAAAGTGAATCAGTACAACAGAAATTGTATTCTATGTCAGGAGTTGAGCAGTGATGTAAATCTACTTGGATAGTAGCTTGTATATACTCAGAAGTAAAAAAACAAAACAAAACAAAAAACTTTTAACCACAATGCAACTAGACATGGATGGGGAAATGTGAGAGCAAGAAAGATTTTCTTTGCTGCTAAAAAAGAAACAAAAACTTTCTGGGAGAAAACCAGCTATAGATGTTCTCATAAAATTCAGACTGGAAGCAAAATGTATTCAGTATATGGGGGCTGTATAATATGCTTCCTGGTGTCCTGAAGGAACTGGCTGATGTGGTTCCCAAACCACTCTCCATCATACTTAAAAAGTTATGTCTCTCAGGTGAAGTCCCCATATACTGGGAAAAGGGAAACATCACTTCCATTGTTAAAAAAAAGGTAGAAAAGAAGATCTAGGTAACTGCAGACCAGTAAACCTCATGTCTGTGCCTGAGAAGATCACAGAGAAGATCCTCCCGGAAGTGTTGTTAAGGAACATGTGAGATGAGGATGTGTTCTGAGACAGCCAGCGCAGTTTCACAATCTAGTGGCCTTCTGCAATGGACTAATCGTATCACTTGACAAAGGAAGGGCAACTGATGTCGACTACCTGGACTTGTGCAAGGACTTTGACATAGTCCTGCAACACATCTTCATCACTAAATTGAAGAGATATGAGTTTGAAGGCCAGACTGTTAAATGGATTAAAAATCAATTGGATGGTCACAGCCAGAGGGTTGTTTTTGGCGGCTCTGTGTCCAGGGGGAGGTTGGTCATGAGTTGTGACTCCCAGAGGTCTGTCTTGGAACCAGTGTTCTTCAACATCTTTATCAGTGATGTAGACAGTGTTATTGAGTACATCCTCGTCAAGTTTGCTGATGATAAAAAGCTGAGTAGTGCAGTTAATGTTATGGAAGGAAGGGATGCCATCCAAAGAAAGAGACTTGGACAAGCTTGAAAAGTGGACCCACGTGAACCTAATGAGGCTCAACAAGACCAAGTGCAAGGTGATGTATTTGGGTCAGGGCAATCCCAAACATGTACAAACTGGAAGAAGAACTCAGAAAGAGCGGCCATCCAGGGAAGGACATAGGGGTTCTGGAGGACAAAAAGTTGGACATGAGCCAACAGTGTGCACTTGCAGCCTGAATCACCAACTGTATCTTGAACTATATCAGAAGAGAAGTGGCCAACAGGATGAGGAAGGTGATTGTCCCCTTCTACTCTGCTCTTGTGAGGCCTAATTTGTGTTGGGTTCCCAACACAAGAAAGTCTGAGAGCTCTTGAGTTAGTCCAGAGGGGGCCCCAAAGATGATCAGAGGTCTGGAGCACTTCTCCTATGAAGAAAGATTGAAGGAGCCAGGCTTGTTCAGCCTGGAGAAGAGAAGGCTCTGGGGAACTGTCATTGTGGCCTTCCAGTTCTTGAGAAGAGCTCGTAAGCAGGAGGACTTCTTACATGGCCTGGTAGTGATAGGACAAGGGAGAATGTCTTTAAACTAGAAGTGTAGAGATTTAGACTAAATGTTAGGAGGAAATTCTTTACTTAGGGGAGTGATGAGGCACTGGAACAGGCTGCCCAGAGAAGTTGTGGATGCCTCATCCCTGAAAGTGTTCAGGGCTGGGTAGAGTGGGGTCTGGGCAGAACTAGTGGATGACAAGCCTGGCCATATAATGAGATTAGAAATAGATGATCTTTAAGTTCCCTTCCATCCTAATTCTTTCTGTGATTTAAAATAAAGGTGGTGACCTGCACCAACAGTCTGCTCTTGAGTCTAGGGGCTTACTGCCTCATCCACTCAGCTTTCATCTGGCGTGGCTGAGTGATGTCTTTGCCCTTAAGCAGGTTTTTGCAGACAGAGAGGGAAAATTTGAAGGAAACCTGATGTTATGTGAGTACCCAAGTGGTTCTACAGTCCAAATGCTGGGTAACCCTTCTGCTGTTCTTTTCCAGTATCAGATAAGATCTGGGGCACTGAGCTTCATAGTTGACAAAACAATACAGTAGTACCCTGAGAATCAGTCACATCTGAACTAAAATCCTTATTTTGAAATGCCCTAAAAGCAATTGGTACGATCTTCCAAATACCAAAATCAAGTCTTCCCTCCTATCTTCCCCTTTTGCTGATTCATGAAGCTGAAGCTTCTTTCTGGGTAAAATATTTTGAGCATCTATAACAGTGATAGGATTTTTCCATGCGACGTGTTTTTTATATCAGAAAACAGATTTGTTGTGACTGTCTTTCAGAAAGTTTAAAGCTTGTTACAACTCCAATATTTTGTCAGCTGGTTTGCAGTTCCAGGAGCTAGCATATTCTCTCTGAATAGATCTGTATGTACAAAGAGATAAAGATAGGTTTGTACAATACAGTGTAACCAGCCAATCTTATCCAAGTACATTGAGGAGAGTGCTGAAAAGAAACATTAAATACATCACGTAAGGGTGTTTTTCTGATGTATTATTTTTGGAAGGCCATAGACAATGCTTGTTACAGAGATTTAAAAAAAAAAAAAATTAAAAAAAAATCTTTTTTTTTTTTTTTTTTTTTTTTTTTTTTTTTCTGCTTTACTGCTGTGGTGTCCTGGCCTTGTGATTCCTGTTGGAGTAAAATATATCCTCCCTGTTTTCACTTGGTTTGACTTGGTTTGACTTGGATCGTCAAGAGATGGGATTTCTGTTTAGTCCCAAATCTTGACTGCGTTTCTCCTGGAGCTTCATTTAATTAACTGTTTTCCTCCTATGACACTAACACAACTTACAGGGCTGCCAGCAAATTGCAGCCTTAGCCATGGTGTTGCCTGTTCTGGCGAGGTTCACCTGAGCGTTTCTGTCATTGGTTTTGACTAAGTATTTTAAATATACAAAGAAATAACTTGTGCCTAGCAGTGAAAATAGTTTGGAAATATGGGTATTTGTAAATGTTGGAGGTGTTTATGCTGTTATGCATTTTCAGGGACTTTTTCTTGAGGTTGCTTTTTTTCTTTTTTTTCCCCTAAAAGTCTGTATTGCTTTGCTCCAGTGCTTCTTAGCTGTGCTTTTCTGCTTAGCAGTTCTAACTAGGTTCAAGCCAGACTGAGCTGCCAAAAAAATGACTAAACATGAGTCACAGAAGTTTTAGTTACTTTAATGGGAGAACGGAAGATAAGTGTGTCTTTTGCATGCAATGCTGGGGAATGAAGACAGTTCCTTGTCAAGTGCTGAAGAGTGACTGTTTATTCCTGCTGCATCCTGTGAAATAGCATTGTTTGACAGCACCTTTCCAAAAAAATATTCCCTTTTGACAACGTATAGTCTATAGGCCCCAAAACAACAGTAGCCAGGACTTCTCTCGCAAGTTATTCTACTGAAATACTGCTCTAGGACACATCTTTTGTTCCTTCTTACTTATTCATTTTTCATCCTAAATTTCCTTTTTGCCATTAATTTTCATTATCATGGAGACATGAAGAAACTCTGTTTTATGGGATACAATTTTTTTATTTTTATTTTTATTTTTTTTTTCCTTTCTTTCTTGGTTTTTCTCTTTCAGAGTATCGACATGAACTCCACTCATTTTGTGGAGGGTAAATGCTTCTGTGCCAGTTTAAAAGGTTGCAGTTTGGTGATATTGCCTAGATTTTCACAAGTAAATGGCAGTGGTGGAAAAGAAATAAGATTGTTCACACTTGATGAAGTTTAATATAAACCTTACTGTAATTTTGAAAGTGCTTTGGGTATTATTTGGAAATGTGTTTTTTTCATGGAATGAAAACTCAAAATCTGAAATGCAGTGATTGAGCACAGGTTAATTAAACAATTGATAGAATTATAGAAGTCTTTTTTTTTCTGTTAATTCAGCTGTTGAGTGAGAAGGAAAAACATCCTGTGCAGACCAAGGATTAGTTGTCTTAAAACCAGGCTGAGTAAGGTAGAGTAGGGAGTTCATCATACACCATGATGTGAGAGGCTCTGTCCATGGGGTCCTGTCCTCTCTGTCCCTCACAGATGACTCTGAGGGAAAATGACATGTCTTATAAAAAAAAATAAATCATAGTTTCATATGCAAAGTCAGCAGCATCTTCAATCTGCCAGAATAACAGCTTAGTTATTTTGTTCTACTTTTGTGCAACTCTAGTATCTGCAGCCTGTGAAGTTGCAAGCTGACAATGCCAGAGAAGTTCCCTTGAAAAACGGTGGTTCCAAAGGGGCAGGAGTGGGAATTGATCTTGCATTGGGGTGTAAGGATGAGGAAATATGATTCCTCATTAGTATATGGGAGCCAGCCTTTGCAACAAGATAGATGGAGAGAAAAGAAGTATCCTTGAAGTGCTGAAGCCTTCACTGGAGCCTCAGGGGTCACCCAGCATTACTGGCAGAGATCTGAGCTATAGGCAGGGCTTTCCAGAGCAGCAGGCAGGCAATTCAACTGCTGTTGGTTGGGCCTATTTATAGCACCAGAAGCACGCGATTTCACCTGCACACCAACTTTAGTACAACCGGTTGTGCTGCGTGTTCTGGGAAATCTGATTAAATTCCTAAAACAGCACAGTGCTTTATGGTAAAAGACCATCTGGTTACTGTCTGTCAATGGGATGCCATGTGGCCTAGGACATCAAGAAGCTGGAAGAAGCAGAAAGCGAGGGTGAGGTTTTGCAATTGGGCAGTGGAAGTTGCTGCTGATAACCCGTTGCTCTGAGAGCCGAACATGACATTATCAGTAAGCTGAGGGTATTTCTGCATTGAGCCAAGGGCTGCTTGGAATGTTTGGGGTTTGTAAATGTGCTCTCTGTAACGAGGCAATCCATTTCCAGGAACCAGGCAGCTGTTTTTGCCAAAGACCCCTGCTTAGTGCATGGACCAGAATTCTTCCAGTGCTTCTGAATTGTCCTCTTTCACCCAGACAGATTGTGGGGCTTTGGCCTTTTGTGTTAAATGGTGTTACAAAGCACTTAGTAAGAGGAAGGGTACATTTTGGCAGTAACTATATGTGATGCTTTGTGTCATAGGCACCATTTGTACAAATACCAAAGGAATAGAAATAAAATCTGTAAGAGAATACATCTGTCCTAAATACACTTGTGCTGAGTTGGTACCACAGCAGTAAAGCACATGGTAGCAGTATAACATTAGCATGGAAAATGGAGCTAATGCTATATGGAACACATATATTTGCACTATTCCTGTATCAGTGTGAACTTAGAACTGTGTGAGGTAAACCAGCTGTAGAAAAGTATTTCAGCATCTTTGAGGATGCACGCTGAAATCTCTAAGTAAATAGAAAAGACAGCACAGGATTAGGATTTCCTTGACATTTATTTATTTTCCCAAATCCAAATATCAAAATTTTCCTTTTGCTCTACTCTTGACCTTCAGTACACAGGTGTCCATGTGAAATTGTGATGTTCTCATCCGTGTCAGTATGTGTTCAAGTAGCCTTCTTATGTGCAGCCCTTTATAAGTTATGTTAAACTTCTCAGATGATATCAAAATAGTTTTAGTAGGGCCTGTGTCTTAAAGAGAAATGAAATGTCTGAAGTTTGATCACTTAGCTTCATTGCTTCTGAGGTGGACTTAATGACTCAGTCTCCCTGTAAAGACAATTCTTTGGTTATTGAAAGAGAATTTGTTAGCAAGGGTATCAGAATTAGATGCTTGTCCTGAGTAGAATAGAACCACAGTGGTGCCTGTGCCAGTAAGACCTACCAGTTAGCAGCACTACAGAGGGTCAGTGCAACATCTCTGAGATGTAGCTGTGGTGTTTCCCTTTGTGAAATCACCTCTGCTGCTGGCTTTGCATCAAAGAGCTTGGTAGCTGTAGTTCATGTGGATGGAAACAGACATGGAAACTGGAGACTGGTTGGATCAGTACCCTTTAATGTTGTGTGCAGAAGCCTTAAGTTGTTTCTCTTTTTTCGTGCATCTTGATAAGTTCCAAAATCAAAAATATGAATGAGTGCTGGTTCATGAACTCTTTAGACTGGAAATGATAAGATTACAATGCCTTTCATTTTATCAGAGGAGAGGGCAGAGTATACCACCTCCATGATCAGTTATATAAACATCAGCTTTTAGCTCAGGAGCCAAGTCCTCTCATTTCTTCAGATCTCTAAGCCCAAATGCAGTTGTTTACTTTTACAAGGGTAGCAGGAGAGCTTGACCTTGGAAACCATGCAGTTTAAAATGATAAAAAGCATCCTACTTGCTTTCCTCCCTGTATTTTCAGCATATCCTTTATTCATTTCTCATTTGCATATTTTTAAATGACAGTCATTAGAGTCTACTTATGTATTTACTATGCTAAGGGTTAATTACCAACCAAAACCTGAACTGTTCTCTAAGTTTGTGGAGCAGTCCCTCCCCTCTCCTTCCTCTCTTCTCCTCTCCCCCTCTTGCTGTAAGTGATTCTGATCTGTGCTCCGTCTGGAAGCAGAGACAGATGGTCCTAACGCACTGTGTACAGCACAAGTCCTCCCAGTCTGGGATGGGAATTGGCACTGAAGCAAATTCGAGTTCAAAAGTTTAACCACCAAACAGTAATTTACACATCTACAAATAAACTGAGCAGTTCCTTGCTCTGCATGTTGTATGAAGTAGACTTTGGTGTTGTGACTGCTTGTGAGGAGGATATGGGATTCTCATAGTCTGCATGCAATTCAGCAATAACACCACCATAAAATTATGGATTTCCCTTGTTTTTAAAGCTGACCAAGGCTGGAAGGCTTTGGGTTGCTTTCTGTCTATGTGAAAATGAATCTTCCTTTTCTGTGTAATTTTTTATGCTTTGTGAAATTCCCATGAAATGTGACACCTCGAGCAATGCAGACCCCGTGTAAAATGAGGAGCCGAACCATGAAAAATGCACATCCTTAACTTCTAAGCAAAGAATAAATAGTTGAAAAGTGGTCTCAGGGGCCATTAAAGCCATTTTGAGCATTACATGATTTAACTACTCAAACTTGATGAACAAATCTTCAAAATAGTGTACTGGTTCTAACTGGTAGGAGCTTACTACAAAGGATTTGGGCCTTTTTGCAGTACTATTTTAGCTTGAATTATTATAAAGCGATTCATTAGAGCAAAGAGAAGATCTATGTGGCAGCTGTTGAACTATTTGTCATTATATATGAATACACTGTAATGTCCAGTGGAGAAAATAACATTTGGTTATGCCTGTTTCAGGACTAGATGCTTCCGTAGCTATTTGTGTTAGTGATTGCCAGGGTGTCAAAGTGCTCTGTCCTGAGCAGGCAAAATTAATAAAAAGAACACAATGAAGGTGAAATCAAACATACCTTTTAAACATGATAAAGTGTTATTCCATGGAGATGATTGTTGTATGACATACTTAGGTGTCTAAAAATTAGATCCTTTGACTATCTTCAGAGTTAATGTCACCATCCATTCCACCACCACTTGAATTATTGTAAATTACATCTTAGCACTGTTGATTCTACAAATGTGCATTTTTAGCAGTCGTGTTCTCATAGGTGTGATCAGAAAATTAGAGCAGTAGACTGAACTCCTAGAATATTTATCTTAACTGCCACCAGCGGTGACTTTCTCTAAGGCTCTGCGTTCTTTAGCATCAAAATGTTTTAAAAGCCATGGAGAATTTGAGAAATTAAAAGTTAAGACTTACTTGTGTATCTTAGCACAGCATTAGTTCTAAACATGTCGTAAATATTATGTTCATAGATGCATGCATATGGAAAAAAAGTATAATCAGAAACTGATGATGGGAAGGGATCATCTTAGTGAGGCACATGGGAATATTAACATTTCTGTTTGTTGCTATGGAGAATTTTTGCTTCATGGGTCTGAGGACGCACAGTACCAGCTGCCCTTTGGGAAAGCAGAAGCAGCTAATTGCTGCATGTTTACAAGGGCTGAAAGAGAAAAGATGGAAACTCTTTTTGCTGCTCCTTCGTGAAAGCTACTGATGGTGGCATTGGAGCAAGGAGAGGAGAACTTGCTTCTTCAACTCCCTGTACAGACGTGAAGGGAGTGAGTGTGTGGGCAGGGACCAAGCAAACCCTGAGCATGCAGCAAAGCCAAGCCACCATGGAGGGGCAGACACATTATTGCATCTTCCCTCTTGAAGCTGCAGGGAAAATTAGTGGAGTCTGCAGTCTCTGCCTGCAGCAGCAGGAGCCACACAGGTTCAATGCATTCCTCAGACTTCAGAAGAAAATAAAATAAGTCACTTAACCAAAAGTAGTGAAAGACCATCCTTAACAATAGATTTATGAATTGTAACATGTTTTATTTCTCACATTTCCTGGTTAGAATGATTTATTTATTTATTTATTTATTTTTCCAGTTTTTGCTCTGCAAACCACTTCCAGTGTTATCCAATTAAATTTGGTAGCTAAAGACCTCTGTGAAGCTGAGATTGGAGGTACAGATCTCCTGCCCCCTAGTGACGTGAGAGCTCTGTTTCCTTACCTTGCAGAAATAATGACGGGCATTGTTTAGGGTGACTTTGTCAGCAATGTATCATTTCAAAATTATCCCTGGAGATTTTAGTGAAGAGAGTTTACTAACGTAGATGCCAGCAAAATAAGCTGGTATTTTACTCTGCCACTTTTAATTTGTTGACATGTAGAGAACAATTATTCTTTCCTCCAATCTTAGAAGTTTTTTTCCAACCACACACTTATACAATTGTAGACTCATAGAATGGCCTGGGTTGAAAATGATCATAATGATCATATACTTTCAAACCCCCTACCATGAGCATACTTGTAGAGATGACAAAAATGATTGCAGAATGAAGGGTTCAAAGATGATCATAGCCTTGTAGACTTGAGACCAAGGCTGAACTTCCAGTCCTGCAGATTGGTGGTTATGGAAAGTAAGTTATAGGAGTAGGGTAATGTCTCATTGACGGTATTACTCATTAATTTGTATCTGTCTGTAAGAAAGAATCTGGAGAAGAACTGTTCAAGGTTTGCACTCAAGTGGATCCATGTCATGTTGGGCCTAGAAGGACTCATCAAAGGAAAGAAAATGGTCTGAGTCTCCAATAATGCTGCCAGGAAGCCCAGGTGTGGTGGCAAACCTCAGGAAGTATTGCTGATTAAAGGAAGATCATAGAATGGCTTGGGTTGTAAGGAACCTTAAAGACATCTAATTCCAACCCCCCAAAGTGGCTATGGCTTTAATGAAAAGCACGGACAGACAGACACTTTTGCAGTTTGCTGTTTTTCTTTTCATGTTTTACAGTTTCCCGAAATGGAGATACTTTTAAATAAATAAATAACAGGACTGTTTGTCAGAAGTACCATCAGATGGCTCTACTGCTATGAGACGCTGAGCTCAGTCACTGAATTACAGCTGAGGAATTAGTATACAAATAGTATTCTTTAAGTGGATTTAAATGATATGTGGAGTCTCAATGACTTCTGCTAATATTGAGCTATATCCTGTTTCCTCCTACTTAACTTCTTACTATTTCTTACCACCTGTCTAGACAAGGATCTCAATTTCTTCTATGCCCGTCTCTCTAGTGCACCCCCACTCAATGCCCTAGTTTCCTAATTTTGTAATCTAGATCCTTGCTTCAAAAACATGCTCTAAATTTTAAATTTATTTTTTTAAAACCATGCCCCAGATTGTCTTTGTGTACAGTGGCATTCACAGCACTTACTCCTCCCGAGCTTCAGGTGTCTGTTTGCAGACTTTTGCTCTGGGTGCTGCATGTTGTCAGCATGCCCCTGTGCACTGAGTAGTGTCAGGGAGCAGATGATGTTTTCTCACCTGTGCATTACGATGAAACAAAGGTTTGCTTTTAAGGCGAATGTTTAAAGCAACATTGAAATGGGATTTCCATCTTCTCCGAATTTAATCTGGGGACACCAGAAGGTTGCTTTTAGTATATAGGCTAATATTTATGATGAAAGCATTTGTTATATTTATTAACCACATATATTAGTCACTATTTATTTGAGCTTTTGATAAAAGATTTATAAAAATACCTGTATGTCTGCCTTTGCATGCATGCATACCCCCTTTATATGCAAGCAGATAGTCTTTGATCACATTGTATGACTTTTTCAGCAGCTGCTCTGCTTCAGTTAGTGAGCACCATTGCACCTGTGCACTTAATGAACACTTTTAAACGGCTTGTCTTATCATCAGTATTGCCGGAGGCACTTGGATATATTTCTTGCTATGCAAACTCTGTTATAATATGCTTGCTTTCCTCGTGGATTTTTCTGTGGTTTGTCACTAATTGTTATCCAAGAGCTTCACAAATAACAAACTGTTCTCAAAAGCTGAAAGGGCAGCATTATATTTGCACAGCAGATAAGGAAACGAGGTACTTGAGATGCAGTCTGAATTCAGAAAGATTCAGTAAGCCTATGTGCTAATTTTGAGACTGCTTGAGCTGATTTTTCTGTTTATGCCTTTCTATTCTTTACTCTTTTGGACTTTTCCCATTTAGACTCTTGTCTAGCCTGTCTTTGTTTATTTATCTCTGATGTACCTATACAGTACAGTATCATTTTGCCCCTTCTCCCATCATCTTCTTTTTACCTTCATCGGGCTTTCAATTCATTTATGTCATCAGTCAATATTCACCAAATAATACTTCATAAATAATAACTACACATCAACATTCATCAATTCATTTGCCTGAACTTCTTCACCAGTTTAAGCAGGCTTAAACAGCTTTTCTCCCCATCACTTCTTCCCACCTCTGCAATGTTTCCAAGATTCTGGCACCACAGCTGTGTTTGTGTTATGTTGTAATGAATTTGACAGAAGAATGTGTTCATCTGAAAAATGGTTTGATGGGGAGAAAAGGTGGATATCTCCTTGTTGCTTTGGATTTCTTTTATTTCTGTCAAGTTACCCAGTCCAGTTCTCTGTAGTAGGACACAACCCTCTGTGCTTGAAAAATGCTGAATTTGACCTGAGACAAGCAAGAGAGGGTGTTGCAGTACCGCTATCAAGGGTGCAGTCACAGTTTCAGTCTCTTTTCTCTTGTCCATTTCTTTCTTCAGTATCTTGCATCAGTGCTAATCCCTATGTTCCCTCCAGTCAAAATAGATCTTAGTCTTTTCCATTATTTTCTTCATCTATCCCAGTCACTTCATCTCTTTTCATCACTCTCAGATACTCCTCAGGCTTATTCTCAGAGTTCTTCCCTTAACATCCATTTCTTTGAAATTCTCTGGGTTTAAGCTTTGTTTCTTTCTGTGTTCTGATCAGATTTCTCCTCCTTACCATCTAGATAACCAGACAGTTCATTTAAAATCAAAAAGCCTTTACATGCTGTCAGGTCCTTCTTTGGTGGGCAGTTGCTGGGATTGTTACAGAAATCTTTTGAGCACCAAGAATGCTCAAAAATTCAGAGCTTTCTGTTGACTGCATATGTTCAGTAGAGAAAGAATACTCTAAGTGTCAAAAACTGCTTACTTCACGATGTTTTAAATTGGCTCAGGGTTCAGGCTGGGCTGCAATAAGAACCAGGAGGTTGTTCCTAAGGTGCACACGCTTTAATGCATGTCCTTCTGAACGTGACATGGCAGCTCTGTTGTCATGTGTACCACCTATAGCCAACATGGGTGAACATGGTGGCCCAGGTGAGCCTGGGTTTGGTAAGCTGAGTACCATGGACAGGGGCAGCTCAACTGTGATAATTTCACTCAATTGTTTGTTTAAATGACTAGTTGGAAAAAAAGTGAAAAAGCTAAATAGCTGGCTTTGTGAAAAATATTTGTCCTTTAATTGTATTTGGTGTGTTTGTGGAGGGAGATGAGATGAGGAAGATGACCAAAAAGAAAAAAGAAAAAAGCCCCTGATAGCCTGCTCCTGAACAGGAGTCAGAGAATGTAAGCATCAACGCTTCATATTCTAACTTTGTGAGACCTTTCTCATAATTGCTCAGTCTGTACAGCAATCAGCACTTGTCAGCGTTTTCTAAATATTTGTAGAAGAATGCACAGTTGGTGTGACATTATCAGTTTTAAATTGCATGCTGAATAGGCCATCTTAAGCTCTTTCTCTCAGGCATTTTGGATTCAGAACTCCTAATCAGTTGTGTTTAGTC
The DNA here is from genome assembly GCF_039878825.1 of Excalfactoria chinensis. Taxonomy (NCBI): domain Eukaryota; kingdom Metazoa; phylum Chordata; class Aves; order Galliformes; family Phasianidae; genus Excalfactoria; species Excalfactoria chinensis. Next base: position 63,043,603 of record NC_092826.1, on the reverse strand, counting down.
CAGGGGTGCAGATTTTCATGAAGTTCTCTTGCAGAATGATTCACAATTTGTACAGAGAAAAGTCTTTCCATTGACTTTTATGTAGAGTGAATTTCAAGTGGTCATTGCCTTTGCTCTTCAAATGATGTTTCATCTGAACATCACGATGCTGTCCTAAAGTGATTTTAGAATTTAATGTGAGCAAACTTGTAACTGGAACATTAACATGCTTCCAGATGTGTATTGAAAAATTTTACTTTGCTACAACTAGAGCATTCAGTCTGTTATTAGGCCATTTTTACACATAGGTGAGTTTTGCTGAAAGCATTCCTTTGCAAAGGCTATGCTTTAAAAAAGTTTCCTTCTGTTTCTATCCTGAAATGTAAATACTCGTTTCACTAACAGCAGTTGACATAGTCTGTTTTGTGAGAGGTTTTTTTTGTTTGTTTTTGTTTGTTCGTTTTTTACGGACAAGACCAGATACAAAGGAAGAAACAAAAGTGTATACTTAGGCCAAAGAAAGTGTTAAATTGATTTGAGAATTTGAAGCTTCTTATTTCCATTATACTATGAGTATACTGCTTCTCTGAAATGTCAGTGCTAATCATGCTGGATGGACATGAAGAACTAATGGTTATTCTCAAGAATCTGTTGTGTTTTTTGTTGTTGTTGTTGTTGTTGTTTTGGGTTTTTTTGTTTTTTTAACATACTTGAATAATACAACACATCTTCTATCCTTTTAAGTACCCTTCCCCCTGTGCTTCACTTGTAATTGTCAGGGTAAGAGAGCAGTATTGTGAATTCTCTATCCTTTGAATTTTTGAATATTTTTGAATTTATTTGATTTTTGAATTAAATAAGGAGAGCCATATGTAATGTCACAGTGAATCCAGGAGGAGTAATCTGTAGATGAGAACAGATTCTGCACCTTAATCATTTCTTGGTCTTATTTATAGTTAGGTTTCTGGTTTTTCTTTTACAGCAATGTCATGTTGTTTTGCTTTTTCTTCACTCATTCAGTTTACAGACTGAATTCTTCAATTAAAAGTCTGATTTTTGAGTTTCCTTGTCCGTGTATCTGGGCATTGCCAGATTTCAGGAATAAGTTGATTCGCTGTGTGTTCTGAGCTGCAAATTTTGAACTACAAGACCACAAGGGAGAACATGGAGAATTCCAGTGCTCTTAAACTGTAAGACTAGCTTAAATTACAAGTTATTGGAAATAAAACAAAATGGAATCTGTGCACTTATCACCTGATAATATGTTTAGGTATAATAATGTATAATAATAATGTATAATAATAATGTATAATAATAATGTATAGGCATGTAATAGGTATAATATTTTTAATTTTTAGCTACAGTCAAAAGACCAAAAATCTTTGAGAAGATTCCCAATGAATAGCATCATTCCAGACCTGAGATTGTGGTTAGGGCAGGGACAGATTGCTCTGAAGTTACAGCAACTGCTGCTTATTAAGTGATAGTGCTAGGAATACTCTTCCTTCTGAATGTGAACGTACCTCAGAACAAACAGCTGCTGCTTCATACAGATACCATGCATACACTTTGTGACACACTGGGCACAGATCTGTCTTTGGGTGTTGTAAACTGGGATGGTGTTTATGAGCAGGAATTTCTGAAGTTTTTTCAAGCAAGGTAAAGACCTGATGTCCTTGATTGTGCTTCTGTTTATCATGCTGACATGAACAGGAGTTAAGTCTTGACAAATGTGTGAAACACAACAACTGGGTCCAGAACACTTAAGTTAATAATAATGATTTTAAAAATACTGACAATAATGTTAATATTGAAAAAGTAATTTCTGCTTTTCTTACAGAACCAAAGATCATTTTGGATTGTATTGACATTTAATTGACTTTTTTTTTTCTTCATTTGAAGGGCATCATAATCACTTCATTGAAACACAAGAGGATTTAATATGTAAATGCTCTGAAATATCTGGAAAAGCTAATTAAAAATAATCAGGGTAATTTACTGCTGGTTTAGCTGAAGTTCTCATTTTTCATTAATGTTCTTCTGAGTTTGTTTATAAGCTTTTTTTAAAAAATTGCTTACGGGATTGCTTCTCTCCTGTGAGAACGACAGACTCTTGACTGCATATCTTGAAATGCCAGTGCAGATCCAAATACATATTCCATACAGAATACGTAGGACTATGCTAAATATAGGAGTTTTTTCTTTTGCATTTCTATTCTTCCTCCAACCACCATTTTCCAGACAAGAATCATGCTGCACCTATAGGCTTTCACTTAAAGAAATTTTAAATTTTTTATTTCTTTTTTGATTCTTGACATTTTCTTTACTCTTCACCACTGTCAATAGAAAAATAGTCAGCAAATAAAAAGACAGCCTTACTTTTACAAAGTAATATCCCCACCGTTAAAGGCTTTAAGCTTTTCACTGGCATCACTTTACACTTTACAACAGTATGCTATTACATATAGATGTTAGTGAAAAGATACCTTCCACTGCTGAGTTTAGCTGAAAGAATTTAAGAAAATCATTACCTTTCTGTCCCCAAAAAGTACAGGAAAAATGAGTTCCTCACAGTACTCTTTTACTATTTCTGTTTGTTCCTGCATCCCATAACATGCTCCCTGGGTCCAGAATGTAAAACTCTTCTGGCTTGAATTATCAGTTACTTAATTTGGCAGGTCAATTTGACTTCTTTCAGTTCTTGATCCAGTTTATCATGGGTGTGTATGAACAGCTGCAGCAGCATAAGAGTAAGCAGTTCCCTTGAGCAGGAGAGGGCTGGGCTGCTTTTCCCAGTGACAGTATTGGCTTGCTCTTTGGCCATTTGTATGTTTTTTTTTTTTTCTCTTTTTTTATATGAAGTTCTTGCTCTAGTAACTGAAGTGGCTGTGTTTTATCCTTGCTGTTACTACCTTGTGGCTTGATTGCATGCAAGGCAGCTTCAACTCAATTTGTCCACCCATGAAATCTTGTTGCATTTATTAAAAAAAATAATAATAATTTTGTTTTGAATTTTGTTTTTAAAATTATATACTCATGGTATTCTCTTGAACATTCATAGAAATGACATGAGGTATATCCCTGTAATGACTGGACTTGAATTGTGCTGCTTTGAAATTAAAAATACAGAGGCAGCAGAGTTGTGAATGGAAAGGGTTGAGTTGGAGACATCCAGGAAGTGGCTTGGAAAGCTCTACTTCCTGCTACTCCACAAGGAAGGGGAGCAGCGTATGGTTGCTACTTCTTGAACACGTCTCCAGTAGTAGCTGCCACCCTTGCCTCTTCATTTTGTTACAGCTGTCTGGAATCAGCCTGGCTTTTATAGCACTAGAAAGCACTTGGTGGTTGTCTGCCCTGCTAGTTTGATGCATACTAGAAGACCTAGAAGTAGCCATATTCTCTGTTATGGCACCTTTTGATTTCTTTTTTCTTAGAAAATAATGTTTTTTCATGTAGAAACAGAGTAGAGAAAAGAAAGGTGGGGAAAAATATCATATTTTCCTTCTCTAGTTTGGAAGGGAACAAGGGAGATGAAGTATTATGTTATTCAACATTACGCACCAATTTGGCCAAATGAAGAAGCTAGTTTCCTCGGGGCTGCTGGGTAATGGATAGAAACAGATTTCTCAAGCAAATACTTCAGAGCAAAGCCCAGTTTTTATTCACGTGCTTTAGGAAGCTTGCCATACAAACACACCTAAAGCCAGATGATACCTAAAGAAGCAAGTGCTGGGATCTAAGTGTAGAATTCTTCTAAAGTGTGCCAGAGAACATGCAGAGGCTTTAAAGTTAATGTCACAACAACATAATATTTGTATTAGAGTGCATCAGAGATAGAGTAGATGGATATCTACAATCATTTGTATACATTTTCTTTAATATTCAAGTGTGAAACAAGACTAAGAATGGCACAGTATTGCTTTGTATCAAACTAAAATGCAACAAATTCATATAGTTAGATATGTTTTTCTACACACACATTTATGTACAGGATGTATATCTATAACCATAAATATGTGCACAAATATTAAAACAAGTAGGTGTCAGTGTGATATGCAGGGAGGAAAAACAAAACAACACGTTGCTGGGTTGAGGAGATGACCCAGAAGAAGTAATTTACACTGTTGTAATGAATTTTATCTCCAACTTGAGTTTTTCTAATCTTTTAACTCTCCTAAATTTATTTGCTTAGTCAAATCTATATGCTAATGTAGATGGCTCTGGAAAGCTAAAATGATAACACTTTCCTAATTGAAAGGCAAATTTTTTCTTGCATGGTGTTGCTAATTCCAGAGCACTTCTGGTTGTACAAGGAAATGCACAACTGAAAAGTTGGAGAAGGAAAGTACCTTGTCAGCCCTTCATACAGAGAATAAAGTATAGCTAGCCTTTGTGTTCATTGTTGTATCAACTCTGTATTGTTAATTAGGTGAGGAACACATACTGTGCGTGCTATATACAGAAGGCTTATTAAATGTTGGCAGTCAAGATCTGAGAAAAAATGGGATGAGAGAGGACAGGTGGTAAGTGTGGTTGTGTCTGACTGCAGCTTTCTAGCCGTGGAAGGCTCTGAGGCAGGCAGCTCCATGTAAGCAGAATGGGAGCCTGGGTACTCTACCTGGGACCAGCCCCTTGCTGCATCTCTAATTTTACATTTAGCTGTGTGAAATATTAAAGAAATGGAAGGTGGCTGGTTGAATCTCACAAGTTTAAACACATCCTTTCCACCCCCACCTCCCTTCCCTTGAATTTCACTCTTTAGCATTCAGAAGATAAATGGGCATAGAGGACCTGCAACTTTTCCCAGTGGCACTTTTGCGTGAGGATTTTTAGATAGCAAATACTGCTCAGGTGGAACATTTAGCTCTACAGATGCTGTTTCCATGAAGCAGCTGCTTTTCACAGAGCATGTGAAGTGCAGGGAAAGGTTTTGTTTGTTTTGTTAGTTGGATCATTTCCTTCAAGCATGTTCTTAAAGCCCTTTGACTAATGAGAAAACTATAAAGTGTTTATTTTGGCAAGACATAAATGAAATATCATGCTGGAAATCATCCCCCCCCCCCAACCCTAACCCTAACCCCCCCCCCCCCCTCCAAAAAAAAAAAAAAAAAAAAAAAGGGAGACATTCTCAGTGTTCAAGCAAATATCCTCTTTCACTTTTGAAAATTTCAGAAAACAAGTAAAAACTCTTTCTGTCTCCTTCTACAAGAGGGTGGAAAGAAGGAAAATAAAGCAAAAAGGCATTATGTACATGGCCGACCCTCAGGGAAGAAAAAAATCCATGGATTAATTGCTTTCCTAACGCTTCCATTCCTCCAAGTGAGTTTTCTGAGGTGTTACTTTGTTTATGTTGTAAACTGGGCCAGCTGCCTGAAATAGGTTACACAGGTGCCTACCCCTGACCTTGCTTGGGAATTCAGGAGGGCTACAGGGAAACTGCATCCTTTCCAGCAGTAGAAGCAGTATGGGACATCTTGTTGCTGCAGTCACTAGGGTTCAGTGGAGGCTTGGGCTGTTTTCTGTTCCTGCTTCGTTGAATAAACACACTGAAAGAAAGAACGGTCATTCCTCTAAAGGAAGATTTTGGAGGAAAAGATAGCTGTCTTTCTTGCTAAAAAGCAGCATTGGGAAGAATTAGAAGGTTTTATGGGGACAGGGATGTATAGTCTGTACAGTTTGTCTAGAGATTTATGTAGTTTGGATAAGAATTCTGGCTCTGAGCCCTTCTGTATGTCAAGCTTGAAGTGTGATTAAGATGGGAAAGAATAGACTTCACATTTTTTTTAATGCTTGTACCAGTGATGTTGACTCTTTCTCTCACCACTTCATATTTTATTTCTTTTTGTAAAGTCACTTGAGTTGGATGCATTTTAGGCTACTAATTTATGTAACTAAGATACTCTCTCACAAGTCAAAGTACAAAAACTGAGGTTTGCGCAGAGCAGTATTTTGAAGTCTCAACACATTCTCAGGAAGATGTAAAACAGTTTGGTAACGTTTATTATGCAATGGTTGTGAAATAATTTGTTACAGGTTTAAATCAGCCATGTTACTGCGGTGTTGATTTTGTAAAGCTCTTTGAGATTTTCCTATATAGTAGTAAGCAGCTGTCCTTATTTAATTGATAACTGCAGTTTACATTTAATTTTTCTGCTATTTGACCACAAAAAGTGAATTACTTGCTTTTAGGCTATTCTGTTTCTTTTGCAGTTCTTGTGAATGTAAATCCCTTTAAGTCAAGCAGTCAGTCAAAATGAGTATATCTACTGGCAGGCTACAAAAGCAGCAATATAGAGGTCTACTGCCTCTCCTCATCTTCCCGTAGTATGGTGTAAATAGGATGTCCTTGGTTCTCTAGGAGTTAGGTTAGGTGATAAGAAAGTTAGGAGTTAGGTGACAATTTTTCAGTGTTCCTTTTAAGGAAACAAGGATATAAGCAGTGTGATGAATCTATGAGGGCTACTCTGAAAGTAATGCCTCCTATTTTATTATGCTGGTCCACAACGTCAATATTCTGTAACATTTTGTTGCCTTATGATAGATGGCAGCAGAGGGGCAGTCTGGCAGAATGACATCTGACATGGACGTCTGTATGAAGTCAAGTTGTGTCACTGAAGTCTTCCATGCAGAAAAAATAGCACCCACTGACATTAATCACTGCTTGCTGAACATTTATGGAGACCAAACAGTGGATGCAAAGTAAAGCAGTGGGTGTGTTTCTGCAGTAGTGACAGAGACAGTGGGTCACCTGTCTGGTGTAGGTTTTTAGGAGCACAACAAGCAGGCTCATCACTGGTGAAACTGCATGACTAATGGTGGTGTCTACATAAAAAAACATTGCTTTGGAGCTGAGAATTAGTTCTATCAAATGGTCTTATTGTGATGTTAGTTGTCATTTCTGTGGAAATAGGAGGCATTACTTTTGGAGCAACCTGTATAGCAGTTTCATTCCATTGTGTCTTAAAGTAATTGTATCCACATGCTATTTTTTCCTTAGGCCTTTACTTCATTTAGTACATAAGCTCAACATGATTGGACAAAGAGTAGAGACCATCCAGTGGAGAAACTATTGTCGTAGTGACTCTGGCCTTTGTTTTGCTGCAGAATTATAAGGCAAATGAATCCTGAAAATGCAAGGGGAAAAAAATAAAAAGGAAATAGAAATCTGAATCTCTGATTTGGTACTACTATGCAGTGAATGTTAGAAGAGTAACTTCAGTTAAACTTTTAAGGTAGTATCATTATGTTCCCTGTTCATCATAGAATCATTGAACCACAAGGTTGGAAAGGACCTACAAGATCATCTAGTCCAGCTGTCCTCCCTTTAACGTACCTACAGAAAACCACAAAACCATATCTTCTAGCTCCCTATCCTGAAGCCTCTTGAACACTGCCAGGGATGACAACTCCACCACCTCCCTGGGCAGCCATTCCAGTGCCTGACCACTCTGTGAGAGAAAAAGTTCCTTCTTATGTCTAGTCTAAACCTCATCTGATACAAGTTGTGGCCATTTCCTCTGGTCCTGTTTGTTGTCTGGGAGAAGAGACCAAACCCCTCCTCATCACAACCTCCCTTCAGGAAGTTGTAGAGTGCAATGAGGTCTCCCCTGAGCCTTTTCTTCTCCAGGCTAAACAATCCCAGCTCCCTGAGCTGTTCCTCACAAGACTTGTGCTCCAGACCCCTCACAAGTTTCGTTGCCCTTCTATGGACACGTTCCAGGGTTTCAATGTCTTTCTAGTAGTGAGGAACCCAAAACTGAACACAATACTCAAGATGTGGCCTCACCAGAGCTGAGTACAGAGGGATGATTACCTCTCTGTTCCTGTTGGCCACACTATGTCTTATACAGGCCAGGATGCTGTTGGCCTTCTTGGCCACCTGGGCACACTGTTGGCTCATGTTCCGCCAAGCATCAACCAACACCCCCAGGTCCCTTTCCTCTTGACAGTCATCCAGCCATTCAGCCCCAAGCCTATAGCGTTGAATGGGGTTATTGTGGCCAAAGTGCAAGACCTGGCACTTGGCCTTGTTGAACCTCAAATCATTTTCACCCCATCATTTCATGGGGAACTCATCTGAGACCATATTGTAAGAACTGGCCCTAACATCTTCTGCAGCTGTTCTGTGAATACTTAAAGTTCTGTTTTATCAAAATGCATTCTCAAAAATCATCTCAGGTGTGAAATCCAGAGCTAGTGGAAACTATTCTTTGCAGAATACAATAAGACACATTTTCTAGGTGTGCTATGTAGAAAATGTATTCAGGCTGCTGTAGAACTCAGTAGGTTGATCAACAGAAAACTCTGCATAAAATGAAACACTGTCTTCGAATGCCTGCTGTAAAAAATTCCTAGGACTGCTTATTGAGAAAGTGCTTTTTACAGAATATTTTCCAGTTCTGACTTTCAATGGGGTAATACTGAAAAGCACAGCAATAATGTTTCTTTAAATTGATTTTGACGTTGTTAATCTTGTACACAGAGTAGGCTGAATTAAGTTTTCTACAGGAATCCTAATTCTGTTATTTTAAAATTTGCTTTATTTTTTGCATGTCTGATGTTCTTCCTGCTTAGTTCTAAGTACGTAGAAACTGTTAATTACCTGTATAAGATTTGTCTTGATTGTGGTCTAGCTATGGTATCATTGTAATAGTTTTCTACACTGGTTGCGCACAGATGGTTTGGGTTCAGTCCACATTACTTACTGAAAAAGCCTTGTGTGGAAGTGTCCGTGATACTTAAAGGACTGGTTTGAATCTGGAAGTAATTTAGCTCCTTCCCATGTGGAGTTTATTTCTCTCCAAGCAGACTTCAGCAACCCCACTCTAACACAAGGAGCTGTTAAGCCAATTTGTATCCGAATTGCCTCTTCTCTGTCATCTTCAGTGTTAGTGTTACCCAGGGGTCCCAGTCCTGTAGGATCCACCTAATAGAACAGTGACCAATCATACTGTCATATAAACAATCTTGCGTTCATACAGAGGATTACCAATTGAATGTGGTCACTGGATCATATCATCAAAGCAATGGAATAAAATCAATCAAAAATGTTTTGGAAGTAAATTGGATTCCTGAATGGAATTTCTCATTTAGCTAGATACAAGTAAACATGAAATTTACCTTGTTGCACTGATAGGTCCATCCCCTTCATTTTCATGGTTAGCCTGTGCATGATTCTCTCCCCTCTGCCACCCTGTATGAAAAGCAGCCACCCACGTCAGACCTCATGTTTTTAGATCAAATGAAGCCTATGCCCCCTAACATTTTTCTTCTGTTCTGAATATATTTTACCAGCTATTTAGTCCTGTAACAAAATAAAAGGAAGGTCACAGATTCTGTAATTTGCCTTTTCTTGACCATAATTTACAATTTAATATATGGTTAAAAACTTTTTTGTTTTTTTGTTTTTTTGTTTTTTGTTGTTTTTTTTTCCTGAGAATTATGAGGAGGGATAAAAGGTTTAAGGTTTAATTGGTGTGCATTCCGCTTGGATATTGAGCCATCTCAATTCAGTTAGAAAAGATAAAAGAAGCCTAAACAGGACACTGAAGATTTGGCTACATTTCTCTTGAAGAACTGTAGGAAGATGAAATTCAGTATTCAGAGGAGTTCTCACTTTCACTGTGCTGAAGGCAGAGGGGAAAAAGAATAGTAAGACTAAAAGAGAATTACAGTTAATTTGGAAGGAGTCTTTGCTCATTATCTGAGATAGGTCAGCACCAAACAGCATTTTCAATCAATACTTTGGATAAGTGTGAGGTCTGTACTTTAGAAGAATTTGTAATGATGTCTCATCCTGACACCTCTTTCTCACGGGAAGTGCACTTCAAGTGCAAGATATGAACTTGTGACTCAAGCACACTCTTTACTTTGAGATTTAAAAGGAGACCACATAACCCTAAGTTTCACATAGCAGTAGACGTACTTGAAACAGAAAGAATAAAAAGCACATTTGATGAAGTGTTACATCAGTTTTCTTTCTAGTGCTGACTTTGGCTTTGTTTAGCCAGTACTTAAAGAATAGTGTCTTTCATTAATTTGCCCTAACAAGCATAAAATTCAAGAGATGAAAGTGAATTCTTTAATGACATGCATGTTATTGCTACATGGAGTCTGTAAGAAACATTAGAGACAAGCAGAAGAACAATAAATATCTGAAAAGTGTGTTTATTATCAGGAATTCAGTTTTGATATCCATCATGGTATAATTCCAATGCAGAAAAATTAGTAGAATATATTCACTATTGTTTTTCCAAAGTAGCACAGTGAATAAAAAGTTACAAATGTCCTTTTTCCTAAAATTGTTTTATGTTGGAATGCATCTCTCTATAAACAAAGACACAGAGGTCATGATGTCCTGAGGTCATCTATTACTTTCAGGCATCTTCATTTGAGGGTTTTTTTGAACTCAGGGCATTGTGGTAAAGACACTGGGGCACTGTAAGAAAGTCTTCCTTCCAGTTTTTGCTTTAGACACAGGTCTTTGCTTATGTACTATTTTAATTTAGTTGCTGATCTTAAAATCAATTCAGTTTCTTAAATCCTGATTTGTAATCTCAATTCAATACTGCCTAAGCAACAGAGAAAGCTTCTGACTATTCACTGGTGATTTGGCATGGTTTGGATTAAGGTCAGACAGGAAAAATACGACTTTCTATCCATTTTGCAGTGACATTTAAATCACTTGCTTTCAGGATGGAAGAGCATTGAATAAATATCAAGTTCATATTGTAAACAACAGTTTTGGAAGTTTCTTTATACTTTTTTGCCACTGACATTTCAAGCACTTCTCGAATCATAGTATCATAGTATCATAGTATCGTGCGAGTTGGAAGGGACCTTAGAGATCATCGAGTCCAACTCCCGGGTTTCGAGGCCCTTGTGTAGCGAAGCGGCACTTCTACCCCTGCGCCACAGGGGAGATTCGAACCCGGGCCCTCCAGTGCCGCAGGCAGCAGCTTAAACCACTGCGCCACTGGGGCACATGTCCCCAGAATTTATCATAATGCTTCTGTGTTGTTTGTTTGCTTGTTGCATTTCTGTCTATTGTTGAAGATATGAAGATCTTCCATAAATCAAATATATCTGACTAGTTTAAAACTAAATGTTAAAGGTGGTAGCTAGTTAAGGGGTTTTGTAGTATAACATCTCTTCTACTGTGAAACTTCTACAGTCCCTTATTTCGGGAGAGAACAGCATTTGATGTACATTGTCCCCCCCCAAAAGATATGTGAAAATTAAAACAGCTCCACATAGAATGTATGGAGGAATTTCTCTTTTTTGTTTCCAGTGCAACTCTTCCATGGTATTCCCCAAGCAAACTTTACACTATCAGTTAGAATTCTTCAGTTTCACTGAAAATTGGAAAGCTGTCTAGGTATAAATTTTGACAGAATTCTTATTAACTTTGTTTCCTACAAAATCCTCCGTGGTAAGTGATGGGAAATATCACTGGTAGGAGGTTACTGCTTCCAGTGGTACTTTTCGCTTGTCTTTCTTTTCTTGTTCTTCTTCAAGAATATAACACATACTGCTTTTGGCAGTACATGCTTGTCAACAAAATATCATAAAAGTTGTGTTTTGAAGACTGACTTCTGGTTTTTGATTAGCAGAAATAGCTGTATGTGCTCATTGATGTAATGATGACTTTGTGTAAGCTTCCTTGCCAAAGTTCTAGTTTATGTATATTTAGACTCCTTACCATATGCAGTCCTCCTGTTTCAGGTTGCTAAATAGCCTCGTGTTAACTTGCTCAGAGTAGCACACTGCAGAGTCAGCTGAGCTTAAGAAAATAAAAAATAATTTAAAAAAAGCTTGCAATCCTGGGAAATACTAGTACTGTTGGTAGTAATAACATGACAGCAGAGCATCACACATCAACATGCGTTACAAGGACTATGCTTATTGTTCTTATTATACAGTAATGCTAGGCATTCTTGTGTGGTTCCTCTTTCTGCTTCCTAAGAGTCTTCCTTTTTGCTTAGGGAAAAATGTAAATGCTGGGAAGTTTGTGTGTGTAGGGAGAGAAACTTGAAGAGATAAAAGGAAAAAAAGAAAAAAATATAGTCAAGGAGAATCCATTGGTTTGTTCACTTCAGAATTGTCAGTTTTATGCTGGAAGGTTTATTGTTGTCCTAACTAGAAGTGCTGTTGATGACTAAAAATGTTTGGTATGTGAACGCTGTTACGGTATAGCTTGTCTATTGTCTGTTCCTGTTCTACTCCACTTGCTAAACAGTGCAGCTGTGTAACCCATTTTTTAACTTGCATATAGGGCAGGAAACTTAAGACAGTCTGCTTTTTTGATAATCACTGCAAAAGTACCTGGCAAATAATCATGGAAACAAATAAAACAAGCTTCATATATTCTCAGTTTTCTGTATTCCAGGTGTAGTCAAAATAAGCCATTGCTGTTCCATGATTGCATTTTCTTCCAGCTCTGCATTTCAGTTTGGTATGTTTCCCTGTACAAATGCACAGTTCATTCCTGAGGCTCAGCTTCTTGGCATTTAAGAGGAGAAGCTGGAATTCCAACCCCATGTGCTGGGTGTAACTGATAATGATTGATAAAAGACAGCTAGCACCTGCAAAACCTTTCTTTGTGCAGGGTGTAAACAGGTTTCTGAGGAGTTCAAGACAGAGATGCAGAAAGGGGTTGGTTGTTTTTTGTCTTTTTTTTTTTTTTTTCCCCTCAGTCTGCAAAGGTTGGTTTGTTCTCTCTTTGTACCTTCAAAGTCAGGATTAACATTGTTTACACAGAACATTTACCTTCATGATGATTAATGGGGAGGGAAAGGCCTTGAAATCAATCAAGTCTAACACATTGCCAGACTTAATTGCTCAATCAGCTGCCGAATAGATTGGCTAAGGTAATTTTCTTTGCATCTTGTCTACTGAAATACATTAATTGGAGTTGTTGCTTGTTTAAATACTGCATACATTAATTGGAAGAGTAGTTTGTTTTCCTTGATTTAGCCCTAATCTAAAGAAATCTATTCTGGACTCTCGCTCAATTTAGTTATCATTTCTTGGCTATGGATTAAATTTCAATTTCAGTAAAGCTTAATTTAATTGAATATTCTGTAAGGAAGAGTAAAGGCATGATGGGAGGGAGTAAAGTAGTTATTACCAAACTTCAGTGGAGGGCGTTGAAAAGGGAAGGGGCATTTGGCACTGTCTGAAATGCTGGACATTCAGTTTAAATTTAATCTTAAAAAAGTCTAAAGTAAAAATGAGTAAAAAAGCAAAAACAGTGAAGATGACTGAACACTGACATAGTCTGTCCAGAGAGACTGTGCAGTTTCCAGCATTCAGCAGTCCTAAACAACCTGCTCCAGCTGATCCCGATTTGAGCAGGACCTGGTCTGGATAATCTCCAGAGGTGCCATCCCAGCCTGTGAAGCTCCGCTTCACTTTTACAGCTGTTATAAAACACTCAGATGCACAAGCATGATAGTTCCATTGCAAAATTTAAAGATGAGCCTTCTCAGAACTGTGCAGATATGTGAACTGTTTCATTGGAAATGAGGAGAAACACCCATACAGAGCTTAATTTCTGCCCTTCTTCTGCAGCAAGAAGGTGTAATTCAGACATAGGTACATAAGACAGTTGGAGTTGATGCTGTAGTGCTTACACAAATTGTGTCCTGCATTTGCCCAGTGCATTTGCAGAACTTCTCCCTCCACAAAAAAATCTCCCTGAGAATCTCAGCAATCGCTTTCTGCTCCTCAAGAAATGAAGTTCTGTCATGTGGAAGTCTCATCAGAATATATGTTTAAATTCTAGAAGTCTGAATTTTTAAGAAAAAAAAAAACATAACTTCATACATATATTGGAATAGCATTAGTGTTTCAGCCTACATCAATTCAGGTGAGAAGTATCTGCCTGAATTCAATCTTATATGTGTGTGTATACATTATAGTGTGTCAGTATAATTCAGGATTACCACACATTCTGTTTTTCCACTGGACTTTTCTATCATGAAGTACCATGGAAGACTAATCCTCTTCTAATAATCATTTAGACAAACATTTTTTTTTCCTTCTTTTTCTAAACTTAACCAGTGCCTCACTGTATGCACTATTCATACTCGTGCTCTGAAGGCAATAGCCTCACTGGATGCAGAAAATAAATATGAGCTACAGAGAAATCAAGGATATTAAAAAAATAAAATAAAATAAAATAAAATAAAATAAAATAAAATAAAATAAAATAAAATAAAATAAAGCTATAAGTATTTCTGTAGAGTTTATCAGCAGAAGTCTGTATTCCTGTATTCATTTATAAATTTCCATTAGATTTGTCTAAAGTTTTTCTTCTGAAAATCTTGGAAATACAAGTTTTAGTTTGTCACGCATGTAAACCTCAGCCTGTGGTTGAAATCACACGCATTTCCAGAGCTGAGGATTTTGTATCTTTGTTTAAGATTTTGTTAGAAAAGTTATTCGAGTATTTCATACTCCTGTGCTTGTAGTCAGCTTGTGAAATAGTGCTCTAACACTAGAGTAGACTTTTTCTTTTAATAATAGGTTTTTTTTGTTGCATATTTATTTTTGTGAAATGTAACCTAATGTGTGTTGTTAAGTGTTATTAATCTTGTGAAACATGTTGGGATATGTTGCTGACAGTATAGGATAAGAATTAAGACAATTACCATTAAACAGTTAAAGTTTTTATAATGCATGTGCCTGAGTCAGATTTTAGTTCAAACAGAAAGTCATTCAGCTGGTTAACTTCTAATAGAGTCAGCTCAGAGTGTATCCTTTCTTTGCATTAATATCAAATGAATTGCAAGAAATATCACAAAGGGAACACTAGAGCAGGTATGGTTCTGGTGTGGTCACTTGGCATCACTCTGGCTGGTGTATTGCCACAGGTGTTGCACGTCAAGTAAAGGACCAGTTTCTTTTGAATCAGTTGAGCCAATTAAAGCTGAGTTATGTTCTTTAAACTTACTAGGTGCTTTTTCTGAAAAGAATACTGGAGGAGAGGGGTGGTAAGAGAAGCATGCAGGAGAGAAAACTGTGAGGGCTTTCTGAGATCCTGGAATCATAGAATTAGAATAGAATCATAGAATTACTCAGGTTGGAAAAGACCTTGAAGATCATCAAGTCCAACCACAGCCTAACCAGTAGCCTATCTCTTAAAAAACAACCACAAAACAACACCACAACAACAAACCTCTGCTAAATCATATCCCTGAGTGCCACATCCAAACGGCTCTTAAACACATCCAGGGATGGCGATTCAACCACCTCCTTGGGGAGCCCATTCCAGTACCTAACCACCCTTTCTGTAAAGAAGTCCTTTCTAATATCCAACCTAAACTTGCCCTGGCGCAACTTGAGGCCATTTCCCCTTGTCCTGTCACATGTCACTAGTGAGAAGAGACCTGCCCCACTCTCACTGTAAGAACCTTTCAGGTACTGGAAGAGGGCAATAAGGTCTCCCCCCAGCCTCCTCTTTCTCAGACTAAATGTCTGTGCATTGTGTACAGGAATGTCAGTGCATTGCCTTTGTCCTGGAAAAGACCTGTGCTTCTCTTTTGTGAAGTGCTAGAGGTACACTAAGAGCCATTGGTAGTAAGCTTTAGGGGAGGGAGATTTGTGTGTGTATGTGTGTGTGTCCGTGTGTCCTCTGTGGAAATGGCAACCAGAGCCCTTCTAGATCAGGAGCCTCAGGGAGAGTTAAGAACACAGCAGGCAGCAGATCCTCTGCTCCCCACACTGTGGTCACAGCTGGTCAAGGTGTTCTGCTTCCTAATTGCAAGAGCTGTATCAGCAATTAATTTTTTGGGAATGAGTGTTTATCCATCTTCTGCATGGACTATTTCTGAGAATTCTTGGAGCATAAATGATTATGAATGTCATCAGTGGCTCACCAAAATTAAGGTTATTATTAAGATGAGCAATTAGGTAGAATGGAGTAACAACAACTAGTGATGGCTTTTCTGTTGTGCCAGGTGCATCAAGTTATAAATCTCCCTCAGTATTTCCTGTGGCTTTTGTGGGTGATGGAAACTATTGCCTGCCTGTGCCACTTAGGAGCTTATAGTTAAGCGTGGAGCTTTAACAGCCTGACTGAAATAATAATTGCCAAAACACATGTGCCATCTCTCTAGATTTAAATTAATGCATGCTGGGCAATGAGTGGATTGCAAGCAGTCATGTGTATAAGAGCCTGAGAGAGCTGGTGGACAAAAACCTGAATGTAAGCTGGCAGTGCATGCTTGCACATTGGTGAAAACTGATTATATCCTGGTCTGCACTAGAAGAAGCAAAGCTAGCAGGGTGAGGAATTTGATTGTCTCCCTCTGCTTTATTCTCTTGAGACCCCATTTGAAGTACTGGGTGCAGGCCTGGGGCCCCCAGCACAAGAAGGACATGGACCTGTTGGAGTGGGTCCAGAGAAAGCCACAAGGATGATTAAAAGGCTGAAGCACCTCTCCTACAAATAAAGGCTGAGGGAGCTGGCTTTATTTGGCTTGGGGAAGAAGAAAGCTTCAGAGCGACCAGTGTAGGAGGAAGACTCTTTATCAGGGAGTGTACTGATAGGATAAGGGGGTACAGTTAAACTAAAAGAGGGAAGATTTCGATGAGGTGTTAGGAGAACATTTTTTTACTTAGAGGGTGATGAGGCACTGACACAGGTTACTAGAGTTTTGGATGGCCCTTCCTTACGAAGGCTTAGGGTCAGGTTGGATGGGGCTTTGGGCAACCTCATCTAGTGGAGGTGTCCCTGCCCATGCCATGGACAGTGGAACCAGCTGATCTTTAAAGGTCCTTCCAACACTGACTATTCTATCATCCTAAGACTAAAAGCTAGATTTCAAGAAATATCAGCTAATGTTAAAATTCTCCTTGATGGTAGTAATGTTCTGCATCTATGGTATGGAATTATCTTTGCAGTTTCAGCTTACAACTTTGTTTCTGAAGTGTGTATTTTGTGAGGCAATTCAGTTCTTAGTCTAGCATGGGTTAATGTGAGAGTCCTGTGAGCTAATTTCTTAGCATGTTTCAGTATGATGTCTGTGATAATGGAAAGAACAAATGAGCAGGGGCTAAAAGAAAGGATTAGACAAGGAGGGATTTAAAGAAACTTTGATATGAAACAAAATGTTCTTGCATTTGTAGCCAAGAATAAAAATGTTTTTAACTTCCTGGATAACATATCACTAACACAGGAATAGGTATATAAGCAACAGATTTTGCACAGAAGTTGAAACTAGGCAGTTACTACCAGTAGTAACAAAGCAAAAGAAAAATTTCTGAAACTTAAACCAGTTCCAGGGTTGTGGAGTGAGCGAGAGTCCCAAAGTTTGGTACAGTGCTTCTTCATAAGATGGATTTCAGAAGTACTGGAAAGGCCAGACCATTGGTTTTACCTGATGTCAGCTATTACAGACTTAGCTCTCTGCTGTATTAACTGCCAATTAGATGCATGGTACCAAAGTTGTAAGTAATAATGATTTCTCATCACCATCCGTGGACTTTAGTGAACTGTGGCATTCTGTCTTTTGAATATAAGGTATTGTGTGCAAGTGCTGATGATTGTTGTTAAACAGTTCACAGTATGCACTGCAACTGCTGCTGATGAGGTGCCTGCTGAATTTTGGCCAGAAATCTTCCCTGGGAGCTAAAACCAGCAGAGGCAGGATTTGGCATTAGCCTTGTAGCAGTGCATTATGTAGCACTGTATTATTAGCACTGTATATGTTTGTCTATTCTGATTCAAACAAAAGATGCACCGCTACATAACTCTTGACATGATAAATGGCTTTTTGACTCCTCAGAAGCTGAACGCAAATAGTGCTTTTGCTCATTCAGTGCTGGTGGTAAAATATGAAACAGATAGAGAAGGTTAGAGAAGTAGATGTGTGGTCAGGAAACAGCTTGACATTCTGGATGAGAAAGATTTACTTAGTGATGCTGATTGTGATAGTGTTTTGGGCTACAGTTTTTCTTCATTAGTTCTGTTAACTTTATACAGGATCCCAGGATAACATTAGTGCCAGTACTGGCAAGTTTTCAGAGGCCTCCTTAAACCTCTTATTTCACAGAAATCTATGAAGTTTCTGGCTGATCTTTTCTAGCTAAGCCTTTACTAAGAAATGCAGCAATTTTCCATAGCTACTTGAAAATAGCTATGGGTAAAGTCACAAACTACTTTCACATTAGATTAAGGGTTTGACAAGGGTAGTGGGAACAAAGAAATTCCAAATCAAGTCTGCTCCCTATTTAAACATCCCTCTATCAGCCCCCTATTGCACAATAGCAAAATTTTCTCATGCAAGCATGTTGTTGATGTACTTTCAAAGAGAATTCCAGCTAGCTGAGAAGTGGGATTAAATGGATTAAACAACCTCCTTGATTTTCAGTGAAAAGAAGTTTGATGAAGGCAGCTATAAATGCAAACTTAGATGATCGCAGACTAGTTTGTCCTTCTGAATAACCTCAGGTTCCCTTGCAAATTATCCTGCCTTTTCTGGATGAGGATGTGTGTGTTGCCATGCCTGTGCAAGCAGATATGCACGTGGGGAGAAATGTGTACATGGAACATGCACTGTAGCCACAGGTATCGTAGTGATCTGTCTACAGCCATAGGCTGAGATGTAGGCTAATAGTTGCACGCTAAGGCTACAGGGAACATCAAATGGTGGCCAGTCTGTCCTCTGTGTTCATGTACTACAAAACTGGTGTGCCCTGCTCAGTTGGCCCTAAGTCACAGGAAAGCCTTCAGCCCAGTTGATGAGCATACACTCTAGTGCTTTTACTTCTCTTTCTTCTCTTCCTTCTACCTCAATACTGTGTGGTTTCTTTTTTATTTATTTATATTTTTTTTTTAAAAAACTCTTTTCATGGAATTCTTTTCCTTCTCTAAGAATTTATCAGGCATCAGTTTTGTATAAAGTACACTGATATTTCTTAACTTACTCTTCCTTCTAATGAAAGATAATTTCCTCTCAGCCCCACCTATCCTGTCTGCTTTCATTTTTCTGACCCCTAACCATTTGAAGCTCTGTTCCAAGGTCTGTCGGCAGCTGATAACTTGATGTGGGACAAATAACTACTGGGACAATATGTTGTATGTGTACAACGTGACTGTAGCAAATGTATCTTCTCTCTCTAGCTGTTCTGTGGCATTCTTTCTTTCTCTTCTGTCTAGTTCAAGTGGCAGTAATAGTGGTTTTTGTCACGTGTTAGTAACTTTTTACCTGTAGTCAGAAGCCCCATTCTGTTGCTGGAGAGATGCAGATACTACTATATACTTAGAATGGCATCTATGACAAAAAGTAATTAAAAAAAAAAAAAAAAAAAAATGGTGGGGGGGAAAAACTGGGAGAGGCAGGGCAACATTAGTAATAAGTTACACCTGTCAGGGATCCATTATACATTCTTATGGCTTCTTTCTACAGTCTCCCAATTAATCTATTGCTATGAAGAGTTACATCTAAGCTGAAGAACAATGTATCCCATATCTCACTTAAGCATCTAGTCTAAGTCTAAGAAGTTTGTACTGGGTACGTGCTTTGCCTTTAAAAGCAAATTTCTTGCTGCCTTTGATTTCTGTATTAATTTGGAAAGATATGCCAAGTGTAAAATTTGTATCACATTTGTTTCAAATTCAAATTAAACCCCTTCCCCCCCCCCAACAAAGAATTTATACGCAAGGAAAAAAAGAATAGTGGCTTGGTGACCTTATCATGGCTGGATCTCATACTGATTAAGGGCCAAATCTTTTTGGTACTGAGAGGAAGTAAAAACAAGAATTAAGAACTTTCTCTGATTACTGATGGGGATAGCAGTGTTCTCTTTCTTAGACCTGCAAAGAAATGCTACAAAGAAGGCATTTATTCAGTCAGTGTAATTCTTATCTCTTTTCTGACTGCCTTACATCTTTCATTTTACCTTAACACTTGGGCTTGTGTCCCTCCCACTTAATTTTATTCACCCAAGACATGTCTTAAAAGCTTGGTGAATGATTACTTCCTGTATATCAACAGAGAGAGACAGCACATCCCAAGGGCATGGCTAATCTGCCTAAGATTGCCTCCTTTACACCATTTTCTTGTTCTCCTTTTTCACTGTCTTTATAACTGTAAAAGGTGAAGCTTTGCTTCTAGTTTGGTTTAACAGATAAGATAAGAAATGTAAGTACCTTATATTAGTACCTTTTTTTTTTTTTTTTTTTTTTTTTTTAATGTAAGTGGATCAACTAGGGCAGAGAAGAAAGGAGGACACAACTTTAAAGTGAAAGTTAGCTGCTCAACTACAGGGGTACTTAAATTGCTTGCCTAACACGCATTTATTTGAAAACTTCTACTGTGGTTGAAAACCTCCCCCTAGTACTGCATAGTTCGCAACCTATGTAAAAGTCAACAAGTACTCAGAATGTGTTTGGAAGATTGCTAATGTTGTAATTTTCCTCACCCTGTTTTTCTTTATTCATTTTCCCCCCATAAAGCAGCGTAGAAGGGGCTTGTCAGGTTGTGCCTTATATAATTGAATTGTTATGCCAAGAGGCTGTGCAGAAAGGTGGTTACATCAGTGATCTCTTTTTCATCCCACTGTGCTTTGATCTCCTTCTATAAAGCATAAGATCTAAAAGTGGAAACTTTTGAAGATGGTAGATGAATTTTGCTAGTCCAGCTTTCATAATCCTTGTGAAAAACATCTATTCTTATCAGTCTAAAAAGATTTAGTGACTGTTGTCTCTAGAAAGCCTTATATTATCAGGATTACAAACTAGGGAATTATTGTTATGAAATATTTTGCTTACATGTTTTGAAATGTTGTTAATACTTCAGAATGAATGGGTAAAGATGATTCATTTTTGGCCATGCTTTGTTGTGTTTTCTCACTAAAATACAAAAATGCAAAGGTGAATATTCGCTGTCCTTTTTTTAGTTAATCATCCTGCTTTAATTGCAGATGACAGAAATTAACCGAAACTGTCGCCTTAATCCAAGTGTACTGATCCCAAGCATTATATGGTGCTGAAACAAGTGGTAAACATTTTGGCTTATGAGATATAGCCCATTATTTTCAATGGGTCCATTGCAACACCAAGCAGCATATACACAGAATACTATTTGCAGAATTTGTGGCAATAAAACATAACATCTTTTAGAAAGGAACAAATATCCATACTTAGCACTGCACAAAATTCACACTTATGTCATTGAGATGAAGTCAGTAAAGTTACTGCAGTTGTCTAGGATCTCATTTAGAAGAATCCTACCCATTATATCTTCTGTTAGTTGAGCTCTACATGTATCTGGAAAACAGTGGTTACAGTAAATTGTCAGTAATGCTTAGGGTTGTAATGAACGTGTATATACATATGTTTGATTTATTTATTTATTTTTCATTTCTTTGCAATAGCCTTGGGCCAGATTATGCTCTATGTTGATGGCATGAATGGAGTAATAAACCACAATGAAACTATCCAATGGCTGTACACACTTATTGGGTCAAAGGTAAGACACTCACCAAAATTCTTGTTTTACATGTTTTTGGATATTTTAAGATGCATTTTATTTGTACTATATATGCACTAGATTTTCAACAGATTATGCGCTGGGTTGTCTATAACTCACTGCCTAGAAGCCAGGGCATGCTGGGCTGTCATTTCTATTCCATGTTTTTCCTACTCCTTTATGCTGTTGGTACATACTCTGGTTATGAAAGCAAAGGCACTGGGATCAAAGAATATCCCAGGTTGGAAGACACTCACAAGAATCATTGATTCCAGCTCCTGGCTCCACTCAGGACCACACAAACATCAAACCTTATGTCTGAGAATATTGTCAGAATGCTCCTTGAACTCTGGCAGCTTGGGGTCTTGACCGCTGTCCTGGGGAGCCTGTTCTGGGGCTTCTTGCACTTGAAGAGCCCTAGAAGACAAAATCTGGTTCCTGCCTGCAATAGATTTTTTTGTTGTTCCTTGCATATGAGGAGGCAACAACTGAAGCCTTATACCAGAGTCTGTGCCACTTGAGTGGAATACAAGTTTATATAGTACACAATACACTATAAGGCTTTCAGTTTTGGAAGTTGAAAAGGAAACAGAACATAAATTCTGCTTACACTCCATCCTGAATAGTTACAGTGTAGGTAAAGCCACAAATCTGCAATCTGTTGGCTATCTTTGCTTGAAGTTTGTGAAATCCCACAGGAACTGCTCCTGCTATTTAGACCTGCCTGGCACAGTCCTCAATGACACAATAACTGGAACAGGGTACTTTAGCTCCTCCTGACAACCTGAAAGATGCCATAATTGGTGGAGCTGAGTCCATCATTAGAATTATTCAGAAATTTCCAGGAATTTTTCCTCAAGTGTCTGAGTCATGCTATTTGGATTCTATAGCGACATAGAGGCTCTGCTGCTTTTCTCTTTTCTCTCTCAAAAAATAGCTTTCATAGCAGAAAGAAAAAATCAAAAGGGCACCTTTTAACCACTTCAGTTTATTTTTTTTCTCTGATATGCAAATTTCCCTGTGTCGGAAGATGAGTAAGCAAAAGGATAGATACTAAAGCATTAAAAGAATTGATTTATCTTGAGTTGACGGCTACTACAGGTAGATATGTAAAAGTAAGATAATAATTGTGGTTATCAAGCATCAGGCTTACTGGACATGATTAATGAGCAGTTCATATTTGGGAGAAGATGAGAAAATTTTCCCCACGTAAAGTGTTCCACTGTTGGCTGGATGTTACTCTGGGCATTTTGCCCTCTCAAGCAGGGAATGTTAGCCACAGTTGGAAACGCAGTGCCAGAAGAGAGAGAAATGGATTTCTTACTGTGGATCCTCATTTTCTATGGGACAGATGGCAGAAACAAACAAAGGAAAGAAGAAAAAAAAAAAATGGCCATGGTATCCACAATTATTTTAATTCTCTATTGGAGCTAGTGGAGGAGAAACAGATGTATTTCTACCTGCAGAATAATTTCTGCCTAAATTTTCTTGACCAGAGTTCTTTAACTCTTCAGTCCTAGAACTCCATTCTCCCTCCCCCATGGTCAGCCCAAGTGATTATCTCCATATCCTGGCTCAGTGCCTGCAGCTAAGGAATGCAGGCAATGTGCTTTGAATAGTTTGGTTTCAGGTAGCATCAAAGTTGATTTTTCATTATTGTTTGACTGTCTTGGAAAAGATCTAAGTCCATGTCTGTGTGCCAGAAGCTAATCGAAGGCATGACAGGCTTACTATCACAGTATGGTCTGGTAGCTGTTTTATGCTCTTTAAGATGTTCTTGGCTTTCTGTGAACAGCAAATCCATGGAATTTGCAACACACCTACACCCTAATTTGCAGTCCTGCTCTCCTGGTTCCTTCTCTGTAAAAAAGGAGGGGAAACATTTTTTAACACTGCCAAACAAAAAGGAATTGTAAAAGTGCTGATTAAGTATCAGGACAAATCCCTTTAAGAGGAAACAGAAGGCATGTAGTCATTCAGCTGCCACAACTGCAGATGGACACATTGCTTCTTGCCCTCTTGAAAATTCTGATGAAGTTTAGTAAACTCAGCAGTGGAGATGGTTGAATCTTTTCCATTGCAGATTTTTTTCTATCAAATTCTGTAATGGTTTTGACTCTTTGTTGTTATTTGCTTTTCTGAATTTGTATAAGGCTATTGGCTCTGTTTCTCATGCTCACTTAGTGTGGAAGATGTTTGCATGCACTTTTCCACCACAAGGACTTGTGTTCAGCAAGGGACCTTAGTGTCCTTTGTCATGCTCAGCACTGTGACAGCCATAAATTTGGCACCCAGTAATTCTTCTGTTCAGGGATGGGGAGAGGAAGAGGACTAAATCTTGAAATTAGCAGGAAAGAATGAGTATAAACAATTAACTGAAAACATGTCTAGATTGTCACCGTTATACGCCAGACTA
Organism: Excalfactoria chinensis; assembly: GCF_039878825.1. NCBI lineage: Eukaryota > Metazoa > Chordata > Aves > Galliformes > Phasianidae > Excalfactoria > Excalfactoria chinensis. Next base: position 63,019,729 of record NC_092826.1, on the reverse strand, counting down.
GTTGCTTATGTAGTTGGAGTATTTGAAGGCACTGGTGATTTTGTCGCTGAATGTGTCAAAGACTAAGCTTATCACAGAATCGTAGGGGTTGGAAGGGACCTGAACAGATCATCGAGTCCAACCCCTGTGCCAAAGCAGGTTCCCTACACCAGGTTGCACAGGTAGGCGTCCAGGCGGGTCTTGAATATCTCCAGAGAAGGAGACTCTACAACCCCCCCTGGGCAGCCTGTTCCAGTGCTCCATCACCCTCACAGTAAAGAAGTTATTGTGCACATTTGTGCGGAACTTCCTATGCTCCAGTTTCTGTCCATTTCCCCTTGTCCTGTCTCCACACACTGCTTAAAAGAGTCTGGCCTCGCCACTTTGCCCCTCACACCTCAAATATTTATAGAACTGGATCAGAATTAAATTTTTGTGTCAAATTGCAAGTCGCATTTAGCCTGGTTGTAAAGGGACATGAAGTTTTTGTTCATGCTGGCACCTCAGAGCCCTGTGGAGGTCTCTTGTGGGTCACCTGCTGATATAGAATCTTGATTTAATGGTGGTAGGCAGGGCTGTTGGAAGACTTCTTTTACCCAAAACAACGAACACCAGGTTAAAGATGTGTAAGTGCTAAGCTGTATTAAATCCTTGTAATGTGTTTTTCATCTGTTAGCATATATGAGGTAATATGTATTATCTTTCATATGCATTGGTATTCTCTCTGAAGTGTTAATAGAAAGCATACAGTGTATCATTGCCTTTCTCTCTCCAGTACTAGTTACCGAGTGTTTACAAAATGTACATTTCTGAACAAAACATCTTGGAGAAAACCCAACCATTGATATCACCCACCAGAGGAAGCAGAAGTTCCTTTGCATCAAGAAAGCTTTTGCCACTTCATATTAATCTTCAAATGTATAAGACATAAAGCATTCCAAAACTTGAATCTAGTTTCACCTTTTTTGTTCCCCCACATTTTTTACTGCTACTGATAATGATTATTTTTTTCCCATTTGATGACCCAGGCTGTTCTAATTTTCCCCCAGGGGAGCTAAAGCCCCTTTTTGGCATTGTTTTCTGTGGAAAGTAATCCATTTTCAAAGTGGTACTGGGTAACTTCAGAAGTCTGTGAGGAATGCTAGGCCTAGGCTGACACAACAAGGTTGATTAAAGATTCCTATCTCACATCTTGTTCTAATTTTTTATTTTATGTTTTTTATTTTTTTGCATTTCTTCTGTCTGGGTCCTATATCGCAAGGTTAAATATGAATTTTAACTAGCAAGTTATTCCTGTGCCTTGTTTCGATCTTTTGCTTCCCTTTGAATTGGAGTACTGATATTCTGAATATTTTAAACATAATCTAACCCAAAAGCAGAAGAAGAATGATTTCAAAGCAGAAGAAAGGAAAAAAAATAAAATACTATGTTCAATCAGGACATCGCTGTAGTGAACTTGTTGATTTCAGAATAAAATTTCTGTTTACAAAAGAAAAGTTCAGTAGACCTTTTTCCAATGAGGTTACAGCAACGTGTTGAAACATCTATATGATGGGTCTGTCATTACATGAGAATTTTGTAAGAACTGACGTTCTTAGTTGCACAGATCACTAAACCTAATTTTGCAAGTGAGTAATTTGAGGTACGAAGAAGCAGATAAACTAAGTACTTGATGAAATCAGTGTTTCATAAGCCTTTTACACATGCACTCAACTCAAGCTGTAAGAATAGCAGAGAATACTGCTTGAACTAAGTCTTTTTCTCAGAAAGTCTGTCACCAATCCTATACAAATGGATGTTAAATTAGATCTACAGATCTGTACACTAAAGTGGCTCATAGACATGGAGAAAGTCAGAATTCAAAGAGAATTAAGAAAATCTGAGTAAGACTGAGTCTACTAGCTTGAGTAGCACAGAAAACCAAAAACATATTAAATTGACTCAACACAAGAGAGACATTGGATGGTTTAATCTCTTGATGAGTTTCTTGTGTTGTATTTGCATTTCTTGACTTTTTTCTGCATATATACATATTTAAATGATTGCATATGCATGACCTGTTCTGAGTTAACATTACCTGGAAGGTGAGATGGAATATGCATAATAATATGCCAGATTTTTTTAGCAGAAAGTAGTGCTGTATGATTTTCTTGGGCTTTGTTCTTATTGTGTACAAAGGTGATCTAGAAAAACTGGCCTGCTAGAAAAATTAAGCATGCACGAGAAAATGCACATGAAATTAATCAAAGTCAGTGTATGAACTGTGCTGTCACATTCTCAGTCTGCTGCCTGTATGGTTAATTAACTCATTTGCAACCTTTCAAAAGTGAGGCTTCATATATAGCTAGTTTATAAGCAGCACAGTTTGTGATGTTTCTCCTGTAAACCTGTATTTATGTTCTATTTTTGTGCCTACTCCAGGCAGAAGAGCCCATTAAGTACTATTGTTTTGGGTACTCAAGCCACTTCCCTTCCTAGAAAGTAAGGCTCTCCCCTGAAGTAAGCATGGTCTTCCTTGTGCACTGTCCTGCACTCAAGAGGTTGAGATAAGTGAATAGGTGCAACTGCTTTGAGTTCAGTGAAACTGAACATCCATGTCTGTCTAGGAGCTGCTTCTTGCATTTAATCTGATGTGCATTTAGGCATTGAACTATTGTCATGAAAATGATTGTGTGAGAGAGAAACAAAATCCTGGCTTTATAAGAAATTAACTTTCCTATTTCCAGCCTTTGGAGGGCTTGAGCCAAATCTTACCAGACCAGAGGAAAGCTTTCCTCAATCTTTTACTCAGAATCTGAAACTGTGCTGTTGCATGAGTATAGTTTGTTTTGAATTGTATTTAATTAGTGCTTTGAAGATAGGGATCAAGATGTTGCAATAAACTTGGATTAGGATAAGCCAGCAAGTGCAGACTACATTATGTACTCATTGTGGTCTGTCGAACTCAGCAGGCAGACTACTTCAAGTCATCTTGTTTTTTTACATGCTATATTTGAAGATGATTTTTAAAGTAATCAAGCATGGTTGCTAGCAGTAGGTCCAGTTCTGCAGCAGTAAGTAAGCCTGTTGCATTAATTTCTGGATAGTTTGAAGGGATAAATACCCATTCTTCTGTGTTTATAGTGAATTCTTGTAGATAAATGCTTGTAGATTTGGGGGGTTGGACTCGATGATCTCTAGAGGGTCCTTCCAACCCCTACAATTCTGTGATTCTGTGATAAAGACAGTGCTTAGAAAACACAAGTTCCCTTACATCATGTCATAGAGCTTATTTCAGCCCATTTGAATTGGAGAATGAGAAGATACAATGATTAACTGCCGGCAACGTGGCAAATGTTCAGGCTCAGCTTTTCACTCTATCACATCTATTCAGGTATGTATGAGAAAATGTTCTGTTAGCAAGGAACAAAATATATTCACATATTTCTAGAAAATATCATGCATCTATACAGATGTACAAATTTCTCTTCATAAATGAAAGGCATGAAGAAGAAAAAAGCAAGCATAATACTTGAATTAGGTAGGGGGTAAGAAAGGGAAAACATAAAAATCAGTATTAGCTTTTAGAATTGCATTGGTCTCTTCCACTAAAGCAGTTCAGATTCAGAGATAATTTGTGGGTGACTTATTGTGCCCCAGGTCCTAGCTTTTAATATCTTCTATTAGCTACTAGTATTTTGTAACAAGCACTAAGTCCAGCATTCATGTGAAAGTAGAAGGTGCAGGTGGAAAGCTTGTTTGTATTGAGACGTGAGTAAAGAAAATGGAACCCACTTGTCTTTACAGCATGCCTGGAGCCACTGGTTTGAAAGATCCTTAACTATAAAATCAATTGCCTCAACAAGAAAAACAGTAAATTTTCAACTGTAAGTTGTCAGCTGGAAAAGAGTGAAGAAATACCAAATAGTTGCTCCAAGGATAAAAAGCAGATGGAGATGGTTGTAATCCAAGTTTACAGTATATGCCATGAGATGCAAGAAGTGTGATTCCCTGAAATACACACATCTAAACAAAGAAATCAACTTGGCCTGCCTGTGTAACACATTGCTGTCGTAATGCCAAAGCTATTGGGATAGCTGAGTTGTTATTTTGCAGGTAGAAATATCATTAGTCCAAAGTCAGGATTTTAGTAAGCTGCATTTTAAGGAAATACAGCATGTTATGAAAACGAAATAGGCTCTTGTGATGTGCAGTGGCAGCAGGGCCTTGAGTCCTGGTGAATAGGGAATCGGGGTCTGTATTGTGTGTGGCAGCAGAAGTATGCAGCATCACATAATGAATAATGAATATGTTTCCGTAAAGTAGAGAAGACAAATGTAAGGAAAAATGACTGGCATCCAGATGCTCTGGATCTTAATTAAGCATACTGATCCTTAGACACATGTTTTGTCTTTTCTATTTGCAGAAAGCACAGGTGTGTGTGATGAAACCATACACACAGTTTTGTAGGAAAAAACGAGACGGTCAAATTTCTGCATTCTTTGTTTGCGTTAACATGCTAGCTTTTATGATTGTTAGTAAGCATTGTGGTTAATTTTGATTTATTCCCTCGGGTCTGAAGAATGTAGGCAGGCTTTCCTTTTAATAGCAGTGCATTAGGTTTACCTTATGTGTTAATTATGATACCTTAAGGTATTCATTCTGTGGCAAGCATGGTTTAATTTATGAGCTAGCCCATTTTCTCAAAGTTCATAGTAAACTTTTGGAGACCCAAACTTTGTTATCAAGTTGCTTCTTCATGTTACTTCTGTTATGCTGACTGTTGATTTTCTGAGAGAAAGTCCCATTCTACATGATTTTACAGAAATGCAAGCAGAGTTTGTAAGGAAACAACAGCAGAAATTCCACACAAACTTGGTTTGAATTTTAGGCATTATGAGGATCCTCCAACTGTTGGAATTGAATCCACTCTGTATTTTGATGTGAGGTACTTGGGATCCTTCTTTTTCTGTTGACTTGTGCTGCATAACCTCCCCTCTCAAACTTATTTTTCTGAATTGCCTATCTTTCTGGAGCTAGAAAACACAGTGAGAGAGAAACTGAGCTAATCAACACAATATCATCTTCATATACTTACTAATTTTCTTGTTATTAAATTTTTCTCTCTTCTGGTTGTCATATATATGTGTGTGTGTGTGTAATATATATATATAATACACTAGTGGAGAATCCTGCCTACAGGAAAGAAGGTGGTATGCAACATTTTTCACATCATCACCATAGAAGAGTGGTTTTCTTGCATCTTAGCATAAAAGAATGACCCAGATCTGGAAGGAGTCCATGACTGGGAGACATAGACTCAATCTGGATTCCAGGCACATTTTTGAACCAATCTTCAAATCCCTTTGTCCCTCAGTCCCTCATACAGAAAATTGGTGTTTGGATTTTACAGCCCTGAGGGGAAAACATGAGGGAGAAAAGGGACATATTACATATGTTAAAGACAGGTACGCAAGTGGAAGTTGAGCCTAGTAGCAATTGTTACCCTGTCTTTTCTTCTGGCATCTCTCAAAAATGGTTTTTTAAGGTACATTCATTCTTTAAGTGAGCTGTACTAGCTGAAAATACCTAGATAACATTAAAAAATACATTATACAAAAAAAACAAACAAACAAACAAAAAAAAAAACTGAAACCATCAAAACATTTGTGATGTCTTTATATTCAGTGTATAATGAACTCCAAGAAACCTGTGAGTTGCAGCCAGCTCAGTTCCCTAAAGTTATTGCATAAGTCTGTTGCCATAGAACTCATCATGCTATCTCTTACGTTTTAAGTCAGCCTCTATGGTTACATGGCCAGTCCTTAGGAAGGAGGATGTCTGGTAAAATCTGTGGACTTAAATTACTTTTCGTAAGATCAAAAGAAAAGTTCTCTGCTGTGATTTTATTTTCTTCCCTCAGTCCTCATGTAGTAGTTTATACCATAAAAAGTCTCTTCAAAACAATTTCTAGCATACCAGCAGGTTCTCTAACTGGCTCCCATGGCACAATGAAATGTTTCTCATCTGGACCTGCTGTGTACTTTCTTTCAATATTGTGATCCTCTTTGATCACAGCAATTGGTCAGATACTTTCTGATTTGTCTCCCACTCCCATTTCTACTGTTTTTCTTCTTGAAGACTATTCTAATAAAAAAATAAGAATGTGTTCAGTATAAAAATGCTGCTAATACCTTATGTCATGTGATTTTTGTCTAGATTGGTCCCTTTTTTTAATTACTTCTTTTCTTTAAAAGGCACAGTACTGTAGCAGATGTTAGGCTTGTTTCATTTCCAGCAGTGTGTAGCTGCATCCTTTAGTGATAAAATTGAAGTATCCTCTCTAGAAGGCTTTTTCCACCTCCACTGTACTTAAAATTTACCTGTGTGGTTGTGCAGGCACCTTATTTTTATGATTTTGCAGAGAAAGCAACTCTTCTTTAACTCACTGTTTGAATACTTCCCAATGGAACTTTGCATGTTTACAGCTTTTTGTGCAGAATGTGAACAAAAGAGTAAAATGGGCTAAGAGACCCCAGCAGGTATTGACATTTGGGGTTGCCTCAAAATGATTTATCCCGTGTGGACTGAGTTTCTTTTTACCCTGTGAACAGAATTTCACTTCTTCAGACTTTCTTCTCTGTGTCTCTTGTAGTGGAAATTTAATGTGTCTCTCACTGGTTTTCAAGCACTCAGGTCACTTCTTTTTTTTGTCTTCCTAATTGTGGTCTACCTTCCCCCATGCATAGACTCTTATCCTTGGATGTCTGTTGGGCTACTCGTTCGTGAATAGGGGAGCTGTAAAATCTGCCATATTAAGACTTCAGTGTGTCTGCTGAGGGAAAAGACAGGGCATACCTTCTGAAGGTGAGGTTGCTACCAGATCTTCATTGTCTGGTGATTTACTGAGGTGACCATCTGTAAAAGCTGACTATCTGATAGCAAGATTGGTGTCAAAGTTCTGTAAAGTCCTGATAACTTCAAAATTAATCACTGCCCTGCACAATATCCATTCTGATTTTTTTGCCATTGCCTTCTGGCAGAGAAGACACAAGGTGAATGCCCAAGTTCTATTTCTGCCAATGGAAGATCTAATTTCCGAGTAATGTATAAGACAGAAAATATCAGTTTGCTAAGTAGAAACTACGGTATATTTCAAAGAAGATACTGTTGTCATTTACTATTTTGGGTTTTATGTACGAATAGAAAGTACTCAGAAAGGAACTGAGTCTTGGGACAAGGCCCAAAAACTGATTGCAAATTTTACAATGCAAGCATCATCTTCTGATGTAGTTAATACTATAGTTTCTCATTCAGAGGGTTGTTCTATTTTTCTTCCCTTTTGCTCAAAAGCATGAGTTAGGATTATTTGTTATCTTTGGCTAAATTTACATGGTATTACATGAAACAGATGTGACAGATATCAACCAGACAAATAAGGATAGTGATTTGCCTTTACCTGCAGGTCATTAGCACAGAATGTTTTGACATGAGTAGTTCTATCCTAATTTGCATCACTTACAATGTTATGAATGTTAGGGCACTGATAGAATCCTGCCAGTTCTTAGTTCCAGAATGAGTATGAAGCCTAATGCAGCATTCTTCAAGTTACCTGTCCTTCCAGGAGGGTACCTTCTAAAGCTTTTGCAGTAGGTAGCTATTCTCCATGGAAGTGAAAAGTGGAAAACGCTACATCTGTTCTCATGTTGAATGAAGGAACAAAAAAAAAAACAACAAAAAAAAAAACATCTGCGAGTGCAGGAAGAAAAAAAGAGTGCTTTCTCTGCTTTAGAATAGCCATCCCACAGCACCACCTAGCAGATATTGTTAGGTACAGATGGATATGAATAGACTGAGGAAAAGTCTGATAGAATATGAAATTGATCAAACCTTGAGAGTGCAGTTTCAAACTGCAATTCTGCCTTATAAGTCTAGCTCAGGACGTTTATACAAGCTGAAGTTTTTTGTCATTTCCTCATGTAGCTCTTAGCATCAGGTACTTGTAGCCTAATACAGCTAGTTAATCTCTGTGCATATTCAGTGAAAGGTTTTGTTTTCGCTCAGGTCTTGTGATCTTTGGCACCAAGTATTTTTTAAAACACCAAGCTTAATTGGAATGGTGGTATTATTAATTGTATTGCAACTGATTGATGTTTTTGTCTGTGTTAGTCCAAGCCACCAGGTCCAGAGCTGCCCAGCATCCTATATTGAGAATACAGATTTTGAAGAGCACTGGGAACACAGTGTGGTCCCACCCACTGCAGCTGGGGAAGAAGTGTTAAGAGAATAGTTAAGCTGCAGCTTTTGGCAGCCTCATTTTGTAAGGGCATTGTCAGAGAGGGAACCTGAACTTTTTACTTTTGGACTGCAAAATACGAAATATTTATTTGTGAAGTTGTAGCATATTTGAGTTTGTCACCTTTCTTGTGATACTTGATTACTTTTTCTTTTCTGATTGCCTTGAACTGTATTTTAACCTTCATCATGCTCTCCCACTTGTGGAGAACTAGCTAAGTTCTTCAAGGAAATATTCAAGGATGTGCTGATCTTCCTATGAATTGTGTTGTGGACACAGGTTGCAATAAACATGACTCGGGAATAGAAAGGAATTGCAGGACTTTCATCTTGCAAAGCTTTTGAGTTTGGCATTATACATGAAGGCAGATCTGCTTTACTATTCAGAGGTAGTACAGAGAGAGTTCTGGCATTAGTACTGAAATCCATTCCCTTCCAGGTTCTGAGATCTTATTTTCCTGGTTAAAACAGGGTACTGGCTATCAAGACTCTTAATTTACTCCATAGCATTGGGAAAACTTTTTTATTATGATTATTATTATTCAGAGCCAAGAATTATACAACTAAATCCATATGTGGACATGTAAAATATTCGGACTTTCAGATACTGTGAAACATTTTACTTCTATTAAAGGAAATGTGCCTATGCCGTACCTAGGAAAATAGAGAAAACTACTTTTTCAGGTACTTCTCTGATCACTGTGATCTTTCATGCCCTTCACCCAGATTTTCTCTCATACTTCACTTATAAAACTATTTAGATGCTTAAGTAAATATTCTTTGTCAAGTGCTATGAAAGCCTACTGTGAAACTTATTCTAAAATTAGGAAAAAATAACACCAAGAGTTCTGTGTGATTTTACTGCTCTTACTGAACTCACATTTTCTGAGTTGAAAGGGTCAAATCTCAATTACGTTTCCTTTGGCTAAATACACAGGAACCATTCCCATCAGACATTACACAGCTACCACAGTGCAATTCAGTTTAGCTTTCTGAAATACAAAGGATCACGTTAGGCAGCAGTTTATTTTATTGCCTTTGTGAACTGCTGCCCTTCATTAGGGCATCATTGTGTCTACTGACTTTGCCTGCAGTAACTCTTGACTTCAGAAGAAAGTGAAAGAAATCTGTTGTGGTTACTTCAGGAAAAAGAGAGGGTTGAGTGGTTTTGTTTTATTGATTTGTTGTTTTTGGGTTTGGTTTTGTTGTTTTTTTTTTCCTTTCTCTCCTGCTTTTCTGTCTCTACTGCGTCCAAAGAACTGAAACAAAAGTCCCAAAATGGTCTGTGATGCAAATCAAATCACTGCTGATTATGATCTCATACTTGTGTGGTTCAGCTCTTTTAATGGCTGTGGCAGTTATTTAGCTAAAAGTTACTCAGGCCCTTGATGCTGAAGTTCTCAGATACTGCACCAGAAACACATTTCATTCTGCCAATAATGAAACTGAAATGCATGTTAAATAATGTCACTATAAATGTCCATCTTTTGCCCAAGCAATAGCTTGATCAAAGGTATTTCATTCTCAGGTTCATAGTAATCTGGGTTCCACGGCTCTGTCATTTGCTTCCCTGTCCTGGTCACTGCTGCTGAAAACTTGTCAGTACCTTGGTAGCTACAAACTCCTAGCAATATCAACCCTTTTCATCCCAAAAGAAGGCAATTTAATTTCAGTCATCTCATTATATTGCTGTTTGGTATTTTTATTTCTCTGTATTTGGCAAGAATTATCTTCATGTGATTTATGGACTTCCCTAGACATCTCTGTGACATCTGAGTCTTAATGCATGTAGGACTGTTCTGTTATGCCTGAGTTACATGATTGCTGTGAACTGGTGAAAGTAAAAACTGTTACTGATCTTTTTTTGACAACTTTATGTCCATTTTGATATCTGTGTGTTGGAGAGGTGAGACAGAAAGATGGAAAAAATCAATTTGGAGATGCCAGGAAGAAGGAAGGCTTTTATAGTGTTATCTGGAGGTCTCCATTTATTTGCTGATGATGTTGATACAGTTGTTATCATTTAATCAAATCCAGTCACACAAGGTAGTACCCACATTCTTATGTCTCACACTTAGAAAAAAAAAAAAAAAAAAAAAACAAGATCTTTTTTTTATAAATAGTACCGAAGATATTTGTTCTTAGCAACTAGAGGTGGGAGATGGGCATGGTTATGAATCTGGATATCAAGAGTTCTCTGATGAAGACTGATGAAGCTAAGGCTGATATTCTCTAATCTGCCAACCTTTAGATGGCAAATGTGCATCAGTGTAATTAGAGTTAACCCCAACTCAGACTTGCAAAGTTTTTGCCACATCACCTGAGGAGTGCTTTATAGAAACATTTCCCTTCTTGTTAGGCTAACAGTAGACTCTGACTGCTCTCTTAGTACCTGCTTCTTCTTTGCTTGGTTGAAAACCAAGCATTAGTCTTTTCAGTTGATGTGTTTAATTTGCTGTAGTGTCTGAGAGAGTGGGTCTGAAGGCTTACCTGGCTGAAGTGAGAGGAAAGTAGCTTGGGGCAGAGAAATTACATTATCTCCTTGTATGGAAACACACAAAAGATTTACTTAATGAACTATCTTAGAGTGTTTTTAAGACTTCATATTAAGTTTGCAGTACAGGCATGATATTCTGCAAACTTGTAACTCTAGTTAGATATAAACTGAAAAAATAAATGAAAATTTTTGTGATAAATTTAATTAATTGTAAATACATGTATTTGCATATACATCAAATATATGTCTATTTGCAATATGTAGACATATTGTAACATTAGCAAAAACAATGCCCTTACTGTATAATTCTTTTATTTTCGGATATGAAGAAACTAAGTTGCAGGAATGAAGGCTGAAGAGCAGTTGGGGAATCTGTGACAAATAGGTGGTGATTGCTGGAAAAATATGGTTGCTGTTGATGTTTATCTATGCTCCTCAGAATTCAACTTTATTCTTCAATTTTATTTGGAAAGTTGTGCAAAGGTAAATAAATGAGTCTGGTTTTGCAGTCAAAGCACTGCTTCTGGGTTCCTTTTTGTGCATAATAATACTCATAAGGTTGAGAGCAGAGAGAAGTACTTAGTACATATGTAAAGTGAAACGCCATTGGTCTTAGTGTTCCAGTAATGAGTGGAATACATATCCTATCTCTTTATTAGTTATTCTTTCAAGTAGGGTTTGTGGTAGTTTTGTTTCATAACTTTATGTGTGATACTTGTTCTTTCAACAATTTTATTGTTTCGGTAGTTCAAACCACCAGTATTTTGCTTTTCAGGGTGCTTAAAAAGGATAACCTGTTAACAATTATTTGCTTAAAATATTGCAATAGAGAACATATTAAATATTGAAAACTTTGTTAATACACTGTCTTTAACCACTTCCATACGTCTTATACATAGTTTATTTTCCCTTTGTGCTTTTCTCTTTGTCTCTCTCTCTTTTTTTTTTTTTTTTTTTTAAATTGAAATATATTGTCTGTGAGATTGTACAAGGTCAGTAAAGGACTGCCAACCATATCATTAAACTTACAGGGGTTTTCAGGTGAAGTTACTTAAACCCAGCCATAGTTTTGGTATTTATATAAGTACTTTATAATGAAACTGTTGAAAGAACTAATTTCACGTGCATAAAACCACAGAATAATAACAGAGTAGTTTTTCACTGTACTTAGCGACTCAAATATTTTTTTCCCCTAGAGCCTTTGAACTCAACCTTGATATTATTTAAACAGGACTTCGTCAAGGCCACTAACTAGCAAACTGTTTAATGAGCAATAGAATTAATGAAGCAAATTGTTTTCCTTCTTCTCCTCAGCTTTTCCTTCCCATCCCACACCCTCTTGATAGTATCAGTTGGGTTGCGCGTCCTGTGCCCTTTCTGTACCACTGGCTCTACATGCTGCGGATGATGGGAACATACATTAAGACTAATCTTTTATCTGGCTCTCCTTCAAACTGGCATGCTTTTGTCTGAAAGAATCAGCAGCTTGGGGTCTTTTCTAATGCAGTTTGCAATTTACTTAGGAATGTAACTCAGCATTACTGGCAAGTAAGACTGACTTCAGTGGGAAGATACCATAGTTAGAGAGAAGAGTTAATCTACAAATGGACAGTGAAAGAGACAATGTGTCTGTCTAAGGAAGCAAAGGTAAAAATGGAGTGTTCTTCATGGTTATTGTAGGTTTGTCTGGGATTAATTTTGTAAGGAAATGGAGAGAAAGTACTTAAAGACTTTCCTCATTTTCTTTGGTTACCTCTGGCTTCAGTCATAGCTCAGAAGAGCCACACATTTTAATGGTGATGACTTTCACAGGCAGGGACAGGGTCACCTCTAGTTCCACCTGAGCTACTTTGTACACTGGGGGAAAACTTCAGTTTCACGTGAGATGCTGCCCAGTAAACATTTCTCATGTCAAATATGTGGATAATCTGAGGCTTGTGTCATTAGGAAGTTTTCTTTAGTCTCACCTATAAGCCAATCTGTACAAATCAGGTATCTGGCTATGATAGGAGATGGTGATGTGGTAGTGATTGGTAGTGATTTGGTACGGATAATTGATATGGAGCATCTTACTTTGTTTAAATAGTTTCTAATCCCTCACAAAAATGATAGAGAAGTGATTTCATCTTAAGTCAAAAGCCAGCATTCAGAATGAAAAGTATTTCTGAAAATACTCTTGTTCAGCTATTTATTTGGAGGCTGAAATAAAATAAAAAATAAAATTAAAAAAAAAAAAAAAAAGCATTGTTCACATCTTTCATATGCCTCCTAAAATTTCTCCATATTGAATTATTTCCCCGAGACAAAATGTGGTGAATCACTGCCTGCATCATAGAACTATGGCTTCACTTGATTAATTGTAGATACCTTTCAGATTCTTAATTGCAAAGCATGAAATGAGTAGCATGCTGGTACCATCTTAGTCTTTTGAAGTAGTAACCACTTGTTTAGTCCCTTTTAAAAATTGATTTGGTTTTGTTTTGAGTACAGTAGCCTTGTAGTAATGTCAGATGCCTTCACAAAGCACAATGGCACTCAGCTGCATAATGGAAGCTAATATGATTTGAAGGGGATTTTGTAGATGGGAATGAAAAGAAAGTCCTGTCTGTTATTAAACTCCTAAAAACTCTTTTCCTCTCCTCATTTATTTGGAACACAGCTAAGGAAATATCAATTTGGCCCTGCCCAAGGAAAAGAAGTTGCTGAAATTGCCGTTCTCCCAAACGCTTCCTGTTGCCAGAGGTTCAGCCCAAAGAACATCTGTTGAGGACAGCATAGTTCAAGGCTAGCCTCATACATCAATGTAAAGAGATGGTGGGAAGGCTCGGCATGCAACACTTCTTTCATTATAAGAAGGAAAATTTAAAAATTAAAGACAAAATCAGATGTCAAATGGCCATAATCATATTTCTCTTATGTAGATGCACACTTTGTTCATGTAATCAGTATAGCAGTGCTCACTGGTTAAACTTTAGTTTGCAAATTTATCTGTTATGTGAAGTTCTAATTACTCATGATTTGATTTCTTGTTTCTTACTTCATATCAAAACACGAGTATCACCATTCTATCTGTTGCTGGACAGATTATCAGTGTAGTGTTCAAGAGAGACAAGATTATCTTTCCTTCATTCTACTCACCAGAAATGTTCGTTTTATTGAATAGCATGATTGATTCCTAAACACCGCTCCTCTTTAAAATGTGAGATGTACTCCTTAGCTACTTTGTTTTTGACCTATAGACCTGCACTATAGATCGTGCACTTTCAGTAACTTCGAAAAATTGTCAGTATTTTTCAAAATGCTATGTTGCATTAGGATGGCATAAGGTATTTCATAGTTTAGATATATTTGGGGTTTCTTATGTTTACTTTGTGTGTTTGTTTTTCTGTAGGACTAGTTTCATGTGTGACCAGCAGAGATTACATTATCAAATGAAAGGAATAGGTTTCACTGGACAGACTTATTCTATAATCCCTAACGTAGAAATGCTAGAAAACCCTTGCTGTCTGTCATGGGTTAACCAAAAATCTACCTGCACCCATGACAGGGGAATAGACGGCCTGCAGGGCCACTATCCCAAAAGGAAAAGGGAAAAAGGGAAAAGGAAAACAAATACAGCGGCAACGATCTAAGGAGGCACACTTATTTACTAAATACTATATCGGAATACAGAATGACACAATATAATACAATATAATTGGAATTAAGGCTAACGAATTAAGTAAAATAAGAGTGAGTCCCGAAACCGAGAGGCCTACTGTAACTCTAGGTGAAATGGATAGAACGCTCCCACACGGCTCCCCCCTGGCTGGCAAGGTCCAAGAGCGGAAGTCCAGCCCCGAAGTCAGATTATATAGTGTCCTTGTCATATGACTTATCCCTGACCATGATGTTCTCTGGGACATGTAGTCTTCTTCTGTGAGCAGCACATTTATTTAACATTATTTATGCTTTATCATGATGTTGTGATGTGGAATACTGATAGCAAAATTACAAAATTGCAAAACCATGACACTGTCTATATAAATTATTTGAGGTACAAGTTTGTAGAAGAAAAAACAGAAGAAAAATGCCCCTTCCTTATCAGATGGTAACACATTTCATGCTAGCATGAGTTTTAACAAGATCTGCTTCTCATGTTACTTTAGTTTCTATGAATGTAGTGTTCTGTACCTTATTTAAAATAATACATTCACAGCCTTTACTGAAAGGGCAAGTCTGGGTGTACCGGTGGTGTTCATTTTGCCTGGAGTTCCCAAACACATCAGAATTTGTGAAGAGTTAATAATAACACAAACAACTGGAAGCTTCGCAATCTCAAGCAAGGAAGAATTTCATTGTAAATCTTTACAACTGAAGCATAATTCCTTTTCTGAAAACAGGGTGATGGCAGATCTCCCATGGAATATTTTTGTTTTCTGTTTTGCAATAGGAAAAGCTAAAAATGTAATAGAAACCAAACCCTTGTGGTTCAGAAATTTCCAGAAGATCGAAAGAAAAAGACTTTCAAAATCAGGGAACAACTAAGGGCTCTGTGGTTTGGGTCTTTGACACAAAAGTGTGACAACACCATCTCGAGAGTCACCTGACAGCAGAGTTTGATTCTGTAGTGATCTATAATCGCCAGGTTCTGTCCTCTTCTCCTTTCTAGCTCAATGTGTAATTTTGAGACACTTCTCTCACTTTGTGTTTTTTCCTTGAAAATTGTGTGTGATCTCAGAAAAACATGATTTCTGACTGTTTCATGGGATGAGAAATTCACTTCACTGTCTTACTAGAAGATCATCATTCCAAAAGGCAGGAGGGAGAAACACTTAAAAACCCTGTAGCAATTCCTATCTCATTTCAGGTTCTGAAATGTTTATCTTTTTTAAAATCAGCATGTATAAGATTATGTGGTTATTGTTGTGAGAAATACAGTTACTTCATTCATTCAGTACAAATGACTTAATATAGGGCCAACTTTCAGCCCCAAAGTATTCTTCTAAAGCTCCTGTCAGAATTTCATGTGTTCATCTGAAGGCCATGTTGGCCTATAATATAATGTTTTGATTTGTTGTATGAATTGCTCGCTTCTGTGTACAGATTTTTTTCATTTTTCCCCCTTCTGTTCTGGACCATGATCGATGATGTAAATAATCATTTCCAGGCACGAGCCTTTTATTTTCTTTTTTTTTTTTTTTTTTCTTTTTTTTTTTTTTTTTTTTTTTTCTGTTGACCAGTCACTAATCACTACTTGCTCATCTCAATGTTTTGTTGGTAAGCCAGATGAATTTCTTTTTAATGGCCTTCTTTCTCTTCATGTCAGAAATCTCACCACAGATAAATGGCAGATGCATGCCACATATGTAACGGTGCACAGACCTTATAATCATTATCCAGTACATTTAAAAAGTTCTGAGAAATTTCGTTTTAAGAATAGTAAATGCATGCATTTCTCTGCTCTCTCTACCATTACTTGGTCTACAGAGAGAAAAACTTAAAGGAACATTCTGAATTAAAAGATCATTTAATTGATGTTTTTTGAGCATCTGTCATCTACACTAATAGGATTTTTCATCTTGATGGAACTGAGAGTGCTAACAGGAAGAGAAGTAATGTTATCCCCATTTATCTTCAGAAGTAATATTATCCCCGTTTTAGTTGGAACAAGTAAGAAACGGTGTTTTGAGCAGCTGGTAAAGCAGCTAATCATTGCTGGTTCATAGAATCTAACCTAAACTGATAATCAAATTTCTGCACTGTCTGCACCTTCTGTCCTGAGCCTGCAAAGCACTTGGCAGTGGTAAATCTGCCTTATTTAGGCAAGATGGAAGTTGGAGAAAAAATCCCAGGATCTTAAATATGATCTTTAGTATCCTATTAATATACAACAACTGATGCTCAGCCAGTCCCCAAGCAGTGACAGCCCACATGGCCAACTCCCCATTATTTCCAAATCTTGTTTGCATTATGTCATGCCATAAAGAATATTCCTTTGGCCAGTTTAGGTCAGCTGGCCTAATTTTGTCTCCTCCCAGTTCCTTGTGCCCCCATAGCCTTCATTTTGCAGTTGTCTTTCTTCTTCCTCATCTGTGCAGAGGATTTCAAGGACTTATGTTTGTCTGAGAACAAAAGTATTCTGGATGCACTTCTGACTTCCAGGGAAATTAAGCAACCAAATTATCTGCTAAATTATGGGAAACTGCCACAAACTACAGACAGCTGATTCCAGAGCATTAGCAAGACAAGATTAATCTATAGGTCATTAGAGGGAAGCCTTCTACTGCCCTACTCCTACACTACTACTTCAAATCTTCGATTGTAATATCAAGAATAGGAAATGTGCTAGAGGAATACCATTTTACATTTAAATTTGTTTCTGAGGCTGTTCCTTTTACAACATCAAAGTTGATCTGTGCTTGGGAAGTAGTTTCAATTTTAAAATTACTGAGAGATTACAGCAAAGGGATTGTGCCACAACAGTACCCTAAGAAACTCTACTGTTGCTTCTACAGTGGTAAGAATTACTGTAGATCACACAAAAGAAGTTCAGACTGTAGTGTTGCAGATGTTACTATTGGCTAATTGCACATTTGGTAGAACTTCTCACTTCACTGCAAAAGGAGCTTGAGATGTGTCACAGCAGAATGTTTTCCATACCTTTTATACTTTTTCAACACTGGAGTGTTCTGCTTTTAGTAGAATAATCTATGTTAATATGATCCCCTCTTCTAAGACCTCTTGGAGTACTCCCTCTTGAACTTTCAGTGCACATAGTCATGTAAAGAAAACACTTGTATCTTAGGCTAAATTAAATTTCTGTCTTCTCTACTGAAGGTCAGAGAATGGAAAAATGTGTGGTATTTTCTAGTTGTATTGCAGTTGTCTACTTCTAGATTGACATTTTTGTCATGCAATATTCTGAGAGGTAACATCAGTAGATATAATGACCTTGAGTTGAAACATGGACTGAGGTTAGAGGACCTTCTTACTGTGGCCGTCTTCCTTCACTGCTTCATTTTGTTAAAGAAATACATGTATGTGTTTGCATACAAGGATTTGAAACTAAACCTTTACATTTTAAAACAATAATAGCATTTTAAAATAGTATGAAGAGAATTTTTCGGAAATAAAACATAGGGAACATAAATTGCATATTGCCTTAATCTTCCTTGCATATGAATTTACTTGCTCTAGAGAGGTTCTAAATGAAGCTGTCCAAAGATATCAACCTAAAACTAGTTCTCTTTTGGCCTCCATTTGGTGATCATGCACCAAGTGCCAAGTTCAGTTTTCCCAAGCATCTCACAGCCTGATTCTGGATAGAACGCCTTAAGTCAACTTGGAGTACAACCTGGGATTTACATGAATGAAAACTTTAGAGTTTAGTCCAAGATTTAGGTCATTTGAGTAAGGATGAGGTCCTTTATACTTGGCTTCAGGACCAGCAACTTGTTTCCCACCCAGAAAGGTCTTTCCCTCCTCTTCTGAATAGATTGTAGTTTTGCCCTGCTGAGAAACATGAAACTGAGCAGAACTGCAGATGCAACTGGGACTCTTGCAGGCTGTTACAGAGTACTGTGAATCTTCACATCTCACAAGCAAGAAGGATTTTCAGCTTTCTGTGCTCCTCTCACCAGCTGGTTTGGCACTTCTTACACTGAATGTTACTTCATTGTTAGATACTGCTTGTATCTATCAACATGATGAGTACGTTGCCTACTAGGCAGAGTCCGTGTTGGGATTAGGTCTCAGGTCATTTGGCCATAGTAAATAATTTGTGAAAAATTGGATGCCTGTTTCTCCTTTAAAATTTGAATGATGTAAATCCAAAGCAACTGTATAATCCTCAGTGAAATACTGAGTTTAAATTTCTTCCTTTTCAAAAATATACCTAAATTTTAAAATCTGATATTAACAATTGTAACTTTTTTTTTTTTTTTTTTTTTTTTTAAGTGGTGATTTATGGCTGGGACAAACCCTTCCATGGGACATTAATTTTGCTGCCTGCTGCATAGTGTGTTTGTCTGGGCCTGTAATGCATATCCAATTGTCTAAATGCAAAGAGATAAAAAAGGAAAGGGACTGCCAAACTCCACTGTATAACATAAAGCAAGACAGAGGAAAAATGTTTATAATTTTTCTTCTTCCCTTTACAGTGCTGTCTACGTTTTATCTTTAGCCAGAAGATGTTCGCATCATTTCCTGTCTCTAAACTGACTTGCAAATGTTACAAAAACATAATAAGACTTTCTTTTCTAACTTTCTTAATAAAAATTTTGATACATCAATGCTATAAAATTCAGAAATCCTGATTTAATTCCAGAATGGTTGAAATATCACTTTGCTACACCAGTGGATATCCATCTTGCTTCAGTGAGCCTTTTTCAACCAAGAAGTGACATTCAGAGTGGAAATTTGTAATTGGTCACAACAACCAATGTTTACAAAGTGGTCATACCAGGGTGTTGGTGTTTTGAGTTTTTGGAGGAGGTTGTTTGTTTTGAGCTAGCAAAGCATATTTCTGCCTCCCTTATTGCTCTTACATTTAGTCCTGATCAAACTAAGTGTGATTGCCCAGCGGATATTAACAGAGGTGCTGCTGAAATGGATTCAGAAATGTCTTTGCAACTAAACAAGAGTCCAGTAGGTCCCAGAAATCATCTTAAAAACCTTCAGTAAGTTTTTAACAGCAATTCAAATGATTAGAGGTGAAATAGGAAACTTATTTTTATTGCTCCCATTACTATGCCATCTGGGTACATTATGTAAAGTAAAATAATACTAGTGACTGGCAAATACTCATGATTTCACAAATTAGAGCAAGAATGACAGTGATTTGCTGTTCTTTTTTTCCTGTTAAATAGTCTCCCCATGATGAGATTTGCAGTTCTTTTATTTACAATGTAGTTGTTTACTACTGAAGTTATTGAAAAGATGTGTGCAGCAAACGTATTTCGTAATTCACTTGTGAAGAAAGATTTAAAGATCTCCTACTTTGAAAGTCACAGTAATTAATCACAAATGGAAACTTTCTGAGTACCTCTGGTATTTTTTAAAGTTGTGAAACAGTCGTTCTCATTATTCATAGAAACCCCTAAAACACTTCCAACTGTGATAACCAGCTCTTAAAGTGTTGGCAGTGGCATGCATGTGCTGCTACAGGCAGGTCATGCCCACAAGAGTCATGAACAGATCTGTAGCTTTGGATGTGATGTAACAAAATCAATGATTCCACATAGATTTTGGCAACAAGTACTTCTGGTACAGGTCTTTTGTTGGCATACTGGATAAATAAGATTTCATTTTAGTGTGAGTGTGTAAGGCTCTGGCCTGTCATTGCATCTCAGGATGACAGACTGTCAGGTCTGGTCATCCAACTTTGATTGGCTGCAGACTTCGTTTTCCAAGTAGTAATGCAGTTGCTCAGTGGTTGTCTACTTTTATTAAGAAGCACTGTTTATCCAGTATATAAAAGCCCAAGTTGCAGGATCTGTGGAAAAGCTGTGGGGTTATGAGCAGCTAGTAAGTCTCAGCATTGGATTGTAGACATTATGCAGTTTACTTTAGGACCTGTAGTATTTTAGTTTTATACAAAGGTTGATCCAAAAGTAGTGCCTACTTATTTCCATGGAAACTGTGACAACTGCAAAGAGCACTTCACTGTGCTAATGGACACTGTTTGATCTCTGTAAACATTAAGCAAGCATCAATGAATATCACTGGGTGCCATTTTTTCCACATGCAGTAATTCAGTGGCACACCATCATTTCATATGCACTTCCATTCTATCAGACTGCCCCTCTGCTGCCATCTGTCCTGTGATAACAACATGTAATGGAATATTAGTGGGAAGTTTCAATCTCTACTGCCATACCACCAGCATCTATCTTTGAATTTGTGGGCAACATAATAAAACAGGATTCATTACTTTTTGAGCAGCCCTTGTACTTGCCTGTAATATCCAAAGCAGAATGGAGGTCTAAAAGTGTTCACAGGTTTCTCAAATGCCATTGTCTACTGATGAGGAAACAGTGTATTTTAAATGCAATTTTATTCAAAACCAGTGGCCACACGGACTAACTTTTCACACTATGTGCCTTCAACTACATTGACCTCTGTTTCCCAGAGCTAACTGTTTTGTGAGGAGCTGGAAAAGCCCTGAGAATCTGCTGTTTGAGTAAGCTAACTTAATATTCTTCTACTAGCAAAACAGCAAGTGAAACAATGCTTCTCTAATTGCTCTTTTTTTTTTTTTTTTTTTTTTTTTTTTTTTTTTTTTTTTTTTTTTTTGCCATGACTGCTTCTGGATGGCATTACTTTAGTTGTGCTGTTATCTGCAAGCTTAGTAAGAGCAGGAAGCTAACACCTGATGACTACACTCCAGCAGCCATGAGGCAGCAGCTGTAGGCAGTTCTGGGCTGCCCTGAGGCCTGGTGAGATTGGCAGAGGCTGGCTGCTTGCTACAGCCTCTGCAGTGGTGAGAAGGCAGGAGTTAGAGCAAAACTATTGCAGAAGCTCCTTCTCTTACTTTGTGGAAGAGAAAGAGATCTGCAAAAATTTGAGATAAGCCCACTATGTCCCCCTGATTGCTCTGAAATAGATACATATAAAACCTTGACATTTGAGTATTGGTGTATAAACTATTTGGCCAAGGCATGAGGTTTTAAGAGCCTTTGTAAGCAGTATCCAATAGTAAGATTTCCATTCTAGGGGAAGGATCCTGTGCAGATTCACACACAGCTGTGTATCTGGGAAAAATGCTATTGCAAGAATTGTTTACAGTAATCTGTTAAGAAGAATTTTTACAAAACAAATGTCTGTTAAGCACTTGAACTTGTGTGTTAGGGGATGTGTGGTGGTAAAGCAGAAAGACTATGGTATTAGCATGCCAGGGTAGTGCATAAGGGACCTGCGCAACTTTGGGGAAGTGATATGTTGGTGTACCAGCAGTGCGTTTACAAGGTGCAATTACCCTGTGTATCCAGGGATTTCAGTTTCCTTTAATTTGGATACTGTAATATATATCACTGAAGAGTTCAGCAGAAGCAGACTGAACAAGAGTCTTAAAGGACCCGGGTCTTAAAATTTGTCACCTGGCTGTCAACTGTGGAAGTATCTGATGCAACATTTCATTGAGACTGATGCAACCTAAGTTCAACAGCAAAAGATTTTGTATTGCTAGCAGTATCTGCAGTTCATTAAGCTCAATTTTGCACGAGAAGCTTGAGAAACGAAGGAAATACCTGGGTCATTTGTTCACAGTAAATTTGGTGTTTATAGCAGTAAGCAGCAAGCTGCATTTTAGCTCATTAACTTAAATTGAGCTGTACTACATCTCTCTGAGTGGCAAAATGAACACAGGAGCTTGAGCCTATGCCTATTGTAATAGCAGTCTGTTTTAGCATATACACATTTTCTGTCTGTGAGTCTAAAAACAATTAACAGTGATTCCTTGCCTCTTAGGAGAGCTGTTTTGTGAGTAATTGAAAAAACCAGTGTGGAAATGGGAATGATCTAATACTGCTTTATATATACATCCCTGAAACAGTTAGCAATACAGGATAACTGTTTTTCCTTCTCTTGTGGGTGAGGCATTTTAATGACCAGTTGGTTCTGTTTGAGGCATCCTACCAGCCTAACACAATGAGACAAAAACGGGGATTTCCTGGAGAGTGGCTTATCCGTACATGACTACTTGTGTATCTGTTGGTGGCAAAGGACAGTAAAGACCACATTGGCATAATAATATTGTTAAAGCTCTCACAAGCTGTTAGATTTGTTACAATGTAATATAGCACAGAAATGCTATAAACTTAGTTACCGGTTCTTTTGCAGCCTGATTCAATCACAGTGGATTGGGAATTGTGTTTCTGAGACCAACAATGTATCATTTTTAGTTTGTCTTTAAATCCATGATGTAGACTGAGAATATAACAGATGTGACTGAGAATCGTTTCTCTTGGTAATATTGATCTCAACTGGACATGCAGAGCCCTGTCTATTAAGATGTCCTCTTTTTCCATGTTTGTTTGTTGGTTCTTTTTTAATTGAGAACTCCCTGAAGTGTATTTTTTTTTCACATTCCTGATCATGCCATGCACATACCTGAAAATTCTTACTCAGCACTTCGAAAATTGCATAATAGTCACATGTACTCTCTGGAAACTTGAGATCTGTAAAGAAACCGATAGAGCTTGGCTGTTGGTTTCTAGTTGGAAATGTACAAATAAAGTTTGAAACCATACCGTCGGAGTGCTCAGTTTAAGTAAATCATACATTCTGTGACAGGAAGGAATGGTCTGAGGCTGAAGAGACTTTCTTCTGAGTTGTATAAGTAGTGGATATTGTTTCATGTAGTAATTTATCCTTTAAACATGGCGTGAAAAAGAAGAAGAATACACAAGGAGAAAATCATTCTTTCACACAGGAATTAACATGTTGAGAAACAGCAACATGTTTATTTTTAGTTGACTAGGTTACATGCACATTAATCTTTGGACAGAGATGTTGGGGGTAGCCATATGTGCATGTGTAGGTGGGATGTTCAATCTTTTATTATGTGTGGCAGTGTCCAGCTTCTGTGGGATCTGTTGACTACTGGAGCTTCCCTGGAAGACTACCGCCAAGTGAATGAAACGATCAGCCAAATGGCTACCTATCGTGTATTTAGACCTGGCACAGTTTAATCTCTTCTGCCTATGTATTACTATCAGATCTGGATTGCTCTGCTTGTTTCTTTCTCAGTGCCATGTAGCACATCTGGAAATGCTGTGGTTTGCTGAATGACAAGTCGTGCTTTTTTTTTTCAGTTCCGCCTGGTGGTAAAAACAGCACTGAAGCTGCTGCTGGTGTTTGTGGAGTACACTGAATCCAATGCACCACTTTTAATCCAGGCAGTATCTACAGTTGATGAAAAGAGAGGTGAGTAGCCTTATTTGTGGGGTGCAAAAACCCAGCACCACTGTGATCGCGTGGCATTTTGTCATTGATGTCAGTGACTGCAGAGTTGCAGTTATGATGCCTGCCTTATGTGCTATTCACTTGATTTCTGAATTTGAAGTGGATTTTGAATAGTCATATAGTTTAAGATTGTTTTGAGGAATGAATTATAATGGAAAAGTGAGGAGGGAAAAGCTGAAGAACCATGCTGCTTCCAATACACCATAGTCATTGCTTCCCCTTCCCTGCACCCGCAGGCAGTGTAAGCCCCACTGCATATCCTGACCTTGGAGGCTCCTCTGGGCCAGACCATCTTTGCACTTCCTTCTGAAAAGAAGCAGTTTGGTTTAGAAGAGAAAATGATATCTAATCGGTGTAATCCCTTTGAAGACAAAGACGAGGTCAGTAATAGTACAGGCTTTATAGTAAAAGCAAAACCATCTGTTGTTACATTAAAATAAAGCCCTTGAGCAGATATTATACTATGAAATCTGTTACCCTTCAGGCTCATGAGAAATACTTGAATATGCACACTGAATTTCTTACAAATAAATAGAACAAAAATGTTTTTTTCTTATTCTTCCCACAAAGCTATTGCTAAGCTCTCAGGGCACTCTGTCTTGATGCAAAACATTCCTTTGCCTCAAGGAGAGTTTTTGAGGTTGGGAGAACCATTGTTGTGGTCTCAAACACATGGAGGTTTAAAGCAACATCCTCTCTGAGGTGCATGCTGCCTCCACACTGAACTTGTTTAAGCAACTTGATATGGTAAAAGTGAAGCAAAAAGTTGGGGGATGGGGGAGAAGGAGAGGGGGAGGTGTGTGTGTGGGCAGAATAGGAGAAAGTAGCCAGATTTTCTTTTTAACTATAAATTATGTTGAAAAGAGAATAAAAACAAACCCCAAATTGTTTCCAATGGTAGAGGAATAGGCAGGGGTTGTTAAGAATCAGTGTTACGCTTTAAATGGTGTACTCTTCAGGTTGGCTTTCAGTTTTGAATTAAACTAATAAACCTCACAATTGCATAAGCAGAAAGGTAATTACAATATTCATGCAATTGTGACTCCTGTTATTTATTTTTACAGCCATTTGTAGTATTTCCTTTGCTCTCCTAAACTCCCTCGTATACTCAACATGTTCAAACTACCATCTGTTTGCATGCAAGTAAACCTCATTAAGGAAAGAGAAAGTAGGACCCTGAACAAGCTACCATGTGCTGTGTACTCCTTTCTGAATTTGTAGAACAATATAGACAAATGTTTCCATGCCCCAGAGTAGGAAAAGTTCGGAATTGACCTAAAACATGAATGAAGTCATGCATACAGTTCAATGGCTGATATTAGGAGTGTGAGGAGAGGCTTTATGGGAAAGCTAGAAAAGGGATTTTTTTTTCTTATTCTATATTTAGTTGTTTTTTTCTTTTTTAGGTCATCAGTGGAATAGCCTTCTACTTTAAGCTGTGGAAGTTCTGTGTTTTAAATTTAGTTTATAAATCAGTGTCTTATAACTGAAGAGTACCTGCCTTTAATGACTGATTTAATGGAATAGAAGTAAAACGGAAGAAAAGTGATGTGCCTTTTCTTAAAACATTGTCATAAATCCTGCAGGCATATATAATTAAGTTTACCACTGCTTTGAAAAAAGTCCAGTATTTCATGTACATACAAGGTGATGAGATATGACATAATTCCTCAGCATGTGTATCACACATGATTAACATAAAGAACCCCATAATAACTCAGACTTGTTTCAAAGTGATCCCATCTGTGGTTTCTATGCAAGAATACAGCCATATGCAACCTGAAGTACATGGAAGTGCCTGATTTACTCTCAGGTACAAACAGACTATTAGTGAGTAACGGCATGGTCCTCACCATATGGGACATAGCTTTTTGTTATACTGCCATCCAGATTCCTCCCCTCAACTTTTTCTCATTTTGTAGCCACAATGGAATTTGATCTCTTTTAAGTTTAGGCACAACAGAACTGTATGGGTTCTGGAAAATGGAGCTGGCATTGCACTGTGCTTGCTGTCTGGAGCTGTTTTATCGTAAGCTTTTATTTGTACAGAGATTAAAGTCCTGTGGCTGAACTGGATTCTGTAGCATTCTGTTTGTGAATTACATTTCTGCTACCTGACCTCTTGTTGAATTATTTGTAAATGACCTGCATTATCAGTTATCTACTTTTCTTTCTAGTTCATACACAAATAGCCAGTACCTATCCCATAGCTCAGACAGCAGGCCATGTTAACACATATTTATATAGACAGCAGTAAAAGATGTGGAGGTCTTTCCAGCCTATAGCATCTAGACAGTCAGTCTGTATGTTGGTAGTCCTCCTGTACAGTTCCTGCCTGATGTGAAGTTTTCCGTGCTTTATACATTATGTTTACATCCTGTGTAGTAGTGATAACAGAATTTTATGAAAGGCATGAATGACAGCATTAAGCTAATTCTTCTCTCTCTCTCTCTCTCTTTCTTTCTTTCTTTCTTTCTTTCTTTCTTTCTTTCTTTCTTTCTTTCTTTCTTTCTTTCTTTCTTTCTTTTTCTTTCTTTTGACAATTCAAATGAAAAAACATTTCAAGGTAGTACTGAGAAAAGACTGAGACTTAAAACAATGAACAGCTTTGTTCAATATGCTTTATTCATTTAATATATGCTAATTATTGCAGCCCCACTGTTACTGATGTGTTGATGGACCATCTCTGAAAGGTCAGAATGCTATGGTAGCATCATGGTTGAGGCTGCAGTCTTCCTGACAGAGTAGCCACAATAAAAGCAGATACCAGAAAGAAACTCAGAAAACACTGTCGAGCAATTTTCATTTTACCCAGTAGAAGGCAGGAGAACACATGCAAAACTCAAGCTTTACATTTTTACTTTAGTGAGCCTGTTTAATCTCTTCTATCAATTACACCACAAGACCTTCTTGGGCATTGTAACCTTATGTGAACATCACAGTCTGCTCTCATAAGAAGATCTTGGATGCTACACCATCATGCTTTTACCTCAACATCAAATCATAGAATCACAGAATCGTTAAGATTAGAAACAACCTCTAAAATTATCTAATGAAACTGTCCACTTACCACCAATATCAAGTGGTAAAGCAAAAGGCTGAAAAATAAGCATTTTTTGACAATTGGCATGCAAAAATTCTATTTCTATTTTTTAAAAATAAACTCAATAACCTATAAATGTTATATGCATTTACTTTTGGGGGTTGGGGGTACAGTAGTGAAAGGAAGACTAAGGAAAACATGGGCCCGCTGCTAAATGAAGTGGGTTCCCTCATAAAGGAGGACACTGAGAAGGTAGTTAACTGAATGCCTTCTTTGCTTCAGTCTTTACTGCTCATATGGCTACTTAGGAATCTCAGACTCCGGAGATAAGAGAGCGTGTCTAGGGAATGGAAGATTTTCCCTTGATCAAGGATCTGGTCAGAGAACATTTAGGCCAGATCCACACACGCAAATCCTTGGGCCATGACAAGATGCACCCACAAGTGCTGAGAGAGAGTGATTGCCAAACTATTCTTTGTCACCTTTGAAAGGCTATGGAGAATGGGAGAGATGCCTAAGCACTGGAATAGGCTCCCCAGGGAGGTGGTTGAGTCACCATCTCTGAATGTGTCTAAAAACTGTTTGGATGTGGTGCTCAAGGACATGATTTAGCAGAGGGTTGTTGGGGTAGTATAGTTAGGTTGTGGTTGGACTCGATAATTTTTAAGGTCTTTTCCAACCTGAGCAATTCAGTGATTCAGTTGCATGGAAACAGCAAGGCAAACGTTGTATTCTGTTACGATAATGGAGAAGTATACAACCATATCAGGATGCTGTCTTTAGGAAACAGAATAGGATTTGTTCCACTATGAATAAAATTTGTCTGCAGAACAACAGTATATTTCCCTGGACAAACTCTCACTGAATAATACAGTGTGGATTAAGTAATTAATTTTTCATATTGTTGGCAACTGACTTTTGTCCAAATAACATTGTTATAGGTCAGACTTGGATAGTATTCCCATTTTGTTTCTCTTTCTTATTTTCTTCCATTTTTATTTTTCACTAGAAACCACAGGAAGACATTTTTGTAGTAAGGATATCATTCCTGCTGATCATATATCATTTGTGAGCTGAGTGAATTTGTTCCACATGTCTTTTGAACATGTACAGCACAAAATGTCTGGTAATATAGAGAATCTGGTAAAGTGATGTCTAGTGTATTCTCATTGCAGCAGTATATGAGAATTAGTACAGTAATGCACATAAATACTTTCTGAGAGATGAGAGTTAATTCCCCCTCTGATTTTGCTTTAGATAAAGAAGCTCTGCTTTATTATTCAGTAGTGAAGATCAGAGAAAGTCTGAGAAGAGTGGGAAGAAGCAGAGAAATACTGTTATCTGTGTGTTCATTAACAGACAATTCTTTACACTGCCATTGTTTTGGAAATGAAGATGCTTGATTTGTAGATATTTGATGTCTGTGCATGAGGACATATCTGTATGTATGCACAATACCAGCATAAATAAGTGTTGGATATGATTACTATGAGAGCAGTGCAGTGATTTAACCTGTAGGTCATTGATCAATCAGCAACAGATCTGTGGGATGAAACAATTCCTTTTTACAGCCTGATTGTAATCAAATTATTGTCGTTATACATTTGGGGGGATGTGATCTGTGAGAATACTCTGCATTTCTCTCTGTACTGAAAGACTGTTGCAGTTCTGCTTGTATAGCTGGTAAAGCATCTCTGAGTTAGAGCTAGTTTCCTTATTTCTCTTTCTAACATTTAACTTCACTCCAAACAAAAGAACTTGTTTGTGATCTTTCATTATTTACTAGATGAAATAACAATGTTTTTTGTTTTTTTTTTTTCAGTAAATTTTTGCTATCTGCCTTTTAGCCAATTAAAATAGAATAGTTTTACAAGGTACTTTCCACACAGGACTTTATCGTGAATCTGCTTGGCATTTACTGCTTGACTTATTTGGTACAATACCTTAGTCATGCCACTTGAGTTTTTGTCTTTCCCTTTCACACTGTTTTGTTAACAGGACTTATCTTAATGCAGTATAACTCAGTAATATCACTTGGAATGTAAGCAATGAACTGACTGAAAGAGCAACATATAAATTTTTGTGTAAGATTTATTTGTGCCTATGGGAACTTATGATAGGTATAGTGAAATTCCTCCCACACAGTTTTTAGAAGTTCACTATCAAAACTTCTTTCATCATCAAGGAAGATACAGTGGTACCTCTGGGAAAAGTCCACGTAAGATTTTAGAGGAGTCTGCCTTAGGATGCACCACAGCTGTAATCGATTGTATTAATTCTGTTCTCCATGTCTGTAGAAAAAGCAGGAGATAACATCATACAATTGTTCTTCCACTCTAACACATTGTTCCAACTTGTGCTGCCTCTTGGATAAATGTTGCTGCCACAGCTTTCTATTTTAGTCACCCTTACCAATGTTTTCTGCTTTACATGTAGGAGCCAAGCCTTGGTCCAACATCATGGAGATCCTGGAGGAGAAAGATGGGGTTGATACTGAACTACTGGTTTATGCAATGACTTTGGTTAACAAGGTTTGTTTCCTTTCTAACTGTAACTCATAGTAATAATATCAGTATTTTCTGTTGTGTAATGATGGTCTATGAGAATATACATCAAAGACCTGTCCCAGGGAAGTTGTAGGATCATCTGTTTCCAATACAGTCTTATTACTTGCATTGTAGTCCTATTGAGACTGTAGCTAGGAGTGGATTTGCTGTTTTCCTAGTTGCTGTGCATAAACATATTATGATGTGATTCTTCTCCCAGAGCTGGCACTACAGCACAAAACAGAACCCAACAAACTAACTCAACAAATTACCTGGGAAATAATGAAAGCAAGAACTTTGTGAAAAGATCATGTGTTCACAAAGGCTTGTGTTGTACACAATTTTCCAGTTCCAGATCATTTAAATTATTTTTTTACTGCGAACCAAATACAGTAAATGAAACAAGTGTGAGAGCTTGTAAGAGTGTTTCCACTTTAGAAAAGGAAGTAAAAATATGCTTTGATTTCTTTTCTTCTTTCTTTATGTTTTCAGGTGCCCCTTATAGTAGCTTTGCAGTAAAATCAAACTTTTGAACTATGGGGAGGTCGAAAGGCCTATAAATGTTAGAGAATTATTACCGTAAATGCCTTAAAAATTAGTGTGTAGTCCTCAAATTCTAAACAAATCTTTGGGTAACTAAAATTAAAAGTACACAAAAAAATTAAAAGAACACAAAAAGTCAGAATACTATGAGAGAATTAAGATAATCTTGTGTCCTGTAATTAATAAGCCAGAGAGCAACAGAATATTAATATTATTTGTTATATTTATGTGAAGATCCAGAGTTTGTTAGTAAAGATCATAGAACAATATGCCAACTTTCTGTGTTCTGTGTGGTTGGAGTCATGGGTTGTTTTATGGTTTGTTTTATTTTTTAAATTGAGATGGTTCCTTAATGTTTGGTATTGTCCATTCAAGGTGACTGAGAAGACCTGACCTAATGACATCCCTATTGTCACCGTCTTTTTACTTACAGCTACTCTTGCACCTGCTTACACAGTAGTAAAAATCCTCTTAGACATTAAAAGAGCATCTCGCTGAAATGATGTATTTTTTCTGAAAGGCATCACCTGCTTGTTATGCTTATGTATTCAGATGCTGTTAAAGCTGAGGCAACTCATTTTTAATGTTTCTGTTTTATGCCTCATTATGTTGTATATTGATTCTTCTTTCTGAGATAATTTTCTGTCTTTCTCTTTTTTTTTTTTTTTTTTTTTTGTGTGTGTGTGTGTGTGTGTGTGTGTGTGTGTGTGTGTGTGTCTAGCTAGTGTCTGCAATTATTTTCTATACATGATACAGTTGATTCTTTTGTCCAAATTTTTCATTTAAAGATATTTTTAGGAGGAGGTATTTCTTTAGAAGCAAACAAAAAGAAAGAGCATCTCACAGTCAAAGGAGTTATGAAGATCAAGGAACAGAGGAATCCCACAATGTCACACTTATAATTATGATCTGGCCCATGGACAGATTTATGATGTTTTTAATAGGATTTTTTTCATGATTATAGAGAAAACAGCAAGCAATATGACAGAGATGTAATCTTTTTTCCCCACAGAGAATAAAAAGAAGGCTCAGATGCTTTCAGCTTCTCTAGTAGAGGAACTGACAAGGTTTTGAGTGCAGGCAGAAACCTCATGGGAAGTTTGCCTTAAGGAAGCATACTTCTGCTCCTTTTTCTTTTTCCATGTATATACATTTACAGACTGCTTTCCTTCTTCCTCAGAAACTGATGGAAGAACTACTTCAGTCCTCTCAGTTTGTTGATGCATAAATTATGGGAGATTTAGACATTAATACATTTCTAAAATGAGACTGATCCTAATACATACACTTTGGGTTCTGTATAGCTCCTGTATAATCTTTGTCATCTTCTGTATGTCTATTAGATTTTTTTCTAATCGCTACTTTCATTTTTATTTGTTGTTTCCAAAAATACAACTTATTAGACCTTTTACTGAGGTCCAGATAGAATCCCTTTACATTTACCTCTAGAGACACATGCACATATATACATACATTTATAAAACCCCTAATCACTAAATGTAGGAAGAGAATTGTGTTGAATTCAGTTGACTTCTCTATTTACTTCCAGACTTCTTGTTCTAATAAATTTTGCTAAGAAACCTTTTTATTACTGTGATTACACCAGTAATTATGGAGTTGTAAAATTACTGTTAATATTTCTTTTAACTTTATTACTAAGTTTGCTCTGTCACAATAGACAATACCTTTTTTAAAATTGGTAGATAAGATTTCATATTACTCGCTACGTAAAAATTTATATGTTTTAGTATAATCAGATTAAGCACTGAATGTTTTTTTTTAACAGATCTACTGTAAGACTGGAACTTAAATACCAGCTTCCAGTCCAATGTAACCACTGGGAGCGTAGTGTGCCACCCACCAGTGGTCCAGCAGCTGCAGCTAAAAAAGTACTGTCATGGGCCATTGTGGTGTGAGCGCAGCAGCTGGCACATTTTTTCAGTGACCCGCCTTAAGGACATCATAGTAGCCGCACTGGAACAATGATGTCCTTACATCCTGTGTCCAACATTGGCAGCAGCGTGTGTTTTAGAAGTTGTGGTTCTTGGGAAAACAAATGCAAGAGAGTTGCTTCTTCTCATCCCAAAGCAGCTGAAACCTTGGCTAATGCCCTTAAGTGTGTTTACTTACTATGTAAATTTACTATGATTTTCACCATAGCATGTAAGATTTAGATAATATCCCTCTGTCTGTGTGGGTGCTTTACTGAAACCCAATCTGTTGGATGTTCAGTAACCTGTTGCCGTGTGCAATTATATTTTAACCCCCCCCTTGCCCAGGTACTAGCGAAACCCCCGCTAGGGCCAAAAAGACCACTGTGACTCATCAAGAAAGGTGGCAAAATGGCGTTTATTAGGAGTAATCAAATGTTGTAGATGCTAACGAGGCTGAACCTTGTAGTATTCGGAGGGGGGGAGATGTTGTAAACATGTAGGCAGTAGCGGGGGCTTTTCGGGATGTGACGGTGATAATAGCCCCCCCTCTTCCGTCCCCTACCTTGTGATGTACCTTGGGCGCGCATTTCAAACGTGCACCCTAGGGGGCGTAGACGAAGTAATTAAGGTTATATAAGGTGTTGATGACGGCATTGCACCCCGCAAGGGAGCACCTCGGGGGACGACGAGCGTGCTTTCTCGTCTTTGTAGAGATTGCCTGGGGGGACAGGGGTCTCTTTTTTCTCTTTTTTGCAGCGCAGGTAACAGTAACCAGAGCAGTACTTCTGTGTTACTTGCACTTCCACTCAAAACATGCACACCAAACACATTGAGCTGGACTTTCTGATGTCTATTTTCTGTCTGCACCAGTGCTTTATACTGTGACTGTTTCATAAACAGCAAAACATACTAATTAATTTCGCTGCCTAGTATCAACCAGGGGTACCTATTTTAACAATCACAAAGAGAGCCCTTCAGTCTGAAGCTAGGAATAGGTTAGCACTAATTTCTGTCTTTGTGAAGAAGCATAACTGAGGTCATGCAAATGTATGATCATTTTACTACTACCAGTTCTGTATGTCATCTGGTTGGATTTATCATCATGGAAAATATTTCTCTTGTAATCCTTCTTTACTACCTATTTAACTTAATCAGTTTTTTCCCTTTCTTTCTTCTGTTTCTATTGTTTTCACTTCACTATAAGTGTGGTTAAGAAGAAATATCAAACTCAAAGCTCCCAGGGTAGGGTTTTGGTTTTTATTTAGTTAATCATTACAAAAAGCAGATGCTTGAAAGAGAAGAACTCAAAGTTGTGCAAGTGTTCCCATAACGTCTTGAGAGTGACTTGCACAAGACTACTACAAACAAATTTAAAATCTTAATTCGAAGATTTTTCCTCAAACTAGAAATGGGTGGAGACATAGGAATGATTCCTGATATCTATATTTGTTCTTTCTTGGTAGAGCAAGATTCTAGAGAGTTTCAGATTTGAAATATCTGTTTTCCTCTAAGCTATCAGTAATAACAAAATTCTGCAAGCACACCAAAGAATATGTTTTAAACACACTGCTCCAAGGGGCTCGATTTAAATTCTCTGGTAGGATTTTAGTTCTTTTCAGGTTCTGTCTCCAGGGCAGAAGGAAATATTTTGGATTTAGACAAGTGTTTTGATATTGGAGAATTTTGATACTGAAGAACTTAACACGGTACTTGGGAAACAGCAAAGACCATGAAAGATCTGCCTAATTTAAGACCTCTGGTCTTCTGATTGTGCTGCTGCTGTTTTCTTTATGTAGGCATCAAGAAAATGAGAACCCAGTCTTCTAATACCACAAGCCAGTATTAAACAGTCATGTAATCAAGCACCTCAGTGTTTTGATGAGTATATAAGCAGAAGGTCTGTCCACCCTTTTGGACATAAGACATCACATCATACAGTGCTTGAAATATGTTCGGTATAGTAGCTGTCTACTTCTTTTGTAAGCAAGAGAACACATCCTTTTAGAGGAAAGTACTTCCATGTTCATGTTAAAGCTCCACTGAAGATACATGCTGTCCATTTTCTGTACTGTTTGGGAAAATTTAGTTCCCTCTTCTTCAGTGAGTTTTAAACAAAGGCTTCAATATTGTCCTAGATGGGAAATGTTTGGCTTTTTTTTTCATTAAAGCCTGAATGTATAACCCTAACACCGCATTGGAGTTTTGTGCTAAGCATTCCTCTTACTATTACATTTACCAATAATAATAAGACATCAGGCAGTGGTTCTGTTATGACTGAAGTAGGAAACATTGCTGTAGCATTTATTAAAACCAAAAACAAACAAACAAACAAATAACCTGGCACATTTTCCAGTGCCTCATACACAGGCTTAAAGGGGTAGAGTATGCTAGCTGTCAATTGCTCTCATTATTCATGTAATTCTGTGTGATTTTTCTGAATGTAAAGCTTCTTGGTACAGGGAAATAGTCCAGAGCAGCAGTTCTCTTTTTCATTCTGCTACTTCAAGCAACTTTGTGAAAGATATGCTCCAGAAAAACAGTATTGTCACAGCATAGTCCATGCTGTTCCATTCATGAGAGAACAAAACTCTCTCAGGAGAGTACCTGTTTGTTTTTTTCCCCTGGTCTCTCCCTTTCTCCTCCTTTTTCTCACCTCTACTAGGACTATAGATAAGTTACTTAGCGAATTATATTGTTATGAGAGTGGAAGCTATCTATCTCAGCATGGGTATCCCTTTAGAGCACTAATCCAGAATATCTGTGTTGGTTCCAGTGCATCTCTCCCTTACTTTGCAGAAATGTCTCTGGATAGACTGATTCTTGCAATATAGCAGGTGCCACTGGGCACAAAGGTCACACAATATTCAGCAGTTCCTGCTTGTGCAAGGGAGACTCATTCTTCTGTGTCACACATAAAGAGCAGTTAAAAATGAGCACAAGCTGAGCAGAAAACAATAGCAAACCAAAATAGTTGGGTTTTGTGTTGACTTTGTTGTTTGCAGGACTGTGATGGATGAAGTTCACGTGTGTTCTGAACAGTTGTCTGACACCCATGTCCTCTTCCCATGTGTCACTCCAAAGTGCAGTGTTGAGTGGCTTGATTCAGTCCCTGCACTTCAGTGGCATACATAAAATACATGGTATACTACAGAAAACTACCTTCCATTTCTTTTAAGTTTTCTGATTTCACCAAATGAGAAACAACTGTGGTAGAAGTGCTTTCTTGAACATAGAGCAGGTGCCATATAAAGATCTGAGTTCATAAAGTTTGTTTTCAATCACTATTATTATTGGCATTCTTTGTTTTCTAGTGTGCTAATGCTCCAGTGTCACTGGTATCAATTTACTCCATAATCAGGAATTTGTACAACTTTAAACATATTAGAGTTAATAAGTCAGCATGCTTTTAGCTAATACTTCTAAAGTTGAAAGGGAAGAAAGAAGTCAGTACCTCTGTAATATAAAACAATTTGTGGATTTGGGGGAATGATCTCTGCTGCAGGTGTTGAGGACAGTTAGGTTCATGGTTCAGGATGTTTCCTGCTGTCCTGACATCACACAGCTGTGTATTCAAATTTTTCTTCTTAAGGCCAAAGTTATAGGAATCAGTAGGAAATCAGCTTCATTGGTTTTATCTAAACCTTTTTTTTTTTCTCTCTTTGCTTTTATCCCCGTGTTTGATGCTTGAACATTCTCTGTTCTTCAAATTGGTGCTTGAATGAAGCCAGGAAGAATCCAACTGTGTATTTTAAAGACCCACATTTTCCATATTTTTTTGTATGAAATAACAACATTGATTTGTTTTTCCAGTTAATCATTTTTTCTACACAGTGCATGGACTTGTTTGTTAAAAGCTGTGCCACTTGTTTTATGTTTTTTAGCGGTGTCTCTAATCCCACATCATGGTTTTATTTTATTGAAATCATACATAGAACCTCTTGCTACCCTCTTTTAAAAACCTTAGTTTAATTCTTTACAAAACAAACAGTTCTAAGTGTTTTCCCTTTGATTCTTAGACGCTGTCGGGGCTGCCAGATCAAGACTCTTTCTACGATGTGGTGGACTGTCTTGAAGAGCTGGGCATTGAAGCTATTTCACAGAGACACTTGAACAAGAAAGGAACAGACTTGGACTTAGTTGAGCAATTTAACATTTATGAGGTAACATAACATGCCCTGTTTTATAGATCTTACAGCTTGTGTAAACTTCAAAGCTGAAAGGAGGGGGAATGTAACCTAGGTGAAATTTGGTTATCTATTTTATTTTAAAAGAAAAACATCTGCTTGCTGGAAGTATTATACACATTTGTATATGTGACCTGATACAAGTACGTGGCTCGTCAGCTCATACAATTGCATTTCATATTAGTGCTAGGGCATGCTCCAAGGCAAACCAGCACATTTACTAGCCTCTTTAGAGGCACTTCTACCTGCAATTAAAAGAAGTATTTCTTGCAATATGCAGAAATATTCAACTCACCATAAAAGTTCTCCTGAGCTCAGTGCCGCTTTTTCTGCAGCTGAATACCCAGCAAGTCCTTGTTTACAAGTTTACACTGGACCAGATCCTATACGGTGCAGAAATGGAGTAATGAATGACTTCACAATCACCACCTAGGCATAAAATAACCACTGAAATATTCATATGCAAGGGTAGGATATCCTGTTTCTTAATAATCAGCCCTAATTTTCAGACTTCAGGAAGTATTGGCAGTGGGGAGGTTTAGGCAGAAATTAATATAATTTAAATGTGAATTCATGTTATAATGTTATGAAATGAAATGACTTTATCTCCATCTTTGTCCAGCAAAAGATGTGGTAGATTTTGTTCTCCTTTTTTTTTTTTTTTTTTTTTTTTTTTTTCTGTTCTTAACCCCTGTCACAAAACTAACTTTAGCAGAGCTACTTTCTACATAGACCAGACTACAGGAAGAGTCAGACTTCTGGGCTTCAGGGAGCTGCTGCTCTGTGCTTGCTCTTCTTCTGCACTGACCTTCGTGCCTGGAGAGATGTTTCACTCAGCTTCTCACTCTTCTCTCCCAGCTGCTGTTGTGCAGCAATGTTTCCCTTGCTTAAATCTGCTTTCCCAGAGTGCACCCAGCATTGCTCATAGCCCAGCTCTGGCAGTAGTAGATCCCCTTAGGAAGCTGGAGCTGAGTCTGGTGTCCAGTGCTGGGCTTTGCTCATCTCTGCTGCCCCTCCACTATAAAAACCTTGCCACATAAACCCAATACAGTTACATCCACATACTGCTCCTCTACTATTTCCGGCTGATGAACTCACAATGTATTGTCAGATTTTTCTGTCAAATGTCATTGTAGCCATGCTATTCTCAGCATTGTTCTTTCCTGAAATATGCATATGTTCCTCTGGATTTACAGTGCTTCTGAACTGGCAGGAAATGCTGGATTTTCCACTGCATGGCATATGTGAAAGTAATTATGCTAACCTAAAAATTGGGAAGCTCAGCAGAGATGTGTGGTCTCTGTTTTTTTCTTTTAATCCATTGTGGTTTGAGTTCACAGAAACAGGTTTGTTTTGTTAGTATTTGCTTTATTTATTTATTATTTCTTTTGTTTACTTTTCAGGGAGATCTGTAAAAGTCTAGATCTTTAAGAAGAATGCAACTACATATGCGTCAGCTGGTGTCTTTCTTGGCTGAGAATAAATGATGATGTTTTTCTGAAATACTTTCTAAAGCAGTAGGCTGTCTTTCACTCAGTCATCTCTAGTGGCATGTCTGAACATCAGGAAATGTTTAATCAGTCAGTGTGTAGGAGTTTTATCAGTTGATTTCAGCGTAGACAAGAATTTACCTATGTATTTTAGGAGGAAATAAAGAGAGCTAGGTGTCTAGCACTGCTTGGATTCCTTGTAAATTAAGTCCTTAAAAAACAAACAAACAAAAAAGCCCAGATCTAACATAAACAAATCTGTTTCAAGTCCTACCGTGTTCTTTACAAGATGTCAGTGTAGAATTCTATCACTAGAGCTGCTACAGTGCACTGATGTGTAGATGGCAACGTAGAGGAATATCTGTAGAAATGACGACTCTAATAGGAATCAATCTTGTCGAGAGCAGTAAATTTTTCAAGCATAGGTGTGAAACCCTATAGGAAACACGTCAGAAATCTTGCCTCTCTTTCCTCTTCAGATGACCCTGAGGCACGAGGATGGTGATGAGACCGCTGACCCCCCTCCCTGTGGGCGCAAAGACAGAAGAAGGGCCAGTCTGGGTGGCAGTGAGCGAAGGGGCCTGGAGCGACGACGGAGCCGCAGGCACTCAGTGCAGAACGTCAAAAGCACATTATCAGCACCCGCTAGCCCATGCAGCCAGTCAAACCCCAGCTTCATGTTAGGCCATGGACAGCGTGTTGAAGATCTCAGTGAGAGGTAGGTGCTTGAGCTAAGGGGCGGGCCTTCCTTATTCTTTATTACTTTCCGCTATGTTTATTGCTAGCATTTGTTTTCTTACTGTTTTTCTCACCTCTTTCCAATGAATCAAAAGAAAAGAGAACATCTGAAGTTTAAAAAAAGATGCATCGATTTGTAGGTGACTTGATTTACCTACATGCTATTCAGTATGTAGGTAAAAATGGTTCTTTGACACAATCTACCCTAAGTAAATAGAGCCAAAATACATGAGGTATTCTTTGATATTATGAACTAACCAAGGATAACATTGTCCACTGATAGATTTGGTATTCAATACAGGGAGATTGGCATTCAATAATGGAAGATTGTACAAGGATACAGTCACATTAATGCAGTTACTTGCTCTGTTTATGTCACTGTTAATTGATTTCTTCCCTTTGCAAAAGGCATTCCAGCATAAATATTTTCATTTTCTGTACTCGTGAATGTATCTGATCTTCTGTAATTTACAGAAAGAGAGACAGTAATGACTACTTGAGAAGCAGTCTGCAACAGTGGAGTCTGTCAGAGCTAGTGTCACTGTCTATACCACTGTTGTTGGCTTAGAAAAAAATGGGAGCTGAAGATTGCCAGCACATCTGCATACTGCACAAGAGGGCTGGAATTAATTTTGCCTAAGTAAGATGTCTGATCAGCTTGCCTCCTTTGATGTCTGTGGAGTGTAGCAAGTGCTTGTAGGCCTTCAGCAATCTAATATATTCTACATCTGAAATTTCAGCTAAGAGGAATCATGCTTCGAAGCTGGCTGTTTCTCTCTTTTAACTATAAAGGGAATCTATTTGAGTAGTTCACGTGAAGATACATTTGCTACAAGTAACTAAAGATGGACAAATATTTCTTAGAGTGGCTCAAGGCACAATTTGCAAAAGTAAAGCATGCTCCATGATGCATATTTCCTGTGTTGATCATAGCACTTGGGAAGTTGTTTGGGGTCCCCATTGATCAGCACCACGTGGAAACTCAGAGCCTTAAAACCCCATGTTTCCTATAATGTTGCCCTTCCTACAAAGCAAACTAAGTTTAATCTAGAGTTTAATGGTTGCTGTTGGTATGAAAATGTGAGACTCCAAATAATTCAAATAGTAGTTGAATAATGTATACCATAAAATGGCTTTCTTTTATTATTTTTTTTCCTTTTCCTTTTTTTTTTTTTTTTTTTTTTTTTTTTTTTTTCTTTTGTATATGTGGCTTTGGTGGTTTGGTTTTTGTTTTGGTTTTTTTTTTTGTTTTTTTACACTGGGCAACATATTCATGTCTTTCCATCCCATCCCATCCTATTGCCTGGGTGTTTAGCGAGCTGGAGGCCAAGAGCCCCATGGTCTTACAGACAGATGACAAGGATGACAGTGCAGCTGAGACTGAGTTTAAAGCATCTTCAGTGTGAGTACAGCTGGGGGCTTCAGCTACTCTGCGTGGAAAGCCTTGTGCATGGTCTTAGTCTCCATTTCAGGACTTACCAATGTGACTAAGAATCTGCATCAACCAATGTAAAGCAGATGCAGTTGATTTGCTAAACTGGTGAATTGGGGTTGAAAATGAGGAACTGCTTTAACTCTACAAAAATTTTTGATTCTCTGGCTGTAATTAAACAAGTCATGCAAGACAGAAGCTTCTACTAGTACATTTTTCAGTGTTTGCTTACTAATTTTATTTTGTAGTCTTCCATAATTCCTAATGAATTTAAGTTTGAGTTGATGTTTAGTAGCAAGCTAGTAGACTACTTGACAGATTAGTTTTTTAAGTTCTTTGAAACATTTTTTCACCAATATAGCATAATTTCAATAACTATCTTCCTTTTGTGAAAAAATAGCCATCTCTATTCCATATCCTCCTTGAAGTTGATAATAATTTTAAGTATAATTTAAGTTTAAATTTGATAAATAAATCTTCATTTAAGCATTTACAGTTATGTACTTGTGTAAACATTCAAGTTTAATTTCATATTGAAGTTGTTCTACCAAATAATTTATTTTCCCTATTGGTCTTTACAGACCACACAATGCATTTTTTTGTCCAAGGATATAAGTTCTATGCCCAGTGAATTTTTCTAAGTTGACATGACAGGAAGCTAGTCAGCCGTCCACACTGACTCCTCTGTATATCCTACTGGCTTCCCGATAAAGAAGCTTTTCAGAAAAACTGCTTCTGTCCTTCAGATTTTTCATCTTTTTGCCTAGCCAAATCAGAAAAAAAATTAAATGACTTGTTAAAATTTTTTGCACATTTCTGAAGTTTGAATTAACCCTAAGTTGAAAGACGTTTTTATCTCTGTGGTGTTCCTATTAGAATTAAGTTTTCAAACTTCAGCGCCTGGTCTATGAAGCAACATTTTTA
Organism: Excalfactoria chinensis; assembly: GCF_039878825.1. Classification (NCBI taxonomy): domain Eukaryota; kingdom Metazoa; phylum Chordata; class Aves; order Galliformes; family Phasianidae; genus Excalfactoria; species Excalfactoria chinensis. The sequence continues at coordinate 62,979,200 of NC_092826.1, read as the reverse complement.
TCAATTTAAAGGATTTTAATGGAGCAACATATGTCTAGGCCTTACTACAACTTAAAATGAAATTTTAAAATTGTAAGTCAAAGCATGGTGCATTATGATTCTTGCAAAAGAAATATTCTTGTGTCCCTTGTGCTTCCATCACTGGTGTTATAGAGACAAATATGTAAGAATAGATTAAAATTATTTATTGCCTTCAAAAAACTTTGTTCATGCAGGAAAGATCTGTCTTTTGCCACTAACTTTCTTTTTGGCTCATAACTGTGGTCTCTCTCAAAGAAGGTAAAAAGTTTGCAGTAGGGTTTTGCAGTGCTGTGTTTACAGAAATAGATTCTTCAAAAGGGGTTTCAGTCTCTACTCATTCACTACATTTTCTTCACCGGTAGGAAACCAGTAAAAAGATTATAACGTTTGTGAGAATGCTATTGTGTTGCTCCTGATGGTGTCTGAACTGTCTGTGTGGTTGCAGATTCAATGTCTGTTTTTACTTTGGATTAACACTATCAAGTTCAGTGGAATTACTTCTGTTGGACTTAATTAGAGATTAAAATCATACTTCTATACTTCATACTTCTGTTTTAGACAATATTCTTGGTTACTTTTGGACTTCACTACCAAAATCAGTAGAAGGTTTATGATCCTCCTCAGATTCTCATTCCCACAGTGTTCATGTTTCATTTCTTTCTAACTGTGTTGGCTGGTTTGGCAGTTATTTTGCTTTTGTTTACCACATCAAACAGGTTATCCACAGTCATCTGCTTTGTGTCAACCGATAAGTCTTCCAAAAAAGAGAAAAACCCATGGTGCCGGTAAAACAAAAAGGACAGTATTGGCCAAATTTTGTCTTACAATGCTCTCTACCCAGAAAAGTTGTCTGAAATTAATGGAGTTGCTCTGATTTATGCCAGGCTAATTGAGAGCAGACTTAGGGTTTTGAGCTGGGAAAAGTTGACCGTAAATGCTAAGGGCAAGCAAAACAAAAACTTGCAGGCCTTTTTCATCCATTTGGAAACCTTCTACTAAAGCAAATGCATTGCTTTTTGGCTCGTGGTTCAAAAAAATAAAAATAAAATAAAAACAAAAGCCCAAATCTGTTTTGTGTTAAAATAATTTTCACGGAGAGTGAAACTGAGCCTAATGTGCCTGTTACAAAATAAATAAATAACATGATAACAACTACTTAAATAAGAAAGGCTGGAGGTTGGTTTAGTGATATATAGCTGCTACAGCATACTTTAAATTATATACTTCACCAGTAGGTCTGCTTTGCTCAAAACCTCTCTCCGTTACTGTGATGGCATAGAGCACCAAAAAGGCCGGGGGGGAACATCTTTCCTCTTACCACCTGGTACTTTTAAGTGCTTTGCTGAGGGTACCTCCTATGGTTTTCTGTCCTAGTTCAAATTCAGTTCTCTCAATCTGTGGTCTCGCATTCTGTTACTTAATTGGTAGAGTTTTAAAGAAATTCTTTCGTGGTTGTTTAGTGTGAGAGTGTTTTGTTTTTAAAGTAAAGCTAGCTTTTTCCAACCACACAATGCATGTGTAAGGAGTACCATCGAACTTAGACTAGATTGCTGTTTTTATTATATGCAGTGAATTATGGGTAGAAGTCTTAAAATGGGCATTTCTCTCTTTCAGTCTCACTGTGTCTGGCTTCAAGAGAGTAGAAGACAGATAGTTTGAAATTTCTCAGTACTGTCTTCCTGGAACAGGTGCTTTACAAAAGCCGTATACATACAAACCAGAAACAATTCTTTATCTCATTTCTTTTTTTTTTTTTTTTTTTTTTTTGAATGAGCCAACTTCTCCTTTTGCTGTACATTTCCCTTCAGTCAGTACTGCACAGAGACCACCACTGTCTCTCTCCTTTGGTGTACCATATAAACTGAGTTAGCCAGACTTAACAAACTCAGGCAAGCTTCTATGAGATTTACTATGAGAGCTCTTACCAACATTTGAGTGAATGGCTCTCAAAGTTCTGTGGAATTGGTTATATTCAAAGAATCTGTGGTTTCTAAACTTGCAGATAGCTAGGATTAGGTATTTACCTCATTTTGCCAAACTTTCTGCTTTCTTCTGCTTCCTTTTTTTTCTTTTTTTTCTTTTTTTTTCCCCACGTAGTCTCATTTATTTTACATCATCCAAAACTGAAATAAAAATTACCAGAACTGCTCACTATACATATTCCTCCGAAGATAACCAAGGTTTTGGTAGGACTTTTGTATTGGTGTTGTTCTTTGAACCTAGCATGCAGAATATCTGACTGCCATCTTAACTCATCAGAGTGGAGTTTGCAACCTGATAGGGCACCAGAAAGCTGTCTTTTTTGGACCTAAAAAGCTAAAGAGGCTAAATATGTAAAAAGAAGAGCAAACGTGTGGGTCCACTTGAGGCTTCCAGATTTTCAGGTGGAAAAAATTTGGCCTTCAGAAGACCAGGTTCACTGGTAGCAGTGTTATGGTCTTGCCAGGAAGGCTTTAGTCACTCTTCTTCTAAGCAAAGAGTAGCACAGGGAATTCCAAAGTTTTCTATGTATTTCAGGGCTCATTGGACACAGCACTGTTGCACAGTGCACACTGAGCTCAAGGTTTTCACGCCCTTTACATTCCCACAGAAAGTTGGAAAATTATTGTCTGAACAAAGAAAAACTGTGCTGAGAAGTCATAAGGATCTGTTTGTCAGAAAATACGTGCTTCTGATGTTTGAGGATTGCTGAGATTCAGGAAAAGATCTTGATGTTATTTTGGTTTTGCCAGAAAACAATGGACATAGCTGAGCTAAAACATTTTTTCTGCTCAGCTTTGGATTCCTGTAGAGTTTTTAACCAACTACTCAGATCTTTATGTGACTATTATGCCCTGTTAACTGATTACTTAATTTGCTTGATATAAAGCCAAGCCTGCAGGGGTAGATTGTCCAAAATTCAGCTGAGACTTCTTATTTGTTTTTTAAGTGATTTTCTGTCTTCTGACAGCATAAGCCATAGTTAATTTCTTATTTTCTGTAACATTTACCGTGGCAGAATGCTAGTTTTTGTCATGATGTTTCAAGTTCTGGTGACTCTGCTGCACAACGTGAAATGTTTATGTAAATACGTATGACTGTGAGTTGAAGTTCTGGGTATAGTGGTAGGTTTTCTGCGTGGATTTTTTTTAACTATGGAATTTTTTGATGGGGAATGGTTTTAAACTGAGACAGGAGAGGTTCGGGTTAGATATTAGGAGGAAGTTTTTCACTCAGAGAGTGGTGACACTCTGGAACAGGTTGCCCAAGAAGGTTGTGGATGCCCCATCCCTGAAGGCATTCAAGGCCAGATGTGGATCTGGGCAGCCTGGTCTGGTGGTTGTTGACCTTGCTTATAGCAAGGGGGCTTGAAACTGGATGATCTTTGAGGTTCTTTTCAACCCATGCCATTCCATGATTCTATGATTTATGTATCAAATTGAAAAGATTGGTGAGGTAGCATCCATTCACACTTTATCAGCCACAGAACAGCCAGACAACAGAAACATGTAAAAAACTGTTCTATCAAGGCAGTGCTAGTTTAGGGTTTGAAAAATGGAGGCCACACTTACTTCTCTCATTCAGGTACAATTATGTACAGAATCCAGTTTTCAGTTCTGGATTTTGTTGTAGAAGAAATGGTGGATTTTCCTAGTTTGAATGTAAAGAGTAATGAAAAAACACCAAGACTTAAGTGAGGTTATGTCTGCATGACTAGTGCAAGCACAGCATAACTTAAGTCTTTTTTTTTTTTCCACTGCACATTTAGCTTCAAGAAACTATCTGAGGGAATGTAATGGTGAATAAGGATTTGAATCTGTATATCTGGAGGTCCATGGTTGTGTCTGACTGACTGGCATATGTGTTTCAGAGAGTTAACCTCTCCAGCACGTTCCCAGTATTTGTAAACATGACTCTGTAATGCCAGGGAAGTATTTTACACATATGATGTGATGGGAGGAAAAAAAGACAACGATTTGGCTGGATTCCATTTCCAGAACCCTCCCTTTGAAGTAAGGGGCAGTAACAATGACCTTAAGGTGTCAACCAATATGCAGTTCCAAGCTCTGAAAACACTATTTCTTCTCTCTTCCTGTATGTGTTTCAATATTTATTGCTCCTAAAACCTCTCTTCATCAGGATTTTGTTTCTTTACCTCTGCTACTCATACAGATATAAAAACAGCAGTGCTGTTCGTTGATCAGAGAGCTGTGATTCTTGAAGTCTTTGCACAGCCTTGTCGGTATCTTAAGCAAGACTTTGTTGTCCCACACTGCTTTGATATGTCCTATATAAACAAACTGCAGCAATGAATAAAGTGTGAAGGCATTACCTACATTTTTAGGTGTGAAAAGTTCTTACTGAGCACATTTTCAGAATAAGAAAATAGCAGTAATCTAAAGAGAAAGAGCAGCATAAAATGAAGGCATGGAAAACATATGTACTTTACATTACTTGTGATTTCCAAAACTTTGTTTCTGATAAGTTCTTTATTTAGGGTAAAAATACTAGGAGAAGTTCCCTTTTAACCACTGTAATTATGCATTTGAGTTTTCTTCCTATGCAAAATGCCGTATTTTTAGGCTTTTCAAGTAACTTGTTTTCCATACCATTTTGTGTGTTTTCATTTTCAAGTAGTTGCACAAATTGCAGTGATCTGCCAAATGGAAGAGTGGAAAGGGAACTGGGAACTTAATAGTTTATTCCTTTCAGTTTTGGTGGAGGAGGAAAATACTTGTTTCTTACAAAATAAGAAATTACAGATTTCAATTATCACTGCTTTCAGCTTTCTTGAAAGACCACTTGACTGTGTTCTGGCAGCTAGCATACAAGAAAGGAAGAAGCAGCAGAAGTGTACCAAAGCATTTGTTTGTTTTACGAGGACTTAATAATTTAGGTATGAATTTTGCAGTCTAACCAGTGAAAGTGGAATTTTACTCATAAATTGCGGACAGTGGCTAGCAAATACAAAAGAAAATATAATGTCATCTACGGTGACTTATAAAGATTTCTCTTTGATGGAACGTTTTTCATTTTCTGTTTGTTCACCTGTAAGGAGTTCAGAGAAGCAGTTTTCCAAGTTCTGTTCAAGAGGTAATGTGGATCGGAGGTTTGAAGTGAGAGGGATAAAGAAAGAAAAACCATGCTACTGAGTTCAACTGTACAGTTTTTCTTTTATAATAATATTGCAGAATGGCTAATGGTCACTTTTTCTTAGCTAAATGTGGCCTCTATTCCTATTTAGTAGCTGCTTCTTAAAGACATTGAAAGTTTAAATGGAAGTAATTTAAAGAAGCTAAACTGAAAAGCCTTTGACTTAATTACAAAGAGAAGGAGAGAGAGAAAATCCCTAATTAGCAATTAACTGCACATAGGGTGATTTTCAGGGAGTGTGGGAATAATGGTCAATAGCTCTACAATTTCCCAGTCCTTTATTTTCTGGGTCACTTCATAACTTAAAGGCCCTTTTCTTCACTGAAGTCCAGTGTTCCCTTCTTGAGAATTTCAATATAATTCTGTGGGTGGTCTAAAAAGGCTCAGAAGTGCACTTAGATCCTTGTCTAATGACCTGAAAAATTTTGAAGGAAATATTTATTATGACTTTAGCGAAAGTTAAATGAGCCCTTCATGAACTGGAATCATATACCATAGTAAGATTTTTTTTTTTTTTTTAATATGCTGTTATCTCATTTTTTAAGTTATATATGCATTGTATGTGCAGACCAAAAAGTTAGTAGTCTGAATATGGCAAGATCATCCTTTTTCATTTTGTTCTCTATTCAAATATTAGTGGTCAAATTCTTCCACACTGAATTAAAATGATTTAAAGCATATCTTTTAATTTAAAAGTTTCCACTGGTATCAAGCAGAGTAGAATATGGTTTTGTGCTCATGCTTCTTTTCTGGCTTTGTTTCTTTTCCTTCAGCACAGTCCTATCCTTTCCTTTTTTCTATTGGTTATGTCTTTGTTTTTAAAAATTAAAATAAAATAAAATAAAATAAAATAAAATAAAATAAAATAAAATAAAATAAAATAAAATAAAATAAAATAAAATAAAATAAAATAAAATAAAATAGAAAGATTGAAAGACTACAAGTTAGAACATCCAAAGGTGTGAGTGTCTTCAAGCTGCATTCATCAGCTATAAAGGGATGTGTTGTTGGGAAGACTGGAGGGGAACTTTTGTACTGGGTAACTAGTAATTGACTAGGTAACCTTGTACACACTGTTCAGGTACATAGCAGACACATCAATTCATAGATTTTGAAAATCATATTTCACAATGGAAGGTACTCATTTGTACTTTTGTGAAGAAGAAGTAAATGTCAGGATTGTTAAGTGTCTGTAAGTTAGGTAAGATGCTCAGCATCTTGTGGTCATTGCCTTGCCTTCTGATAACTTGCAGGTTGGTCCCTTGATCATCATTTCCTTTCATCAGTCTGCATTCATTAACATTTATACCTGTGCTTAACTTCAGGCAACTATTTAAAATCAGTAGGACAAATTTGATTGGTACTCTTCTACGTTTTTTTTAGATTTCATTTTGATGCCTCAGCAATTCTTTATCCATAAACTGTGCTTTTATAATCTTTTTAAACATACATGTATTTTGAGTGGCTATAAATACTTTGTTCAACCACGTTCAAACAGTGCCCTAGTAGATGTTTGTTAGTTGCCATGGCTGATGATGCAATTTATAAAGATTGGTGGGACTGGAATTTTCATTTGGTTGGAAGGTCTGACAACCTGTAGCAGCAATCCATTTAAAGATGATAATAAACATGGTGAATGATTGTTAAATCTGTTTTCACTGCTGCAAAGCTCTTATTTAAGCATTTCTAATCTGGTACTGTTGTCATGGAACTGAAATAATCTAGTAATAGCCTTAACGTTAGCTGAATATATCAGGTCCTTCAGCATTAGCCGAAGCTCTTCATTGCTGTCTCAGGAAAGAAATATTTGCCTTGAGTTGGAACAGGATAAATTGTTCTGTGCTACTGAAAAATGTGCTGGTTTCTGCAACCTAGTTCAATTGAAAACCTCCCTATGAATCATTTTTCTTCATTTAATTCTATTATTGCACTGACACAGCATTTGCATTTGTATGTGGGAGAGAAAGTGTTTTTCCATACCTTCTCTTTTTCATTTCACACAAAAAAAATGAGCACAGAATACTTATGCACCCAGATGAGTTCCCAAATCTGTCTGCTGTTCTATTTGAGCATCCCTCTGTTTGGTGTTCTTTCCTTTACAAGAATGTTGTCTGTCTTTTGGTAGTGTTTTCCTGTTCAATAAATATTCAAGTGGATTTTTTTTTTCTTTTCTGTCTTTTGGGAATGATTTACCTAGTGGAATACTGACAAACAACTATAATTATTGTCTTTGTTGAATGAACCATGCTCAATTCACCAGGTCTTCTAACTGAGCCTGTGCACATATATTTTCATGGTGTAAATTTCCCTTGATCGAACTTGGCTTCCTTCAGCTGGGGAGTATGACCATGTCTGTGTGTAGCACTTGCCACCAGTACAGAAGAAACAAAAAATCAGCTCATTCCTCGGACTTCCCCAGCTAATTGTCATGAACACAGAGTTAACATTAGCAGAGGAAGAGAGTTTTCTAATCAAAACTTATGCTCACTAAGAAGTCAAGGAGACTCACAGAAATCCTTGGCCTGACACATGAATTATCTGACTGCAATTATGGGAATAATATGTGCAATAATCTATAATAGATAAACCTCCAATAAAATATTCAACTTTGAAACAGTACCCACTAGGGATGTGTTTAATGTCTGATTATACTCTATAATAAAAAGTGTTCTATACAGAGCTGCGCATGCAAAGTTTATTTGAAACATGATATTCTCAAGAAATGTTCAAATGGAAAGGCTGTTAACTATTGGTTGGCTCCTTTGGAGTACAGCAAGTCATAATGTCTGAGAAGCAGAGCTCTTGATTTTTGGCTTCTTCAGGTGAAATTGAAGATAGACATCACAGCAGGCAGAAGTATTTCCTTCAAGTCATGTTATGAACAGTCGCGAAGCATCATGAAGGGATCAGAGCCTGCACATTTCCTTCAGATCCATGTAGTTCATATCACCTCACAGTTGAAGTGCTGTTTCTTGTTGTAGACAATTCAGACAAATTTGAACTAAAACAGGTCCTCAAATGGTCTCTCTGAGAAGAGTTTTAATTTCTTGTAATTGACTTAAAGGTAAAATTAATTTTTGTTTATCACTTAGTCTTTGGTGTATGGCTGCACAGCTCATCTGAAAGAAGGGTGTATGTAAAAAGCTCAGGTTTTATAAACATGGCTTTCTTACATACATTCTGAAGAGTTATATCTTAATTATGTTTTTTAAGGAAATGCCAGTGGTTATGGAAAATATGTCATTGGTAGCCTTGAGAACTGAGATAATGTAGTTCAGTTTCCACATTTGTCTTCTGAACTGCTGACCAATTCAACTGGGTTTGTAAGGAGCATTTCCATTGTAAGTGTTTAAGCTGCTTGGTTTTCAGGAGGTTTGTTTGTTTCAGAAAACTAGCTTCTATTCTAAGGTAAGATGCTGTATGTTTTGTAACAGAAAGGCTATATATCCAAATTTTATAAAGGCTATAACATATAGGCTTAATTTGGGGTGGTTTTGTGTTTGCAGTTAATAAAGTTGAACAAGGATTAGATTTTCCCATTAATGGATTAGAAGGATGATTTGCAAAGTAATTAGAAACCCCAAGTACTGTATTTTAATCGATTACTGCTCACCTGCTGTATTTATTGTATGGATCTCTAGAAAGCTGTTCACTTTTTACATAGAAGCTCAACATTTTCAAAAACAGGTGTCTAAAATGGAATTGTAAGTCCCAGTTGAGCAAACTTCAGCGGGCTGTAGGGGAATAGACTGCAGGGTAAAAGTAGATTTGGGGCTTTAGATACCAATTAATATCCTTATCTGATAAATACAGATTTAAAATGGGGAAGGGAGTGGCTGTCACTGATTGTAAATAAAAGATGTAATATCAAGATTTAGAATGTAAGTTCAAGCTTGTAAACATAAGATGCAGAAACAGGATAACAAGATCTCAAGAAAAATACTCAGCATGTTCCTCACACAGCAAGCATTCATTTAGAGGCCTGATGTTCTTGTGCTCTGAAGAGGCCTTATCCAGTGCACCAACTCTCTTTAATTCTGGGTATATTTTTCCTTTCCTATTCTTCTTCAGTTTGTTGCAAATATAAAATCGATGGTTCCCAGTTCCACTTGCACTGTACAAGATTTTAGTGTATTTATGCTCCTGTCCTTAATAGTTTTTACTCAGATCAAAGAATAAAGACCTTTCAAAATGGTTTGGGTGGGGCGTTTTTGAGATGAGTGAGGAAAGTGAGAAATTTGACATCAGTCCAGAAAGTTGGTGGGATCTTAAAACAGAGAAGTGACAGGACGAGTTTTGTTTATATTTTCAATAGCCACTTTATCAACATTATAGGATTCACTGTGCTGTTATCAGAAAGCTGTGATCTCACAGAGCTTTGTGAGTTATTTCCTAAAAATAATTGCTTGGCAGATACAGACATTTTACCCTTCACAGGAGAAAACAGCAAAGTTAGTGTTGGTCTACTTGATAGTAAGGAGAACAGACAGTATGGGTCCTCTCTGGTCTCTTTTTTCTTCCTTTAAATATGGGTAGTACATACTGTGATCTTCTACAACATTTTTATGATGCTGCAATACCTTAGGAACTGTTAAAAACACTAGATTTTTGCCTGAGTTCTGGAAGAAGTTCCAACTACTGCCATTTTCCTGATTGTTATAAGACTAACCACATACAAACACAACAGAGTTTGGATTAACCCTTTGCATTGTCATGATGAGTTTGTGATCTCACATTGTAAATATTCCTTATAACATGTAACCATACCAATTCTAAATAGGAAAAAAAAAAAAAAAAAAATCACAAAGCATTCCTTTACAATTAAAGATAACCAGCTTTCAGAAAAATGCAAGAAATGTATGGCTTTCTTACAAACTTTACTACAATTCATATGCTTTATTCTTTGCGTGGGACATAAACTAATAGTATTCATCGTTTGAATCAAATGGAAAACTGAATCAATTGCGACTGCAAAAGAAGTCCAAAGAGAATATTTTCTAAATCTTCTGTGGGTCTGTTGGTCTGTGGAAGAAGAGGTATAAATGGGAAGGATATGAGGCAGAAAATACAGTCTTTTGTTTTGTTTAATATAGTTTTATTATTACTTATGTGGTTTGTAGGTTATGGAGACTTTCTGCGTGACTTAAAATTCTTCTCTGCCAGACTGAGGGCTGAACCAAAGCCTGCATCGACCATATTAATGATTCTTTACTGATATAATTCATTTACTGGCATTTAATAACTTAAGTAATGCTATGTGCAAATAGACCTGAACTGATTTGGTCTCTCTGTTATTTCCAACTTAATGGTTCACCCTGCTCTTTTTTGTAGTTGAGCTTTTGGCTGCTTAACCAGAATGCTTTATCTGTGTTAATTTTAAGGTGTAATATGCAGTTCCACTTGTTCAGTGTCAACACAGTGCATGCTGTCCTTTAAGCCAGATACATCTTAACTACTAATGAGTCTAACAGTGGTACTGTGGTATTGAATGGAAAGCCAAGCTTAAAAAAACAAAAATAAAATAATAATAATAAAAGCTATTTTGGGGAGTCTTTAATAAGGAAAAAAAAAAAAAAAAAAAAAAAGGCATAAATGGGAGAGAGGATAAAATTTATTGCATTACTGCTACCCTTGTGGCAACATGTACTTAGCATGAAGTTTAGGTGACTGTTTGGCTTGCACCACAACTGCTTCTCTCAACTTTTTCTTTCCATTTCTAACCTCATTGCATTTCTCTTTCTGCGGACTCATGTCATTTTCTCTTCCAACTTTTCTCTTTCCATACCACTGCATGCCTCTTTCCTTGGTGTGACCTCAGAGAGGAGGAGGAGTATGAAGAAGAGGAAGAAGAACAGCCAGTCACAGAACCCAATACTGAGGATGAGGGGGAGGAAGAGACCAGTAGGCAGGTCAAAGCCAGGTACTGGGATTCAGCATCATCCATGCACCTTTTTCTCACTCGGGCATTAATTCACCACTAAGTGTGCAGCAGTATCTACCTTTCCACTCACGTTTCCAGCACTCTTTTTAAAGTCACTCCTAAAGAAATATTTTTGAATTCAAAAGCTTTGTCACTGAATGCAACTAAAGAAAAGTAAATAGTTTTAGTCAGGGCACTGAGAGCTGTTTGCATTCCCTCTTTTTATTACCTAATGAGTACCAGTCACAAATCATAAGAAGATTTAGCTGATAGAATAATTTCTAAGCATGGTGTAAGTTTATCTTTTAGTTAGAACAGTGCTGAAAGAATGCAGTGCATTGCTGTATATTGCTTGACTTCTTAAGATTTCTTCCATATTTTGATGGTGTAGCCTTATTATCAATATCTGTAGATGGGAAGAAGATAGATAGACTTTTCTAAAATTCTGCCTGTGATTTATATCAGCTTTGCACATTTTTAAATAGGAAAGAACTACTTAGAGGCAAAGCTGATAGGTATATATCATTTTATTCATACACGCCCACCTCTGTATATATGGCTATAAACAAACCACTTACCAAAACAATATTCTCATGTAAAATTTTCCACTTATTTCTGAGGTATATATGGTTTTGGAATCTGGCAACTTTATCCTAATAAACTGGAAGAAAGAAAATATGTTTTTTCTTCCAGACAGCCATTTGATTTAGGTTAAATTGTTTGGCTTTGCAACTCGGCAAATGAGATTGGATTTTTTCTTAAATAAACCACATTCATGCAGACACTATACAGCACGGAAGGAAGAAAGGAAACTGTTTAATGTGCAAATTCCAAAGAAAATACTGTACTGTTGTTATTAATATCTTCCAGTCTGCAAATGTAGCCAATGGCTGCCTGAAATTTCAAAATTAAGTGATAATTTCCTCAAATCCTATTCTTAAAAGTCAAAGCTAAGACACCAGTTATTAGTAAATCACATGAAAATAACAAAACACCGTGTAAAAATGTTGAGTGCAAGAGCCATGTAAAGAACATAACGTGTGCTTCAGACTTTGTTCATTTGAAGTAATAGTCAATTTGAGATAACTGGGTGATACTCCCATGACTTTTTAAATATCTCCCTTCACCATTACTGATGTGGCTTAAAAAAAAAAATAAAAAAGATCTGAATCCTTGCCATTTGTTTTAAATCCTGTCAGGAAGAGTAGGAAAAACCTAGCTTCAGGGATTCCTGTCATGCACAGCTTGTGAAATAGATGAAGGCTTCCAGATTGCCTACTGTGCTTCAGTTGTGAGAGCAATTACTTGTTATATACTTAATTAACTTCATAATATTCTAGCTCATATAGCACATATTATTTTTGTTGTTGTTGCATATTCTTTGCCAAGCCTCAGATAAAGTCCGTGCCTTGCATGCATGTAGGTGTATTGCAGAGGTGGTCTCAAGAAGAGTTAATCAGCCACTTGCTGAGTGATCCAGCCCAAATCCCTGCACAGTGTTTATGCTGGAGATGCTTGGGATAACAGATGTCCAGGCATGTGTATCTCATGGCTTTTCCCCTGCCTTGCTGCTTCTGTTGCTTACCAACACCTACCTTCACCAAAGCAAAGCAGATGTGTTTTCTGTTCACACAGTGCAGGTCTCTAACACAAACACAGCAATTGATTGGGATGCTAACGCTCAGATAAATGCTGATTTGGTTTTGTTTTGTTTTAATTTTCCTCTTTGACGGATAAAGGATTTTTATGGGGTTTTTGGTAAAAAATATCCATTCACTGGGGGGAATGATAATCAGATACCTGTCCTTCAAGAGGCGGTCATGCAGATTGTGTCTATCTGAGTATCTATACTCAGTGCAATGGATCATCTGGCATGATACTGCTTTGTGCTGCTCTGACTACATTTTCAACCTAATTTGAATTACTTGAAAATTATTCAGAAAATGGTTATGAAAATGCTCATGAAAATTTGTTAAGAAGTCTCTGAACTAACTCATTTTGTCTGAGTCACTTCCATGCCTATGTATTTCTAATCCCAAGAAGATACAAAGATCTGTTTCATTACTTCTGGGAAAAAAAAAAAAAAAAAAAATGAAAATATGATTATCTACAATTAGAAAGGGGTTATTTTTTGCCTGACACTCCTAGACTTTTTTTTTTTTTTCCTTCCAAGTGATATGATCTGTTTATCTCTCTTTTCTCTGTTTCCCTTCCTTTTCCCATCCTTCCCCTTCCCACAATATTTTCCTCCTGCAGTGGGGTCCCAGGTGCACAGGAAGCTGTGAAAGAAAACTTTTCACAGTGTTGTGATTCTTCAGCCACCTCCGGTGCCATTTCTCAAGCTGAGAGGCCTCTCCCCTGCACTAGAGCAAAGAGCTCTTCTAGCAGCACCTCTTTTGTGCCTGATTCGTTTCTCTCTCATCATAATTCTATTCTTTCACCACCATCCTCACCAGCAGCAGTTTTGCTAAGCTCTTCCCAAAATTCATCAGCATCCATTACTCCAAAGGCTTCTCCAACGGTAGAGAAATTGCCTTATGTACCACATACTCCTTTTCACCTCTTCTCATATGACTTTGAAGAGTCTCCAGCATCTGTGAAAGAAAAGGAAGCAGAGGTGATGAGGGAAAACAGGTAGATTTTATATAGCTGACACGAATTTTTAGATAAATGAGTAACACCTTTCAAGAGTTTTATAGTGGTAATAATGTTGTATTATTTCCAGAACATACTGTATTAGTTTTAGTCATGTAAGCCTGTGTTTTGATTTGATTGATATTCTTCCCTTGCCTCTATTGCTTTCATCTCATCTAGTTTCCAGCCTCCTCTGGGCAGCAGTAGATAAATAACATGTGATCTGGGAGATCACATAAAAGAGCATCATTTTGCTCTCATTTAAAACAATTTAATTTGCAGGCATGATTTCATGAAAATTAATGGAGCTTTCAAGATATAAAACTGAGAGTGATTGGATCAGTCCTTGGAATTACGTCTCAGAATTGTAGCGGTTGAAAGGGACCTCTGGAGATATCTAATCCAACCTCCCTGCTACATCGCTTCCCTGGAGTGGGTTGGACAGGAAAGCAAGATCTATCCAATTTTGTGAGAGTTACTGTTGCACTAATTGAAATTCCTTGGTCTGAAAAAGGGATTCTGCACTGTATCAGCTTTTTTCAAGTGGCAAAGCCGAAGAAAAGTAAACGTAATAATTGATAAGAAGGTCTTATAGCACATGACTAAAACTGAAGTGAAGCTTTCTGTTAGTGTTTAGAACATAGTGAGTAAGCACTGAGATTCTCCTGGGACAACTGAGCTTTGCCTTCTCACTCAGTATAGCCGCAGGCAGGATGTTTTGTGAGTTGAGTATACTGGAGAGAAGACCTGTGTGAGGTCTGTGCCTACAGGACAGCTCTATCCTACCTAGCTGCACAGTCCTCCACAAGGGTTGTTTTTGTAGTTGGTTTTCTTCTAGGGGAGGATTTCCATGAAGGCAATCATTCCCCATTCAGCAAAATTCCTTTTGTAGTATAGAAATACTCATAGCAGCGTTTATTCTCCAAACAACTCCGCGCTTCCTAGACTTGCAGCATAGTGTCTGGGATTTGTATTGTGTTCTAGAACATAAAACTGGGCTTTCGCAAAAAAAAAAAAAAAAAAAAAAAAAAAAAAAAAAAAAAAAAAAAAGGAACTCTAAAGTACTATCCCTTGCATTATTAAAAAACGCTAAATTAAATGTATTTTGTTTTTAACACGAACCTTGGCAATTAGCAATGCTATTGTGCCCTTAGGAATTGAAATTTTGCATGACTAGATGTGTGTGTTAAATGGAGCTGAAGGAAAACAAACAGTATTTTCAAATAATGTTGCTGAGTTAAGAGAAATTACTGTGTGCTGATGTGCATTGTAGAAGAAGCATCACAGAAAGGATAATGTAAAAGGGGATCTATTATACATTATGAATTGTAATGACGAAAATGATGGTGCTCCTTCTTCTGAACTGAGTTTTGAATCAGGCGGCCTTGTGAAATATTTCACCTACCATGCATATGTATGCTTTCATATGCTTTCCAAAAGGGAAAATGGTAATTTGTGTATAAAGAAATGTTATCATTTTTACAAATCCGGAAGCTCTGTGCCTCCAAGAAATGCTGTTTAAATACAGTGGCTAAAAAGGCACATAAAAGCAACACAACTGCCATTCCTGCTCAGTACAGGAGCCAGGTTGAAAACGTTGATACAAGGGACTCTGGAGAGGTGGCCATTTCAAGAGCCCTGGAAGCAATTTCTCTTTGATCAGCAAACTCGCAATGAAATCAAGTGGTTATGTGTGGTTGTTTCTTTTTTTCTTTCTTTCTCTCTTTTTTTTTTTTTTTTTTTTTTTTTTTTGTAAGAGGGAATGGCAGTTTAGAAATTCTTAAAGCCGTTCTTCAAGAAACACGTAGTTTTAACCACGGTGATGATTTTTTACAGACATTGTAAGCATGTATAGCACATAAGCTATGACTTACGATAGGGGAGGGAAAGAAAACACTGCCTGCTTCAATTGGGAAGGATGTGGATGCTTTATATTTATAACACAAATACTCACAAATTGTATATGTCCCTGTTCAGAGGATACTCAGGAATGCTGTTGTTTGCGTTAATTTCCCTAGGAATTGCTATTGTTGACATGGACTTCTGGGAGTCCCAAAAAGCACCCAAAACAGCTAATAAATTCAAGTAACTGAGCAGTAATTTGAGTATTTTGGCTCAGAATAGTCACTTTAGAGGATTGTTCTGGTCTGTAATTATTTTCCATAACAATACTTTAGTATTTGAATTAAGTATTTCTGTGACATAGTCTACATTAATGTGAAATGATAGGTACATATTTTGAAGTGAGGTTAGAAAAAAGTTTTCAGAAGGTACATAGATCTGGGGTATGATATCATTGCCAACCTCTAGGCAAGAGGATTGACTATTCTGTGTCTGCTTGCTGATGGATTTTTTTCTCTCCCTTTGTACTACACTTCTTCTCACTTCTTCAGATACAATAGCTACGGCAGCAACTCCTACTCTTCTCCACGACCTTACTCTGGTTTGAGTGCTCCTACAACACCCACTTCTCGTTATGGGACAACTCTCTCACCACCTCAGGAGTCCAAGTCTGACAGGTTTGTAATTTCATCACCATTTTGATACAATTACTTTATATAGAGTACGGAGGAGATAACTGTGGGCTGTTTCAAAATATCTTAGAGCCAGATCTTCCTTAACATTGAAAAGAGAATGTACAAAAATCTCAACATCTTCATTTCCTGCTCATTCTCAAGTCATTTGCTTAGCTAATGTTAAAGACTGGGTGTATTTCAATCCTAATTCTACTTCTTTCACTCAAATGGATAAAACGGATTTCTCTCACATGTATGTTGTCCTGCGTATCAAAAAGGTGAATTAAAGCACATTTTGTTTATTTCTATTTTTTAAATTCAATTCAGACAGATCATTTTCACATCATGAAGTGTAAAATCACAGGAATGTACTTAGCTCAGAGTTTCCTAGGCCTTAACTCGTCCTTCCTTGAATACACATGATCTGTCTCACTGTATTTTGTTAAGGGCAAAACTTTCTTACTGTAGGTAAAGGAAGCTCAAGTTAACATACCAGTAATCCTCTCACATAGGAAAAAATAACTAAAAAACCAACAACAACAACAAAACCAAGGTATTTTTAAAAGTTGAAATACTATTTTGAGTTATGTAATATACTTCAGGAAGAAAAAGGATAGGAAAATATTATGAATACATGAAAAGTAAAGTCTTCTTGGCAAGAAATTTGGACCACCAGAAATGAACTGACTGTTACAACCTGAAAGTAAGTGACAGCTTCAGAGGATGTCATGCTGAGTTTACGAAGGAAGGGTAAAAAATTTTAATTACACATGCTGTCAAGGCAGACTACTAATTTCCAGTTAGGCCAGGAAGGCTTCATATTGTTTGGTGCCAAATTGGCCTTTGATTCAAAAAAATTCCATCTCCCTCCTCTGTGTTTGAACTGGGGGCTGTTTTTTCAATATTCTTTGTCTACATTCTAATTAATTTTTATTAGCTGTTTTGGGATATTTATGTGTATAGAAATATATATGTATGTTCTTCTGTGTGTATGTATTTATGTTTGAACCTACCAATTGCCTCACATCCTATTGAGTCTACTACTCAGAACGGTTCAAGTTAGGCTTTCAGCATGTGTATATTTCTACCCATGAGGTATTGATTTAATCTTTTTTTTTCAAGTGAGTAATTACATTAAGTTTATCCCTGGAGAAAGGCGTCATTTTTCATTTGCTCTTCTTCCACAAATAACTTGCCTTGATTTGTCTTTCCTGATCTGAGTTAAATCATTGCTGAGTGACACCATAATAAAAACTCCATAGCAGCATTTTCACCCACTTTTACCCTAGCAAAATAGATGTAAGATAAGCAAGAATCAAAGATATCCCACTGCCTCTGAA
This sequence comes from Excalfactoria chinensis, assembly GCF_039878825.1. Lineage (NCBI taxonomy): Eukaryota > Metazoa > Chordata > Aves > Galliformes > Phasianidae > Excalfactoria > Excalfactoria chinensis. The sequence goes on along the minus strand of NC_092826.1, from coordinate 62,961,636 downwards.
GGTTTAGCTTTCTACACCCTTTCCATTTTAGAGCTTCTGGTTGCTACTAAAGGAAAGAAAGTCGAGTGGTCACATATTGAGATGGCTGAAGACAGTTGAGACTGTCCTGCAAGAGGTCAACTATTCTGGCTCCAATACAGCAAAGGAGGCAAGCTTTCATTTCAGCATAAGTGTGTTGGTGGCTGGGAGCCAAAATGCCTTGGCCCCACAGGATGAAGCTGTAAAATTCACAAATTCATAGATAGACGAGCCAAAGGGGAGCTGCGTGATCATCTGTTCCAACCTGCTATGTGTCTCCCAGAAGCTAAGTGAAAGCCCCCATATCTTCACTAGCACTGAAGAGACAGTTTGTGACTCCTTCTGGAAAGCATTCCAGTATTTATCATCATGCTAGGAAAATATTTCATGTTTTGGAGGAAATTTTGTCTAGCAGCATCTTCCAGCCATTGCACCTCGTTCTGCTTCTCTCTGAAACTGGCAAACACTCTGCCTTCAACAAATCTCTTTTACATGTTGCTGGAGTTGCATCTCTGTCTTTCCTTCAGGTTACATTTACCATTTTTCACCTCACCTGATAAAATCTCTTCCTTCTTGTTTAAATTTGTAGCTTACTATTTATGGTTGTTGATCTCATCAGTCTTTCCACATGCTTGCATTTGACACATTTTGTTTATGAGTCTCTGAGAAGTGTGAAAAATGCCCACATGTCACAGCTGCATGTTGCCGGCAGAATAGATGCAGTTTTTCTTGAAAGATAATGAAATATACAAATTTGGATGCCATTTTTTTGCATCAAGACGTGTTATTTTTTCCTATGCTGCCACTCCAGACATAGAGTTCAGCAAATTCTAATGACACAACTATTCTGAAGGTCAGTTGTCTGCTTTCATTTCATTGTCCTGAAACATGTGAGTTGCAGAAGTGGCCGTGCATAGGTCCACAGGTAGCATTTTGCTCATCAGAGGGTAAACTGTGTAGTGCATAACATGCTGCTCATCACTAACTACTAGGTGGAAGATACTGTGAAAGCTTTCACAGATTTCTACCAATGGTATTTGCCTTAGAATATGACAAAAATTTGCACAGGAAAAAAAAAAAAAAAAAAAAAAAGTTAAAAGATGAGGAGAGTGGAAGAGTTGATAAGAAGTTGCTTATCTGCGGCGAGTTTTCTGCTTTCAGTTTAGGATTGCAGTTATCCAAGGGCTCTGCAGAAAGACCCATATCTTTTGTTACACAGGGGCAAGCTTCAGAGGCAGCTCCTGGTACTGTTTATCTGACCTCCAAAAGGAGGATGAAGAAAGAGGCAGCAGCACATAAAGCAGTGCCCCGCAGAATGATTCATTCCCCGTCCAATTGTCCTGACAGGCCTTCCCAAACCTCAAGTTGCATTTTACTTATGGCAGCTTAGGTGGAAAGCAGCAGAGTGGTTTACATTTTGACATTCATACTTTTAAAACCCTGTTTGGCTAAGAACCATAGGAAATCCAGAAGATCAGCATGATTCAGTGCAAAAGTAACCAGATTTTGTTCTTTGAAATACACATAATGTATGTATTTTTGATTGTACAGCAGAAGAAAAGGCTTACTTGACTGTTTCTTGGTTTCTAAATTCAGCTGCAGCCTTTTGCCAACTTCTTGCAATACTGTTCTTCTTTTTCATTTCTCTGGATCTCCTGTGGAGAGCTGTGCTTCTGAAGTGCATATTGCAGCCATAGAAATCCTGCTGAAGAAGGGCAAATTGTAGGGCCCTTTCAGCTTGGCCTTTTATTAAGAAAGAAATGTTATTGATTCTCTCATATCTCTCTGCTTATTAAAGTTGTTCCTAATGCATACCAGTATAGCCCAGTCCTCCTGTTTCTAACTGCTAAAGGCTGCTTTGCTCCAGAAATATACTGCTCCCTGTCCTCATGACTTAAATCACCAGTTAACTCTGTCCTCCAGTCCCAAAGGAAAAAAAATATATCTCAGTTTCAACTTCATGGCTTCATAAATTTTGCTAACAAAGGGGAATAGCCAGACATTGTTGGAGCACATCAATGAGAGAAGCATTTTTCTGTACATCTGATGAATTACCTTCTTGTCTAAGGGAAGGTGTTTGTTGCAAGACTGGTCTGTATTTCCTTGCCTTATCTTCACATCTGTGATACTTAATTTTCACCAAAGATTGCTTTCTCAGATTTTGAATCTAATATGGTTACTGAAATTGAAAACTGCAGCCTCAGTCTGCAGTTTTCTGGAGTCACTGAAAGCTTGGAACAGCTGCTTGCAAAGCTTGTCAGCTCCTCACACTGTGTTTCTGATGTTGAGGTGTATGCACTGTTGAAGTAGCTAGAGTAGTATAGTATATAGAGGAGACCCTGAAAGGATCTAACTTATGTGGCAAGAAAACCTGACTTTGACATCAGCTTTTCATTGCCAGGAAAATATATTTTGTTTTCTGCTGCTGTGTTTGCCAAGGTAAGTTTATTCTGAAGCATTTGCCAGGAGACAGTTCCCACAGGGCTTGGTAGTCACATAGTTACGCAATTAGCCAAGCTAGCACTGTGTGCTAGGAACAGGAGCTCACAGACCCCATTCTCTTGCTGTTATCTGATCATTCAAATGCCAGAAAGTTCAATTTGCAAAATTTGACTGCTGAATCCGCTTGGCCAATTGGTGCAGACTTACTCTTCAGCTCTGGCTGATCATTGTGATGTTCCTCTGATGGTACAAGCTTGGTAAAACACTGCTAGAACACTTGCAGATTATTCCAGTTTGATGCACTCTCCAGCATTTCCAGATTAATAGAAAACAGACTTAAGAAAGAAGAAAGGCTTCATATCCCTTAACTTGTCTTCTCTCTTGCTTGCATTATGATCTACAGCAGTAGGTTAGCTTAGGCTTTTTTAATGAACCTTGAACACTGACTCAGCTCAATGTTTTTATAGATCTTTTAGAGGTAATGTACCCCCCAGTTTATCCTTAAGGCATTTATGTGCACTCAAGGTGCACAGAGACACTGAGTTTAGCATGGCTGGATTATAGATTATTTTTTCCTCCACTGATCTTAAAGATATGTTAAATATCATACTAGAAGCTTAAGCAAGAATTTCAGCACAAGTCTATAAATACTTTTCCTTAGAATTTTGTTTCCTCTCCAGATGCTTGAAAGTGATTTTCTGGCAATCTGATGGTTTTTCAGATTTGTGTCTCTTAAAAACAAAGCAGAAATTCTTGAGAATGGTAAACAGCTTTTCCGGTAGATTTTCTACTAAAATTCTAAAATTAGATGTTGTAATTTATTTCATCAGGGAAGTGCTGCTTGATGAAGCTTCTTGGCAGGCTCTCTCCCTTTTTTTTTTTTTTTTTTTTTTTTTCTTTTTTTTTTTTCTTTTTTTTTCTTTTTTTTCCAATTAGCTATCTATCACTAAACTGCACTCTGGATTTACTTTACTTCAGCTGTGAAACACTGAAGAAAAGCAAGAAATGTATGAAATAAAACCCAGTGTACACTCTGTAAGACTGCTGCCCTCCCAAGAACAGTTTCTCTTTCCTTGGCTTCATTTTCTTGCTGCTTCTACCATCTTCTGTGTGCCTTAGTATGTACTTCTGGACTTCCAGACCAGAGACTGTGGCTGTTTTCTCTTGTGGTAAATGCCAAGCACATCTTTCACTCTGAATAACATAATGAAGAAGGGATAGCCTGGTTGTTGATAATACTTGCCCAGGGCAAAAGCCTCAACTTTATTACTGAAATTTTACTAGGAAAAGAGACCCTAGGAATTACTGGATGATTTACAGTTTGGGAAGCAATGATGGCTTACACTGGCCTAGCTGCTCATTGAACTACTGTGTAAGCAGTATTCTTGATTGCAGCTTTGCATGCCTTGTTATATGGCAGCAGCATAGATTTAAACAAAAAACATGAGACAATTTACAGCCTCAGGCTAAAATATAAGCATTATTGGCTGAACACACAGTGCACGTGGAGGACTGGAGGACGTGGTCACTCACAAATACCAGCAGTACTGGTATTTAGGTAAACACATACTTTAGCCTCTGTCAAGAGAGTGGCTTTGCAAGTCACTTCCACATGATTTGTGAATCAAAGAGCAGTAAGGAGCTACAGATTGGCCACTGTGTTGCACAAAGACAGAAACAGGATTTAAAAACTGTAAATGTCAGTCTGCAGGAGTTCTACATGTGCAAAAGGTCCTGGGGCATTGCTACAACTCTGCACAGAGATTCTATGTTATAGCTTCATTTTATGGAGTCTTTCAGGCCAGTTAAAAGTCCAAGGTTAATCGGTTCTTCTTTTGGTCATTCTCAAGTTTCTTCCTCAAAGAAAGCATTAGTCAGTAGTTTTATCTCTCAAAGTTTTGTTTATTTTTTGAGAGGAGTTTTGTAGTTTCCTCTAGTAATGTTTAGTCTGTTTGCAAAATCTTATATCAGCACACTTTTGAATTTGCCATGTCACGTAGAGAGACATAACACAAGGAGATTTTCTTTAACTGTGAAAAGCAATATGGCTCTTGGCAGCTTTGTCTACTCTTTGGTCCCTTTCTAAGCTGGAAAGCAGATTTATTTTGTTAAAGCCAAGAGGCATTTAGAGTTACTTGAGGCCTTCGTTGGGCAGGAGCTGCTTACTGTCCCCTCTTTGCAGTCTTTCCATGACTTCTGGAGTAGGAGCACTCTGGAAGAGTGGGTAATTAATGTTTGCTTATTAAAGTTATTAATGATTCTTAACCTTGTTATATTAAAGAAAATCCTGAATATTAACCTCATGACCTAGGGGGATTTCCCCTCATATTTCAATTGATTATTGTTTAGCTCTAAAATAAGCTTTTGTTTTTGATGTTCTTGCTATAGATATGATTTCCATTTCGTAAATTTTAGAAATTCGATCAACAGAGACAAGCACAGAAGATTCTTTCCAAATTTAATGAAGAACATTTTAAGCTGATAAATGCAATTGCAGTATAACAGAGTGGCTTCGAATGAGACAGACATGCTGTCTTTGTTTTTCAACAAAATTATAATACTTCAGGTCCCTTTTTCACTTTTACAACATATGGTCTGTGATGGAATATTGTCAGAAAATGGTTAGATATCTTGTGAGCTTTCTTTTTTTATAATGATGGCTATTTTACTATTGAGATAACTGCAACAGTGAGGTCAGATGAGCTGAATTTTTCTTCAAGAGTTTTTGCTGGCAGACTGTTTTTGCTTTGTATCCTCAACCCTGTGTGTATTTTTGTCACCTATTATTTCTATTTTTTTGTTGTTGTTGTTCCAAGTTCAAAATGGTATGTTATGGAGCTATATTCACAGATCCCTGGACTCTAACATGTTCTTTCAGAATGTTTTCTCAAGGCTGTGATAGCTCATCTTGTTTAGCTTTTGCTGATTTTAGCAGCAGGCAGAACAAAGCTTTCTTAGTTTCTATATTACCAATCCATTCTTAGTACCCTTAAGTTCTCTTCAAGACTAAAAATAGTTTTCACAGTAAGGATCTTTCTGGATATGTTTGTGGAGCTGAACCAGTGGCTGATATTACCATTTCGTAACATATGACACCAGTGTTAAAATGCTGTCAAATATTAGCTATAACTCAATTTTCTGGGTTATTACTCTATTATGCTTTCATTGAGTATTCAAGTATTATTTTCTTCTAAAATCTCTTACTGCCTTCAATTCAGTGATTTTTTTTTTCTTTCTTTCTTTTCAACCTTTTCTTTACTTACCTATTTTTAAAATGCAGCCTAGAGCATTTAGACTTGTGCCTTCTTGAAGCCCAGAGTTGTCATCACCCTTCAGACAGCATCAAAACATCAAAACTATGGAAAGGCTTATTCCAAGCATTCCTACAAGCTCATTTGTATTATTCCTCTTCCATTTGCCACTCAACTGTGAGGTTACTGAAAGAGAGTGTTTACTTTAACCATTATTTGACTGTAAAAGGAGAGTGCAGACTTAAGGAACCTGGACGGAATGGGATGGCAAGTTAAATACTTGGAACACACAAAAGCATACACTTGATAAGAACCCTCTTCTTGCCATCTTTTCCTGTTCTTATCTAGATGGCATCCAGTTTTCCACTTCCTAGAGCATATTTTGATGATATACTCAATCTTATGACAGTGATTTTTTGATAATGTCAGTGTTCCTGCTGAGAATTTTCTCTTGCAGAATGCACTAGAAGTTCAAAAGTTAAAGTAAGTTCAAGGAAAAAATCACCACACATACTTGACTGTCAGGGTTTGGGGGATATTTTCCCTCTTTCTTTGTGCTGAGGAATATTGTAGATTTTTATGGTTTTGAGCACGATCCAGCATTGATACTATAGCTCTGGACAAGTGCCAGAAAGTAGGCTTACAGAATATCAAGTTTTATACCTCTTATGTAATGTTTATGCTGGTGGATAGAACATATTGAAATTCCATTTAGTGAAATTATTGAAATTATTTTCATGCTACCCTGCTGCCAGTTGGGCTAAAATGACTATGTTCTGTGACGTTGCTGCTCTCACAGACATAGGCACTTGGAAATAAGTTTGCATTAATGTTTTTGTCTTCTTCTACACCCATTTTCACTGGCAAACCAGTGCCCTTACACAAAAGACCTACACTGTGCACTGAAGGCATGTAAATCAAAAATGGAAATGATCTTACCCATCCTCCATGTAGAGTTCGTTCTCTTTTCAAAAAAGGTAATATACATTTCTTTAATCCTTTCATTACCAAACTCATGTTACAGCAGTGCACAGAAACTGCTCTACATGAGTTATGTCTGTTTGATTTTATCAGTTTAATTCAGTCAGTGTGGATGTGTTTACATCTGTATGAATCTATCCTCTACTATATAGATCTTTCCTGTCTAAGAGGCAGAAAGGAAAACACGTTCTCTCTGAGGGAGCTCTCTTGCCATGTGAAAGGTTGGTGGTACCAATACCATTGCTCTGGGGAAAAGATGTGTGAGAGGAATCACTCCCTTATCCAAAGCAGAAGTTACAGTAAAAAAATAAAAGGGTTAAAAAAAATAAAGAAGGGAAGAAAACAAACAAACAAACAAACAAACAAACAAAAAAACTGTGTCCAGACCAAACTATAAGAATTTATAAATGTAGCTTTTTAAAGTACATTTACTGCCTGGAGCTGTTTCATCTCAAAGTAAAAATCAGTTTCATATCTGAGAAGGCCTTACTGTTTGTGATGAAAAAAACTCCCGCATTATTGGCTGGTCATTTTCATGGCCATGCATTTTAACAGCCTTCTGAACAACAGCCAGAAGTTTGATGTGCATTGCTAGTGGTGTCGTTTAGACCTCTTCATTATAATAACTACTGTGGTGCATCCAGTCCTAAGTTATGGTAAGAGAACTGCAGGGAATGTTACATTTCAGACTAATTCTTCTTTATCCATAAGGCATGTGGTGGTAAGTTGTTCTTTTTGTTCATTTGTAGATAGAACAAGAACGAGACAGGCTAAATGACCAGAAAAATAAATGAATAAATAAATAAATAATAGAAAAGGGGAAAAAACAAAAAAACTTTCCTACTCGTAAGGATAGTTAAGCACTGAAATGGCTGGATATGATACATCCATCAGGGGCTTTGAAGGCAGTCCAGAAAAACACTTTTCAGGAATGGATTGAAGAGACTATACACTGCCTTGAATGAAGAAAAGAACATGGGTAATTCTTCTTCAGCCGCATTTCAACTAATTTTGTTATAGCTATTTTGAAGACACTTAATGATTGTTATGACTAGCTGTGCAGTCCCTGGGTATTTTATTGATATGTTCCTGCACTACTAATTTTGCCTTTGCATGAGATGTAGCAAGAAAATGATAATAACAGAATTTGACAGTGTGTAAAGAAAAAGTAGGCCTCTCTCTTAAGAGAGCATTAAAATGTTGATAGGCAATTCTGAAATCTTCTTTTACTTCTGTTTTTCTGTGTACAGGAATCTCAGTTGCTTACAACATGACTGTTTTTAACATTATTGCATAAGATGTTTGGAAAGTGCTTGAAAAGTGTTCAAGGTTGTTTTTTTTTTTCTTCTAAATTTCAAAAACCCATTGTAGGTTTTAAGAACACCGAAGTTTTAGAGTAGAGAATATTGCAATTGAAAAATGCTGAAGAGTTCTTATAGGTACTTTATTTGTACTCTATATAAACTTGGTGATATAGGAAGCCTACATTATCTGCCATTCTTAAGCTCATCTTAGTGCCTAAAATCAAGAAGATACTTAGTAGTCTGAAACATCCATACATAGATGTTGCCATGTCATTCCACTGGTTGGGTTTATGTTACTTGCTAAATGACTACTACTATTTTTTTGCCAGTATAATCAATAACAGTGACATTGAGAAACCTGATTCCTCCTTTTCTGCAGGCCAGCTTTGGGTGGTCTCCTTACATCATCTTTCCGTCAGCACCAGGAGTCCTTGGCAGCAGAAAGAGAAAGACGACGTCAAGAGAGAGAAGAAAGGTTGCAAAGGATAGAACGTGAAGAAAGGAACAAATTCAAGTAAGAATCACATTTACTCTGTTGTCTTAATATGAGATGGGTCTGCAAATTATTGAGACATTTAGTTGTGAAAAAATTGAATTGTTGAATATTTCCTGGTTATCTTTGGATACCTTTCTTGATACAGATGTCTGAAGAACTGGTATATTAAACATTATGATGAATCTTATCATTTAAAAAGTCAGCACTTTTAAAGTCAAATCTACCTTAGTCAATTATTCTGTTTGGATATCCATGAAAGCTAATTTTTAATAGCTAAAATGCCCCTTCTCAAAGTATAGTCTCAGTGAGGCATAAGTTTAAGGGTGAATCTGGAAGGAATGGAATCAAGAAAGGACTAAGATAAAGCACTGAGATATATTTTGCTTTTATGTTTTACAAAGTAAAGGCATTTTGCTGTCTTAGAATGTGAGGCAGTGTTTGAATAGCTGAACATTTTCCTGCTTTTCTGAGCATGCGTCTCTTCTTTGTGGAAACAGTAACAGAAAGCAATTATCAAAATTATTGCTCAGACTGTGGTCAAGGACCCCAGCTGAATGCAGGACTCTGCATTTTCACATCCGAGCCCTTGTCATGTACGATGATGTTCTTCCTGCAGATACTAGGAGCCAAATTCTCACTTCCTGTTTGATACATGGCTAGAAACTCCAGTGTAGCCATCGGCAAAAACAGCAGTGGGCTTAGGATATGTAAGGTGCCTACTGATGATGTGCCTAGCATCTCAAGAAGCAATTTTAGTTTTTTGTAGCCAGGAGTACAAAGTAAGCATTTTCAGTAGTCAGAAGTTATAATACGGTAATATAAATAATGGTAGAATATATGTTTTGTTGCCCAAGAGATGCTGTTTATGGGAAGCATGGCCCTAGGTTTCATGTCAGTTTGAGTATTAGTGTACAGGATTGTTTTCACTGTAATCATCTCTTTAGTAAGTAAGAAGTGGAAATGGTCTAAGTCATGGTGGATTTAGAAAAAGGAATAACTTGCTAGTGGTTGGTTGCTTGCTTGGTTGAAGGAGATACTCTACTGGCTCCAGAAGATAGCTAGTTAGAAAGAAAATGAGAGATAGAGGGAAGGTGGAAGTGCACCATAATAGGATCTTTGGCAGCCAACAGCTGCCCAAATTCTCCTGAAACAGAAACAATCAGGTCTCAGTCCTCAGGCGTCTTCCAAAAACTTTCCCTCTAAGTGGTAGCATCAGTCTGCAGCAGGCTGTCATGGAAAGCCAACATGATCTTTCAGAAAGGAAACTCCCAGACCAAAAAAAGCCACTAGGACATTTGGCAGCTTGACCTGTTTGAATAACAGATCTACACATTTCACTAAATGTTGGCTAAAATAGTTGTTCTGTCACTGAAAAAGCTTCTCTAAAAAGAATAAAAAATAATAAAAAAAAACCCTTCTTTTAAAATTTACATCTTCATCCCATTAGTCTAGAGTCAGGAAGTGGTTAACTAGATGTTATGACTGTTACTTATTTGAGACAGCAATGCCCAGTCTTTTCATCTTCAATATTTGAGTTCCCTGTTCACCCAAAAAAGTTAGAGGTTGTGTTTGAGAAGAGGGGTCTCCCAAGCCATTAACTTTGCAGGCAGAATCCCACAGTTGATTAACCAGTCTGGAAAGAGGAGGACAAAGCCACAGCAAGCTGTTGTGGACAGTTTCGTAAGAGTTCATGGGATTTCATTACTGTATCATCAGGCTCTGAAGATGTATTTTTGATTAAAAATAACACTTCCAAATCACAGCCTTCAAACTTGTGAGCAGTACTGGATTTACCATCATGACTCATTCGTTATCTCATTCTTTCCAATTCTGCCTTGACAACATCATAGTGGATTCTGGCACCATTGTTGACAAATTGAGAATTATTTAGGAGAGAGCATCAACACTTGTGAAAGACCTTTTTTTCATAAGTGTTAAAATGCTTTAAAAGCTACTACTAGCAAAAGGAATGCTTTACAAAATGGATGTTTTTCTCAGTAGAAGGCCTCTTGTCCCTATTCGCATATGTAGAACAATTTGTCCTAAAACGAGTGGATTATTCTTCAGATGTACTTAGATGTGAAAGTAGTCAGAAGGGAGTGAGTAAAGTTCACATTTCACTGAAAAATTCTTTGGATATTTGTTGTTGTTGTTGTTGTTTTGTTTTGTTTTTTTTCCTTGGGGTTATTCCTGTAACTATTGTAGTTGCAAAAAAGGGATAACCGGTAGTGATTCAGAAGTATGTGGAAGGTAGCCTGAAACAATGTGTGTTTTATGTTAATGCTGATCTTTGAAGAGCAGACTTTTAATAGCTGTTAGAGTAATTAGTACTGTTGTTACTGTATGATTACTGTTATAGATGGCAAGCTTGATGATCATAAATATAAAAAGTAGTGTTTTATTGGAATAGTTCTGAAAGTCCTTCTGGTACTCGTATATTGTAATGGAAAAGTATCTAACAGCTACAGTGACATCCTCCATGTCAGCAGTTTCAACTAAATATTAAAACTATTATTGAATATTTATTGGGTTCTACTATTATCTGAATTAAATTTGATTGCCAAGGAATTATTCACTAATTTGCTTGCTGATATTTTCTTTATATGTGGTACAGCAGGCCTACTTGAAATCATGGAGTTCAGGTATTCTGCAAAGTTGACTTGGCAGAAGTTAAATGTGTGGGAGCTGCTCTGAAAGTAATTATTCCTTTTTTATTATGTTAGCCCACAACATCAGAGGTGGATGTTGGTCATATGACAGTACTGATTGAACTTTCCCACCAATATTTCACTATATTTTGTTGCCATGATACAGATAGTAGAGGGGCAGTCTGACAAAATGACATCTGACATGGAAATGCATATGGAGCAAAGGTGTGTCTTTTAATTCCTCCATGCAGAAAAAAAAAAAAAATAAATAAACAAAAAAATGGCACTTACTGACATTCATCAACACTTGTTGAACGTTTAAGGAGACCAAAGAATGGTCATGAGTATAGTGAGGCAGTGGGTGGTGTGTTTCAGTAGTGATGACGGCAACAGTGTATCACCTTTGCTGGTGCAGATTCTTATGAGTGCAGCATGCAGGCTCTTGTTCAGCTCTAGCAAAAAAGAAGAGCTGATGGTAGTGGTTATGTTGAAAATGCTGTGTAGCTGGAAGTTTGCTCTATCAAGTAGTGTTATATTGATCTTTTTATCTGTAGTAGTTTCTGTGGAAATAAATAGGAGGCATTACTTTCAGAGGGACCTACGTACGAGTTACTTGAGGAGATAAGATAGATGGAGTTCTGTGTCTAAAATTCAGGGTGAAAAATAAATAGCAAAACAACATCACCACTGGATGATCCTGAATGTGCCTTTTAAGAATTGTCCTACTTGGTAAAGCCAAATATTCAGCCAGTTTGCTGTCACATTTGCAACTGTAAGCTAAAATACGCTTAAGAAAAGTATGTTAGAAACAGGACACTTAATGTCCGTGTATAGAACCTGCCAGATACAAGCAGTCCTTGTTTCAGGGTATTCCATGTGGGGCCAATGAATAATTGTCTTACAGCCACTAATGGGCTTTTTCCTTAACAAAGAGGTTTTTTGGGGGGTGTTTTTGTTTTTTTAATTACCCCAAACTATGTATTTGGTGTACACATATATGTACTATATGCATAGATAAATGTACATAAATACATATAATAATTTTTTTCAGAGGAGTCTAATGTTTTTTGTTGAAAACCACCTTCATTGTTTCTGATCACTTTTCTTAAACTGCTCTTGGTTTCCTCTGTTGTGCGTATAATTCTGTAACTTACCTTGTTCTTTTGGTTTCCTCTGCAATTTACTACAATTTTCTTTTTAGCCGTGATTATTTAGACAAAAGAGAAGAACTAAGACAAGCAAGAGAAGAGAGGTCTGTATATGCTGCATCCATCCTTCACTTTGACTGTTTCCACTTTCTTTATTCTTTATTGTTGTTTATTTACACTGTTAACCATGCATGCTCAGGACACTACCATTGAAAAAGAAGTCTATAAGAAAGCTGTTATGTTATTTGAAGAAGAAAATCAAGTCCAGCTGTAATCACAGCAATAAATAAGGAGCAGTGGGACGGTAATGAATAAGAGTGATTGATAACCTTTTATCTGTTTGTGTGGGAAATCAGCTTTCTCCATTTACCTCACAAATTTGCTTAAATTTAGTAGCTATAAATCTAAGAAGCCCGTGTTTCTCACTCAGTAGGTCCCAAGCTTTCTGGAGGGTCAGAAAAGGTAACTGTGGATATAGCAAAGAAAGTGGGGTAACAAACACTGGAAAACTGGGTGATGGAAATGAGTCTGACACCTACTCCCAACATAGTTTAGTATTTCAGGGCCAGGTTTTCTTTGTCGATCTCTCTTAAGCATCTGTGAGGAAATTATGAAGCTTAGCAGTGTTTGTCATTACGAGTTTGATTTAGTTTTTAGATAGAGTACTTAGAGGGACTGAACTTTTTACTTTTCTCTTTTTCTTTTTCCAATTCACTTAGAGAATTTCAAAGCTCTGGGCTAGACTGGGAGTTAAGTGCTTATGAAAGCACATTTTTCAAGGAATACTTGACTGAAGACCTTTGCCTTTCAGTAGCTTCATCTCTATATTCACTAGTAATTACACTCTGGAGGGATTTCTTGTTTCTACCTGGAAAATATGCATGTTACTGAACAAACAGCAGATGAAAAATGACCCAGATTGCCCAGTTCTGCTTTTATGGTCCTCTGGAGGTTGCTGTACAGAGGTGCTTTTGGAATTGTCAAGATCTGGAATTATATTATTGAACTATGAGAGTAGCCATCTCACAAATTACTGTGCTACTGCAGTTTTTTCATCATATCATCAGACATGAGGCAATTCTTTTCTGCAGACTGAAGTCTGATCTGCCAGCATGTCTATTGTGAACAAAGCAATTGGTATTAAAACATGATTTTGACATCTCTAAGAGTAACAAATGTTGGGTGGTCATTCTTTGTCACTCCATGCAAAACAATTACGAATGCTTTAAAACATTTTCTAAAATGAAATGTGTGTGATCATCTTACACAGATCTCAGTTGAGTAAAATCTTTTGCAGTGAGAATGCTCATCAGCAGAATTTGAAACAAGCTAGAAGTGAACTCCTCATCACTTTCAAGTTGTAAGGGAGCATGCTATGTCAGCTGGAGTCATTTTTGGAAGTGTTCACCAGCAGGGCATTTCTGCTGTGCAGTCTAATACAATTTCACTGGTCAGCAGGAGTGTGTGTCTATCATTAGGCTGCTTTTGAACTAAGATGTTAAGCTAACTTGAAGTTCTTTCTCATAAAGAAGAAAGATGTATTTGCTTTGACAACAAGTAAACATTGGTGCACCATTCATTTCATGAGTTCTGTTTGTTTGATGATTTGAGGCTTCTTTATTTTGCTTGGTTGGGTATTTTCCAGTAGTAGTTTAACCCTACAAAGGTGAGCTTCCAAACCCTCTCCCTGATGTGATTTACAGATCAGATGGGATGATTCTACACTTCACCTACTGGTTTTGTTGGCACAGAAACAATTCAAGTTGACCTAAGGACATTGCTCAGAGACCTTGACAACTCACAGTATTTTTTTATCTTCCTGAAGGTGTTGAATGTAATGTTCATGAGGCGTACCAAATGGATAGCCCATAAATACTTGGCTCTTTGTCTGTAGAAAGGAGTCAGCATAGGCATGATGGTAGCTGCAGGTTTCCATGATTTGAATGAATATGGCAGTATTGCTTCTGAATAGAATCAATGTGTCCATCCTGTACTGGTGGAAGTGTAGCAGAAGGAAGATACCTCATCCTTTCATCTGCTTCATTTTAAAGTCCAATAGATAAATATATGTTCTTTGTCAAGGCTGAAGCATTAATAAAGGGTTATAGAATGATATTAGTTCCTGGTTAAGTTGCCACACCTGCTTATTAGTTTGCCCTTTTGCTAAGTAGTTCAGTCTCTGTCTTGTCGTGAGAGATGCTGTTCTGGTTCTGTTTGTTTTTTCTTTCACTCTAATGAGCAGATATATTTTGAGAAGACACATCTTGATGATAACCCTCTGCTCTGCCAGTTAACTGTAGTACACAGCAGCAGAAGCTAAAATGTTAAAACAGCTGACAAAAAACTGAGGACAATAAAACATTGTAGCTCCCCTGTTACAGAAGGATCTGTCCAGATCTTGGTTGCAGTGTGTTGGCAAACGGCAAAAGCTTCCACTGCAGCCAGCTGGGCTGTACCTGTTTTAACTAAGTGGTCAATTTGAATAGCTCTTTATGAGGCTTAAATCCCTTCTGCTCTATTTGTGAGAAGGTGGAAAACACGGTTTGTAAGCAACCAAAGTTAAAAGAAAGACTGGCTTCATTAACTGTAACAAAACATTATGCTAATGCCAGCAGAAGGCTTTCTCCTCCATTGAAAAGGCAAAAATCATTCTTTAGAATTGGCTTCATGTTAGAACTGTAAACAGTTCCTATTTTATAGCCATACAAGTATGTGGCTTATTATATTTTCATCCAGAATCAGTAGGGGTTCTTTTTTTCTTGCAAAATTTGTTCAAAGCATGTGCATACCTCAGGAGGAAAAAAAGAAAACGAGTTTGTTCTTCATTATTGCTGTTTGCAATAAAGCAAATTGCCTCTGAAAACACAAGAACAGCTCTTCAAAGACATGTTTTCTGTGCTCCGCATGGATGTTTGTAAATGTGCATGTGTGTGTGCTTACCATATGTACAAAGCATGTTTGTTGTCTCATGGTGCTGACTTCTTTACCCTTCCTGCTTTTAATGCACACTTGTACACTAATTCAGGCTGTCAGTGAGACAGGCTGGAGGAGGAGAGGTGTTCCGTGTTACAAAGTGTTCACAACAGTGGTTTAGAGGAGGATGACTGCAGAGTTTCAGGGATGTAGATAGTAGTCTTGATTAACCTGTTTAACAGTTCACTTGTGGGTGAGACAAACAGTACAAAGCCTGATCCAGCTGTATTCGTGAATTTATTCGTTAGCAAATAATGGTGGATAAAATTAGCAGGCATCTGGTAGAGGCACGTATTTCAAAGTTATTTTGGTCACAATGTATAAAGCACACTATGAAGAATATGATTGGTAGCTGGTCTTAATAAACAGTTAGTGAGTTCTGCCTGCCTAAAATGCAAAACAGATGTATCTTTGTTCTTTTAAAGTGACTTTGATGAATAAACTACATGTGACGTCAGGTCCAAGCTATTGGATGTCTGAGTCCGGCAGAGAAATTTTTTAGAATAGAAAAAAGAAAACTTTCCATTGTAGGCTCTGGAGAGAACAAAGTGAATTCCAGTGCATTGCTCTCAGAGCAAATAGGAGCAGGTTCAGAGACTTTAGATAGTCAATCCAACATTTAATATTGGTATTATTTTCAGGGAGATCTGTTTTTGTCTGCTGCACTGAACCATTTTCCTCTCCTTGCAGCTAGTCTCAGACTTTGGCTGCTTGCATCAGTATTAAGGGGGTCTGGCTTTGGAGGTTGTTCGATGTTTTTTTTTTTTTTCTCCCATTTTAGTTTTGGGAGAGGGAGGGCTGGGAGGAGCAGGAGATGAAGTAGGAGGGTGAAAAGGAGGACAGACAAATGCTTCCTAAAGGAGAAGTGCTATGCAGACACAACACTATATCTAAGGACTTTCTTTTGCTTTTGTTTTGTCATGAGCAGTTTAACATTTTTCAGGGCAATAGTCTTTGCTTTGGTGTGCATTTTTTGGCAGATTGACCAGGGAACCAGTTTAGTGCTGTACCCATTGAGTCTGGAAGTCAGCTCACTCTTTGCAGGTGTTTCATCCATAAACAAGCATCAACCACAGACTTCTTTTTCTTTACGGAAACCCTTTGGAATTTAACTTTCAGATACAAATACTTGGAGAGATTGGCAGCTGAGGAGTATGAGAAGGAGCTGAAGAGTCGAAGTGTGAGTCGAGGCAGAAGTGAGCTGTCCTTGAACCTGAGATCTCCTTCAGCCCCATCCTCACCTGTACCCAAGTGTGTCAGCCCAGCATCCATAGAGTCCCAGGAAGAGTTGAAGACCCCTTCTACCCCCTGTGGAACTCCTCAGCACTCAGAAGGTAGGTAAAAAACAGGGCAAGGGGAAAAGAGGGGTGCTTTTATGATTGCTCTCTCTGACTAGCAGTGATTTTTCATGCATGAATGTGAGAACATCACCTCTGAGGTGCCAAAGTAAAGGGTCCTGTTATATTGGTCCTTGCTGTCTTCCTAAATTTCCATTTTTTTTATTCATAGAATTGGATGTCTTGTATTCAAGCAAATGATACACCGCTAATCATTGCTACAATTTATATTAGTATTGTCTAATGTTATTAGAATGGGTTAATTGGAAAATATATCATATAGAGGGTCTTAATTTTAACATCGTGCCCCTTGTATATTAGAAGTTACTGAATACTAAACAAACAATATTCCTGCCAGCAGATTTTCCTTGTGTGGATTCTCTGGAACAACAGATGAATGCCAGGATTATAATAATCTTCCAGTAGAGCACAGGCTGAATGGGGCAAACAGAAAGGCTCTTTAATTGAAAGCAGGGAGGGTGTGTTGGTTATTTTTATCACCAACAAAAGCTTTTAAAATTGTAGCAGAAGTAGTAAAGGACTTAAAAGAGACCACAGACAATTAGTGAAAAGGAAAGTATAATTAGTGTTTGCACGGTTGGTTTGCTGTCGTATAATTTATTGGTGTACAGAGCAATATTTTTTTGTGTGTGCACGTCATTCTGCCATTTGCAACATGTTCCCCTCCTTCAGTCTTGAAAAAAAACACCCACCATATGGTTTTATATTTGCACCACACAATATTGCATTAACTTTGGGAGCTAGAGTGCATGTTGAGGGTGAATTATCGCCATCATTCATTTTTATTTTATTTCCTGCTACATGCTATTGGTGATTAATGCATTTGTAACTTGCACTGCTTGGTTTTATTGAGTGTTTTGGCTAGTAGCATGCTGTAAAGCAAGGGAATTTAAGAAAAAAGTTACAAATACTGAATGTTACATATGTTTATTCTCACTGCATTAAGTAGGTGAAGTTTATTTAATTTAGGTTTATATGCTTTTTCAATTATATTCCCAGTTTTATTATCTAGCACCTTAAAAGTCTCAGCGGAATCATTTGAATTTAAAAACATGGATATTTTCCTGTAAATCTGATAGTCAGAAACATCCAGATACCCATTTATTTGAGCTCTATATTACCTTTAGAGCAAGTAAGCTGGATTTTTCCACCATTACGATTTCAGAGCTGGGTAGGGAGCAAGTATCTCTTTTATGATGATTATTTTAACATATTTCTTCTGGAAGCATTAGAAAAGAAAAAAGAAAAAAAGAAAAAAAGCATGAAATGGAACAGCACAGTCCATTTGGAGAGTACATTTAGAGCAGGTGTACAGGGTAACATTAGACAGCCCAGTTGTGGCAAAGCTATCAAGACATGGCTAGGCAGGACCTCCGTACTGAAAATCCTGGCAACATCAATAGCATCAGAGAGCAACACCTGGAAGCTTAGCAGTAAACTACAGGGAGAAAAAATACAGACGGAGCAGGGTGAGCTTTCAGCCAAGGGCAACTGAAAGCATACAGCCAGGACAGCACCCAAACATGGGCTTGAAATCTGCATTCTGCAGTGAAAGCTGTGCATGAGAAAGGACAGCTCTCTCAGGCCTAAGAAAAATATTGGAAAGGTCATTTGAAATAATGAGCACGTGGGCAGGGCACGTTCTCTTGTTCTCTGGAGGTGGACAAATGATTGGATCAACCAACAACTGTCAGGCTTCTTTGCAGATTTTGTGCCATGGCATCTGGGCCATTTATTATCTGAGTTCTTTATGTTCATTTCTGTTCTTAGGAAATGTTACGAATTGCACTTAATAGAGAATGAAACTGAGACATTAACTTGCTTAAGCAAGTTGTAGGAAAGCTGAAAAAGAGCCCTGAACAGAGCCAGTTTACATTAACCTCAACCAGTTGTGTTGAACATGGTTCTCATCCTCTCAAACAAGCATAAAACTGCAGAAGGAAAAAAATTCCTCAGTTCTGTTCATAGGACCCTCCAAAGACTCTGCAATAGTAATGTTAACGGATGTGTGATACTTGCCTGCAGTATTCAGACACAAAGTCACATGAGAAGTGTGTTCCTCTAGTAGCAAAATAATACCTGGTTTTAGAAGTTAAATTTTACACTGCTTGTGTTGAAGTATGCTTTGGCCATACAGTATCTACTGGGCTTAAGTGGGAAATTGATTTTGTCTGTGGAACTTTCTCCCACGCTGTGAAGCATCTCAGTGTCTCCACATAAAAATCTGGACTTAGTGATCTGGGGTGTTTTCTCATATAAAACAATTGGTTCCACTGAAGTAATCAAGTCTTAGGCAGTTTACTCTTGTAAAACTTGTGGTATGGCATTCAGAGGAAATGAAGGCAGTCCCATAACTGCAAAATAGAATTTATTTATTTATTTATTTATTTTAGAGCAACTACTTCCTCTTTTGTAATTTCATTGGATGATATTTTATGAAAGGCACATGTGCATTAAAGGAAAGCAACAATAACCAAGAAATCTCTGAAATAAAACCACAAAAGTATAAGATACAATCCTTTCTCTTAGAGGTGCAGCTTCATGCCGTACTCGAGGAAGTAAACAGATCAACCTAAGTGTGCCTTCTGGACATATCAGTAGCAAAGCAAGGTCCAAATACTGCATTAAGTATGACCAGTGAAATTGCCTGGAGATGGTGAAGCACTGAAGCGTGAAGGTGCAGTGAGGCCATCACAGCCACAGCTGTACAGCAGAACAGAGGAGGAAGAGATATAGAGAGAGGGCCAAAGGAAGAAAGAGATAGTTCCCTCCTGGCAATCACACTATGCTAATTTCTACCATTGCAAGGGATGGGGAGAAAAGGTTGGAGGTTGGTGTCAGAGAAAGAAAGAAAGAGAAAAGGAGATGAGCCCTTCTGAATTCACTGCAAGATGAATCCTGTGCTGGAAGAGCAGAAGGGAGATCCAGCCAAGACTTTAAGCTTTAAGTTTTTGCTGAATTGCCTGAAGAATTCAACTAACCTTCTTCAGACTTATTGTATGTTTTCTCAAGAGACGCCATTTCCCAGCTCCAAATAGAGAGCAAGGAAAAGAGGTGAAGATGAGGCTGACTAGTTTATTACAATGGCAAGGGATTAGGTGTAGGCCTAGGATATTTGTTCTCTCTGTGGGTTTATAGGCCTAAGGGATTGAGATCTTAGCAGATAGTAAGGATATGACAACCTATGTCGGTTCAGAGTTCTTTAATAGCTGAGTATCAAAAATAATTTCCTTCCATGTCACTGTGCAGCACTGTGAGTTCATAGCTATTTTCAGAAGGAAGCAGCTTGCTGTCCAGTCAACCTTATTCAGAAAAGGGCTATCACCAATATATGATCATAACACAGCAAATCACATTGTTATGTTGTTTCTGTGTGTGTGTGTGACAAAGTCTTAAAAGTGTTAGGAGATGAAAATTCTCAAAACAGAAAAATCTTTACACGTTCATTGAAGGGCCCTGCTACCATGTCCATCAGTTCTGAGGATATGCAGCTGCTTTGGGAGATTTCATTCTCCTCAGAAATCTTTTTTTTTTCCAACAATGCATTTTCAGAGATTCACTTTTTGGGGAAAAAAATAAATGGGCCTAAGTTTCAAAAACTACTCTTTAAACTCATGCTCAGTTTTCCTCATGCTTGTGAGTCTATACTAGTCTGAACGTTTCATCTCATTTCACTCACCAAAAGTTTTGTTAACAGCTTTAGAAATTCTCAACAATATCAGCCCATGAATGGAACTGCAAGTGATGGATATATGGCTGACTTACTAGCTTCATTCTCCTGCTAGTGTTTGTTGACAAAACTGATTTCTGAACAGTATTTTAAGTGAAGCATTACTGGACACAGTTCACTACATATAGTTTGGTTGATAGGTAGGTAGTTTGACATGATCACAGGAGAAAGAGCCTTTCAAGATAAATAACAGTGTACCCTTGTTTTGTTCTAGATGCATACAGATTTTGATACTATTTGAACTCAAAAAGGCAGCTTGTGTCAGCATATTGCTGTCTACTCTTTGGCATATATTAAGATCTTCTAAGACACCACATCTTTCTTCTATGAGTGGAATATTTCTGGTGTGCTGAGGATTCAGAATTCTTTCGAATACTGCTTTTGTAGGTTTAAATTCTCATTTTCTCAAACATTTCTGATGTCTTCCCTGACTGTATCCTACTAAATCTTAAGTGTACCTTTGTGGTGACAAAACATTAGTTACCATTGCAGAATGAGAAGTTCAGAATCTCACTGTGCAGTACTATGCTAGTTCCAGGATACCTAGGGTTGTACCCCATTTGTATTCAAATCTTAGCTTGACTTGAAAATATTCTTGTGTTACACCTTCAAACTAACAGCTGTAGTCAGATATACACCACTGTGTATTTGCCCAAATCCTTGCCAGCTCTCTAAAATTTTGATTCTCTCACAGGCGATGCCAAGAGTAGAGTTGTAAGTAAGACATTTAAAGAGACAAGGCCTGTGCAGAGCTGCTCACAAATCAAATGTTAGACTTTTAAATTCTCTTTTTGTTGAAGAGGGAAAAAGGTAAGCTGCTAATTGTGTTTTAAAACATCTTAAAGAAGATTGAGTATGCATGGACTATTTATTAAATAGAATACATCAACATTTATTTTATGTTTATCTTTTATTTATGCATAGATGGTTGTTTAACTAATTACACATTTAAAGTCATTTGTGAAAGTGTAAAAGCTGAAGTCCAACAAAACAAAGGACAAAATTAATTTGCAATTTTTTACACTAAAATTATATAAAATGAAGCAAAATAGTGTGTTACTGAAGATGCGTTCCTCAAAGCTAGTACAGAAATGTGTGTTGTTGTAAAGAGAAGGCACGGGCATTGTTAGTAATCATCATTCTTTGTGTGGGTGTCACAGAAAAAAGAATAGGCACCGAATGTGCTGCAGTCTTCGGAAAACGTTGTGACTTTTGTTATTTTGGCTTACACTGTCTTTGGATAAATCCACTACCTGTTCCCTAGAGGACTGACCTGTTTCAGCTACATTCCAGTGTGATACTTCTTGCCTTTAAAGGATCATTTAATTCTTGAAGAAAGTCTCATCGTACATCATGCAATCCAAAGATGATGACAAGTCCAGAAGCATATTTTGCAACATTGCAATGACAAGTAGTAGAAGGAAAAAATGAGTATGACTTGGTCATTGTAGTCACCTGACACAAAATTTAGCACAAAGGGAATTTGGGGAGTATGCAAAACTAACATGCATGCCTGTTTTCATCACTCTTGCATGGCACTTTCAGCATTTGTAAAATCATGAGCTGCTTGATGTGAATATGAGTGGATGCTCTCCAGTTTCTTTGCCGCATGCAGAGAATATTTGCATGTGAAAATCAGATGTTTTAGCTAAAAAAAAATACAGAAGAATGAAGTTCACTGTCAGTGATAAAGCAGGGAAGAAGAAACCAGGTGTGCTATCAATAGTATTCGCCACATTGCTAACAGATAAAAAGCTCAATGTATGACATATGCCAACCAATTGGAAACTAAATTTGGGCCATATGCCAAGCATTTGGAAACTTTGTTCAATTTTGATGTGGCTATTCTGAAGTAAATGTGCATGAAAAAAAGCATATGTTTTTCGTCAAACAGATGTGTGTCAGTGCCATTTCCAGACTGTGCCATTTCATTGTGTTAATAAAACTAATACTGTATTTTTTTGTTGAAGTGTTCCTCATCAGGTGAAAAAAGAATTCCTCCAGAAACCAAAGAAAATTCAACCAAAAAACCACAGTCTCTCTCCTTTTTGCTTTGTACAAGATGTCTTGTTTCCTGACTCTGTCTAGGCACTGAGTTTTCAGTGTCGTGGGTGGGATGCCCATTTTCTGCTGGTTCAAATCCTTATGTGAGTCCAACACTCCAGCTGTGGAAGTATGTATAAAAACAGTGGATTGGCTCCAGACAGTAAGCGAAGGGGTTTGCCAGGCCACTCTCATGTGCAACGCTGTCGTCATACAACATTCATCAATCTGTTGCTCATAATGTTAAGCATGCTGTGGACTTGCTTTTTATTTTCTTTCCATAAGGCACTTGTACAGTTTTCACGTCGTTCTCATTTAGACGGGTGAGCCTGACACAACTCTGCTGTTAAGTGCATCTCTTTCTCCCATTGTTCTCTCCACCAGTGAGTGCCAGTGAACCCGAACCAGAGACAGAGACAGAACCAGAAGCAGAGCAGGAGACTGAGGCAGAGCCTGAGCAGGGAACGGAGACACCCAAGGAAATAGAGGCTACAGAGGTGGGACCAGAGAGTGAGGTGGAGCAAGGACCAGAGAGAGAGCCAGAAGAAAGTGCAATACTCAGTGAAAAAGAGAGGCAGAATGAGGAAGTGAATGAAAAAGACAACTGCTCTGCATCCAGCATATCCTCAGCAAGCAGCACTTTAGAGAGGGAAGAGAGAGAGGACAAGTTAACCAGTGACAATGAAACTGGTAAATTGAAGTTTTTTCAATAATGAAGAATTTTTGGTGTGGAAAAAAAAAAAAAAAAAAAAAAAAAAAAAGTAAAATTTGGAGCTCTGTTGTTTTGTTATTTAGCAAACAAACCCTTTGATCTTAATTGAAGACTTCCTTCTCTGGCCAAATCAGTGTCTTTTCCCCACTCGGAAATCCACACACTTTGATGGGATTTCTGTGTCTGAGGGGCAAAAAAGCCACGATGAAATGAGGTTTCCTTTAATGTGAGACTATTTCCTTCCTTGAGTGTTAATGCAGTGACTGCTGAATCATGATGTTGTAGTGACTCTACCCCCCAAGGAACTGTCGTTTCTACACTTAAAACAATGAGATAAGGGGCTTTGCTGATACAGCTTTTCATGAGATTCCAAACCAATTTTCACATGCCATTAGATTTAATTAAATAGGAAGAGAAATAAAGGTTGAGCTCTTTATTCCATCCTTGTAATTTTCCTTTCTTAAGCTTCAGAAAGCAGAGAGAGAGACATAGGAGCTGCAGACTATAGTTCTAGACTGTGACCTCCATTAGCTCAGGTGGAAAAGGCCCATAAAATACACATCAAAGACTGCAGCTCTGTAGTGATCAGTGTTTCTGGTTAGACATGCGAAGGGTAGCCAAGCCTAGAAAACATCTTAAGAGAAGAATCAGTTTTCCGTCCAGGATTGATAATTACAACCAGAGCTAGACATGCAGTCCAGGCAGAGAGTAAAAGGCAGATTTTGACCTTCATTGATTAATTATACTTTTCCTTTCTCATTTGTTTGTTTGTTTGCTGGCTTTTGTAAAGAGGTTAAGGAGTAAGTGTAATTAGGGTACTCCCAAGTCTTCTTAGGTCTCAACAGTGAAAAACTGTTGAGCCCTGTGCTTTAAGTTCTAGATAAGAAAACAAAAATTGCTACACAGTGTGAAACAACCTCACTTCTTACTGAAAGAAAAGTGATGACCCAGTAACAAGGATTACTTCATCATGACGAATTTTTAGATTGTAATGTTCATGCATAAACACTATCACTTTTTTTCTGGAAGCACTGAGCTAATTTTGTTCTAAATTTAAGAGCTATCTTCTTTTCAACCAGCTTCAAGATTAAGTTAAATTAGGCACTTAGAATGTTGTTTTACAGACAGTAGATGAGTATATGTGTAGGAAAGGCATGATGGATATGATAGATAAGAGACATCATTGCATTGTGACAAAGTTCAGGATCTTCCAAGTGCAAATAAAGGAGAATAGGTTACAATTTTCCCCAAATCTCATGTGTTTTGTCCTGATCCTTTCGCTCTAAATAAATGCATATGTACCTTTTTTGTTAAAAGCTAAGAAATGTATCCTAGTAATCAAATAACAGCCTCTTAAAAGTCACATATGTTATCAGTAGGCCAAAGATTTATTAGGTTGGGCTGTGAAAGAGTTATTATGTAGCTAGTTGTTTGCATTCTACTAGATAAGGAGAATCAGAAAACAAAGGGAAGCACTGGTTTCCAGCAGCTATCAGATTCCCAGCAGATATTTTACCATTCATGAGCTTTTTAGAACCACCATTGGTTCTACTCAGATGCACTGAGGGCAAAGAAATAAGGCCTTCTTTGCCAGCCATGCTGCTAAACCTGACTTCTTTCTTCGTATCTCTTTGACGACACAACTTTACCTCTGTGGACAAAGGGAGAGAAGTGAGCAGCTAGGTAGCAAGAGAAGAAGAATTCAGAGCAAAAACATTTGAATTAATAGGGGAAATGCAGGTAGAATAACAGATCCCATGTTAGAGATTTTGTCTGGAGAGTTTTTTGATCAGTATGCAGGGGTAGCTGTCATAGTAAGATAGTCCAAGTGCAAGGTTCTGCATCTGGGTCGGGGCAATCTCAAGAGCAGATATAGGTTTGACAGAGTATGGCTTTAGAGCCACCCCGAGAAGAAGGATTTGGGAGTGCTGAGTTTTGAGAGAATCAACATGAGCCAGCAGTGTGTGCTTGCAGCCCACTGGATTGCATCAAGTGAAGCAGGTTGAAGAAGGTGATTCTGCCCCTCTACTCTGCTCTCATGAGACCCCACCTGGAGTACTGCATCCAGTTCTGGAGCCCCCACCACAAGAGGAACATGAAGTTGTTGGAGTAGATCCAGTAAAGGGCCATGAAGATGATCAGAGGGCTGAAGCACCTCCCCTGAAAGGACAGGCTGAGAGAGCTGGGGCTCTTCTGCCTGGAGAAGTCTCCAAGGAGACCTTATAGCAGCATTCCAGTATCTAAAGGGGCCCTACAGGAAAACTGGGGAGGGACATTTTATAGGGGCAGGTAGTGACAGGGAAAGGGGAAATGGTTTTAAACCAGAAGAGGGTATGTTTAGACTAGATATTAGGAAGAAATGACTTACTGTGTGAAGGTGGTGAGACACTGGAACAGGCTGCACAGCGAGGTTGTGTATTCCCCCTCTCTGGAAGCTTTCAAGGCCAGTATGGATGGGGCTTTGAGTAACCTGGTCTAGAGAGAGGTGTCCCTGCCTATAGCAGGGAACTGGGACCTGGATGATCTTAAAGGCCTCTTCCACCCCAAAACATTCTGTGATTCCATGATTCTATGATAGCAGAAACCTTAAAAGATATTTAAAACTCTTTAAGTATTGAAAACATCAGGAACATATGAGAAATAAACCTGAAATGGAAGTATAAGTGAAAAAGCAACTGCAAGGTATAAATTGAAACCTTTAACCATATCTGGCCAAAAGGACAGGATAACAGTCAAAATAAAATGTTTAAGAAATAGAATTTACAAAAATATGTTAATAACATGTACAGACTATGGGGAAAAGAAAGAATCTCATAAAGAGGATACATAAAGTGTGAAGAGTTATCTTTGTCCATATTTAACCACTTCATCTTTGGCCCTTTGGAAAAAAAGCACCATAATTTTTTGTCACATTATCCACACTGGTTAACAGTATTATATTCAGGAAAATGTAGTCTGAGATGCCAGCATCATTTATTTTTACAAATTGACTGATATGGTTTGTTATTTATAGTTCTGTCTTAAACAGATTATTATGCAGATTATAGTTTTAAAAAGCAGTTGTCAGGAAAAAAAAGCTTCATTACAGTGATGTTCTAAATGGTTGTGATGTGGGAAGAAGGCTACTAGGTTTTCAGTTCCATCATATGCTACAGAAGGGTAACAGCATCTGATGAGCAGCATTTTCAGAAATCACTAGCAGACTTTATTTAGGCACTTGTATTCCTAAAATATTGAAAATCTTGCTTTTATGATTCTACTCATGAAGTTTTCCTGAGAGCTGTACCCTGACTATTCAATCAGTTCTGTGATTCAAGTAGCCTGTGTTATGAAAACAGCCCAGGCACCAGCCAAGAGGTCCAAAGTGCAGCCAGATGTGAAAGCTGTCTTCCCCTAGTGGTCAGAGAGGGAGAAGGGGGAGGAGGAAGTAGTTACATCTTGACCCCGAAGTCAGGCATGTAAACTTCCTCTCCTGAGGAAGTTTTCCTTCCAGTTTATGGATTGATCAGAGTGTGACAGCAACCTGTCTTGTGCCATGGTCACAAGATTCAAACCCCACTTCGGATTACAAAATATTCTGAGCGTTTATGCACAATATATAATGAGCTGGGATAGGAAGTACAAAATAAAATCTGACAGATTTCAGAAGAAACCCAAAATCTCAAAATCCTGACAGTTATAATGTCCCTCCTGAGCTAAACAGATTATTTTCTGCTCCCGTTCTTTCTTTGAGAAGTACTCCTGGCCCACTGGGATTGAACCATATATCAGCACTGTCACTAATTGCAAAATTTCCCAACCCGTTGCTTACCCAGTTTCCAAGTAGTTGTGCATGCAACCCAAAAATGTTTTTCTTGTGGTGGGGAGCATTCTTGATGCTCTGGCTCCAGTCTCCTGACTTTTTCTACGTGTGTGTGTGTGTGATTGCAGGTCCATGGTCCCAGACCATTCAGGATGCTGGCGTGAATGAGCAGTGCAGCAACATCCTCAACAACAAGCGGTTTATGCTGGACATGCTGTATGCGCATAACAAAAAGCCCAAGGATGAAGAGGAGAAGGAGCTGGAGGCGAAGGAGGAAAAGAAGGAGACGGAGGAAAGCGAGGAGTCCCTCACTAGTCTAGCCAGTAGGATCTCTATCCTTCAGGCCACAAAGCAGGCCAAAGATGAAAGTGTCAAAAAGATGGAGATTGGAAACCTGGACAACCAAGGCAGTGTGAAAGCCTTTGCAGAAAAATTCAACAGTGGTGAGCTGGCCAAGGGGACAGCCTTGCCTGAAGATGAAATCAGTGAACAGGTCCCTGAGAAAACACCAGCACAGCCAAAGAAGGAATCTGACTACATCTGGGATCAACTCATGGCTAATCCTAGAGAACTTAAAATCAAAGACATGGATTTTACAGACTTGGGGGAGGAGGATGATGTAGATGTGTTGGACATGGATATGGGTCCTGGGGACTCCCTTGTTCCCCCTCCTCCACCTCCACCTTCTTTCCTGGGTTTGCCTCCTCCACCACCTCCCCCACTGTTTGGATGTCCGCCTCCACCTCCACCCTCTGCTAATTTATTGGCTCCTCCTCCGCTGTTCAGCACTCCTCAGGGTTTAGGGTCACCCCAGGTTTCTAGGGGTCAGCCAGCATTTATAAAGAAGAAGAAAACCATCCGTCTGTTTTGGAACGAAGTACGGCCATTTGAGTGGCAGTGTAAAAACAACAAACGCTGCAGAGAATTCCTGTGGTCGAAACTGGAACCCATTAAGGTGGACACTTCCAAACTGGAGCATCTCTTTGAGTCGAAGTCCAAGGAACTGCCTGTCACAAAGGTACAGCTCATATTCAGCTCACTGTTGTTTTGCTATTGTATTGGTATTCATTTTGACTTAGATGTAGATGATTTATGCTGTTTGTATGAAAACAGTGGAAATTACAGGATGTGTTTCTAGCTTGGTCTATGACAGAAGATATTCCATAACCTGAAACTAGGAAATGAGCCTACAGTGGTGTCTGTGCCAAGCCTGTCCTCTTGTCTCAGGTCTACCAGTTTGAAGATATCGGTTCAGGTGGGGAATACCAACAAACTTTACATTGACACGTTTGTAGTTTATGCCAATTAATTAGTTTAGTTACACTTAAAGAATCACAGAATCACAGAATTTTTCAGATTGGAAAAGACCTAGATCATCTAGTCCAACCATTACCAATACTTCCCAGCTAAACCATATTCCTCAACGCAACATCCAAACGTTTCTTGAACACTCCCATGGTCGGTGACTCTACCACCTCTCTGGGCAGTGCATTCCAATGCCTGACTACCCTTTCTGAGAAGAAATACTTCCTAATCTAGTGATGTACTTTGGGCGCGCGCATTTCAAACGTGCCCTAGGGGGCGTAGACGAAGTAGTAAGGTATATAAGGTATTGATTACTCCTAATAAACGCCATTTTGCCACCTTTCTTGATGAGTCACGGTGGTCCTTTTGGCCCTAGCGAGGGTCTCGCTAGCACCTGGGCAAGTATGGGGTTTGGATTATAATTGCGCACGGCAACAGTCTACACAAGAGAAAAGGCCAACCCCCAGCTCACCACAACCTCCCTTATGTAAAGGTCAGAGCATGATGATTCATATCTGTATTTGACAGTTCTTCACTTGGTAGTATTTTCCTAATAATTGCGTAGAAAGGTTAGAATATCAGATTTGTGCCGCAGCAAAGTGCCCACTCGTGTTTTATTGTGCAGGGTTGCTGTATAAGCTATACCAAGTTTGCAGTTAAACTCTGCAGGATTTTGTGAGGAAGGGGGATTTTGTTTTTTATTTTTTAATAGTGGTTAAAAGACATATTTAAAATCTTTAATTTGGATAATAGGGCTATCCATCTCTCTTTGTTAAAATAAACAAATAACTTCCTTGTATGTTTTATGGTGACATAAAAAACAACCGTTACCTTGAATATTTAACCTCTTCTTGACTGACAAAAGTTATATTTCATATGTCGTAAGTATTATTTGTTACTCTTAATGTGGTAAGGCTACCCAGTCTCACGTTCCTTGCCCAAGTTGCTCAGAATTTTCTAATGGTTGTTCTTGATTTTCTGGGAAAGTAGAAACACCACTGTTTGACCAATCCAGTGCCTCTTTAAGTACATGCCAAACAATATGTGTAAGAATATATGACTCACCTAAATCTTACATATAACTCTTCTAAATTAAACTTTCTGTGATACAGAAACAGCTTTCATACATGCATTGCTTATAACTTTGAAATGTACGGCACAATGCCTTAAAAACATATTCAGCTGATAGTTCATTTGGCAGATGTTGAGATTCGTTTCTTTCACTCATTCCTTTTCTGGTGAGGAAGGAATGTTGGTGACATGGTAGCGTGTTACTCCTCATCTCTCTCCCTGTAAATACAAATCTGCCACAGATGGTTCATAGATGGAAAGAATGAGAACGTTTTCTTAGATCGATGAAGCATTTAATTCCTTGAATTTAATGTGGAATTATGACATATTTGCCATTTCCAAACTTTAGTTTTGTGCTAGATGCCAATATTGTAATGGATTTTTCTGGTTGATTCTTAGGTTTTATTCTTACCTGAATTTTGATAAAATGTTGAATTGTCGGAATGTGGACTTGTTTACTTCTCCAGTCACTTGTCACTTATGCTCCCAAACAACTTCTGGGCATTCCCCCCCACCATATGCAGTCTTCCCAAACCTGCCTGGGCTGCCTGATGTTTTGGCACAACTTTTGGCTCCTAGCTGAAAGATGAGTGAGCAGGTTTCTTTGAAATTAGTGCAAGTCTGAGGAATGATTTAGGTGACTGCTTTTCTCTTGGACACTAGTACTGCTCTCTGCATGAGACATTATACTTTTGGCTTGCTTTCCATCTCATCCCGTAACACAGACATAGTGTATCATTGTCTCAGTACAGAAAACAATGATGACTGAAAATAATCATAAAGGAGCTCCACACCAACTTCTGAGAGTCTTGCATATTTTTTGTGAATACCTGCAAATCTTGCAGAGCATGAGATGGTCTTTAGATGAAGTGAGAGTGGGAATAATTAAGCAGACGGGTGAATCCATAGAGGACTTGAGGTTTGGTATGAAGATTGCACTCAAATTAGGATAACTCTCGCTTTTTCCAGACTGCTTGGTTTATTTCCAGGAAGTACATTCCCCGTTGTGTCTAGCTTCTCGTGTCCAATGGCTGCAATCCAAAACAGGTTTATTCTATAATATCGTAAAGTCTGACTCACAGCTCAGTTGGTTCAGCTGAAATAAAGAGCACAGAGCAACAAATCAAAAGTCAGACCTCCAGATTTCATAGCAGTAGATGCAAGCAGGTGCATGGAAAAGGAATAGTCCAGAAGGATGAGAGAAGCACAGCCAGAGTGTGTGTTGGGGCGGGGGCTGGGGGTATTTGGCTCAGTCTTGAGCATATGCTTTTATCCAGCTGTAACCAATTTTACTCCAGTTTCTAATCCTTCACTGTGATTTCCACAACACACAGCTATAAACAGCTACTTCCTGGCTTATGAGAAGTTTTTCATTAAACACAATAGACTCCAATAAAATAAAACGGATTTTAAATTGTAGGATATAATAAGGGAATTTAAGGTAGGGGGGGTGGTTCTTGATTTTAGGAAAATTTATTCTGCTTTGGGCAGTATGCACATTCATTATAGTTGGTGGAGCAGTTTTTTGTTGCAGAATGCCTATTTTCTGAATTGGAGGGCCACAACGTTTTATAAGTGGGAGAGAAGGAGTGATCAGGTACCCCTCCAAACAAGCCTAGAATTTCTTTCCTTCGTATACTGCCAAACAAAGCAGGTATTTTGGCAAAGAACATCAACATGTTTATTTTTCTGTGACAAGAAATTTAATAGTTGTGTGTGCTACTGAATCTAAAGCTACTGCCCACTCCTTCTGAAATCCGCTTGGTTCTGCATGTCATTGGAGAGTATCATTTTGCTGATTCATCTATACCCAGTGGGAGACAGTCATCATCATCATGCATCCACAGGAACAAAAGCAAGCAGTAGTGAAAAATTAAGGAACTTATTTTCACGTGTATGTATGTGTGTGTGCCTAGTAAAAATGATTGTTGTGAGGTGAATGAATGCTAAGCCTTGTCATACATGTGGAATGACATTTCTAACAAGGATGACCTGTTTGGTATCCTCAGCAAAGTAAGTGTCAGCTGAATAATTCCTTTTCAAATCCCCAGTGTTAAATCCTTGCTAGTTAAGATAGAAACAAAAAGAAATTGCCATCTCATTATTAAGGGATTTCCCAAGTTTTTTTGTACTACTGATGCACATAGTTCTGCAAGTTTAAATGGAAGAAATATTTCTATCTTGGTGCTTTTATGTAAAATTGCTTGTTTACGTGAGCGCTGAAAAAGTGACTGAAATTCTTCTGCATGCTTAATTAAAGCAGATAGGTGTTTTTTAGACTACCAAACCACAGGTCACCTTCTGTGAGACCGCTGGTGTTTTTGAATAACCTATCTGGTCTGCCAAGCCTTCAGTAAAAGGCAACAGCATCTGGCCAGTTAGGTCTTATAAAAGTCTAAATTCACTGCAGTTCTTGGTACGTTGTAGAAATGATTCCACCACCTGATTTATATTCCCTAATACAATAACCAGCAGCTCAAGGCTATGTATTGGCACACTGAGATGTGAAATCAAGTGCACTAATGAACTAATAAAACACATTCTGAAATCACTTAATAGTATAGCAGAAATTGGTTGCTGTAACTCATTGTAGTAGTTAGGCACTTACATCTGTGTGATTTAATTGCAGACCAAAAGGAATTCTTTTCCTAGCATTAGGATAATAAAATTTGAAGCAGTAAAATCTTTTTCTTTCCTTCATCCTTTTGTTCATTCTGAAGGGATTTCTTTGTAACCTAGCCTTCATCCCGAGAATGGATTTAAAATCTCTTCTGCCACTGTTTTTGTGAAGAATTACTCCAGATTTTGTGTGCAGTGTGCAGCTGTGGCTCTGGAAAATACCTCTCCTGCTTATGTCCCCAGTAGAGCTCACGTGTCTCTCCTAACTCAGTGCTGAGGAGGGATCACACTGCTGTGATCACAGTCATCCCAGCAGCTGGCATCAGACATCCCACAAATTATTATGTCTCTTTTGACAAACTTAGGAACCGAAACACAGAGCTGGCAGATACGAGGCTTACTTACCCATACCGCATGTGAGAAGCCTAAATTTAACTCCTTTCCCCCAGCCTCTTCCCTTCTGTGAGGATCCTTCAGAGCACTGTGATTCTGTGCTGCAAAAATGGTGGTGTAAATACAGAGGAGTGCAGGACAGACTAAGAGGAAGCAGGCTGTGGTGAACCCCACTTGTTTTTATGTGGTCTTGGCCACTAACTCTGGCCCTGAGAAAGCAATTAATGGCCCAGAAAGTAAAAATGACTGCTTTAAGGGAGAAGTGCTATCTCAGATCACTCAGCTGGCTCCCTGAGGAAAAGAGATCTCATGCTTAAAAAAGGAAAGGTTCAGGGAGAGCTCAGGAATGCTTTTAAGGTGTTAACAGAAGAGCAGTTCTAGCAAAATAAAATGCCATCACTATACTCCTGAAATTTATCCTGTTTGTTCTGAAAGTGTCATTTCTTTATATATATATATTTTTAAAAGCAGTAACATCTCATTGTATGGTCACATCTCTGCCTTCTGTGCTGTGCTGAAACTTGGGCTTGTACACAGCAGAGCAAGTCTGTGCCTGCTTGCTTCATTGTGCTAGTCTTTTCCCTACATTGAAGTGCCTGGCAGCATCCCTCAATCCATCTCTCATAGAGAAAAGGAAGGGAGAAAACAGAAAACTTGCTTCCAAACTAAGAAGCTGGACTGTGCTGTATGCTCTCATTTTCTCTCTCTCAATACCCCCACATACAATGAGCAGATCCGTTGCAGCTACCTGGCACATGATATATTCAGTTGCCAAAGTGGCACCCTTTTGCACAGTGTGATGAGAGTATAAAAGTTGTGACGTGACATGAAAGTAAAGACAATGTTCAGCACTGTGTTTTGTCATAAGTGGTTTGTAAGTCACTGTGCATAGTGAGTATACATTTTACCATTAGAAGAATAGAGACAGAGAAAAAAAAAAAAAAATCCCATTTATTTCAAAAATGAAGTGTAAAGCTTGTTATCAGTTCTTTGGTTTTTCATCTTTACTGTCATTTAAAGTACTATCATTTTTACTGGACGTAAACTGAAATACCATAAGTTGCAAGATACAAAATATTATCCTTCCTTGGGCAGTCAAAGGGAGAGCAGGCACACTGATGTCTCCATGAAGGTCTCTCCAGCTCCTCATCCTGTGTCCCAGCACAGAAGAGGCCCTGCAAGCCAGCAAAAACCACCTTGCCCCAACTGGAGGAGACTCAGTGAGTGCTCCAGGGCCATACAGCCCAGAGGTCTGGAGTCCTTCAGGCAGCCCTGCCCTGGGCATTCCTGGGCTCCAGCAGCTGCTGGGGCACATGGAGAGCCCTCAGCTCATGAGACAGCCTCCAGCCTTTGTCAGGCTTGCAGTTTCCCAAGGCTGGTGATAACCTGTGTGTCTTGTGCTCATCTTTCCTGTTCAGTATCTGAGTCAGCTTTCGTTAGTGGTTCTAAATGATTTGCACTCACTGTCATCACCCTTGCACCAGAAAAGTCTTTTGGTGAAAGGAGTGACTTCAACAAACAGACTGGAGGGGTAATTTTCTTCTTGTTCTCTTCTTGATCAAGAAAACTGCTGCAGATGGGAAGCGACAGGAGATCATTGTATTGGACTCAAAACGAAGCAATGCTATTAATATTGGCTTGACTGTGCTACCCCCTCCACGGACTATCAAGACTGCTATTCTGAATTTCGACGAATATGCCTTAAACAAAGAAGGAATAGAGGTAAGGAGTAGTCAGTGTCTTCAAGTCTGCATTTTCAATGTTTCATTGTGTTGAATATTACATACGGTATGGGCCAAATAATTACTGGAGGAGAGAAAAGATAATATATAACATCATTACAGAGCTGAGTCTTGTTAAATCAGTGCAGTGTACTTAAGCAGATATTGCTCACTTGAAGTTGTGGATGGTAAACATGGATGTCTCTGCTTAGTTTGTATCTAAGCTTGAATAACAATGGTGTTAATTCCTATTGAGATTTTCAGAGTATTGTACGTTATTCTGAAGCTCAGTTTCTTATTACCTTTATTAAAGCTATTAAACTTGTAAACAGAGCAGATTCTTCATGCATACATTGGAACGGTATCTGATGCTGAGCACTTATAAAGCACCGAATAATAAGCAGTGATTTTCTAAAGCTGATGCAACCACTGCAGTTTAATAAAGTTCATGCCCAGCTAGCTGTTGGAGTCATTCTAGATTATATATCTAATGGAAAACAAATACAGTGACTAGTTCTGCTCAAAATAGCATTTCTGTGTTACTGTTGTTTGAAGAAAAGCAGTTGGTATAAAGATTACAGATGATGTAATTTTTACCATTACATGTTAGACTTTGCAGATATTCTTAGCAAGATCCAGGATGAGCAATGCTCATTATTCTTTTATCAAAACATTTTTCTTCTGTGAAGTAAAAAAGGAGCCTTCTGCTTCCCCCTTTTTTTGTTGATTTGTGTTTTATTTCATTGTGCTTGTATTCATTTCATTTTTATTTTTTTTTAATAAGCCTGTATCATCTGAGTAATCTACACAACTGCAAATTTCAATGTCTTGTATTGATTCATAGTCACCTTTAAGTGGTTTGGCCCCCTTTCCACCTTCTCTGTGCTGACTACAGAAGAAAATGAGGAAAGCTGGATAGAATGGAAGTGGAGCTGCCAACAGTTTCATACAAAATAAATACTTATAACAAAATATTGTTAGCCCCATGTATCCACCACTATACTTTGCAGTACTAAGCATTCCAGGATGGGAGAGAAGCACCCCCTCAGCCAAATCCAGCTCTCAGACCACCTGTTAGACCAAAGTGTTGCAGAAGATGTTTACAAAGAAAGTCCTGCATAAAATGGCTGATAAAGCATCATCTCTTTTGAATTGCTACCTTACTTGGTGTGCTCTACAGCAGCTCAGCTGCTCTGCTCCGCTCACCCTCCCAGTGCCACCATTTCTAGTTGGTGTGCCCATCTGCCAACCACCTGCAGTGTCCACAATTGGGAGTGCCTTGTACCACCACACCCTTATTTGGGTAGCCTTTCCATTAGCTGCCAGAAACCCGTAATTTAATTTAAAATATATATAATAAATGCATGCAGCTTTAAATTTAAAAATTCAGAAACCAGAAAATGCTACATTGTTGATATACCTGCCCAGTGCTAAAGAAAATAGAATTTCTGTGTGTTCTGAGTGTCCACAGCTAAAGGATGTGAGTAATCCTGATGTGATCATTCAGGTATTTAAAACTGAGAGAAAGGATAAATAGGCTTGAGTCCAGATGCTTTCCATGTTGAAGGATGAAGCCTTCATTAGTTGGGAAGGTTAGTGTTCATGGAGAAAAAAAATGTATTTTTTCCTAAATGTGTAGTTCCATTATGATTTACTGTTTGTCAAGTTAAATGGCACCATGAATTCAGATTCTATTCTGCAATTCTCAGTTTACAGATTTTTCTTATAGCACATAATTGCAGAGAAACATGTAGCAAAACAGAGGGCTGGATTGAGCTACGTAGAATTAGACAAGAGGTACAAGAAGAGACATAGAATTGCTTTGTCTTGAATCCTGCTGTTCTCAGTAGAGCCTTTCTACAGTTTTCTGAATTCTTCCTTTGACCAACAGTGTGGATAAACTTTGTTAACTTTTTTTCCCATTTTCATCTGCTCATTGGCTTTGGTATTAAAGTTAGATTGAAGGGAACAGGAGATGTATATTTTAGAGGTTTTGTATTTTAGACCATGTGTTTGAAGTGCTTAGGGACCACTGAGAATGGAGATGTGGTTCTAGAAAAACAGATGCAGTCAGTTTAGTATGCAGAATGGGCACTATTAGGAAACATGCTTTCAAAAGAAGGCACAATGTGTGTCTATGAGCGTGCATCAATCTAGCTAAACAATTTTTTTGCCACCTTACATTTGCCAAAGTGGTTGTGCTTTCCTTTCTTTGAAAACTTGGCAACAATTGTGTTCAAACAACTTGGAACTCAGCTGCAAACAAAGAACTGCCTGCTTAGCATGGATGAGGGCTCTCTCAGAGTTAAGTAAAAAAGCAAGTTTAAAATCCTGGCATGTAATTTTACTGCAAGAACAGTCCACCAGACCAGTCCTTGCTGGTTGTCTTCAGTAAAGGAAGCAAGTAGGTCCATCCGCAGAATACTACTCAGGGAACAAGAATAAAAAACAAATTATACCAGATAATTTAATTAATTTAGCCAAGTAAAATGGGGGGATAATTCCAAGAGGAAATTAAGGTTGTATGCCTTGTGTTTTACAGTGTAGCTTTGTGATGCTGTGCAATTTTGTATTATGTGGGTGGGCATAGCATTTAGTAAAACTACTTGAAATGAAAAAGCTGCCCATAGGTCCTACTGCCAACTACTTGAAATGAAAAAGCTGCCCTAGGTCCTCCATAACCAAACAGTTAAGTATTTTGAAGGCTATGTGTTTGGAGTGATTACATCGCCTTGAGATGTAAAAAGGGATAAGAAATGAGAGCTTAGTATTACGAAGGCAGATGGTGACATTTATAAACAAACAATATCCACCAAAGCTGGTTTTCAGAAATGATCAAAGCATTTAAATTTGTTCTCATAGTTGCCACCACAGTGTTTTGGCTTTCGCAGTTTCCAATTGGGTTAGCTAAAGCTTTGTAAAAGACTGATGGGGTATTTCAAACTATGCTAGCTTGCTTGACCTGGAAAAACACCTTTTTTCACAAGTCTGGACAAAACACAGAACTGAATAAGCAATACTTTGTTGGCTGTACTTTAGCAGTCAGTGTATCACTGCCCTAACAAGTTTCAGACTTAATTTAATGGGAAAAAAAAAACAACTTCCCTTTCACTCCTTGCAGAAAACAAAAATACTTTCCATGGCTTCTGTGAACAGCAATTGCATGTTAATGTATTTCAGTAGAGAGCTGAAAATGTGAAGCAATCTGACTGAAACCATGGCTGTCAGTTTCTGATTTACAGAGATCATTGTGAGGCATTTTAGATATAGTCCCTTCTCGAAATTTGTTCATTTCTTTTAATAGTTCATGTAAAAATTAGTGTAGGAAGCCTCATTTACTATGGAATCACGAGTTTCACGTTCTTTTATTCTATTCCTTTGCACTTATATATTTTCTCCAAGTAATGAAGATTGTATATAATGAATGATGAATATAAACCACTGATGTGGCTCCATAGTAGATGCCTGAAAAAATGAAGCATGAGAGCTTTATTGCATCTGAATCTTCTGTTGAGACTTGTCAAATGTCAGATAATGTGTATTTGGTTATGTAGCCTATGAACAGATGAGCCTTTAGCCACAGAAAGCTTAGGGCACAATAACAACCAGATATTTCATTTCCTAATTTTTTTAGGTTACTGTTTGACTGAAATCACATGTGAACACTGAGCTACTCTTGCAGCTTCAACAATGAGAAGCCCCCTTATCTCTTGGAAGAGATAACTTAAGCACCTAATTTCTGGAGAGGATGTTAAAAGTTTCTGGTTAGGTGCCTCCTCACAGTCCATTTTTTTTTTGCCCTTCTGCAAACTGTGAGTCTGTCTCTCTAATGAGTGGAAGCAGCTTCTGCTGTGAACTCCCTCAGAGGTGCCTACTTCTTCCTGAGTGCCTGGGGGATGGCCTGAGTCTCCTATGACTTTCACCCTCAGAGCCTTGCAAGGTTTCTGAGAAGTTTTTGGAAATCATACAATAGGAAGGCAGACTTCAGGAAATAACTAGTTTGATCCCTTCACTGAAAGTTCAAGGAGTAAAATAAATAGGATTGATGATCTAATGCGAATGAGATCACCTTTGTGGGTTTTTTGTCTTTTTCTCCGTGTAAAGATTTGTGTACTGTTTTTCCTCAGAATGTTAGTAATTGACCCAAGCAATTTTTATGAGAACTCCTGCAGATGAAATATGTGCATGATACAGTGTTGTGTCACGTTATGGGAGGATACGAGTGTAGGGCTTGCTGATAACCAATCTTCTTTTAACCTGCCAGCATACTGTCACACTGAGGAGAGCATTATGAACTGATCATTGGATTCAAATCTATTTATGATTTAATGGTCAAATTAGGTGCCAGTAACCTTCTTCCCTATTGAGTTTTTATTCTCTTTTTATTGTCAGTGATGTTTAAAAAAAATAGCAAGAAAAATAGTAAGAAACTGGCAGGTGTTTTTTGGAGCTGAACAAATGGTTCAAGTTAGTCATAGAGTGGAAATCAAAAACAAGAGCATGTGCCTACTTGCCTAGGAACACAACAGGGATGACAACCAGCAGGGTAAGAATTGTTTGCCTGAACAGACTAAAAGTTCTGGAGAGTAAATAGCTGTTATAGGGGTGGTTGGGCTGCAGATGGTATGAGTCCTGCCAGCTCACAAATGCAGCTCTGATCCTATCAAGGCAATGCTTGCAGCATCAGGAGTGATTCTTGTCATGACATATCATCTACAGGCTCTTTGCTTGGCTTTCCCTTTTTCACATACTACAGTGCACAGCACAGCAGACTTGCAGTACTCTGTGATACTTGGGTTCAGATTTTTGTCAGCTCCATCTGGCTCATGGTGCTTACATGAAGCACGAAGAGGAGGAGAGTCCCTTTGGAAGTAAAGCTTACTGTTTCATTGCCCTCTTAGAAATGCCCGAAAGCAAAGCAGAATCTCTGGAGTATAGGCCCTACATCACCACAAAATACTTGTGGAATCCCTGGGTAGCTGCCAAAATCCCTAGTTATTTGTAGGAGGCAATTGAGAATACTGCTGAAGTGTTAGCCTTCAAAAATGCCTGAGAAGCATTTTTACATCCATCACATGGCTACTGCTAAACTC
This sequence comes from Excalfactoria chinensis, assembly GCF_039878825.1. NCBI lineage: Eukaryota > Metazoa > Chordata > Aves > Galliformes > Phasianidae > Excalfactoria > Excalfactoria chinensis. Next base: position 62,922,528 of record NC_092826.1, on the reverse strand, counting down.
ACCATGTAGGGATGTTCCTGTGATCCTATTTGCAATTTTCCCTGGCTCACTTGGAGAAGCATTACTTTTTGTTATTAAGAGATACTTTTTCAAAGGTTCAGGCTCTCTCTTGAGGCTCAGTCTCTCTTCTGTGAACTTTTTAAAATGATATTGGCTGAGTGCTGAGAAGTGTCATGAAGCAGCTAGTTAAAATCTCTAGTTTAACGTTGTCACCTGAGTTACAGAGTTCAGCATCTGTGGGTGGATGGATAGAACATCAGCACAATTACTACCAGTTCTGAGCAGAACATTTTCCAAATAACTATTGATGAGGGAAGGAAAGGAATATTTCTCCTCTTCTTTTTTTCCATTGGGATAAGAATGGATTGAAAGTCTTTGTTTGTCATTAGGTAGAAGCTCATAGACTTTTAACATTTATGATGCCTTTAGTCATAGGTGAGAGCCAGGGCATCTTATTGCAGCATTTAAGCAAGGAGGATTTTTTTCTCTTTTAAACTGAAAGACAACATCAATAGGAAAAACTGCTTCTCTATTTGTATTTGTGGAAGCTTGCATATGAAGATGATCAGCAATACAAATCCTCTGGCTGAAATTAGATAAGTCCCAGTTCATCAGATTGGAGCTTGTTTGCTTGCTTCCCCCTTACTAACATTATTTGCTTGCTTAACCCTTGTATTCTGCCTGACTGAGCAGGAAAATCCCTTGTTCTCCACACTTAGGTGCAGCCCTGTACAAGGAGCTAGATGAATTATTGGTACTAGAAGGAGACTGTTGTGCCAATTTCATAGAACCATAGAATGGCTTAGGTTGGAAGGGACCTTAAAGTCCATCCATTTCCAGTCCCCTGGCATAGGCAGGGCTACCACCTACAAGGTCAGGCTGCCCAGGGCCTCATCCAGCCTGGCCTTGAAAACTTCCAGGGATGAGGATCCACAGTTTCTCTGGGCAAACTGTTCCAGTGCCTTACCATGTTCTGAGTAAAGAATTTCTTCCTAACATCTAACCTGAATTTCCTCTCTTTTTCTTTAAAGCCATTCCCCCTTGTTCTTGTACTAGTAGACTGTGTAAAAAGTTGGTCCCTCTCCTGCTTATAAGCTCCCTTCAAGTGCTAGAAGGACACAGTGAGGTCTCCATGGAGCTTTCTCTTCTCCAAGCTAAACAAGCCTGATTCACTCAACTTCTATTTGTAAAAGAGGTGCTCAAGCTCTCTGATCATCTTTGCAGCTCTTTTCTGGACCTGAACTGGACTGGCTTTGTCCAGGAAACTGTACTTTGTCCAACAAAGCTATACTTTGAATTGGCAGGTCTGGTAGCTTTTAGGCTGTAGATTTATTATTCCTTTCTTACCTTCAAAACAGTATTTTATCATTATAGAAGGCTACAGCAAAAATGTAATTCCTCTGATGAATAAACATAAGTTGTGTTTAAGGCCTACTGATTTGTTTTAATAAGGCACTGATCAGCAGGGCAAAGACCTTGACTTATCTGATGTCTTTATGTGGGTTTGCTTCTCTTTTTCATTTTGAAATGCATTTATTCTTTTATAAAATAAAAAATAATACCTTTGTAGAGGAAAGCTGCTGCATGTAAACCAGCATGTAAAATCCAAGAATTAAAGGGGAAATGTAAATGTTTTGAGCCATGCTGGCAACAGAAACTGAAAATATTGACATCATTTTTCATCAATATTTTGGACTTTTGAGATCATAAAAGAAAGCAGCTGTAATCTGTGCAGTTATGTGAGTGACCCTTGGAAGCCTGTCCTCAATTCTAGTGACGTTTTTAGGAATGTCCTAATGTATTGTAATCATTTTTAGGTTTCTTAAGAGTCAAAATTGCTTAAATGAAAAACAGTAAATGATAAGAAGTGCAAGGAACAGACATTCCTGTTATGCCACAGAGTGGGTGTATCTAATTCATGCCATCTTCTTGAGGACCAGCCCTTTCTCATCCTCCAGGCTTCCCTCCTAAAAACCAGACTGCCACACTGCAGATTGTTGAGTTGCACTGTATGAAACCTTCCTCCAGGTGGAATATGTCCTCTGATATTTCTTTTATACCTATATGTACAATGGGAGATGGATAGACACTGAGGCTAAAAACATTTCATACATCATTTGCAGAAAGGTGGCCAGTTTTGCTCTGAAGACATAAAACTGAGGAGATCAGTCCTGCCTCGTCTCCCTGTCTTCCTTCAGGGTTTAATCCCATTATTAACCATACGGGCTGAATACACATTTTAACAATGCATTCTAATACAGATGTATTTTTCAACAGCATTTTGGTTTCTTCCACAATGGTTTAGTGCTTGCTAATCAAGGGCTTCTGTCATTGACACTGAAAAGTCACCCAGTATCAAACAAGCTTGAATGAAGTCAAAATGAAGCTTTTCAGTGCTCGCTGCTGATGTGTCTCCATACCACTATGCCCACCCCTTGAGCACATCTTAGTCTCTCCACTGATGATTGCGTTTTATCTCCCTTTGCAGAAAATTTTGACCATGATCCCAACCGAGGAGGAGAAGCAGAAGATCCAGGAGGCACAGCTGGCGAACCCTGATGTCCCCCTGGGCAGTGCTGAACAGTTCCTTCTCATCCTCTCCTCTATCACTGAACTCTCCGCCAGGCTCCAGCTTTGGGCTTTCAAGATGGACTATGAGATAGTGGAAAAGGTGAGATGAGCATGGGGAGGCTGAGGGAGACACTGTTCTGAGTCTTTGCTTAGTCTTTCTCTGTCCTCCTAACTATATATTTTGACTGTGTATTTTGTGGGAATAGTTAATGGGTCACTTTTGTTTCAGTGGCTGACCAGGAAACAGCTGAAATGATCCTTCACAGTCTGTTCCTTCTATGAAAGAAAATTAGGGATTATTTCTTCCTTCCTTTAATTAGGCAGTAATGACATTGGAACAAAGAAGCAGGCTAAATCCTGACCATATTTGTTCCAGATGTTGCTATTCGGGAAATGTATAGTTTCAGGCAGTACAATTTTTTCCTTAGATGAAGACTGAATGGACTACAGGATTCACTCATGTATCATGAGAATACTGATCTTACATCCATTTGAACTAAGGAAAACACTATTAATTAAAGTTATTTCTATATGTAACTCTCAGAATTATAAACAAAAAATAGGAGCATCCTTCAAGGGTGTTCTTTTCAATTCTGTCAGGTCCTCGCTGTACCAGGACTACTGAATTCATGACACACGTCCTTGAGTTCACTTATGCATGCATATTGAACAATTACCTTACATTATTCTTTATATTACATTACATTTATCCTTTACGTTATTCTGGCAGATGTCTGGCAGATTCAGGGACAGTCCTTAAATTTCATTCAAATATAATTTAAGGTTTAAAAAAAGGTGGGGGGGAGGGTGTTGTGTGGTAGTGAAGGATACAAGATTGTTCTGCATTATGTATTTGTCTTGTCAAGGTAAGAGGTGAATTTTAAAAGAGAACAAGCATGAGTATTTCTTCTGCTTGTCCAGTGTCTAGCACACCATTTGGTTTGGCATTGTTTTGGTTGTTTTGCTTTGTGTATTTTTTTGCTACAATAAACTGACAAATTTGGAGTAATTATAAATACAAACTATATAGAAGAAATCCTGAGCTCTTGTACACTTTTGTACACATGAAAGTGTACAAAATGACCTGCTTGGAAGCTTTTTGTGTTACCTTTTTAAACATCCACAGACTATTTAAAATGAACCTTTTAGGAATTATTTTTAAACAGTTTGCAAATTCATGCAGGCAAAATGCACATAAAAGTCTGTGTTTACAGCAGTTTTATAGCAATGCCATTTCATCTCTATAGTTCAACAAAACAAAAAAATCCCAGAGATTTCTCTGCATCAGTTTATTGCTTTTCGTTCAATTTGATAATGTCTTGGATTATTTAGCGGTTCTCCTATGAAGTATGCATAACTCCGTTTGCTGTGACATCTCTTAAATTATGTAGGATTTGACATACTCTTTTCAATAGTTGAATTTCTAGTCACAGTAGTGACAAGAAATGCATGTTTTTGTTTTTGGTTTTTTTTTATCTCTCTGCTCTCTTTTTTTTTTTTTTTTTTTTTTTTATGGTAAAATATCACTACAGGTTTTAAATGTCCCATTGCGTTTCCCTGACAAAGTAAATTGTACTGTTATTTTCCCTCTTGGTCTAAAGTAACAGCTTAATTTTTGGCTTCTTAGCTCATAAAAATTGTAGTGATTTGGGAAAAGAGTGCTTCCCAGAGATGCTTAGAGAATGCAATCGCATTCGGAGATAGAAACAACGTGAGCTGTTACTGTGCACGTAAAATAAATAGCCCTGGGCCTCACACAAAGATAGAAATAAACTCACTCAACTGAATTGCCTTCAATGTCTTCCTTTGAACTCTATGCTGTAGTGCACTTCTTGAGGTAATGGAACATAATTTATGTTTTCAAGTCTTATCAGTTTGCATACCTATTCTCAGATAATGTGTGTGGATGGAACCTGCATTAAGTTAAAAGATCAAAATGAGACCCACTTGTAAAGTTTCATATTTGCAGTAGTTTTTTTAGTTACTTTGGTGTGCTGGGGTTCTTTTTGTGTGTGTTGTTTTTTTTTTCCTAACCAGTTTTAAAGTTTCAACCTCTAATTCAAATGCAACAGCCCACTTTACTGATACTGCCTCTCCTATTTGGAGAGAAGTCATAGAGCAATCCAATGTACAAATAAGTTAATTGTATACATAAGCAGGCAACATTGGGGAAGTACTTTATGTATTTCTTTGCTGTGACTGGTTAACTGGAACATGGAAAAAAGCCATCACACATGGCCAGTTTACGCTCTGCAAGATTGCAGTTCGGGTACTTGTTGCAGTTATTAATCTAAACTGTTATAAATAGTATTAAAAAGCTAGAAGAAACCATAGGCAACTGCAGCCTTTACTTTTCCATTTCTTTTCTCATGGCAGGAAGTTGCAGAACCACTTCTAGACCTGAAGGAAGGAATGGACCAACTGGAGCACAATAAAACTTTGGGATTTATCCTTTCTACTCTACTAGCCATTGGGAACTTTCTGAATGGAACCAATGTAAGTCCTGTTTCCCAACATTTCCCCTATAGCTTTTTCCTTCAAAAAATAGAAGTCATTGTGACAGCTACAAGCCACTATTTACTTCTTACAAGGAATGTAAATTAAAAAACTAACTTACTAGTTCTAGTTTGTGGAACCAGTGTTCCATGAGTGCTCTTTGCCTCTTCCTGCATAACCTGAAAGAAATTTAAAGCTAGGCACTCTCTCTTGTAAGTTCTTTGAGTTCAGTGTTGATGCTCACCATTCAAACAGTGATAACTGTGTCTTAAGTCATTTCACTGCAGATGGAGTGATTTTAGTCCTATTCTTCACCAGTTTATAAATAAATAAATAAATAAATAAAGCAGTAAGTTTCTTCTGATGTCGAATTCTTCTTCTTTCCTCTATGCTTCTACTTGTGTATTTTCAACTACTAACCTTCATGGCAGGGAGTAACATTTTTATTTGTATTTTATTCTTATTTTCCCTCATACAGGCCAAAGCTTTTGAGTTGAGCTACCTCGAGAAGGTTCCAGAAGTAAAGGACACAGTGCATAAGCAGTCTCTTCTGCACCATGTCTGCACTATGGTTGTGGAAAAGTTCCCAGACAGCACTGATCTTTATTCAGAGATTGGGGCCATCACTAGGTCAGCCAAGGTATGTCTGGTGGATATATATATAACCCATTAGCGGAGTAAACTTGAGATAACCAACATGAAAATTCTGGTTTAATATTTCCATCTAGTCCAGTGTTTTGATTCTGACAGTTGCCAGTACCAGTACCAGCTACCTGGGAGGAAAGCATATGTTGCTTTGAAGGAGTAGATCTCTCATATCTTTGTTTCGTGAATCATAATATTCATTATATGCATCAAATGGGGGAATTATTTATTTTTCAAAAAACATGTTGATTTAATATTTTAAGGGGGGAAAAATAAAACTCTTAGGCAATTGTTTTTTAAACTTCAAAAATCAAGTCATATTTTGGCTTCTAGAAAAGTTCTTGTGACATTGAATTCCATAATCAGATTTTGTCTGTTGTTGTGTTCACCACCTTCAGGTTTTACTTCCTTTAATATATTGAACAGTAGAAACTTTTTATTTTCTATATATATCATGGAATCATAGACTTATTTAAGTTGGTCATCACTCTATTGCGATGCCCAATAAAAGCAGACTCCTCAGATCCTTGCCTGTGTTTCAAATAACCCTTTTACCCTTTTACAATATTTTTTTTTTCCACTGTTTTCACAATTTTTCTCCATCTTCCCTTTTGGGATGTGTTAAAACACAGCATTCCAGCCCCTGCTTAGTGATGTTACATGCTTTCTACATTTGCCCATCCTGTCTGTGCTGTCTTTTGTAGGTAACCTGAGATTTTATTTGTGTTTTTTGACTGTTGCTGTCTTTCTGAAATAAGTCAACTTTGCACTTCTCTTGGGGGCATCCAGACAGCTCATCTGGCCATTTAGAACTCAGCCAGCTACTGAGTTATTCCCAGTTAGTGCCTTCTAAGTACACTTCATTGCAATTCAAAGTAATGACCATGATCATCTGAGGCAGTCTGGCTACTCATCTCTTAAATCCCTTATAACCCTTTGAAGTCAGGGCTAATCTAAGTAATTTCTTGCCATCTCTAGATTTTACCCTTTCAGCTTGCTTCCTTGTTTCCAGATAATTTTTAAATATGTAGCACAAACCACAAGACACCTACTGTTAACTTTGTCATCAGTTGAGAATTAATATGTATGAATTACTTCTTTTCTTTTGCTCTCTTAGCCTTGTGCTTCATAAATTACCTCCCCTGAGGCTTCTTGTAAAGATTTTGAAAGTCCAGTTTTCTTTATGTGCTCTTATCCTTTTCACTGTTACATGAACATATTAGATATGTAGTGATTTTTTATGCTGTTTTGTTCTCCTGTTTTTATTTGTTCTTTCAGATAGATTACCTGGTACAGTAATAAAGCTTGAAGCTGTGCAGTCTTCTGAATGTCCCTTACTGTTTTTGAAAGAGCTAGGTGAAACTTTTGCTGTCCTCTCATTTTCCAAGTTACTAAGTGTAGTGAAAGCATACCCATTTTAGTCAGTTACTGAATTGCTTTATTCTAATTGTCTTTAGAAATTCTTCTCTTCTGGTTGTTTGTTGCTTTGTAAGATATCTTCCTCCAGCACATTTGTTTCTGCAGTTGAATACTTGCTCTTTGTTTATGTCTGCTAACAAATAAAATACAGAAAATACAAGCAAGTACCAGAATTGGTTCTCCCCCTACATAATGAAGCTGGATGAAGAAAGTTCATCTTCCTTCCCTCCCCTAACTTTTGTCTTCCTCTGTTTCTCTCCTCCCCAGTCATCCAGGACCTCCTACATATTTTTCTTTCTTTAGATACCATAAAGGAATTTGTGGCTTTTGTTTTGTATCCTTAGATATTTATTCTTTGGACTCCATCTCTATGCTACTGGTTTTCCTCTTGTACAGCCTATGTTTAGATTATGTTTTATTGCCTTCGCTAGGTCTGATTTCTCATGCTGAGGATTTTTTAATTTTTGTTGATTTTGTTGAGTGATTCTTCATGTATTAAAACTTAGGTGTATTTGTTTCTCCTTTCTCTTTGTTAAGAAATTATTTCACTTTTTTACATAAGTTAATCGCTGAAATGAAAATCGCCACAGGAGAGAACAGCTGTCATTTTCTAAAATCCACACCACCGCATACTGGGTGCTCTCAAGTGAATCTTCTATTTCTGTTTTTCAGCCTTAGAAAGTGGAAGAAAGCTTAACTCGATGCAGTCACTTGTAAAAAATTTGTAGGTCTAAGAGCATGCAAAATTGAGCAAAGTCTTTCAGTCTGTGGTTTGCTGATCTAGTGGCCCTGCCCAAAGCGGATGAAATTCTGAAAAGGCCAGACAAAATCACATTAAGAGAAATTATAGCCTTAACCTTCTGTGTGACGCCCAAGGTCTCCCTCCTCGGGATGTTCCTACATGTGTTATACCACTGATGGATTACTCTAACAAGCTCTATTCCCACTTGATCTTAGCTGCCACAAATCAAAGAGTTAGGACATGGAAGCCATCCAAGCTGCCCTCTTCAAGAGAATGTTCACAGATTAGTCAAAGTCCTAGTTTAGGAAAGCTGACAGGAAAGGAAAACTAATATTTCACTGTGGATTAGGCTGTATTTTGAGCTCCATTTTGTCTACAAACATCTTTCAGAAACCACAAAGGCTAAACAATTTCCGTGCCATAGATAAACGGAGTTGCCCCATCCCTTGAGATGCACATCATTTGAGAATTTCCTGAGTCTCGGTTCACAGAAGAAAAAATCAGACTTGTAACCAAATGGTGCAGTCACTGCAAGACTCTTTGCCTTTTGTTGAAAAACTGAATTCATAAAATGGCAAAAAGAAACCAGAAACATGTGAAAAAATAACCAAAAAATAGAATTCTAGGTAAGTGTAAGTATTCATAGTTGTATAAAAATACCTAAAATCACTTGGGACGCTTGGGAACACAATTTGCTTAAGATCCCATGACTATAAACCCTTGTTTATTTGGTCTTTTTTACATAATTTGATTTGTTTTATTGCTATTTTTCAGTGGCATTGTACCACAAGTGTTGTACCTAACACAGAAGCAGAACCCCCAGGTTTCTGCAGTTAAACTTGGGGTTGTTTCTATCAGTTTTCTTACCAGTATGGAAAGGAAGAAATTACATTAACGCTAACATCTTCTGCTAGTGAATATTCAAATTGTTCATCTTTTCTTGAACAGTTTTCCCCATGCATTGACCCATTTCCATAGGGTAAATCATAAATTGTCTTAGGGGTTTAATTACAAAATGCCAAATTTCTGTCTGTTTTTTAACCCCTGTAGTAGGAAACTCATGCTCCTTCCTGCTCTGCTTCAGTTGGACTTCTCTTGTCTTGCTCAACAGAAACTATTTGTCTGCACTTTTCACTCAAGGGTGTTTTTTCTGCATTACTTAAAAACAAGTGCCAAAAGGAAGCTTGCTTGGAAATGTGGGCACAAGGTTTCTTACAGCTGTGTCATTCCTTACAGTGCCAGCTGCAGCTACTCCAACTCTGTGCATGGGTTGCTAGGAGCAAAGGTGGGAGCAGAGCAGGATGAGGCAGCTGGCTGCTTGTAGGCAGACTGAAATAAGGGGGACAGACAAAGCTGCAGTAGCGAATGAGAATTCAGGATCTGGTCTAAAATAGAGCACATTTAGTTTAGCACATATACCTGACAGTGCTATTTCAGTAATGTTTCTGATGTAGTGACAGCAAGGGGTATTGTAAATCCATGATACCAAGAAGTGACCTGCATCACTGCTTACTGCTATTGCTTCTATTCCTCCCAGTGTGAACTTTCAGAAACATTTGCCAATAGATCTCACACATATTAGTGTGTTTATTGTAGATTGTTAGAGAAACTAAGAAACAACAAAAATGCAAGTATTGTATAGATTCACACTGTCAGTAAGCACTTCTTTAATTGTTAATCAGTGGATTGATTCCAATCAATCAATGTTTTCATGTCCAGAATTATTTTAGTGGGATGCTGTCTCTTTCCCTGGAATCAGAAATGCACGAACAGAAACTCCTTTATCCTTTGCTTGCTCTGAGATCTGGCATCCACTTCACTTACAGTATGTGACCAACAGTGTGCAGGTTGCACTGATGTTGGTCTTGAGCTAATTCTTGCAATGTTCAGTAAGGCAAACAGTGGGAATGGTGGAGAAGACAGAGTTTAGAATGTAAGCCACCGAAGGTCACTGCACTCAGACGACAGCATACTTGCAAGGAGAAAAGCTCAGAGTTTCCTTTGACACTGAACCATCTCAGGAAAAGACAAAGATTTCATGTTCCCTGACAGAATTCATCCCTGTAATAATGTGAGAATGAACAGTCTGACCCTGAATTATAAACACCTCAAATTTATCTGTTTACCACTGTAGAACGTTGTATAACTTTGAAGAAAGAAAGTTTTTATCTATGATGCTTTACATCTTTCTAATACCTTTGATAAAATAGTTGCCATTTCATTGTGAATTTAAGGCAATATTTGTCACTGGGAAGGTATCAGACTATTCAGTGCACTTTGTGGGTATAACAAAAATGCAGATATTCAAGTTTCGCTTAGAAAATGTCTGGATTTGTTTACCACTAAGAGAAACATGCAGTAGCAATAGACTATAAATGTACTAGCAAACAACAGAAAACTTAAACAAGGTTACCAAGACTAAATAACAAATTATGTACTGTTATTCAAAATACAGTGTTAGGACAGTTTAGAGGGATTTTGAAAATAAATGCTTTTCGAAGAGAAACCTCAGGTTGACCAGTTGTGTGAGAAAATCACTGTTTTTTGGGTTTTTTACTTCAATCCAATTGTACATTTTTTTACCCTTTTCAAGGGCTGGAAGTACATAAATAAAGAGACGGGAGACAGTATAATCAGGTGCAGCATCTTTGATTTTAGTACAGTTTTGTACTCAGTAACAGCAAGTTTAGCCCAGATAATAGACGAAATCTGACTAGAAGAAGAAACTTATGTTCAGAACACATTACAGATGAGGAAATGCTGAGGGAAAATAACCTAGTATCTCACAACAGCTACAGATGTTGGCTGTTTATGGGAATGCATACCTAGAATTGCATATTCTGTGCTTAGGAGTATACAGGAATCAGCTTAGGGTTTGAACCATCCCATTTAATTCCCAACATCACCTCAAACAGCCCTTCCTCTCCCAAAAAATTATGAGTCCATTTCCTGTGTTACCATGAGATATTTGTGGCCAACAGCTGAAAGTGTAGACAAATAACATCCCAACCCAAAGACCAAGAAGATTCTCTCTAAAACATGTCCTACCTGAGTGACCAGCATGGTCTATCGTTTCATGTAAGAGAAAATGTGCAATTTATAAACACGGCACATGAGGTTGGATTTACTGCCTACAATTGAACAGAATGCAGGCCTTTTAAAGGATCAAGGTTCATGGCATTTGAGTGTGCAGAGAGCTAACTGCTGAGCCAGTTGGTGGTGGTGATTGTTTTTGGAGGAAAAAAGATTCAGGTGAAAAGGGGGGAGAATTGAAGTCATTTTGATTTTAAGCATATCTTGTGATATTGTTGTTTCAACCCAGTGAAGAGAAACCTGATAGAATTTATTTTTGTTATTGTGATTTATTCCAAGTCATCCATTACTGTGGTAGCAAGCAATAAATAATGATAGAAAGGAATTAAAATCAGTGTTGGAGTTGCTGGCATGAGGTTGGAAAGTTTTATTCTTGGTCTGAGTGTCCACTGTGCAAAATACAGTGGTGCCTTAAACTAAAAAAATATAAAATAGGTGTTCGTTTTTTTTAAAGTTGCCCATTAATGACTTATGGCAGTGGTTTTCTGTATGAAACTGACCCTGCAGGGCTTATATCTCATTAACTAGCCTGTTTGGATGGAACATCTCTGGCTACTGTGCTCTGATGCATCAGTGTCTACAAACACACTTCTCAGAGGACTGAACAGTGGGCTTAGCAAGAGATTTCACAGATAAATCACAATTAGTTCTGAATATTATTCAGCTAGTGTGGTTGTGAATGGAGAAGTACCCATCAGCAGGAAGGAGGAACATATCAAATATAACCCACAAGAATTTAGAAAGTTGCCTTTTTTAAAATTGGTTTATAAATGAAAATAAACATTACTCAGTGTCTGAAAGAAGAGCCATTTTTACATTGCATAAGAGCCTAAGACCACAGTTTATTTTGCCTGGGGAAAAAAAAAAAAAAAAGATGGCATCCTGGCTTGTATCAGGAGTGGTGTGGTGAGCAGGACTAGGGAAGCAATCGTGCCCCTGTACTTGGTGCTGGTGAGGCCTCACCTCGAGTATTGTGTTCACTTTTGGGCACCTGAATACAGATGGGACACTGAGGTGTGGAGCAGGTCCACCTTACTGAAAGTTCCAGGGCTGGATACAGTATCAGTATGCTGCTGTCCAAGGAGAAAGCTGTGATGTCCATTTCAGATTACTGCTTCCTTTTATTCAGCAGAGCGTTATTTATAAAATAATACCTTGTCAGTTGTTATCTGAGCACCTGCTGTTTAAAAGTCTCCTGAAGTTCACAGCACGATGCAAAACTCCCCTGAATTTCTTCTTAGCCGCAGCATGATCTTTCAGCTGCGAGGAAGAATGAGCGCTTCTTTCCCTTCAAGAAAAAAAATGAACAAAAAAACCCCAGCAAATCAATATTTCTACCATTGTGCACTGTGAATTATTTTAGTAAAGTGTTGGAAATAAACATACAAAAAGGTTCAATCCTTGCTGCCTATCTGGGATACCAGGAAGTTAGTGTGGTGGTAAATATGTCTATTCTTGTTGTGTATGTTAGACTGATGCACAAGGAACACTATCCTTTTCTCCTTATCCCCAAAATGTATCATGTCCCTGTGATCATTAGTTATCACTGTCACTTTTACAAGGTATTTGTGACATTTTCATTGTTGGAAGACATTCCAAAAAGAACAACAGATGCAAAAATGACAACAAAAGCAAATTGCAAAAGATATTTCTGAACACTGTGATTGCTTTTAAAAGGTTGTGTACAAATACTCATCTGCTCTCATCTTTCATAGCCATTTACCTCAATTAAAATGTGGCTAAACTGTTGCTTTGTTCATGTTTTACATACATTTCTCAGTGATGCAATTACCTGCTGTTTTATGATACAAATGTGCATAGAGTATTGGTCACGTAGTCATTGAATTGATGCTGCTTGGAACACAATTGAAGAGTAGATTTTAATATTTCACAAGTGGATAATTTTCCAGAAGCATATTCCTTTTTATCCACAAGCAAACTGTGGAGAACTTGCAGCTAGAAGATTGTAGATTTGATGAAGATATGTCACATTCTTCTATGCACAGGACAGTTTGCACATGCTTTAGTCACATTGGGAATTTGCAGGCAAATTACTCCATATTGGATTTCCTGGTATCCTCCTTCCAGGAGTGTACAGCTTCTGCATGAGCAGAGCCACCTGTGTTCCGTGGGAAGCTCAAGTGGCACTCTCATTTCTGTGATTACTTAGGATTAACACAAGAATTTCTTTCGTGCTTAAAGATCCTGATGCATCCTTCAGCAAGACTCGATATCCCCAATCCCCAGTGAAATTGTTCATTCTTGTGATACATTCCTTTGACAGTTGGCAGGTGTCAGGCATCAAGGAATCTGCCAGAACTATTCCATACAGATGTGCTGTTCTCCAGATATCTCTCTTGAGGATCTTCAAGCTTGATCATCCAAGATTTTTTATAGATTAAAACTCAGTCTGTAGTGAAAGCTATTCTTAAAGTGAAAGCTTATTTCTTAAAGTTCTGTGCAGTGGGGGCTAAGAAGCTTCCCCTACCAAACTAGATAATTCTTAGTAGTAAAATCTAGAAATACCTCCTCCTGACTTTATTTTTTTCCTCCTAGGAATGCTAGCATTTCTTCCCATGTGCGTCTTAGATGCATCATCTATGGGAAGCAGCAATGTGTTTATCTTCAACAGTGAAAACACTGACCTGGAAGTGACTTTAAATATATATGTATGTGTGTGTGTGCGTCCATTGATATGCTAAAGAAAACAAAAAACCCACAGCTGCTCCGCCTGCAGGGCTTTTCTGAATAGCAGAATGGATCAAAGGATGTTTTTATTTCCTTGTGATGGGGATAAAATCATCACTTTGTAAATCATGGCAAGAAAAAATACAATCAATACCAGGAGATTTTTAGTCATAATGGCTTTCTTATGGCTGTACTTAGCATAGATTTCAACAGTGAGTGCTGCATACAGATAAAAACTTCGTTGTGTGTGATGTGATGCTGGAACCAGTATTAGGTATTGGGACTTAAAAAGAAGAAAACTTGCATTGAGACTTATCTCCATTAGGTATTCATCTCAGCCGAACAGATTTTAATCCAGACTTTTCCAGAATTGAAATAGCTGGTTTCCAAGACTAATTTCTTTTGCAGTCATGAATAGCTTTTAGCACAGATAGGAAAATACACTCCCATTTGAGCACAGCCACTTGTAGTTCAGTCTGCAGTGAACTAAAAGCTGTGTCTGTCACTGATTTTCATTCAGCATTAAGGAATTAACTGGAGTTCCGGATTGTAACATTTCAAACTGATGTGTTCGGAATCTGACAGCTAAATCTGCGTTTTATAGCTCGAGTTCATCTGAACTGTGAAAGTGGCATTATAAAATACATTTTTCCTTTCTCAGAATTTAAGAATGTGCTGGGTAGTTTTACTTTACAAATTTGTTGACTTTACACACTTGTCTGCTGCATCTGGGTAATTAAAGCACTTTGTCCAGTTGTTAGCAATGCATCCTGAGTGACTTCTGTAGATCATTGTGATCTGAACCCCTTTTTTGGATGATAAGTAAAGGAGAGCCTCTCTTTCACCTTCCATGGAATGTGTTGGCTTCTGTCCTGATGACCGTTACTGTAGGATGCAATCGTTTATTTTAACTATGTTGATGAGTTTCAAAGACATTATATAATCATGTTAGAAGCTAAAGAATTCACACTGAATATCAAGGGATGAAAGGTAGTGCCGAGATCATTAAGTAACACTTGCTTTGAATAACACTTTAAAAAAAAAACTAGCCTCTGAATTTTGTGATTAGAAGTCAGCACGCAATGAAGGGAATATATCCAAGTGCTTTCTAAACTAGTGAAGTGTTGGCTGGAGAATACAGTGAGCAACAGCCATGGTATGAAAAGCTATGGGTAGTAGAGAAAAAGATTAAGAAAAGGGGAGATAAAGTTTTGTGTTGCCTCAACAGAACTTACTGGGTCATGTAGTTGTGAAGATTTTAGCAGGGAAAAGAGTACATCACAGTGTTTTGTTGTACTTGCTGGAGGTGCTAGGGCTCCTAAACCAAAATTAAAAATATTTGTATATGAGAATATTTATTTTATTTCACTTTTCCATACCACTATTCCATATGTAGATTAAGTACAATGGAGAGAGAGATTTCAAGCTGGACAGGGCTCTGAGCACCCTGATCTGCTGTAGATGTCCCTGTTCATTGTAGGGGAGTTGAACTAGATGACCTTTAAGGATCCCTTCCAACTCAAACAATTCTGTGATTCTATGATTTCATTAATTATTAAGAAGTAATTAATAATGTGAATAAATATTATCCTTTTACATGAATTGAACTGTTCAGATGTCCAAATATGTTACCAAAATGTTTTTTTGTTGAAGTGTTAAATATTCTTTATTTTGTTCTTTATTAGGTTGACTTTGAACAACTCCAGGAAAACTTGTGTCAGATGGAAAGACGGTGCAAAGCATCTTGGGATCACCTTAAAGCTATAGCAAAGCATGAAATGAAGCCAACTCTAAAACAAAAAATGTCTGAGTTCCTCAAGGACTGTGCAGAAAGAATCATAATCCTGAAGATTGTTCATAGAAGAATAATTAACAGGTACACAATTAGGCTGGAGACAGCACTATCTTGGCAATACGTAACTCACTAAAATTATGAATTATGACAAATACGATTTTAATAAATGTCTAAACTGTGTGTATATGGTGCATAAATTCTCACTGACACCTGTTCAAGAAATATCCTCACTCAAGAGAGTTCCTGTATTTCTAAGCAAAAGATGCAGTCATCCAGGCAATCATTTGTTGCCAATGTGCAGTAATTGGGCCTTTGGACTCCTAACCCCCAAATGCTAGTGACTTTTTGACTAAGTTCTTTGTTTTCTATCCTTCCTTTGGTGGGGAATCAGTTTGCTGTCTGGTTAACAAGAGTACATAGTAGCACAGTCCTGAAGTTCTAAGGACAAAAATGTCATACGTGTGAGCTGAAATGGACTCATTTCATCTATGCCATGAGTTATTCTATGATCAGCAGCATCCTTGTCTACAAAATCTATTACAATGTGTTTTGTGCCTATATCTGAAGATGGAATTTAAAATTCCTTTCATTAGAACTTGTTGGTTTTAGTTTCATCCAATGGAGTTGGCGCTAACTTTAGTGCTCTATGATGTACATATATATATGATAATTTCATGATAAACCTAGATGTTTTTTCTCAGATTCATGAATTTAGCTATCTGAGTTTGAGTCATCTGATTAATTTAACTACTTTCCTACAGGTTATTAATGAAATTTTGAGAGTTTCCATTTACTGCTCAGATAAAAATTAGGATCTAGATTCCAAGTGATCCCATATTTGTGGATATACAAGCTGAGAATTTAATTTAGCTCTTCTTTTGTTTTCATAATGACTTCTTTTTTCATGCCATACATAAGCAGAAATCCTACTTTTAGAAGAAGGGAAGTGGATTCACCAATCTCCTGTTGCGTATGCATTGTACAAATAATAATAAAAGAATGCTAAATTCTTCACATTATGTGCTGCAATGAATGCTATAAACTTCTCCAGAAATGTATTTGTGAAACTGTGTCTTTCTAGGGTTGGGAAAACTTTTATCACTGGGGATACTGTTGCAGTTAAAGAGATTCACATGCATTTCTAAACACCCAGTGTGCAATTGTAAATCATGCAAAACAGAAGCATTAGTAAAAGTTGCAAGTAGTGTGAAAGTTCTGAATGCCATGGAACTGGTAAAACTGTGAAAAGTAAAGTATTCAGCTGATAATATAACTATGGACATTTTTATGAAACAGAAACTCTTTTCTTCTTGTGTTTGCTAGCCTGTAAATCTGCGTTCTTCTTGTCTAGACTTTCTCCAACATCATAGCAGCCTCTTTGAAGTTGCCTAATACAAATAAATATAATTGAAACTTAATAAATACTTTTTTCTACAACTGAAATGAAGTTGGTTGTTCACATGCCAAATTAGTCATATAAAGTTGATAGAGTTCTATAAAAATCTTATCTCCTGAATCAGCCTGAGAAATTGGACTGGGGTGAAGTTATCATAGACTACACTTTTATGTTTTTAATTATAAAGCATAACAATGTTATGCAAAGAATTCGTAAAAATTTTGTAGCACAAATGAAATTATGGGAGCTAATAAATTAGTAAATGAACTCACTGAAATGTTGCTGTTTTTCCTAGAAACTATAAATAAAGGCTTTTCTCCTTTGCATTCATAAACTCATTCTTTTTCAGGTTTCACTCATTTTTGTTATTTATGGGCCATCCTCCCTATGCAATACGTGAAGTCAACATCAATAAGTTCTGCAAAATTATTAGTGAATTTGCTCTGGAATACCGCACTACCAGGGAACGAGTCCTGCAGCAAAAACAGAAACGAGCTAACCACAGGGAAAGAAACAAGACTAGAGGAAAAATGATCACAGATGTAAGTAGCAAAGTACATCTCCCAGAGCATCAATTTTTAAAACAGACTTTCACTGAATGTTGTGTATGAAGTGTTGCTAACCTTTATTATTATTATTATTATTAGGGAGTTCTTCTGATGAAATTAACAGCTTCTATCCTTGAGAATGAATGTGTTTTGCTTTGTACTAATTTACAGAATGAGAACAAACCCAGACAATGCGTCCAAAAAGACTATCTCTGTGTGTTGCTAAAACAGTGCACAGAATCTCTAGGGCACGCCAGGAGCTTTGTGTATCTAGTCAGCCAGAATACAAAAAGACAAAATAAAACTGTAGAATTAGGCTGCTGGTTGAGGGCATCAGAAGATCACAAATGATGGACCACTGTAACCATTTAAGTGATTACAACTGAATTTTAAAAGGATTTTTTTTCGCATTTTTGAATATCCTGATTCGTATAGCCTTTAATCTTAGTACTTGACATATTTTTTTGAGTATATACATATATGCCCACTCAAAAATATTTCTTCTTACCTTTAAAGCACAAACCAGGGAATTTTATTATAACAGACTTCATTGAGATTCTGAAAAACCTGACAAATTTATGTACACCATAGATGTTACCTGCAAGCTTTGCTGAAAGGATTTTTGCATTCTGATAAAAGAAATCTTTAGAAAAAATATTATTTTATTTTTCTCATCATGGCAAGCACTAAAAAAAAAAAAAAAAAAAAAAAAAAAAAAAAAAAAAAAAAGTTGATTTTGTTTTTATCTTTTTTAAGTTGATGTAGTTTAACTCAATCCAAATAAACTTTTAAGGAGTGCCAGTACTTAATAAAAGTTTCCAACTGTCTCAAAATCCAAATCTGGAGTCTCAATTAGATGAGAGTAGCTCGTTGCATATGAAGCTACCTCTGCCTTTGGCAGGAAAAGGCCTAAAGCTGATTGGAGTTTTATGAGTCCAGCAACTTAGGTCAAAAAATGTGTATGCATTGAGATTGATATAAATAAAGATTATTTTTAATCCGTTGACTCACAATCATTGGTAAATCTTTCCTGGCAATATCCTCTTTAAGTCTGGATATCTGCCCCATCTACAAGGAATGTTAAACCTGTGTTATTATCTCCAAAGATTTTCCTTTTGGTCTAGCCTCAGGTTAAGGAAGGGATTTTAATTTTACATGAAGGGTATAATACAGTCACACAAACTTTCTGAACTACCACTGAGGAACTGAGATAATTTTCTTCACTTGCTTTCCAGTCTTTCTACAGTATTCTAGAGGAGATATCTTTCATCAGATATATTAGTAAATTAAAATTTTCTTTTCCTCAGGTAGCTTCAATGGTTTTTACTAATTTAAAGAGTAGGAGGATGTAAAAGAGTTCCTGGTCTTTAGTATATAGCATAGTGTTTCTATATTGCATGTCCAGGAAAATTGGCTGCAGCATAACTGAGAAGTTTCTCTAAGTCCTATTCCTGCAGAAAATGTGATAGAAAAAAAGAAGATGTGACTACTGGAAGCTAGGTTCAGGAATCAGAGAGAAAGTAGCCTTTAAAACAAGAAAAAGGGTGAGGGTTGATAGCTGGTAAGTGAAAAGTAAGGCTGACTGAAAATGTAAGAAAACAGGCAGTTAGGCTTTATCCAGAACGAGTACTGTTTGGAGTTCAATATTATGTTGAGATGTGGCAATTAAATGCCATCTGACAGGTGATATCGCACCTAAATCTTCCAGGTCCACTGAAAGGGAACATTTTTTGTCTATCACTATTTAATAATTATATAATCGTCTTTTAGCTTAGAAAAAGACTTCGATGCAGAGAATAAACGTATTCTTTGAAATTCCCCTTACAGAGTTGTTCTTTGCAGGAGTTCTTCATGTAGCCATATGGTTATTTCAGGACTTATTAAAATACTTATTCTGTAGCCCAGTGGTATGGCCTCAATAACCATTTATTTGATTGCGACACCTATTCAAACAATTAAAACTACGTTCCAGCTTCCTTTGACAACTTCAAAGTCAAATCTTCCTCAAAACAAATCTTAGAGTCGGAAGTATGGAAGATTTTTGTGTGCAGAGTGATGAAAACAAGGGTCTTATTGTAGTACTGTGTTGGCTGTGCTTTGTAGCTGTTTCTGTTTTTCTCACTGCTTTATACTTACATTGGGAAGGGAAATTATATCAGTAATTCACTGACAGTGTGTTGAATTAGTGAGAAAACACAGAGAAGAAATTTTAGATCTTGACATTTGAGACATTTGAGACATTGACATTATGTAGAAACTAACACTAATAAGAATATGGACCTGAAATTTTAAATATTTATCTGTGATTCTGTGATATTTACCTCAGTGTCCTTCTAAAAGTTTCCTTAGGGTCCTGCCCTTTAGTGCATTGTTTTCAGGCAGAAGAAGGATTTTAGCAAAGCTGAAAAGCAGTGAGCCAGAACCATCCCAGTCCTTAACACGAAGGCACATCTCTGATCTGTTGGCCTCTTGTGGACTTGGAAGGCAGAGGGGTACTGGCACTTGGAGAATCTGCTGGCTCCATTCACGGAGAGCTTTCATCAGCTTCAGCAACTGCTCACAGGGTATAGAGCTGAGAAATAGGCACAATTTTCATCTTTCTTTTAGCCTTTTACGACAGAGATCTTTACATGTTCTTTGGTAGCTGAAACAGACTGGGCACTGTCAGTTCAAATCTCAGTGAAAGGTGCCTGCAGGAGAGAGAGGGAGAACAAGGAGAGGGGAAAAGAGAAGAGCAAGTTGTCACAGTTTCACAGGAAAGTTGCCTACTCTGTGTCACTTGTATCTGACTTGAGCCAGTGATGGCAGTCACTCAGTTCAGGCACAGCTAGAAATAATAAGCGAGCAAAAGAAAAGAAATGGAATTATAGATCAGTCTGAGCTTTTAAATGTTTTTTAGTAATAGTAGGTAATATAAGCGTCTGTCTCCCAGGTTTATGAAGCTCTGCTTTTTATGATGCTTAAGAGTCTCAATTCCAAAATTGTTATGTAATAGAAATATTTTTCAATGGTAAATCCACCACATACAAATGCTAGCCTAATGGAAAACTGGGAGGTAGGAAGGGAGAGAGAGAAGAAGGAAGGGAGAAGATATCCACAAACTGTCTTGCAACACAGTGGATGACAGAAGAATCAAGCAACCTTTTTTTCTCAAAATTTACACCTTATTCCTACAGGAGGTACATCTGTCAAAATTGTCCCAATTTATTCACATTTCTAAGTGTATGTATAATAATGAAATGAAGATGGAAGGGAAGGTAGAATGCGCACAGTGGAATGAGAGCGTATTCCCTTCCTGAAACTAAAGTTTGATTGATTTTGCTACTTTTTTCCTGTTGCCAGTATTTACTAGGGGCAAATTGCTCTCCAGATATGGAAACATGAACTCCTGAACAGCTTTGGGTGTCAAGCAGTGGTTGGAGGTGTGAGGATGAGAATGACAATGCCCTGGAAACTAGTGATAGGAGGAGTACATTGCCCTTAATATAAGTCCTTTGCAAATAAGTCCCTTCTAGCTATACTAAACAGACAGGAAAGCCAGCATCTGGGACTTTCCCTGTAAAAATCTGGCTTGAGATAACATAATTCATTTTGGTCTGGAGCACGTTCTTTGTAATGTATGTATTCTGCTCTTGCACCTTTCCTTCAGTGCCTTCTGTATGTTTTTTAGCTTAATTTACTCTCCTCCTGTTTTTTATTTATTAGGTACGGTTACACAAGCATGTTCTTGCTTCCCCTTCTTCTCCTTTCTGTTTCTAATTCATGCCAGAAAGTGAAGTGGCCTTCTTCAGATGAATTGCTTTACTGTGTGACTCCCTACCCTTCTCCTCGCCTCCCCTCCCCCCTCCTCCCCTCCCCCCCAGGGGCTGGAAAAAACAAATGGATCTTTTCATAATGCATAGGGAACATACCTGCCAAGGTCCCTCTGCAAAATATCTGCTTGTCTAACTGTCAGTGCCACTGTGTCCTAAGCAAAATAGGCATCTCATGCTTTGAATAAAACATACCCTTAAAAAGTAATGTTAATATGCTGCACTGCACTCTCACAGCTAATCTTCTTATGGAGATTGTGCTGAAACTAAGCTGAGGGCCAAAGTAAATCAGGCTTTCACTTTTAATGATGAATGTTTCTGGAACAAAATGTATCAATCCCAGACAGAAATCATAGTTGAGATGGAGATAAGGTCAAAAATATGTATTAGTAACACAAAGGAGGGAAGAAAATTGGTGGAATGCTTCTTTTATAGAAACAAAATAAAACCCACGGGTTAAAAAGATGCATCAAATTTGTAGGTCTAAATGAAACTTATGGAAACAAGCAGCCCAGATTCTTCAGAAACTGTTTCACTTGTGGAACCATTTAAGTGGGTTTTTTACATCACGGCAAAGAAAAATATTTCCTAATTCCCTGTAACTTCCAGGTTCAAGAACACTCCATGTACCATAATATTTTGACATGCCCATTATCTTTTATGTAGTGTAACTATCTGAATAGTTACACATGCGTGCTGTGACCAGGAGAGAAAGCCCTGAATGGCAAAGGATAATTACATCCCTGTAATTCCCAGGATATGGTATTAGGCAGCTACTGAAGAACTTTAAACACATATTCAAAGATTACTTAGCACTTGATTTTAGCGCTCCATTCAATTGGAACTTGAAGTTGGGGGAAGAAAAAAAAAAAAAAAAAAACAAAAAAAAAACAGCTTAAAAGGGATTTAAAGCAAGCACTGAGGTGTAGAGAATAGGGAATCACCTAGAAACTGACCTCTGCACTGGGAGAAAGCTAGCAGGACCTCCATGATCTGAACAGAGCTGAAAAAAGGAGAGTCCTTCCTATTGCTCTGTTTCCTCAAGATGAAAAAATGGCAAGCAACAGTATGACTAGAGGGAGAGAGAGAAGTATGATGGCGTAGAGGAATAATTTCAGTTCATAAACACTCTAAGAAAAAACAGGAAATCTTATCCAACTGACAGTGACAGTCTGTTCTGTTTATAGTACGATTGTGTTGCATTAATTGAAAGACATTAGCCAGTCGATTGTCTAAGGAATGAATTCCTTATATGCTTCGTATTTTTATGGCCTCCTATAATTGTATAAACAGTACCATGGTTACCTCTTACTTTGTCGTGGTTTGATCATGCTGTCCTTCCTAAATCTTCCTGTTGTCCTTCTCTGCCCTGTCCTTTGTCTCCGGTGGCAGACTGATGAAGAAGAGGACACTGAGGTATGGTTCTTTGAAAGAGCATGTCATTCCCATGTCCCCTGCGTGCTGTGACATCTAACTTCTAACTCAGATATTGTGGACTGCTCAACTCATCTTCTCAAATGGAACTACAAACCATGACACTTTTCTCATAGCTTTTTGGCTCTATCATAAGAGTGTATTTTTGCAGTCAGCTTTAACCGTATGCATACCTGCTCTCTTGAATAGGGATATCCCTATTGATATTCATTGAGATTGATTTGATCTGAGGACTTAATAATTTGAAGTTTCATCATTTGTTTTCTTTTAGCATCTTTCTGCTACACTGCAAAGTAGTCAGTGATCTAAATGTTGTAAGGATCATCAGTTTATTTGCATTACAGATTTCCATGGTAATTTCATAACCATTATTAAGCGGCGCATGTCCAACTATTCCTATTTTATATATTGTTTAAAAGCATAGGGATATAGGGATGCAAAGTAAATTTTAATGGTTATCTTTGCCATATGAAATGTGAACAAGGTAAATGATTCACCATAGAGGCTAGCTATGGCATAGTTCATAATTTATCATGAATTCCTCCTGAAGATGATGTTAAGAATGAACTGAGGAGTGAATAAATAATTCAAGAACTATAAAGTACTGGTTATATTCATAATAAACCAGTTTATTGCTTTGCAGAGCATCTATTGTGCAATGCATTTTTTGTTCAGCATCAGGCTCTGAACATAAACAGTGTGGCTTAAATCTCGGTGTTTCAAAATATCACTTATTTGCTCAAGAGGCTGAAGCTTGGGCATTAATCTACATCAGTGTCTGAAAGTTTAGGAAGTTAAACTAAATCTCCTGGCTATGTCACTTCTCCCTGGTGATGGTTTATATTGTATAAATTGGGCTGCAGAAAGAAAATTACAGAAACAGACTTTTTATACCGAAGTGCAACTAACACGTGTGAGTACTAATGGTTATATGAAGTCATTATCCTTTTACTTTTCCTAAGGCAGTATTGTTTAGATTTACAACCAGTTGTATAGAAGTGAGTATTCTTAAATGCAAAAGCTGCATGTACTTTCATAGAAGTTTCTAATTTTTATTTTTATTTTTTATTTTTTGTCTATTAATTGCACATGGTATTCTAGCACTTGCACATCTTCCACATCAAAATATTCCAAGCTAGTACTTTAAAAACAAAACAAACTTCTCAGTATTAAAAATAAATATCACACTGTTATATTTAGCTTAGTGCCTTGTAGGGATTATTGTTTTGCTACTCAGCTTGCTGTCCTACCCCAAAAAGTCATTATGTTAGAATAGAATGATCCTGTTGGTGGTTTCCAGATGAAATATTTTCAGTTTGCAGCCTAACAGCCCAGGGGACTCGATCAAAGCTCTGAAAGTAGGGCTGAGCTTTTTCTTCCAGTTTACTGTTCTCCGAAAGAAGGACTCTGATGTCTGCACTGCTGTAGCTGACTGGCTTGATACCATCAAGTTAATAAGTAATGTTGTTTAGTATGCAGAGGAGGAACAGAATGCAGCACACCTTCCTTTTTATCTGTGCTGGATCTGTAGGAATAAGAAAGATTAAAAAGAAAAGGAAAACATATTTCAGTTTCTGAAAACTGATAGGACTGAAAATACCAAGGGGCATCATTATCTATTGATGTCTGTTTGCTGATGAGAGCCTGTTGCTTCCTTGTCTAGGACTGTATTTCAGATATGCTGCAGTCTTTCTGTAGATGAGAGTAACAGAGTGATTACCACTGTTGCAGCCTTTTTCAGGCAGAAGCTGAAGGAGGAGAGCAGTGAAGTGCTTCAGCTTCCAACGCACAGTGATGCAAGCCCCTGTTCTTCTCTGAAAGCGTCTGTTCCTGCTGTTGTTCACCTGGCTGCAATTCTGCAGGCCAGTTTTTAGTGGCTGATGGAGCTGTTGCATGTAGCTAATCCAGTTGCTGTTGTTAACGTTGTTGTGGTGACAGCGAAGTCACGGGTGGGCTGGGCAAGCAGAGGGCAGATTCCAAAATCTCTCTAAGGTTTTGTTTGTTCTTCTAACTGCTGACAGCAATTTTTGTGTTTTGGCCATGAAATAATTTGGCTGGGTGTTTGTGGACCGGGGATTTTTTCAGCATTACTGGCAGTGTATTTTAAGTTTACTGCACATGTCAGTGTTTTTGAGCAGTTTGAGAGTTCTCTGTGTAGCAGTGCAGAGAGGCAGACCAGAGACCCCCGTGTTCCCAGATTGCTCTAAGAGTCCTGCCTTGATAGTGAAAGGTTATGGCAAAGGATAAAACCACACTAAGGGGCTATAGGAAAGAAGGAAACAGAAGGGGACAGACTCTTTAGCAGGGTCTGTTGTGGTAAAACAAAGGGAGGTGGTTTCAAACTAAAATAGGGGAGATACAGATTGGAGATGAGGAAGAAGTGTTTTATGATTAGGATGGCTGAGGCACTGGAACAGGTTGTTGGGAGTGGTAGTAACTGTCATGTCCCTGAAGACACTCAAGGTGAGGCTGGAGGGGGTTCTGAGCACCATGATCTAGCTGTAGATGTTCATTGCAGGGGAGCTGAACTAGATGAACTTCAAAGAGTCCCTTCCAACTCAAACCATTCTATGATCTGCAAGGACAAGGATTTAGGTTTCCCCTCTTACAAGTCATCACCTGGACACTGACCAGTTTTTTTGTTTGAAAAAAACAAATCTGCTTTCCTTCCACAGTCTGGCAAGTTCTCCAGCACCTCACCCTCCTCCCCAGTCCAGCCCCAAGGCCTGCAATACGCTGAGGATGCCGCAGAGCACGAGAACATGAAGGCTGTACTGAAGACCTCCTCTGTCAGTGGGGAGAGCACCACGGCGCTGGGGGTTCGCACTCGCAGCCGGATCAGCAGGGGTAAGTGCTGGCAGCTTCCTCTTAGCCATCTTCCTAAGTGATACTGCAGCTGCAGGATGGCCTAAGCATAGGTGAAAAGATGGCAGAGAGAGTCAGAAAGGGAGGTGAAAACCCCAGTGGTATTTGCACACTGGAGGTGGTGATTTGGAGCATGAGCATACAGCCACAGTAGTGCTGGAGGGTGGTGTGAGCACAGAGCAGCAAAGTTCTCTCCTCTGCCTCATCAGCTTCACTGCTTACTCACACTCCAGTTTCTATTCCTGTTTTCATTATGAAACTAAAATGGAATATACATGGTGTGGTTTTCTCCTGGTTTTGAGCAGAAGATAATGAAAGTAGCAACTCAAAGAGAAAGGGCCATGTAGCATTTTCTGAGCAATAGGAGAGAAAAAAAGGGGCAAGAAAAAGACAGGATCTTCGATTAGCAGCAGAGCTACTGGACTAAGTGGGGTTTAGGGACATGAAAAACTGCTGTTGACTGACCTGTGCCTTCTTGCTGTCCAGCCTCCTTCTCTGAGGTCCACAGTGCTATGCTGTTTCTAGTGTCAGCATAAGTGACTTCTGAAAGCTGACACAGAGGAAGTGAAAATCTGACCCATTCCTTTGTTTCCAACACCTGATACTCTGACAGAAGAGTTCAATGATACAACCATTCTTGGCAATAAGATACCTTTGCTTTTTGTCCAAGACGTGATTCACCAGTATACCTCTTCAGAAGAGCAGCCACTAAACCACTTCCTTGTTGCTAAATCATTTTGCAGAGACTGAGATCACCAATTTGTTTTCTTTTGTCTCTGCCTTATGCCCTCATATACAAATGCTACCTGGGAGATGCTACTGAAGTATTGGGGAATACACCAATATTTAAGTTCATAGCTTTCTGTTTTTGTATTTCTTTTCCACTATATCTAGATATCTTACATTTTCTTCCTTCTTTTTGGTGACACTAATACCTTGTCCAGAGCATTAACCACTATGTATTTATTAAGGTTTTAAACCATGATTCTGTTTAATTAAGTTACGCTGCTCCAGTTTCAGAAGCAAGCCAACTAGCTAAAGTAAAAAGATGAAATACTTTAAGTTGCTTTGTTCAAGCAGAACAGCTGAAGTAATCCATTGACTGCTAACAAGCAGTGTGTCCTGATAATGAAAGTCAGCTTGCATTCCCCTGAAGAGTAGCAGAGGCAGAGGAAGGGTGAGCCAGACAGAAGCTTGTCAGGAGCACTATCATAATGGAAATGCTCTTGATGAGAGCCAGGAGAAAAGCAGCAGAACAAAGTGCTAATCAAAGCTGTTGTTTATTGACATCAGAAATGTAATATGGAGTAGTCTTGCCAGTGACTTCTAGCTGTTTGCAGTTCTAACACACCCACTCCTTTGCAAAGCTTGCTGTCAGTGTTCTCACTACATACTAGCCTTCAAATCATTCAAAAAAGAAAAAGCATGTGGAACAGTAGTCTGTTGTGAAGGAACCAAAAGATGTGTCTGACACAGCTCTGTGGAGTAAGGAGTGCCAGATCCTTGCGTTCAAAGACATGGCTTTCTATTTGTGGCTTTAACCAAAATTGCTTATTTAGCTTTTTAGCTTGCCAACAACTCTTGCTTTTCTGCTCACAGCAGAGTATGTGCAGTTGTGCCAGGACACATATATATTGAGGACGTGGATTGTCTCTTGTGAAAGGGACAGCTAGACATGTCAAATGCTGTTTTTCTCCTTTCTGTATACTGTGATACAGATGTTTTAAAAGAGATTATTCTCCTCTTTTGGTAAAAAGGACCTGTCCTGGTGATTTGAATCAGTTTCTAACATATGTTCTGTCTTCCAGTTGTTGTGTAATTGGAGCAGAGACAGACATGGCCATACAACACTACAGCAATTCTCAGCTCTTACACAGTCTGTAGCAGACATTTGCCAGTTGTATGATCATGAATAAGACTCTGAGACTAAAAGGAGTAGAAAGTTGTAATTGCATTTGAGCTCTACATTGTTTGCTGATACAGCAGAGAGTCTAGGTTGTTACTTTAAAATATTCTTCATTAGGCAGATTCTTCTCCTTTGGCTGGTTTGAAGTAGCAGTGACTGAGCTGCCTGCTTCAATTCTCCAGAAAGCCAATTCTGAATCCAAAGTGATGCAAGAGGCTCTTCTTGTCTTTTCCCTAAGTATATTTGCTGGACTTTTCCAGGCCGTATTGGTTCGTGGAATGCTGGCAATGATGATTCACCTAATGCAACAGATGATGCAGCAGATGAGATCATGGATCGCATTGTAAAGTCCGCCACCCAAGTGCCAAGCCAGCGAGCGGTGCCTAGAGAGAGAAAGCGGTCACGAGCAAATAGGAAGTCATGTGAGTAAATGGTTATTAAACCTATCAGAAAAAGAGTAAACATTTATGTATCTTGGTGATTGAATTTGTCTTCTACTATTGCAGACATGCGCTGGTAGTACCTTGGGAGTATACTTATGATTGGGATATATGTCTCCTACAGTTGTTTCAACAGTGTTGTGTACAGTGGGTGACTATCTTCTAGAGAAACTTGGATGTCTGTAGCAGCAACAGAAGAATGTTTTATGGTGCTTTAGGGCTTATCTGATGACAGTACTTATTCAAAACTAAAGTAGTTAGATCAGGACTTCAAACTGAGACTCGCTTAAATGCCATAAGTTACTGTGAAGTGGCATAAAGATTAATAGTTCTGTCTGTAAGCTGAATTTATTCATAAGCAAGACACAATTTGGGAGATTTTATCTTTTAAAAAATCTTTCATGTTGTATACCATACTTCTGCTGCCCTGTAAAGCAAAATGTCTACTGCTGTTTGATTGAAAAATGGTTGTGGAGAAGCCCCTGGGAAGAAAAGGTCACACATTTATAAAATGGTCTAATGTTGTAGTGTGACCACAGGGCAGAGCTGTGGCATACTAGTTTGAACAATTTGATTTCATGCTTTAAAAAATGCAATGTTTAAGAGGCTATGATCTCTCGAGTTTTTTTTTCCTTACGTGCAGGGACTACTGCCATTACTGTGAGATGGATAAGTACCCAAAGGATATAAGAATTTGGTGTTAAATGTCATTCACCAAATGTGGCTTTTTGACTACCTTTCCATCCATCTTTTTAGCATTTCTGGGAAGTTAGGACAAAGAGAAGTCAACAACAGTGAGTGAAAAATCACACAGAACTTTTTTTATTTTTGGAGTTGCTCTAACAAAGCTGTTAATCAAAACCATTTGATATAAGCGGTAGTCGATTGATTGCTATAAACTAGCATGTGCTGAAAGCATATTCACTTTCACCAACATGCTAAGAAAAGAACTTCTGCATGTGGCAAGACTAAATTCAAAGTGGACACTTGATAGATGAGGCAGACTTTCAGCAAATGAAATGAGCTGACACTGGATTATCCACCTTACCCCTTGTCATGCACTGTGCCGTACCTCCTCGTGGCATCACCTTCTGCTGCTCCCCACTTCCCCACTTGGTTCTGGTGCTCTGCACGTGCTGACAGCCCCAGTTGGCTTGTGCATATGAAATGAACCTCCTGTGTGTTTGCCTATCTCTATGTTTTTTCCTATTCTAAGTTATTTCATCTGTTAGATTATAAGTTATTTCATCTGTTAGCAACCCTGTCCTTGTGCACACTCACCAAAAAGTCTGATTTCTGCTTATACTGTGCATCTTTTTCCCAAGGAAGCACTTGCTGAATTATTAAAAAGAAAAGAAAAGAAAAGAAAAGAAAAGAAAAGAAAAGAAAAGAAAAGAAAAGAAAAGAAAAGAAAAGAAAAGAAAAGAAAAGAAAAGAAAAGAAAAGAAAAGAAAAGAAAAGAAAAGAAAAGAAAAGAAAAGAAAAGAAAAGAAAAGAAAAGAAAAGAAAAGAAAAGAAAAGAAGAGATAGTGATAATAAAAATAGTGTCTATTTTTCTACAGAGCTGGCTTTTACACTTACTCAGTGCAAACAGTAACAGGGATTAAGCATTCACTAAATGTTTAGGCTGCAACTGATTTCCGCAGTAATTAATCATGATAGACTCCAGCTCTTTTGCTTGTTTGTTCTTCAAGATCTGGATGAGGCTTTAAACTCGATTAAAAGGCAGTTTCAAAACAAACATGAAGTTCAGCAGTTTAGCATCTCTTTTCATAAATGAAATATGTGGTAGTAGCTGGTGTACCTGAGTAACTAAAAAATTAAGTAGCTTAACTGTAAAATGCACTCAGCTGAACTGATAACATGACAGCTCCAGAAAAAGAGCAGAGATCAGCCCTTGCTAATGCAGAATGTGAGTTAAACAAGCAGAAAATCTCCCTAGTAGAAATATAACACAAGTCCTGCATGTAATAAAGTAAATGAGGGAGACGTCATTGCACTCTACAACTTCCTGAAGGGAGGTTGTGATGAGGAAGGGCTTGGCCTCTTCTGCCAGGCAACAAACAGGACCCAAGGAAATGGCCACAAGTTGTATCAGATGAGGTTTAGACTGGACATAAGAAGGAACATTTTTTTTTTTTCTCAGAGAGTGGTCAGGCACTGGAATGGCTGCCCAGGAAGCTGGTGGTGTCGCCATCCCTGGCAGTGTTCAAGAGGCGTCTGGATAGGGAGCTAGGAGATATGGTTTAGGGGTTTTCTGTAGGTATGGTAAAAGGAAGACAGCTGGACTAGATGATCTTGTAGGTCCTTTCCAACCTTGTGATTCTATGATTCTATGAAATTTTAGTCATAGTTTCACTATTTAGATTTGCGGTATTTGTTATTGGCAGAACAAAGAGACTCAAATTTCTGTTCAGTTTGGTTCACCAGGTTCAATCTTCAGGATCCCATATACATCTTTTCATCATTAGATAAGTATTTAGTCTCATCAAAGTGAAACTCAGTTGACAGGAATGTTTTTTTCTGTGCATTATATACCATGTATCTAATTGTTTTCAGTGCATAACTGAAAATCTTTGAGGCTCACCTAAAATTCACCTGTTTTGAATGAAACTGGAATGAATTCTATGCCTTCGGCAAAATCGGAAACCCAAAAGATTTGTGTGCACTGTGTATGTTTGCTGTGGTTTAGGTAAAACTTTCAGATGGGCTGGAAGTTTTTTGCTATAGACACACAAAAATATGAAGTAAAAAGCGAGTGATAGTCAAGTCATAGTAAGTTAGGGGGAAACCGAAATAGGAATGTGGAAAAGGTTCGGTTAAGTTCAGTAAATAATTGCAGTTGGAAAAATTGGCTATTTTGGTAACATTCATTGAACAGTTTTATCTTTTGTCTTTGTTGAGCATTGTGACTGTATCTGCTATGCAGAAAGCTTAATTAGATCTTAATGATGTGAAAAAATTTAAACACTCAAGGCAATCAGCAGAACCTTAAGTTGGGAGGAGGAATAAGGAAGTGAGTAATCCAAAGACAGATGGAAATACCTTTATCTGCTAGTTGAAGATACAAAGGGTGACTGATAAAACCAAATGTAACTGAATCTGACTGAGAACTGGTAGGAAGGGATTTGTTCAGCAGGGGCTGAAATGAACTAATGAAAGCTAATGTACATGGTAAATACATGATGTCTGAGTTCCTGTGGTGATCTGCCGAGGGAGAATTTATTCTGTTCTGGACCTCTACACAGTGAAGGTTTTTAAAGATAAAATCTGACATTTAGAAATACAATAACCAAATGGAAGTCATTGCCTCATGATGGGTGTTCAGTGACCTGCCTACTGTACTTGAGTGGTGTTATATATGCAAAAACAGCATTACAGTTGTATTATTTGATTAGAAGCCTCAACAGAGAGCTGCGGGAGTGAATGAGCCACAGAAGTTGAAATGCTCTTTCACCCCTGGAGGTGGTCATTCAAAGACAGCTTCAAGGCAAGTTGCCATGGGAAGATTCTTTTGTTTTTTTGCTCTGATGTGTCAGCAACAGACTCCAACTTCTAGAGATACCAGTTCAGTGTGTTTTAAAAGCATGGAATGAAAATTAGGCTGCAAAATATATTGTTCCCATTCTAGAAGACTGAGGGCAGCTTTCTGTGAGAGAAGTTTTCATAACAACAGGGAACTGTTCAACTCAGTAAAGAAATAAAACAATAATATAATTTGGATTGTCTGAATCTTCTGCCAGGTTAAGATGACCTTTACAAATGATGCCATAACAAACAATGAGTGCAAAGGAAAGATGGAATAAGGAAATTTTAAGAATCGGTCTATTTGATAGTCCAAATTCCAATGAATATAATTGATAAAGTTAATTTTAGCAACTTACAAAATGGAACTGGGGACCAAAAATGAAATCCTTTATATGAGATACCACTGATATTTCAAAAAGCAACTGTAAAGAATGGAACTTACTCGTTTAGTTCAAATGGGTCTGAATTGGAAAAAAGGAAAAAAAAAAAAAAAAAAAAAGGAAGATGAATGCAAAGTGTGTAAGCAGAATTTGCTGTGTAGATTACAAGCAGTGATGGAAGAAACAGCTTGTACAAAGACTAGGGCTGTTCTTAAATGAAAATTCATGAACAGCCTGTGCAAATTTTGTCTATCTGGGGGAGAAAAAAAAACAAAATTATTCTAGCCATGGCAGCTTTAATACAACAGAAGACATGTAAAGACATAGATTATCATCCATAGAAGACTTTACTTAAAAGAAGAAAAAAAACAAACACCAGTGCTGGACAAGTAGGAAGTTGATGCTCTTTTCCTTCTAGATCTGGCTGTTTATTTACAGCATCCATCTCCTACCATTAAATCATTGTCTCAGGATTAGGTTGTTGTAGAGTAGACTGGACATCTTTCTGTTTGTTCCAATTGACTGGGCAGATCTGTGTCAGGAGTGTGATATAATTCCCATAACTCAGCATCACAAAGATCATACTCCGTTTTTTTTAGGAGTGAGCCAGCATTCATAAAGTATTCAAAATAACTTTTGCTTATGGAGCGCAATACTTGGAAATGTTGAGCCAGACAAGGTGGGTTTCTGACCTCTGTGAATGACTATGTCAGAGCTCTGAAAAAGGACAAAGAAAAAGTCCTGTAGATTCATTACGTTGCTGAAATGCTCACTAAGCCACGGTGTATCATAGAGATATCATATCATCATTCAACATGCAATTCCCTTAAGGCAACTAGACTGAAACACAAACCTTTATATTCTCCCTTTATGAATTAAATATTAGCATTAGTATTATTAGTATCAGCAGGTATTTCATAGTTGAAAATGTATTTCCTGGCTCCCTAAACTCAAGGCCGTTGACAAAGAGTGAGGATCCTGTTGTGTTCTTTCCAACAAATAATTTCAGATAACTGCTCCAAGGAGACAGGTCGTTAAAAACAACTATACAACATTACATGCATTTGGATCTTCATCTCACCCTGAATGGTCATAATGTAGGACCAAGGTGTGACTAATATCTGACAGTAAGTACCATATATTCTAGTGGTGGTTACACTGTATTCTGCCGGAGGCTAGTTTTTCCCCAACATGGTTTTTATCTCATAGCATCTCTCTTTGTGTGCACTCTGGTTTCTCACAGATTTTATTAAAACTAAAGATCTGCTTAGATTTGTATTGAAGAAATCAGTTTGGAGCAGAAAATTGAATCAGTATCCAATATTTGAGTGAAATGACTTGATTGAAATTACTTGTGATGTTTAGATAAGAGACAGGAGAGGCATAGAGTCATAGAATGGCATGGGTTAGAAGGGACCCCAAGGATCATCAAGTTCCAACACCTTGCTACAGGCAGAGCCACCAAACTCCATATCTAATACTAGACCAGGCTATCCAGGGCCACATCCAACTTGGCCTTGAACATCTCCATGATGCCTTATTCTTTTATTAGATGTTGGAATCATATTTTAGGCCCAAAATATACCTGCTAACTGACCTCTGGGATATGGATACATCATAAGGATTTAATCATTTATTTTTGTAATGTCTTGTGGAGAGTAAAACAGTCTTTTTGGTGAAATGGATCTGAGACGTGACTCAAGTAATCTGTCAAACTCATACAAGGGGACTGTGGAGAAGATAGGAATTGAATCAAGATTATCTGAATCCTAGACAAATAAGCTCAGGGCTGATGGATTAAGTTTAACTGCAGAACATCCCAGGTCAGGTATTTCTGCTAAATTCCACCTTCAGTAAAAGTGAAATGGGAGTAAGCATGCTGTTATCATGTGCCAAAATAAGGGGAAGAACTCTGCCAAAGGACCAGGCTTGGAAACAGGTTTTAGACAAGTTTTAATAACACATGCAGAGCTGCTTT
The DNA here is from genome assembly GCF_039878825.1 of Excalfactoria chinensis. Classification (NCBI taxonomy): domain Eukaryota; kingdom Metazoa; phylum Chordata; class Aves; order Galliformes; family Phasianidae; genus Excalfactoria; species Excalfactoria chinensis. The sequence continues at coordinate 62,888,792 of NC_092826.1, read as the reverse complement.
GGAATAGATGTGTTTATAAGCAAACAAAATAATAGGTGGGAGTCTATTTGAATCTGGAAGTGTGTAATTTCTGTTTGGAAATCACGGAGTGCTTCGGTCAACTTTTTCTTCTCCTTTTTTCTTTTTCTTTTTTTTTTTTTTTTTCATTATTTTTTTATTTTCATGTCACTTCACTTACTTTTTCTGGCTATGAAAAGATATAGAGGTGCCAAAATACCAGGAGGGAGACTGTTCTGGTATTTATGGCCAGACTAAAAGCAGGAGTTAATGGAAATTATGCTTAAGAAAAAACAACAGAAACCTTACAAGAAGAAGGTCTATATAAAACACTTTAAAGAATAGCAACTTTACCTAGAATTTGCAGTGAATGATTTAGGGTTTGAGTAAGAAGATCCTATCAGAAGTTAGAAGAAAGGTAATCTAGTTAGTGATGTACATTTATCAACAGTTCCTTGTATTTAGAAAAGTAAATATTTTACAGATTGTATTAAGTCTGTGTGTCCTCAGTATTGAGTCTCCAGGTCAACACCCAGTTAATAAAAATCTAATTATTGAATGAAAGCAGAATGTGAGATAAAACTCTTAAAACTCTGGCAGCTGGGAGGTTATCTCCCCAAGATGCCAAGATAGCTAGTGTCTTTTGGATGCCTTTTAAGTAGTACATTCTTTCATTCTTAGAATGGCAAGATCTTTGCAAGAGTGACAAAACTGTGCTGAATGGCCTATGGTAAAATAGTAACAGTAATTTTAAAAACAGTATCAATAATAATTAATTAGTGGGCTTACAGATGACCACAGTAAATGGTAGCAATGAATGTAACCTATCAGGGTGAAGCCTTTGTAGTCCTTTGCCTCACCACTGCCAGAGGCCAGTATCAACAGCTGTAGGAGAAAGAAGAGGACAGGTGGGATAATTCTGCACAGTTCAACATGGGGTATCCTTCAGAACAAAAGATTTCATGAAAGCGTTTTCTAAAAATCCAGTAAAAAATTACTTTTAAGAGAGGCTTAAATTCATTTTCCAGTCACTTTTTTAGAGGAATCTATGAGTCATTGCTGTAATGAATTTTATTCTGATGCAAATTTTTTTTTGTATAGTAACCAAACCTATATAATTCAGATCTCCTTAATTTTCCTTTGAATTCTGTTAACAGGGTTCAGAGATCCTGTGAAATATATAATTTATTCAATATTAAGCAGCTTTATTTTGATACAGCAGCAGAAAATGAAAAGTGAGAAAACACTGCAGTGACCTGGGAAGTCAGAATTAAAAATGCAATTTTTACATCAGTTTGTCCCTGTAGAGAGAAGATGGAGATGTTGAGCACTATACAGACATTCCTATATGTTGCAATATGAACACAAGCACAAAGGAGATGATGTAGATATATGGAGAAAACTGCTGCTGCAGTAAATTATCCCTAGTGATTTTAGAGTGACCGCCACTTTGTGTGATCACATGTCTTGCCCAGACATGCTGCTCCATGGAGGAGGTGGCCACAGCTTGGATTTTGGTCTTAGCACAGATTAAACTCTGGCAAATGAAGCCCATTGCTCAGCAGAATCCCACGGCTGAGCCAGACCATTGCCACATTCCCTCTGATGTATCTCAGCATTGGGAGAACCAAAAATAAGATTGATCTGCAACTTTTTCTGCGCTTTTAGACAAAGATTTATAGGTGCTGGAATTGTTCCGGCCATCTTTTCTTACCCAAATGGCACTTTCTTTGTTACAAGAAAGAAACAAAGGTAACATGGAAGAAACTGGCAAGTAATGGGCAGCTGGTAAAAGCAAGTTATATCAGTATACCTAGGAGATTGAGCTGTTCACGTTCCCTGGTCACAAAAGTTTGGTATTAACATTTTCATTAAAATATATTTTTCTTTAAGAATTTGTGCTTTTGGTAATTATTCAGCTGTAGTTCTGTAGAAAAGAAAGCTGGTTTTACATCATCAGTTTGCATTTTCCAAGAGATACACATAGATCATTTCACTTTCACCAGTTTCCTATTCACTGTGTCAGTGAATTTATTTATAGTACACCATTTCTCTATCTTGGGATAGTTAAATTCCAAGTATTAAAAAACTAATAAATGGTTGAGGAACACACTGTTAGCCTTCTGTTGATAGGATATACATTTTGTTTTGTTTCTTTCTGAAAGTTTTTTTTCCTTTGTAAGTTTTTGGTGTTTTTTTTTCTTTCTGTAAGGCTTTCAAATCTAACACTGGTCAGCAGCATGCTCCTTATTTGTACATCATCCTTCCTTCTTGAAGGGGAATTGTTTTCAGCAACAAGAGTACATAATCAAGATCAAACTGCTGTTGTGGAAAGCACTTCATCTGAGACTGAGAAAAATAATGAGGTAGAAGGTTGCTTTACAAGTCTCCTTATAAAAGAAGTGCAGCAACAGACATGGTGTCTCATGCAGTTTTCTAGAAGTCTGTTGTGATACCATAGCTGCCAAAGAGAGCCCTCTGCTGCCACAAAGATGTGTAACACAAGGATCTCTGTAAGCAGGAATTTGAATGCATCTTTGTTAGGAGATTAAAAAAAAAGAGCTTCACACAAAGCTACTATACATTTATCTTGCCTCAGTCAAAAAGTGTATATATGTGTGTGTGTGTATATGGCTTTCTCTAGGCAGAACAGTGCCATCTGATCAGCATAACTACAGGATTGTTTTGATTATAGATATTTTAAAACTGATGGGCCTGTGGAGATGATTCCTTCTGCTGTTGTATTTTCCAACACAGATTCCTGATGGAGATGATAATTGATTTGAGTTCCTCAGAACCCATGTATTCAAACATGGTCACACTTCCCTGCCAAGTAAATCCTGAGCTCTGTGTTTATAAGCCTGAGCTACCCAGTTAGTGAGAGTCTGTTACTTAATCATATATCACTTGAAAATAGACTTCAAGTCATTTCACAATTTGAAAATAGAATTTAAAAGCTGCATGTCCAAAGCACTTGTGTTAGATGGCTTTACTTTTTGTATCCTGTTTCCTGCCTTTTTTGTCCTGTGCATTTCTAATGTATGGTCAAGTCTTACATAGTGCTTAAGTTCAGACTCAGTTGTTACTGAGCTCTGTATTCTTGATGCTTCACCTATTAATAGTGAACTCACTTCTGATTGATAGATTTAAGTGGGAAAAATGATGAAGGAGGTGGCAGCAGGATTGCTTTTAGTTTAGTTCACAGAACTCCTACAAATGAGGGTGCATTTTTATGTCATGGGAAGTTTTCAAGAAAGGAGTTATGTCCTTCTTTCCGCTTTACTTTTAGGACTGTATAAATGATTATATGTGAAATAAGCTGGAAATTGCAGCTTCAACTACATGTGGATATTGCTTTAAAAACAGTATCTTCATGGTGTTTAAAGCAATATTACTTTTTGTTCCTTAAAACAAAAGCCACCCAGAGGGGAACAAATTAGAGTATGTTACTTTGTCCATCAACAATGCCAGACTCCTTTTTATGTCTTTTAGTATCAGTTACTCCTGGTGGCAGCTGCACTACTGTTTCTTGTTAGGAGAGACTTGCACCATCTATGAAGCAGAACTGCAGGGCAGCCATACATTGTCTCCTGGAGCTCTCAGTATGGCAAAGCAAAGACCATGTATTGCTTGGCTTTACCTCTTCAGAGAGGTGCCAGCAAAATCCAAAAACTCACCTACAAATCACTGTAAGAAAACCTATACACTTCATTCTTTTACTATAATTTTTACACATCTTGGCCTACTCATATTGTACAATGAGATACACGTAACTGAGCTTAAGTATGGCTTATATAGACAGTGATATACATAAATGCAGAAAAAGATTAAAAGGAACGAACTTGATTGAGAGTATCCAGATAGAGCTTTTGTGTTGCAAATTGCCATTGGCAAACTCACTGCAGTAAAGTCCAAGGCAACATATCGAATATATGAGAAAAAAAGACTGGGTGTGCAGGCTGCATTTTCAAAGGGTAACAGAAAATAAAATTAGGATACATGAAATGAAATGATATGGTAGAGCTAGTTTGTATTGCCTCTTATAATCTGCTTTCCTGCTGTCCTTGCTGTGTAATTTTCTTTGTGCCAAATGAGCAAGTAGCAGCTGCATTACCTTTGCATCTGGGCCTGGAGGAAAGTTCTGTGGCTGCCACATCTTTTTATAGTAAGAGGGACACGAACTCTGCAACTTCTAGAGGAGGAAAATGGTCCTATCTATGCAGAGAATATTCTGCGTTGCAAATGACTTTGCCATACAAGTGTTATGTAGACATTCCAGAATCCATTGCAAATATAAGAGTAAATGGCACCAGGCAGATTTTTCTCAACTGTTTGTTGCATTTTAAAAAATAAGTAATCAAACAACAACAACAACAAAGTAGGAGAGTAAATCAGGAGCACCATTTGCCCTTTAAAGAGCCATCAGCATCTCAATAACTAGTATCCGACAAAACTACACTTAGGAAATCACCTTTTCAGAATCATCCCCATGTTCTGTGAGGGCCGTATGTCTGTGCAGATTCTGACCCAGTGGGCATAGTCAAATTCATCAAGTTCCTCACAAGCACAAAGCATTCTGCCAAGATATAAAATAGAATTCTAGATTTCCTGATTAACAAAGAATATCATACCCTCTGACCCCATAAAAACAACATTTGGTTTCTTGGTTATGGAATCTCAGCAGGCCTTGATTGTGGCAAGAGTCAAAGTTATGTTCTCTCTCCGTTATGTTTCTTTAGCAAACATTTTAAAAATTGCTTAAAGAACCTAAAAGGTCATTTGAAAGCCTTATTTTTATTGTCACTGCCTCCAAAATACATTCCATAACTCAGTTTAATGTGATCTGCAGCAGGCCAAGAGTTTTACAAGCCAAGATATTATGTCTAGTCCAGTCAGAGACACGACAGAGTTCACTGCAGAGGGGAGAGTGAAGATCTAGTTAGAGAAACGTAATTTTGCAATGCCTATAAAACACAAAAGGAAAATATCTCTCCACATTCAATTCCGATGACTGAACGTGTCCATGACCTCTCCCAGAGCAAAGGAGCCTTACCAAATCCATTATGAGGAAAAAGAAAAAAGTCCAAGGACATCTGTTTAACAACATGACACAAAGTTCACCCACCTCCCTGAGTGGTCCCTGCTCCTGTAGATAGCTCAGATGCCTTACGGCTTCCTTGCCCACAAGCCTTCACAGTCTACCAGCCAGTGCAGAGAGCAGTGAAAACTCTTCTGTGCTACTGCTGATGCTGCATCCATCAGCTGTATTGTCTAGTGAGGATAAGTACTGTGAGTAATTTGCACATACTGCATGTAATTTTCATACAAAGATACCAATACCCTTTATCAGGCCACTTGTGTCTCCCTGAGTGCAAACTACTGCGAACTACAAGTGGATTCATCTGTGTCTGCTTGGCTGAAAGCAAGAATTCAGTCATTTGTGTCTGGACTGTGATTCTGTCAGCTGTTATCCTTCAGGTTGCCTGCTGATGGTGGACAGCTTGAATCTTGCAAATAGTCACAGTACTTTGCAGCATTTGGCCCCACATGCTTAGTTTATACAAGTCAGCAGCTGACTGTGTTTATGGGAACCATTCTGTCGCTGGCGAGTTTCTTCACCTCTTTTTATTAACCATTTTCTTGACAGTCTTGTTAGGACTGCCAAACTCTTACATTGTTTGGAGCTGTTTCCTCAGAACTGCTGCCCTTAAAAGCTCAGGTCACTGAGATGTCTTAAATGCAAATTATCTTTGTCATAAGAGAGACCTGGATAAATAAGAACAATCAACCAAGGGATGCAAAGAGATTGTTTTGTTTAATTACAGTTACACGTGTCTCAGCAGTTCACTGAATGCTGTCATTCCTATTTGTTTAGCAGTGGCACAAAAAGTATAAACCAGGGGTTGGCATCTGTTGCATGAGGTGTGTGGCAGATCCAGGACAAGGCACTGGCCCGTGTCACATGCTGCCTTACTGGAATTTTTTAGTCTTCCAAGGGTTACATGCAAGGCTCTCTGACAAAAGGCACAATACATTTAATAGATCTGCATCTGGAGATTCAGAGAAGCCTTGTTTATTTAAAGAAGAAAGCGTTGTTTCTATTCTTGTTTGTTTTTAATGAAGATGGTTTCTGCTGTGGAATTTTAGCTCCTGATTATGGCTTTTTAGAGGAAGCTCATGCAAGTTTTTTTGAAGAGATATGATATTGTAAATCCATTTGGTATTTTCTAGTAAGCTAGTAATTCCATAATTTGGGCTTGGCTGGTACCTGAAAAGCTCCATTTTAAATCAGTGTATGTGAGTCTCTGTTAATACCCCTGCAGTGTTGATGGCTAAGCTAGCCGTGGTACCTTCTTTGCTCACGTACTAGAGAGTGTACAGAAAATGATCTGAGCAGTTTGTTAAGCCAGGTGAGCAGTTCAGGGTAACCTTTACTTGTAACGAGAGAAAAAATTCTGCTGCGGCTTTCAGAGCATTTTCAAAGTGTTTTGCTCTTCTGATAACACATGTTTAGTTTTAACTCACTTTGACTTTATGAGTTGCTTTTAACTTAATCCCATGCTGCTTTAACCAAAGCATGGTTAAACTTGGAAGATATTGCTGATCCCTATTGTAGGAAAAAGTGGATGTCAAGAAAGGCTGCCATGCAGGCCTCTGGTGATCTTTAATCATTTTTCAAACACTGTAGGAGGTAGGATTTAATCTTGAAAAGAAACTTTCAAGCAACAGTTCGGTAATGGTGGAACAGTTATAAATTTGGTACTCACATCTCAATTAAACTCAGTAACTGATGGAAATGGTTTGACTATTACACATAGGTCGTATTTGTCCTACTTGCATGGTGCCAGATGTACAGATATGCCATCTTTTGCCCTTCTGTTATTTCCTTGTTTTTGATATTGACCCATCCACCCCTCCCACTTCCACCAGACCCTTGAACGTGACTGCTCAGTTTCAATTACACAGAGTCATTATCTTTGGAAGTTAGATGTCTGAATTGCACTAGACAACAGCAATGCAAGAAGTTCTTCACCACCACCTGTAATTCCTTTCTTTTGCTTTTCCTCTAGACTTAATTCTTTTGAAACTCTGAATATATTTTGTTCAACGTAGTCACTGTTTATGCTTTGCATGCAGATAAAACTTTTAAATGTGCATATGTACTTAAATGTAATGTAATGTACTTAAAGAATATCAAAGTTTGGAGTGAACACCTCGCTTGCATCTTGAACATGCCTGAAAACCATGTGCAGTCACACTGTCACTTAGATTTCTGAGTAAAGAATGTAAATGTGAATTTTAAAAGTTTTATGTTATAAATACCATTCAGAATACTTCATAGGAAAGTAAGAAAATTTGACCAAGATTTAACACTCAAATTCATATAAAATTATGTACAAAGTGACAAAGATGATCAGATGTGGGCTTCAATGAGGGAACATGACAGAAGAAAAGGGAGCATGTATGAGCACATGATTTGTTATGATTTGAATTGACTATAAAGTTATTACATTTTAAATCTTTTAAGTGTGGGGAGCTTATTTTTACACTTTAGAATGGTCACAAAGGATTTAATAGTGATAAATTCAATCGAGCCCTATAAAGATCCAGAAGCTCTTTTAAAAATTCTTTGTGAGATAATGGGGTACACAATATTTTCTGTGCACTGAGAATCTACTCATAAAATCTTAGAGAAAGAAGAATAAAATGTGGTGATGTTTATCCTGAGAAGTTTTTGTTGACTAAATGACAATGACAAATGGCTTTCCCCTGACTTTTTGGAGTTGCATAGCAACTCTTGATCTGATTCGGTATGCATGTTGAGTGTTTTTCAGCTGAAATTCTCCTGTAATTATCACTTTTAATTGTTTGCATTTTCTTTTTTTTCTTTTTTTTTTCTTTTTTTTCTTTTCTTTTTTTTTTTTTTTTTTTTTCTCTCCTTTTGGAATTTATGGCCATGCAGTGAGAAGGACACTAAAGAGCGGACTGACACCAGAAGAAGCCAAAGCTTTGGGCCTCATCAGCACCTCTGAGATGCAGGTTTGACATCCCAGAGGTGGCAACAAGAAGATCTGTCATCTGAAACACATGGGCTGACAACCCTTCGGCGTGGCATTGTCGTGCCAGCCTCGTCTGCTGCTCCCAACATCCCGTCTTCTGTTAGTTCAATTTTAATAAGCAACAAAAAGTGGAAACCCACAGACAGGGCAGGAGAAGGGTGTGCCGCGGCTCAGCACAACATCCTGACGGTAGCTAGGGAAGCACATGAGTGCCTGTAGGTAAAAGCATGTGGCTGCTTCTCTCATGACGTGTTGATGTGGGTAGGAGAGGCCTTTCTCTGAGTTATCTGTCATTATGTGAGCTGTGTTTGCGTTGGCTTTCCTCATGCCCCGTTTTAGTCATTGTAAATGCATGGCATTTTGTCAATGCAATGAACAGTCCTTAAAGAAGCAAAATAACTCCTGTTACAGCAACCCAATTTTTCCTGGAGCTGATTCATTAAGCAAAGATGCACATTCTGTGCAACCCTGTGGTTTGTTTTGTTTTATTTTGCCACCAAAGAATGTAAAAATGTATGTGTACCTTTGTATATGTACAGAATGAATGTGTGGATATATGTGCATGTATCTATACACAGTCATGGTGTGAAGTCATGCTCCTGCTGAAGCTAGCTGGACCATGACTGTCACTCTGGGGCCTTACCCCTCCACCAGGACAGGAGGAAAAGAATGTCATTTTGTAGAAGCTCAATGTTATTCAAGTGTATTCATCCTGTGGGGTAGGAAATGGCCTGCAATACAAGAAGAGAGTGTAGGATCCTGAATTTGTGTGTATTAATACACGCTTTTACTGTACATAGCACCATGGACACAGAGGAGAGGTCACAGAATACTTCTCTCTTGATGAGCTTTGGCTGTGCTGTCCATTTGTACGGTTTCAAAGAAATCTGCGCCTACAATTTACACACTCAGTAAATGCATTCAGATAGTAACATCAGGAAGTTTTGTTTACTTGCCTGTGCCCTTCATGCTGCTTTTCTCTGCTGCAAGATAATGTGGTGGTGATTTATTTCAAAGTAATTGATCTGAACGTGAAATGGCCCTGCTAAAAGCCTGCTGTGGTTTTGCTGTTCTTTACTCTCTTTTCTTCTTTCTTTTTTGTGGTTATCCTTGATGCAAGTGGAGAGGGTACCATAGGGAATACTCCAGTATGCTTGCCCTCATCTCACTGTTTGATAGCTGACTTTTTGTAACTGCCCTCAACATGTGTATTTGGAGAACTTTTAGTCAGCTCATCTGCCTTTAAGTGGAGGACAAACACGTGAGTGAAAATGACTTGAACACAGTCACCTTAGCCAGTGCTGAAGCATTTTTAAGAGAACTGCAGTTAACAGTAAAATAAAAGGGAACTTTTTAAGCCAAAGTCTATCTTATTCTCAAGGATGCACAAGATTATCTCTTTCCATTGCCTTAGACTCTAAGATTAAGGGAATATGTGCCTAGGAGTAGCAGTTGAGGCTTCCTTCAAATAAGATGGCTGGGGAACAGCAGTTTAGTCATGGTTGCAGGAACTAATTCTGATTGCAGAACACACTAGAAAGGTAGGATTAGTCTATGCTGGGCTTATAGTGTCACAGCTGTGTTGTTTCTGTTCACTTAAGTTAGGTCAGGTACGTCTGCAAGTTACTCTGCTCTCTTCTAAGGACAGGAAAGTCCTAGATTGTACAGGTTATTAGCAACAAACAGAATAAAACTGTGAAACCTTGATCATTCATGCTGTCACACTGAATGGAGCATCCAATTGGTTAGAGAATCAAGTAGCTGACAGCTCTACAACAAGATCTGTGTTGGAGCATCCTATCTGGGCTGTCTTCACTCTCAGTAGTAACATTTCAGTTTTTATTTGCTGTTGCCTTGGATCTTCACATGTGAAAGTCTGTGGAGTAAAAAATCACTTCTGAGTAAAGGTTCTTAAGGATGGCACTGTTGATTCTAAGACTACACGTTGAGTAGGATGTGATTTTCTCCTCTGTTAAAAAGTCAATTTTAAATGCAGGCAGAAGGCAGCAGTTTTGTAATTAAAAATGTGTTGTGTGTTGGAAAGCTATAAAAAGGAAGGTCAGGAAACAGAAAGAAGTGGCATATAATTTTCTCACTGTAAAATAAGCAAGACCTACTAGCATCTGGGGTTTAAAGCTGATCTTTATGTGCTACCTTCTACTATGAACTTTAGGAATTTCTCTTAAGGACATTTTAAACAAAGAAATGAAGGTAATGGGGGTTTGTGGAGGTCTTTGAGGTCTGAAATGAGGAAGACACCCTGAATGTAATAGTTATGTCGAGCTGTTATACCTGTTTAGTGATAAAAGAAGCCCAAATGCAACAAAATGTATTTACATTGACAGAGGTTCTGCGTATGATGGGAGAGAATCACACACCTTTAAAAGTCAGTGTTTTAACTAAAATTTACTCAGTGTGCAAAGTGGTTAGCTGCTTGTGACTTGCTAACTGGAAATATATTTGTGTCATTTAGATGTATCACAATTTCTGTGCCTGTAAGAATAATATTGCTCATGAATTAGAAATAGTTGGACTTAGGTATTTTCCAGAAATATTGGGGGAAAAAAAAAAAAAAAAAAAAAAAAAAAGTGTAAAATTTCATATGCTGCTTACCAAGGAGAAGTTTAAATATGGTGAACAGGGCTAGAATATGGTCAGAAAAATTTCCCATTTCTTTCAGACTCTTTGGATGCAAGTGTGTACACGTGAAGCATTCTATTCCATGTCCATTCTTCCATTATGATTGTTTTTTTGTGTTTTTTTCCCAATCTTCTGCTTTCTTCCTGTAAAACTGACACCAATTGTTCTGAAGGATAACTTGGTCTTGTTTATGCAGTAATATGCTGTAAGGTTAATCCCCGGTTGTCAGCGTTTACTGCAACGAGGTGATCAAGAGCAGGAACAATGTAGTAACTACAGGAAAGTTTTCTATTTCAGTTCATCATAAAAATGGCTAGAAGCCCAATGTGCTAATACTGAAGGTGGCATTATTTCCTCCTGTGTCTGATAGCATGGCCCGATTCTGGGAATAACATTTGTTCCCCATCATCTAACCAATGGATTCCAGATGAAATGGAAGAATTGGCTTTGTTTGTGTGCCTCTTTCTGTCTGATCGTCTTGCAGCCTACGGGGTTTGAGTTACTGCTTGTCCCTTCATCATCCAGAGAGATCACCCTAAGGATACGGCAGCCGTTTTAAAATGCACATGAGATGAGGACTGGTTTTGTGGCAAATACAAAGGTCTTAGAAACCTAATGTAGCTGTTTCTCACTTAGAGATCCATTAAGGCTAGTTTACAACACTTGAAAACACAATAACTCCCACACTTGCCTTTTACACAGAACCAGTCAGTTGCAAATTTTGTGCTCAAAGTTTTGAGTGGCCTCGGAGTTCTCAGGGTCACCAATGGTGTTCCATTCAGCACCCATCTGCTGTCAGTAACTTGTCTGCCTGTCTACCACCCCAATACCTTCCTGATTGGGATGCCAAGTTAAACTTTAGCATCTGAAATGGGAGCCAGGGGGAAGCTGTCCTAATTTCCTTGTCTCCCTTGGTTTTTAAAAGCAGAATGTACTAAATAATTTGTAGTCCCTCAGTCCCAACCAAGGGATAGCCTCCAGTAGCAGTGATGGGGCTGTGATGAAGAAACTTCCACTCTGTATTCCACAACTGGGAAAGAAAGATCCCTCACAACAATGGAAGGCATCACTCCTCATCTCTCTGTGAGTCCAGGCAGCTGCCTCATGGATTGCAGTTGTTTTATAGCGCACTGGATGCCACATGTGAGCCTTCTGCTTGATAAACCCCTATCCATAATCCAAAACCTTTAACAAAATGGTTTTTAATGAGGGTCTTTCTTGCTCTTTAAATACTGGAAACGGTGTCAAAGATAGTGTTTGGAATATGTTTTGGGTTTTTTTCTCTTTTGATCTCCTTTTACTGCAGATCTCTAGTTGACTGTATCAGCAAAATAAGGCTTTGTGGGCAGACAAGCCTTTGTTTATTGCTTAGTAGTAAGTTACATGGAGTATCTAGATGGGCTCTCATGTCCCAGTATAACAGAAATTTAGAGTGAGAGCCTGGCTGTCACCAGGGCCTGTTGCAAGGTGCTCCTTTCCACATCAGCTGCAGTATTCCTTCTGCCAGGTGTCCCCTCTACGTTGCTGTCCCTGGTGGCACAACAAAAACAAGAGTCCATCCAAAAATGCTCTCAAAATGCTGCGTGGTGGCTGTTTTCACAACACTTTGACTTCACTTGGATGCAATGGGGACAAGGAGGCAGTCCTGCAACTTCACTCCCATTGTCTACAGAGGCAGCAGACACATAGCCTGCCTTTTGAGCAGAGGTCATGGCGTCCCTGAGCTCTTGTCCTCCCACCCTTTCTCTCCTGTGCACACACTGCACACACACCACTCCTCTTATGGCCTTTGGGATGGGTGTTGCATGTGGGTGTAGACAGAGCGTAACCCCATGCAGCATTCATATGGCCCTGGGTTTCCAGCATCTGGACTCCGGAAACGCTGTCTAGGCTGTAAGGGCTGTGACTGCTGATGTTTTTCTGCAGGGAAAACTGCCAGGTACTTAGAGGCTCAGAAGTAAAATAAACTGAAGCATTTTCATAAGGGAAAAATGTTTGGGTTATGGAAAACTATTGAATATGATTTGCAAACGCTTGAACAACACGTGAGGCCAGGGCAGCAGCTGGCGGAACTGGCATCACAGATGCAATAGCAGGAGGTTTTTGGATAGCAGCTTAGTAGTTCCATAGCAAGTGCATCAAAAGGAGTTTCTGAGATGACGTATAGTTTCATGTTTACGACAAAAATTATTAAAAAAATAAAATAAAATAAAATATTTCTAATTAATTCATTTCACATTGAGTGGCAGATAGAGATGTATTTTGTTTAATCACTAACACAGAGGCTTCTGTGGAAGAAAAGGTTTATTTGTAGCATTGGGTGCATTTCACCTTTTTAAAGACTGTCTTTGCGCGTACAGTGTCCTTTCTGTGAGCTGGGAATTGTAAAAAAATGTAAAGTAGAAAAGGACGTGTTTCTTAGACGAAGGAGAAATACTGTAAAATTGTGTAAATGTCACTACTCATGTTTTCGTGTTCTGTGTAGCATAGTGTAAAATAGACTTTCCAGCAGTGTTATTCTGTGAATTGTAATTTAAAAAAACAAGCCATGCATGGTCAGAGATATTATCTGCAGGTCCTTCTGTTTGGTTGGGTTTTGTTTTTGTTTGTTGTTTTCTCATTTTAGGTCAATTTTGTTTTATGTTAAATTTAATTGTCCATGAAACTGCATTTTTGTTTTGTTTCTCAGTTTTATTTCATAAAGAACTTGAATTACTCTTTAATATTTTACTACACACAGAGCTCACCTACAGTTTGTATTCATCGTTCAGAAGCTTTGTCACACGTAGTGTAAACCAGGAGGGTTTTCTTTTCAACGCACCCCTTGGCTGCCTCTTCTCCCCACACTCTCTTCTCTTTACTGTCTGGAAAAATGCAATCACACTTTTTTTCTGTGCCATGCAGGGTCAATTTGGAAAAGTGACCACAGACCTGTGTCCAAAATTTCTTGATATAAGTAGTTAAAGAGCTCACCTCTACAGCATTATGTAAACACATCATGCAATAAAGCTTTATAAAGCAGTGGCTGTTCTAGTTCTGTTTTTGTTGGTGGAGCCAATGGTGGGAGCTTTAGTAAGAAATGGGTGGGAAGGGATCTTGTGGATTGGTTTCTTCTTATCCTCTAAGTACCTGCAAAGCCAACACATAGACTGCTAAACAGCTATTATTAAATCACCTTGGCAGTGTGAGCACGAAGAATGGATCTTTTAGCCCTTATTTCACAGTTTGAATCCAATTCCTTATCAGGAGCGAAGAAAACTAAAACATGTCTCTGGTTCCATAATCTAATCCTGCAAATCTTTCCTAAACAGAGAGTTACTGTGTGCTGCCATTGGTTCTGGGCTGGTTCCTGTCTTAAAAATATGTGCACAGAGCACTTTGTATGTAAGGTTGGAGATTTACAGAAGCAAATATAAATAAAATGGATGACTACCTCTGTGTGGAGGAGCATTTCAGATTCCCTCTGCTTCAGTACACTAAATACTTGCCATGGCTGCCAGTGCTTCATGTCAGTAAAGGTGGCCAGCAGGACAAGGCATGCCTGTTACCTTACCAAATCTTCCTTGCAGTTTCCCAGTTCTTCCAAGAAACCAAGATGGCAATCAGAAAATCTCTGCTGCTACTGAGAAGATGCACAGTGATTCAGGCATTGGCCCTGTCTTCAGGTTCCGTGGCTATGGGGAGACGACGGATGTCAAACCAGCACATAGAAATGCAAAGGGCTTCATTTTCCACTGCTAATCCCACAGTGCACCATTCACAATCCATTATCCTCTGGCACTGTGCATGATATCAGGTCAAGATATATTACTCTGAGACAGATACATGTGTTTATAGTAGCACCCTGGAAGATGCAGTGGGTTAACTGAGCACCTGAGAGAATTTTCACGCGTGGTTTCTGAGGAAATAGAAGTTGATATAAAAAGGTTTCCCTGAGGAAAACCACCACCTTCCTTCTTTTTAATTAGTTTTTCAAGTTGTTTCAGATACACAGGGTGCCTTTTGGAACATGGCTGCATCCCTGACAGAGCTGCTTAGCATTCCAAATGCACTGGTGTAAAGTCTAGAGGATGAAAGGCTACTAGCCAGAAATGTGGTAATGCTTTTTAGAATAAATATATAAAACTAGTTTATTGGCCAGACACTTTTCTATCACAGTATATCCATTAGCAATTCTGAATTCCAGATGTGCAACAGCAGTGCGTACATATATTTTTCAGACCCTTTGCCAGTCGGAATTCATATATTGATGCATAGGAGCCTCTACACTGCAGTCGGGGAACAAATAAGTACACAGCCTATCCAGCACACAGCAGCGTGCCCTGCTTAATAGACCCTACGTAACAGTTTGAGAACACACAAAATCTTCTTTCTTTTTTTTCCCAATCATAATTTCTCCAAGTTTTCTGATAGGAATGCAGTTTGGAAAGGAGAGAGGGTTGTGCTTGAATCTTCACCTCTTGCAAGCTTCTTCACAGGAAATGAAGAATGACAGCTGCATTCCATTTGTCAGCTATCTGATGAGACAGACCTCTGCTGGGAAATCATGAACAGAACACAGACTGTGCAAGGTACCAGGGCCTGTGCTCCTCACCAATTAGAGAGGTCATGTCCATTGGTGGAGGTATTGTACTGAGCAGTGTTTCTCTATTCCTAGGATTCAGGAGGCACCTCTCTTCCTGCTGCTCCACCAACCTTTCACTCTGCTGGTTGGACTGAGTCAAGAGCTTATAATTTAATTTTTTGGTTCTATCTGGAACACACAATGGAGTATTTCCATTTCCAAATGATATGTACCAGCACCAGGGTGAGAACCTTTCAGGATCACTGAACATGTTCTATGATGTTATATCTCAATATAACCAGTTCTGAGGAGACTTCATGTCAGCCTTCCAATACTCGAGCTTATAAACAGGAGACTGACTTCCTATATAGTCAGATAGTGATAGGACAGGGGGAATGGCTTTAAAAGAGGGGAGATTTAGGTTAGATGTTATGCAGAAATTCTTTACTCAAGAGAACAGTGACATACTGGTACAGGTTACCTGGAAAAGTTGTGGATGCCCCATCCCTGAAGGCATTCAAGGCCAGGTTGGATGGGTAGCCTAATCTGGTGTGTGGAAGCCCTGTCTGTGGCAGGAACTGGATGGGCTATAAGCCATTCTATGATCTGTGACAATGACCAAAAATTCTTTAAGCATATGTTAAAATCCAACAAGTAAGTTTATAGCACTCTCTTGGTGTGTGTTCATATCACTCTGCCTAGGCAACAGTCAAAATGACTGGGCATAAGTTTTATATATTTGCCTCCATTTGATCTATATTTCAGGTAATGCAAGAGCAACCTTTCTAGAGGGAGGTGTCCTTGCCTGTAGCAGGGGAGTTGGAACTAGATGATACTAAAGGTCCCTTCCAACCAAAGCCATCCTATAATTTTATGATTCTATGATTCTAAGAAGAGCAGCAGTTTCAAAGAAGAGAAGTGTAATCTAATGGCAGTTGAAACTGGACAGACAAAGTTCAGGTGAAAGCCATTTCATAGCCTCCAGTAAAAAGCAAGCAGGACGTGACTCAGGACCACATTACCAAGCCTGCCTTGAAGAGCTCCATTTCTGCTCACCAGCAGTGCATTACAGCCATCTGCCCAGCACAGGGTGCTCAGCAGCATCCAGAGTCAGGCAGCATGAATCTGTGCCCGGTAGGTGCAAAAGGCTCTGGAGTTTATCCATCACCTCAAAGGCACAGGAATTAGTCTGGCATGTGCCTTGACTGCATATTGGATATAAATGTTTGCACTAAAACCCT
Source organism: Excalfactoria chinensis (assembly GCF_039878825.1). Taxonomy (NCBI): domain Eukaryota; kingdom Metazoa; phylum Chordata; class Aves; order Galliformes; family Phasianidae; genus Excalfactoria; species Excalfactoria chinensis. Next base: position 62,872,290 of record NC_092826.1, on the reverse strand, counting down.
TGCAGTAACCTGTGAAAACACATTTCATGCAGGTATCCAAAAGCTACAGCAGGGTGAAAATTCTCTTTTTAATAAAGCAATGAAATACTCAGACTCTCAGAAAATGAATCCTCCTTCCATCCTTGTCCAAACTTCCTATAAATATGCACTGGGAGGCTTAAATAATCTTGGCAAGATACAGCAAAGGAAAATTATTGTTAAAAAGAGGCCCTGGATATCGTTTCAACAAACTTTTTCCCCACATAAACTTACGGAAAATTATTGACCTCATACCAGAGTCAAGAGAGAAAGAAACCTCTTCTTGCAAAATGCTAAGATACTTATCAATATTTGAATACAAGCTAGACTACCTTCATATAGGCTTGTCTGGAACACCTCAAAAGTATGCAGTATTAATATAAGGAACAATAGCTGAGCAGGTTAATAAATAAAAAGCTAAATGATAAAAATGTCAACAGTTATGATCTGTATAAAGCTAGCTGGGAGTATGATGATAAAGAAGGCATATTGAATGTCAGGCAGTAGTGACCAAAGCCAAATGAAAATTTGATGCCATTGGCTCTGTGAGCAATGGAAAGAGCTTGATGGACTTCAGTGATGTTGAATCAAGGCCCCAAAGATAACTATTAGAACATAAAACTTGATGGAAAAATTGAATTGTTTCACTGACAGAAAGGCTCTAAATCTCTCTAACTTCACCAGTTTCATTGGGGAATTCCCCTTCAAATATGGAGAGCATACTATGCAGACTGAGAAATAACAGCAAATCCTTGTTTTCAGAAAAAAAAATGTCATAATTGTGTTCATATTACAAGCATGTACGATGAAACACAGTTAGTATCCAAAAGTATATAATCTTAAATAATATAATTCTACATATTCTTAGAAACCAAAACGTTGTGATGAAGGGATACAAAACAACATGAAGTGGTCAATTGCAATCATTGGTTTTTTACAATTTTTTAACAGTAACAGCAGTACTGTGACAAAGTTCTTTGCCATATCTTTACAAATAATGGTGAATTGGTAGATGGTTTACTAGAAGCTAGTAAAAGGTCAGTCTTAAGAACTACTGATGTAGTGAGTTTCCTGCCATGCAATTTTGCTTGGCAGTTCTTTAAACAGTTCTTTAAAGCCTGAAGTTCACACTCCTGAAGCTCAGGGTCTTGACTTTACTCTTTGCTGTGCCCATATTCCTTCAGAACATGAACTCAACAAGAACATGGTTGCTACAGCCCAAAGTGCTTCCAGTCTTAACCTCTTTAGTGGGTTTATCTGCACTGGTGACCACCAAGTCCAATAATGCTTCTCCTCTACTCAGTTTGTCTAATAATTGAATTGGAAAGTTATTCTCAATGCACTCCAGGAATCTCCTGGATAACACACAGCTCACTGTGTTGCTTTCCCAGCAGACATAGAATTATCATAGAATCATAGAATTATCCAGGTTGGAAAAGACCTTGAAGATCATCAAGTCCAACCGCAGCCTAACCAGTACCCCATCTCTAAAAAAAAAAACAAAACCACTCTGCTAAATCATATCGCTGAGTACCACATCCAAACGGTTCTTAAACACATCCAGGGATGGCGATTCAACCACCTCCCTGGGGAGCCTATTCCAGTACCTAACCACCCTTTCTGTAAAGAAGTTCTTCCTAATATCCAACCTGAACTTGCCCTGGCGCAACTTGAGGCCATTTCGTCCTGTCACTTGTCACTAGTGAGAAGAGACCTGCCCCACTCTCACTGTAAGAACCTTTCAGGTACTGGAAGACGGCAATAAGGTCTCCCCTCAGCCTCCTCTTCCTCAGGCTAAACAGCCCCAGCTTCCTTAGCCTCTCCTCATAGGGCTGATTCTCCAAGCCCTTCACGAGCCTCGTTGCCCTTCTCTGGACCTGCTCCAGTACCTCCATATCTTTCTTGTGCTGAGGTGCCCAAAACTGGACACAGTACTCGAGGTGAGGCCTCACCAATGCCGAGTACAGGGGCAGGATGACTTCCTTAGTCCTGCTCAGCACACCATTCGGCGTCACGGACATTTGGGTGGTTGAAATCTCCCATGATGATGAGAGGCTGTAAATGTGATGCTTCTTGTAATTGAAGTAAGAAGGCCTCATCCAAACCTATAACTACCTGCCAATGTTAAATTACATCACCTGTAAGTATTTTTTTCCCACAGTGGAAATGGGTTGATTGTGTCTTATTTGCTTATTATTCAATGATATGATACCTATTTCTAAATGTAATGAGGGCATTCTTGAACTTTTGATTACTTGATATTAGATAACCTGTTAGTGTGTGTTAGGGATGTGCATTAAAATAGATAAAAACTAATAATTTGTATTTTCAGTTTATAGGGAATGCATTTGTGTGCATATTTGTGCTTTGGACACATCACAATTGGAGTGTATTGGAATATTGCAATCGGACAATTGGAATATGCAATCGGATAAGTGTTATTTTGCCTTCTAAGCATATTTTTGCAAGGGGGAAAATCAATGATGGCTAGAGGAGTTATTTAACTTGTACAAAGTATTTATTGGTAATGGAGATGGGTAGTATCGGAACAGCAACATGCAGTACTCTGATTGTCTTTCAGAGTGTGAGCTTTGCAACCAATTATAAGGCAAATGACTGGGAGCACCAGGATATGGATCTTAAGAAGTTTCAGCTTCTTGCACATTCTTAGACTTCTACAAACACAGTTTCTTATGTATTGAGACATCATAAAATTATGAGGTAAAGCTGAGGCAGGTGTGAAAACTCAGGCTCCATCACAGAGGGGAAAGAAGAAATGAATTTAGGTAACACAGGGAAAAAAAGAAATGCTACTTAAGGGAAAGCAGCATCCACACCCAAATCAGCAGCATGGGGTAAGAAAAAGGGAGAAAAAGTAAACAAAAACAAAAAGCAAATACAAGCTGCTTATTTTGATGCACAGGTGAAGCCAGTAAAGAAAAAGCAAGGAGATATGGAGGTAATCACAGCTAGGTATGCAAAATCCAGGTGCAGTTTTAATGTAGAAAGCTTGAAGGGGTAAATGTGCAAGGTAGAAAGAATAACTTTTAGGGAACTTGTGTATAAAAAAACTATAAGGGGATGGATTATGGCCTACATGACAGTAAGAAGAGAAGGGCAGCCACATACAACGAAAGGGAATAAGAAGGGAGACATCAATTTTATTTATTTATTTATTTTGTGTGTGTGTGTGTGTGTGTAATGAGCACCACAAATATAGAAGCAAAATAAAGGTGTCGTTCCATGGCTCTCCTCTGCTTCACTGCCTTCAGATAATCACAAATGTCTACAGCATGTGGCAGCAGGGCATCACCTCCAGCTGGGCTGTGATTAAGTCCCAGCTGGCAGCAAGGCTGTGTTTCAGTTGCTGTTGTGCTGCTGTTCTGAGCTGGAAGAGCCTGGGTTCCTTGGCCTTAAGGACCAGTTTGTACTACTTCTGATGGGGTGAGGACTGTCAGATTTGGAGTGTTTGCAGAGCGTCCTCTCTGCTCAAGGGGTGTTGAATGTCATGGAGATGGCTGTGCTGTGTTTTGTGTTGTGTGAGACCTTGTTAAGAAGTATTTCAGTTATCATCTGGGAAAAGTTTGCAAATCTGTGCCTCTGAGATGCTTCTCCCCTAAGTAAGCAGAAATTGGAGTTGGGTTGTGTCAGTTGTCCCAGATTCTCAAAGTGTAGTGTTAGTCACTTCCCTCATAGTCCTGTATCTCATAAGCATCACCTTGATTAAAGTTGGGATTGTTTTCTCCTTTTTCAGTCCTTGTCTAACACAATGAAGCTGTTCCCTTTTAATAAACTGTTTGTGTCAGCAGATCCAGGCTAAATATAATGCCACTCACCTCCAACTGCCAAAACTGATCAGAGGAAATAGGAAGATGAGCATAGCACTGTGGTCTCTACAGTAAAACCCTTAGCTTAACTTTCTCCTTGGCAGTAAAGGGGTGTAATTTTGGAGGGAAATCTGGTTTACTGCAATGCAGCCAATGTGTTTTTTCCGCACATAATTATCACAGTTATCAAGAAACTCTGAAGAGCTTTCCAGAAAACGTATTGTTCCTGACAGAATGGCCATCTTTACAGTACTCTGGGCCACCTTTCTTGCAAAGTCAGAATACAAAGAGAGAAAAATGTTCTTTAGAAAAATATCTAAGTGTAGGTAGGTGATGATGATCGGCTTATCTGAAGATGAGTTTCTAAAATCTTCCTTAACATTTTTCCTTCTAATTTTTTCCCTACTAATTATCTACGGTAGAATGGCTTGGGTTGGAAGGGACCCCGAGGATCATCAAGCTCCAACTCTTCCTGCCACAAGCAGAACCATCATCCTCCATATCTAATATTAGACCAGGCTGTCCTGTGCTTCCATTGATATATGTATTTTTTTGGCAGTAGTTTCCAGGAATTCCCTGACATGCAAGTGCTGACCCAGCAGTGAGCACGGGGCCATTAGAATGTCCAGTGAGATGCAGCTCCCTGACACATACCACTGCACACCCCTCAGCTCCAAAACTGAGTAGATGCATACAGGTCTATTGGGTGGAAATATCAGTTTTCTAATGTCAACTTAATGTCCAATACAGAGATAATAGCTAGCTACTGAGTGAGATGACTGTGCTGTTGTGCTTTTCTATTTCACACTAAAAATCTTCAGATAAGGTTCTATTACTGCCACAGACAAATGAAAAGGGGAACTTGAAGGTAAAAGTAATCAGGTAAAAGGTAAAAATAAGTTTGAGATTTTCATTTTCAAATGGTTTGGAATTTTGTATTTTGTCTTTCTTTATGAAGACCCTGAAGCATGTCCAATACCTCAGAGGTGTTAATGGAACAGAAAATTCACTTTGTGTCAAATTACAGAGCTAACAGCTTGGAGGTATCAGACCTGGAAAACCAGGCCAATCTTGAGGTAAGTGCATATCAGGAACATTAGGAAAAGGTTCTTCTCCTGAAGAGTGGTCAGGCTTTAGAGTGGGCTGCCTAGGCAGGTGGTTGAGTCACAGTCTTTGAAGGTGTTGAAGAAGTGTGTGCAAGTGATACTAAGGGACATCGTTTAGTAGGTTATATTGGTGGTAGGTGGACGGTTGAACTGGATGATCTTGGAGGTCTTTTCCAACCTTAATGATTCTGTGATTCTATGGTTCTATATAATGTGAATTTCTCATGTTTATTGTATTATTTTTTAATAGTTACTTCTTATGTACATTGTGTTTATTGACATATCTACTCTGGGAATTTATGACCCAGAAAAGCTGAACTTGGAAGAAAAAAAAATAAAGTGAAATGTAAAAGTCTGTTTCTATAGACTGCAGTTGCTGAAACCCAGCAACTAAATTAAGTGAGCCAAACACTGTCATAAGTGATCTCTTCATTTAGACTGCTACAATATGGAAAATTATAGGTAATGGTAGAAATTGAAAAGGAGTATAAGATGCTGCCACTAATGCCCATGCTTATGATGAGAGTTTAAGAAGAAAAGAAAAGAAAGAAAAAAAAAAAAGGATTTTAAAACAGATTGTTTTGACATGGTTTTGGACAACATAAATGGCTGTATAACTTTTGAATAGTTGATTGATTAAATTTTGTAGGCAATTATATCTACTCAGCTCTGTTGGCAGATAAGTAGAAAACAAAATTGAAGTGTCAATTACCATTCCTTTGTTTTGGTATCTTAAGATTTTCTTAAACTTTCATGAGCTACACGTTTAAGTTGAAAATGGACCTCACAGCACAATCTGATGAGGAAGAACATTTCTTCCTTCTGCTTTGAATCACACCAGACTTCTTTGTGGTTCAGGTATTGGAGAATCAGATTCACTTCAGAGTAGGCTGTGTTACCATTAGATACAAAACTGTTTATGTAACACTTCGTCCCTGTTACTTACCTAGAGCTCAGTGTTGAATCAGACCAAAGGATGCTTGTGCTCAGGATGATTACAGTATAAAATAGTACTTTGCTACATCATTAAGGAAAAGAGGCAAACTTTGCTTGCTCCCTTAAAACGGGAATGCAATCTGACTGCATGAGTGTCAGAAAAGTCTGCCTGTCCTTAAAGCCTACATTATTCTTAAGAGGGTTTTCCACTAAAGATCCTTTTCCGAAATGTTTTGGCATAGCAAATGACTTCTTAAGAAAGACATGATCCTTAAAAGCAGCTCTGTCAATATTTCAAATGTTGCAACTGACCAGTACAGCTCTCTTAATTGAGGTAGTATGATTGCCCTGTGGCATAGGTTTTCAAAGTCTTTACTTAAACTTGGCAGAAGTGACATTATCCACAACTTTGGAAAGAACTTTTGGCTGAAGTTTCTGGCTATGAAAGACCTCATGAATATATTTATGCCTGGAGGGTAATTGGACTTGAAGTAGACCGCAATACTTTGGAGACATTTTTTTTTTTTTTTAATACGATGATGATAGCATTCTCTATCTGCCACCTCTGAAGTTTTTAAGTTTGCACATAAGGCTGTGAATATCCCTGCCATTTGAAATCCATTTATTCCTGATTACAATGTTTTAGGATGGTTTTTTGTTTGTTTGTTTTTTGTTTTGTTTGTTTGTTTGTTTGTTTTTACCACTGATCTGACAGTAGTCATAACCGCCACAATTTGATTCAGCACATAAACAAGGGTTTTAGCACTTATGCGAATACTACTTGCATCTCAATACAGTGTGCCTATGATTGCTTGAGCAAATACCTGATTGCCCAGATACCCAAAAGAAAAGTTGAAATAGGGAAAAAAAAAAAACAAAACAAACAAAAAAAAACAACCCCAAAACAAATCCAACCCCAATCTGACCAAACCCAGTAGTTTTAAAAGAAGTGATTTCATGCTGTAGCATACTGCACTTTTAATTAACCCCTGATTAAAGAGGCTTCTGAAAAACAGAACACCTCAGATCTTTATGATTTCTTGGAGCACCCAGTAGAAACAAGGTAGAGGGCTTAGGCAAGGTTTTATGAAGCTGAGAGTCATCCAACAGCAAGTGTTATCACCCGTTAGTCTGCAGATCATATTGTGGCCATAAACAAGTGACTAACTTTGCTGCAGGTGTATGTGATTCCCAAAAACTCAAGTAAAAAAAAAAAAAAAGATAAAATTCTGCAGTTAAAAAAATATGATAAAGCATTTGCATTGCATTGTAAGATGGAAACTAAGCCACTGCATCCACTGTCATTTTTACAGACAACTACTTAGTTCACTTTGCCATTAGCATGGCAGCCATTGCTGCACTGATATCTTAATCTGTTGGAATACAGCACATCAGAAAAGAAGTTCTTAATGAGTATTAAGTGTTCTACTGTTGCTCTATGCCATCCATTTGTACTAAAATGAAATTGAATGTATTCCAAAGAGTTTAACAGCTTCTAAAATGCCTAATGCATCTATTTAGTTACTTGAATAATCCAATTTTGTTTTCTCATCAAGTAGTGATCTGAAGTTTGTTTAAATGAACTTATTTCCTAGGAGGAAAGAAATAGGACATTAACTATATACTGCTGTCCTTGAATAACTGCAGTTGGGGCCATACCATTTTAATTTTTCCATTTATTTTGTAGGAGATTAGTGGGAGACTGCAGCAGTCCCCCATGTTACCCCCTTACCCTCCCTGACTCCAGTACAACATTTGCATTCTGCATTCTTTCAGATTTTCAAGCATTATTAAAAGTTTGTTCCCCTGGACAAACTTTTAATCCCCCAGGAAAACTTTCAGGACTCTTGTGTACAAGATACTCTGACCTGCTGATTTTTTCCTGGTTTCCCTCTTACTAAATACTCCTTAGCAGAATATCTTAATCTGCTTCTTCCCCAAAGCATAAAATAAATGTTAGTGTCATTTCATCTTCTGTCTTTTCTCCTTATGAACTCCTGCACTAACAGTTTAGCTATCCTCTTGCAAAGAGTGATGCAAAAGAATATGCAAATTTCTTATTGTCCTTAGCTATGCAAGTCATTGTTTCTGTTTCTCCCATCAGTTTCTCTTTATTTGACACATATCACCTTACAAAGCTTCACTTTACCAGTAAAAAAAAAATAAATAATAATGTGTTTTTATCCAGTTTTGCTCTTTCCTCATTGGAAAACTGGGAAGTCTGATTATCTAACCAACAACTCTCAGAGATCCCCAAGTTTTCTTCGTCTGTTTTCTCTCTCAAATTTTTCAGGTTTAAATACCAAAAATAATATTACACAGAACTTATATTCCTGCAAATATGATTTGTTTGTGATCATAGTGATTTCATGTTTTTATCTGCCATTAGGACGTGCAGAATTAAGAATCAAACATTGGAAAGTGTAATAGACTACTAGGAGCAAGTAGGGATTCAGTTACAGAGATCACCCAAAAATGAAAAAAAATATATATATATTTATATATATATATCATGGTTGTAAATAATGAACACAGCAAGGTTTTAAAACAAATTCTTTGAACTTACCTACTAGGAGATTTATAGGACAACATGTGAAACTGTAAAAATGTCAGCAGTCACAGTGTTATTTTTCTAAATATGGTTCCACATACATACCATCTATCATAAACGCTATCAATACCTGCTCTTCAGTCCCATCAGTTTACAAGCCTGCCAATTAAATTTACACATTTTGTGACTCTGCTGTCTTGAGGAAGACATAAATCCTAAGAAGTAAAATCCTAAAGGATACATGGAGTATCGGAGCTGTTTTAATGGCGACTGCTCACTAATAGGAAAAAGCAGGATTAAAATCTCACATGTTGAAAGCAAGTTCCTTTTTCTGCTTACCAGTCTTGTATCAGTTAAAGCTGCACAGTGGTGAGGGAGTCAACTAAAAGTTTACTCTTTTGGCTTGAAAATGCCACTGCAGAGCTTATCACCGAGCTAGAGCTTTTGCTTCCCCACTTGGAACATGAGAGCATCCTGTTAGATATATCCTGGGTCTAACATTGCAAAGAGAGCCACTACAAAGAAAAAAAAAAAAAAAAAAAAAAAAAAAATCATTTTAAGAATGCCAATTAAAAACAAAACAAACAAACAAACAGAAAACCAAAGCACTGTGTATGTGCACAGTTCTAGAAAAGGCCCTGATCTGATTCTTCTACCTAGGGAACTCTTGCTCTTGAAGTCCTTATGTTTAATCTCCACACCTTCTTGATTCAACTGCTAGAGTCTAGCTTCCAATACAAAATGTTTTTCTTGTTTGTTCATAGCAGTACTTCAATAACAGTCCTTATTAATAATCTTATTTCACTGGCAATCTCTTTATTTGTGAAGAACTTATAAAAGAGATGAGACAAGCCTTTTGGAAGGTTTTCTCTCATGGCATAGAGAATTTGCAGTTTGGGGTAGGCTAAATAAGTATAGCAAAATCTCTTTCTGCCAGAAATTCTTTTCCTAATGACCTAGAAAACTCTTGGATGTCCTACTTTTCCAATCACTTAAGAAAACCTTAAGAAAATATATTACTGTCCCCGGAAACGTCCAGAAAATGTGAGATGGTGGCTGGGAATCCTTCCTAGCTGGGGACCTGCCCTCGCCATGGTCAGTGTGCCTCCCCCTCTCCTCCTGACCAGTCAGTTTGGTGTCCATGGAGTGAGAAAGTCTTGAGACAAGAAATCTGAATGAAGGCTATTCTGAGGAGGGAAGAGGGTGATTGTGGTATGTATTCCAGATTCCCACTGTCTCTTGACAATTGCTTGCTTTGAAAACCCTTTCATTTCTGAATTTTTCATATGAATGCCTCCACAGTTTGACATGCTTGAGGGAAAGTGGATCATGAGCAAGCAAGACAACTTGGTCTGTATGTGGATTTAGAACAGAATTTAATGAATTGGCTCATTAAGCAGATTGTTTTGGTATCTTCCATTCAATCTGCCCATTCACTCAAAATGACCTCTACAGAAAATCAGCACCTCTGACCACCAAACAGGGAATCCTGACAGTGTCTCCCCTACTCTTGACCACTGTGACTGTCCAAAACATTATTATTCTGCTGATGGTAACCTGCTTTGGAACTGTTTTGACAGTTTAGGATTGTGCTTTTCAGCTCATGACTCTCAGATGTGGTGGCTGTCACCTCCTTCATATGACCTCACGAACTTTTCTCAGGTATAAGGCTGCTGCTTCTCACTGTATTGCCACTATGGATTGAAAGCCATCTTACTGCTGCTAAGGCAAAAAAACCCAACTCTCTAGAAAGCATAATGCTGGAGAAACATCCAAGCACAACAATGGAAATTTCCTATTTTTAAGATCTTTTTTGGTTCTTGAATTCATATTATTTTAGTTTTATTGAACCACTGACCAACTCTGATTTAGAACTTTTAACCATACCTAAGAACAGAGTCTGCCCCCAGACATTATTTATTTATTCACTCTGAATGAAGCTGGTACACCAAGCAGAAGGATGTTCTTTTTTGCCTTCCTCTCCTTTTTCTTCATGATCTTGCAGGTCTGTATTGTAAGAACAGCACCCAGTGACCTGAACTAGAGGCCATTCAATATAATGTAAGCAGCCTTGTCCTGTCCTTCTAAAAGGTCCCATTACCCTGACTCTATTCTGAGGCTGCCCTTGGCCTAGTATATGGACAACATTTGGACCTCCAGTATCTAAAAGCTTTGAGTATTTAAGGAAAAGTCCTTTTATCTTGAAGGCTTAACAGACTAAATAAACTACTTTTAAGCTGCTTAATTGGCAGACAAGGGGGTGTGGTGGATTACTCGGTTACACAGAACTGTGTATTATTTGGAGGGGGCAGCTTTAGGACAGCAGTGAGTAATGCCAGTGCATTCATTAATTGATGCTGAAACCAGATATGACCACGACGATCTCCAGGGTATTCTTCCTGATCCTTTTTATTACTTTGTTGCTTAAACTTTTTTCTGATATTATTTATTGTCTCAAATGTCACGTTCCCATCTCTTGAAGAGAAAGGCTGCCCAGTCTTTCATCTTCTGGTTGCATTTCTTTGTCTCATTACATGTTGTTTTTATGAACTATTTGATCATATTTTCCAAAATTTTTTTTTCAGCTTTCTTTCATGTCTCTCTGAAAGAAATTTTTTAGTTCAGCCAAGAAGTTATGAGCCTAAGGCAAAAACTACTAAATGAACTTCTGTCATTTCTGCAATGACAGAAATCAGACAAGTTTTTAACAATTGTGATGGGTACTGAGTGGGTCATAATACTGTACAAACACACTGGTGACCTTGTTATAGAGAAGTCATTTGTATGAGTACACTGATCTAGTCTAAAAAGAGGCTACAAGGAAACAATGACTCAAGATAAGCCATTCCACAGGAATAGGATAATAGAAGACCAACTGGCGCTGAGAGTACTGGCATGGTTTCCTGCTGAGACTGTTGGACTCGTTTTGTCTAGAAGGGCAAAAGCCCAAGAACTGACAAAAACAAAAGGACTCCCTCATTCCAGAGAGGAGCTGGTTGTTGGAGTAGGAAGTCAAACTGATTTCAAGACCCACAGGGGCCTATATGAAGAAAAAAAGGACTGTTACATCTGTTATGCAGATGATGAGGTAAACATAAATATAGTGAGAACTAGGTTAATGTTAAATATAATTGCACCTGCCCTTTTTATATTTTAAAAGCTTGCTGGGTTTCTTTTTATTCTGTCATAGCTAAGGGAGCTTCTTGCAGGTCTTTAAATTGCTGTGACCTCTAAGCAGATTCTTTGTTTTAATATCTTCTGCTATCTCTTTAGTAAAGCCTTGTCTGTAATGAAGCCACTGGTATTACTAACTGCAGTATACCAAGAAATGGAAGGAGTTTCTGGAACAATGCTGTGATGTGACTCCCATTTGGCGACTTCTGGCCACGCTAGTTGTATGATTCACTTCCTCTCCCACTACAGAAGGTTTTTCCCAGGAAATTTGTCACCTCAGTGTCACAATTGCTCAGCTATGAAACTTAAAACTGAACACATACATTATTTGCAAGCTCAAGTTTCTCAAGTATTAGGGAACCTAACTACAATGCAATGCAATATACCCATTCCATTAGAAGCAATGCAAAAGACTAAAAGAACTCTGTTTGCACCCCAAGCTAGCTGGAGAGGGAAATACCAAGCATTTCTGTGACAGTAATCACTGTGAAAGTAAGCAGGGACTTCAAAAACAGTCATTCTATCTGATGTTATTCAGAGCAGGGAACAAGTCCTTCCACTGTCTTCTCTGTTTGTGCTAGGTATATAGGGAACCTCAGGTTCCTGAATTATGGCGCCTAACACATGCCTGGAAGCTATTCAGGAATCCTTTTAAATTACACTTCTGTTGTGATATTCTCTGACTGGGGATTGTTGATCTTCAGAAAACTCTGTTGTGTCTTTCTAATCTGTTATTAAAACTCTCACTGAGAGCAGTAAAAGTACTGAGGAAAAGAATGCTGATATTCAGAGTATGCATGTGTGCTTCCAAATGCACAGATATGCTATAATGTTCTTCTGTTATTTAGACAGCAACATAAGAAAACAAAGGTTAAAAAACAACAACAATAAAATGATGTAGCTTTCCAACATTTGTTTAACTGCTTTGAAAGATGTCCTTTCAATTTCCCCAGTGAGCTGATGTGTGTTATCAGTGAAGTCTCCTCAGCATGTAAACAGATACATGTCTTCTCAGGTATTCTGCTGTAATCTGACAGTCCTGAAACTGAAGTGCTTACTTTCAGTACGGATTGTCTGTGGTGCCAGTGTCTAATGTTTCTTTAACTGTTTGGGTGGCAGTAACCCATGACAAACATGTGAGCTGATTTTTGTGTTAGCTCACAGACAGACTCCAATTTATGCTAATTATACAAACACTGATTGCAGGCAAATGCTTTGCAAGAAAGTACACATGAGACATTGAAATAGACAAGGTAGCTGAGGCAGATTCAAAGATAACCCTACTGACTTAACACAGTGTGATGGAAAACTGATACATTTTATAGATTTTTTTTAATTATTTTTTATTTTTAAACTGGAATGAAATTTCAGCAGCCGAAGGGCACATCCTTACTCCATGACAAGTAGCAAAACAGGTTCCATAGAAACTTTGGTTCTATGGAACCAAAGTTGTGAATGTGATTATGTGCCTGTTTTCTTGTGTATGTAGAGCAAGGGCTCTGCACGAATGAGGTCCATGATTTCCCATTGCATTTTACAGTTCATTCACTTTACACTGTTTCCTGTTTTCCTGGCAGTATAAAAGTGGTGATAATGTTCTTTATCAGTGCATGTATTTTCTGTGAAAATTATGTATGTTCAATGATTACCAAGAACTGCTAGAGATGATTGGCCCACCAAAGGAAGACAGGGGGTAACCCTCCCCACAAGGATGTCAAGCCCATGGAATTGGATCTGCCCCAAGACTAAGAGGAGACCATGGACCCATCTCTGGTGCAACAGTTGCAGTGGGACACCTGTCATGGAGTTATCTAGATCAATCTATTTTCATGACAGGGGGGCAGCAGGCCCCTGGGCCCTCTGACCCCAAAAATGGGAAGGGAAAAGGGAAAGGGGTAGGAAGATGGGAGCTGGGTTCAAGGAAACCAACAGAGATGAGTCAACAATCTAAGGAGGAAAACTTATTTTACTAACTATGATATCGGAATGCAAGATAACACAACGCAATACAATCAAATTGAAATTGAGGCTAATAAATCAAGTAAAAAAAGAGAAAGAGAGAAAGAGGTTTCCGAAGACCGAGAAGCCTACTTTGAAACTGAAGGTGCCATGGCTTGGAAGCACACCCACACCCGCTGCCAGGCAGTGTGAGAGAGAGACAGCCAGCATCACTTCTGTGACATGTTTCCCTCTCTGACCATGAGGTCCTCTGGGACATGTAGTTCTTCTCTTTGCTCCACATGATGTTATGATGTGGAATACCAGTAGCAAAAATTACAAAACCATGACAACACCACAGTGAGCACTCAAAACAATTTCTCAGGGAGAGTTCTTATCCTTCTTGTTATTTTTCTTTCTCATACTGAGTAGAGGGAGTTATTTCTGAAATAGATTTTTAAAAATCTATCTGTAGTCCTGGAACTTCCCAATCTGATCATTAATTTTGTATTTCTAGGCTTCTGTAAGGATAAAGAGGTAACCAAGTAATTTCATAATGTTAGTTTTGTTGTATCCAGTGTTCTTGACCTAACTGTGTTTCTGAACTGGATGCTTGTAAAACAGAATCACAGAATCACAAAAACCTATAGCTGTTTGCATTTGAGCCAGATTGTTCTTGGAAAGGAACAGTGACATGATGTGGGGCAAGAAACACCAGCTACAACATGGGAAATTCTGATTAGATATTAGGAAAGAAAATGATTATAAGAATGATCACACATTTAAAAGACACATTTAAAAGATAAAAGAGAGGTTTTAAAATATCTACCACTAGAGATGTTCAAAACTCAACTCTCTGATGCCCTAAGGAATCTGGCCTTGCATTGACGTTGGCCCTTCTTTGTGCTATATCAAGGTAATTTGTATTATAGAATCACAGAGTTGTAGAATCCTTAGAGTTGAAAGGGATCTTTGAAAGCCATCTAGTCCAGCTCCTACGCAATGAGCAGTGGCAGGCATAGCTAGATCAGGTTGCCTGATCCAACCTCGCCTTCAAAGTTTCCAGGGATCATCAACCACACCTCTGGGCTACCTGTTCAGTACATCTTCAGTATTTTTCTAATGTTTTTGTTTGGTTTTGATTTAACTTGTTTTTGTTTTTTGTTTGTTCATTTGTGCTTTTTTTTTTTTTTTTTTTGGCAGAATAAAGAAAAAGAATTCAAGTGTTGCAGTTGGATATTTCTGGAATCACAGCAAGAGTGATCACTGGATAAGCAGTTCTATATTCACAGTGGCAAGTATATCATGAGAGGTATATTCATAACATATTCAGAAGTATTAACAAGCATACAAGTTTGAATATGACCATTTGTAAATGCTATGATGTAGAACTTCTTATTTTTTTGTTGTTATAGAAGGCAATTGTAAGAGGCTAGCTGAATCCAGATTTCAGACCTATCTGTACTCTGTCATTTTGTGGCTGAAAAAGGAGTATAACTACCTGTAAGTATGCTGTAATGGCTGTAGAACATCTGGTCAACAGCTGCTTTGTAACAACACAGTTATTCAGATAATCTCATTGAACAGCTTTAGCATGCTGTCTAGCAACAAATCGCAGGAACAACCTAATTATGGTTCATACCTAATGATAGCCAAAACGCCTCCTTTTTTTAAAGTACTTAACACTCCAAAATATGTAGCAGGGTATGTTTCCTGGGCATCTTCATGGCATTAACACTTAGAATCCTACTGCCTATGGAAGTTGCTCTGAAATCCATTTGCAAAATGGATTGTTTCTCATTAAGGGCCTGCATTCTCTTTGGTTGCTTGCCATGAAGGAAAACAGCAGGTCACAAGTTATGTGCAAACTTCATAATGATCCCATGTAAAAGAAAAAAAGATGCTACAGCCTGTTGCCAGCAATTCCTGGAACCTTGCTCTGCACTTGCACATCATATCTTCAAAGCTGTGAGGGAAGCTCTTGGGGTGGGGAGTGACCAGACATACCTTGGCAAGCCTATTCTCTCAATCATTTGTGCTGTTTCTTCAAAATGAATGAAATTCTGAAGAACAGACAAAATGTCACTCCCATTTTAAACCTGCTATAGGCTTTGTACTGAGTTTGAAAACAGGACAAGGCTATCTTTTCCTAGAAGACCTTGAGAAAGCAGACATTAATTACTTGCCAATATCTCATTTTGTTGATACTTTCATCACAGATGAGAGAAGCACTAATTACCTGTAACTGATACCTAAAGTGGGAACAAAAAGAGATGGAGGTGTAATTTATAATGCACCAGAAACACTGTTCTGTAGAACTGTAGACACCAGATCCCCAAAGCTCAACTTAATTTTCAAAACCATTCCTGGAATGGCACCTTCTATCCTGTTCTCGTGTCTCCACATATTTTAGAGCCTTCTAAAAATGTTTTCCTGGAGGTTTGGTGGTCTTGCTTGCAATGTTGTGCTAGTAACTAACTTACCTCAATTCCTACAAATGAAATAGTTTATTATTGTTGTTTACTGCAGAGATGAAGATGATATATTCCACTAAGTCTTTGAAGACTGTCCTCCTCTTGCTAAGAAACCCTAACACTTTTTTCCTGTGGGCCATGTCATCGAGGAAAAGCATGTAAGTGGCAGAGATGGTGGAAGCTCTGGAAAGCTAAACTTCTCAAATTTGGACCGGCTGTTTTGTGCTGCAAATCAACCATATGTTGCACTTAATGAGGTGAAGACTCATTTGAAGTCTGTCTCACATACTATCTGGTATGCCTTGCTTCTGTTTGTAAATGTCTTTAAACAGGCTTATATACTAGTATACAGATAAGCTTTATGTCTACAGGAGATTTTATTAGGATATGGTAAGAAAAAAGGCAGACTTAAGCTTATCCAAAAAAAAAAAAAAAAAAAAAAAAAAAAAAAAGATGGAGTACATCTGGCTCTGTACGTGTCTCAAATCTCCAAAGATAAAGCAAGCACTCAAGCACTGTAAATGTTTCATTGATTCTGTGCCATATTCTAGTGCTGAGATTTCACATACATTGCGGTGTGATGATAGCTGCAAAAGAACATCAGATTCAATTGTTTTAAATCTTTTCTCTTCTGAATGCTACTGTATGAAATTAAAACAATTAGACAATAGAATAATAATAGAATTCAAATAACTGAAAGGCTAAAAAATGCACACACAAAAATCACCTTCTGAACAGACTATTTCCTAGACAGTACTTCAACTGAGAACACATTCATTCTAAAGGACAAACTGCATGTGGAAGAATCAGGGTAGATTCTGCGGAATGTTACTAGTGCCACATCCCAACTGACATTGGCCCCTATTTCTTTTGATATACTTAAGGTTAAAGAACTGATTCAGAGTCTCACCTCTAACTTACTTGCTTCTGTTAGGAGTCAGGCTCCATAGTAACACAACTCCCTTTTTTTTTTTTTTCTTCCAATAGTTTAAATTCCTTTTTTTTTCTCTTTCTCTCTCTCTCTCAATGATGGATTCTTGAGAACTAAGACATGCCAGAGTCCAAACACATGAAAAAGATAAATAAGTCTTCCCTTTTTTAATATAGGCTGTAGCTGAAGAGATGAAAGTAAATAATGTGGGATACTACACAAGAAATTTCACATTTAAAAAATGTTACTCCTTTACTGTAACTCAAAAGTGGACGTAACATTGAAAATATTTTCAGAGATTATCAGTGTACTTTTCTCCAGAGTAAATATGCAGTGTAGATCAGTATTAAAATTATATTAGTAGGCTGCCAGGCCAAGAAGAAGAAAGCCACTACTGACGTCTGGCTTGGCCTTGAAGAATTGTAATTACTGTAGGATTAATTAAGATTATACAGCAGAGCAACATTTTCATTCTGCAGAAGCAAATTTTTCAAACTCAGTAGCTTGCTTTGGAACTCAACCATATGTATGTACACTTTCCCCAGCAATCTCACTAGCAGAAGAGCTAGAATGTCAACATTTGGAGTACACAGCCACATATTTTTGCTGCTATGACACAACCCATCTGGAAACTGCGTCGCACAGCAACATAACAAGGGAAGTATTTGTAAGAAGCATTCATCCAGAAGATAGCTCCTTTCAGAAATTCGATCAGCTTTCAGACCATAGAGCAGCTCTGCTTTCTTTGCTACCATCCCAAGTGTAAGGGCCATGATCAAATCTGTGCCATCAGAACATAAGGAGTCTCATTTTTAAAGTATTAAAAAACACAGAATCACAGAATCACAGAATGACCTGGGTTGGAAGGGACCTCAAGGATCATGAAGTTTCAACCCCCCTGCCTGGCAGGGCCACCGTACTTCCAGATTTACTAGATCAGGTTGCCCAGGGCCCCATCCAACCTGGCCTTGAACACCTCCAGGGATGGGGCATCCACAGCCTCCCTGGGCAGCCTGTTCCAGGACCTCACCACACTCCTAGTAAAGAACTTCCCCCTAACATCCAAGCTAAATCTACCCTCTTTCAACTTAAATTCATTTCCCCTTGTCCTGCTATTATCAGTCCTTTCGAAGAGTTTACTCCCCTCCTGGATATAGGTTCCCTTCAGGTACTGAAAGGCTGCAATGAGGTCACCCCACAGCCTTCTTTTCTTCAGGCTGAACAAGCCCAGATCCCTCAGCCTGTCCTCATAGGGGAGGTGCTCCAGTCCCCTGATCATCTTTGCTACTCTCCTCTGGACCCTTTCCAACAGCTCCACGTCTTTCTTGTACTGAGGGCTCTACACCTGGACACAGTACTCCAGATGGGGCCTCACAAGAGCAGAGTAGAGAGGGAGAATTACTTCCAAGTCCCTGCTGGCCACCCCTCTCCTGATGGATCCCAGGATACCGTTTGCCTTCCAAGCTGCAAGAGCACACTGCTGGCTCATGTTAAGTTTCTTGTCCATCAGGACCCCCAGGTCCTTCTCTGCCGAGCTGTTCTCAAGGATCACTCCTCCCAGTCTGTACAGGTCCCTGGGGTTCTTCCGGCCCAAGTGCAAAACTTTGCACTTTGCCATGTTGAACCTCATTAGGTTCACCCAGGCCCACCTTTCAAGTCTGTCGAGGTCCCTCTGAATAGCATCCCTTCCTCCCTCCATATCAACCGCACCACTCAACTTGGTGTCAGCAAACTTGCTGAGGGTGCACTCGATTCCATCATTGATGTAATTGTTTTATGTATTAGGAACAACGTGAGGAACTAGAGAGTATTGATTGATTCTAATAAGCAGCTAAATGAATGTTAACAAAGGCTCATGTCCCTCAAATGTCTCAGTAAAGGAGAACTTTCTCTGACTAAAGAGAAGTAGTGGACCATCTGTTCTCCACCACTCTAGTGCATGCTGTCTTCTTCAAGAACTTGACATAATGGCAATGATTCTGTTTTTATTTTTTTCTAACAATCGTATAAATCTTTCTTATGAGAGTGACTTAATTTTAATCAACACATTTTCTTTAGAATTGCATTTGCTTTCAGAACTGTTTTCTTCTTGATTGTTATATAGTATATTGTAAAAGAATTCAAGTCTTCATTACTCCTTTAAAATAACAAAGGAGTGTGTGCATATGGGTATATAAAACTTCTCTTCCTTTTCTGAAATGAAAAGACCAGCATGACATAACAATTTTCCATACCTTGGCTGAATTCTGATATATTTTGATAGTTAGAGCATTTTAAACTTATAGTTTGAGATGTAAGTTCTAATTCTATCAAAGGGGTAAAGAAACCTGGCATGATGCTGACTGACAGCAGTTCATTTCACTTCATTTTCATGTACCTGATGCCTCTCCCTCGGGTACATTTAAAAGGGCTGTTTTAACCTGTCACTACTAGCACATTGCCCACTGTATTGCTGTATACCCTTCCATCATCCCTAGCTTGCCTGCCACATCCTCCCTATGGCCATTCTATTCATTATGTGTTGGAAGATACATGGAAGAAAAGCAGATCAAGTCCTTGACATGTCTTTAAATGATTTACAGTACCAGCTTTACTGCAACAGAGATGCAGACAGACATCTACAGGAGGAAATTGTCTACTCAGGTGCAATACAGATTTGTTTGCCAGACAACTTGGCCCAAAAATAGAGTTTCCATTTTGAAATGTGTTGAGGAGTGTGAATGGCACGTGTTGTAAGTTGTCCATTCTGTGATGGTTTGGGATTAATGGACAAATTTTCAATTCAAACTAAAATATAAAAGAGAAATGTTGAATTAGGAAATGTTTGTAATGCAACTAAATTTACTCCGATGATTCATAGAAGAAAAACCCAGGATATTTTTTTTCTGCCTCTGCTTTTGAGCTCATCCTAGGCTGTGGTGGAGAACCAAAGAGCACTGTTCCCTTTGTGTTGCATGAGTCTTTTGGGGGTGAAACAAAAAATCCTGAACACAGACAGCACATATCAACACCCTGACCTTGGTATGGAGTTAGAAATGTCTGGAACTGGGATAAAATTGAGCACAATAAAATAACTTAGTAATTGCTTATCACAGTCTCTGTGCTGAACGTGACATGTCATGAAATTGAAATTTTCCCATGTACCTTAGACTCTATTGTTGCAGTTCACTTCAGGAGAGTAGGACTAGGAAACCATTAGAGGTCCCTTCCAACTCAAACAGTTCTGATTCTGTGATTCTATTGCCTTGGGTGATACACAGCTGAATTCATACCGCTACAGTCAATGGAAGGACAGAAACTGTATATCTACTGGTACATCTGCAGAGTCAGAGGTTTCAAAAACTAAAACCCAAATCTACTAGCAAGGCAGTTAGCAGATATGTCTTTAGTCTATAGTTTTGATGGGGGCATGGTGCAATTGCTTGTCAGAGAGAAACGTGAAAATATGTCCCTGAAACATCAGCTAATTTTTGCACTGTTGACATTAGATCGTCTATAAAAAGAAAATAAATGTTTCTTCAGGTCTGTTTAGACCCATACTTTTTGTCCATGGAGACAAAAGTCTGGCTTCTTGCTTGTGGTTAGAACATAAAACTTTTCCCATTACATTTTTGATAACTTATCAAAAAAACACTTCTTGTTACAAGGAATTCAGAGTTGTGACTTAAGAAAAATAAATGGGAATTAAAGGAAACCCCCAAAAGTGCAAAGCTAAAAATTATAAAACCACAGAGCAAAAAACAAAAGTTCTGAGAAACATAAATCTTCCTTAGGGACAGACACCAAGTAGGACAAGAGGTAGTGATATACTGTATGCGTATGTATGTTTAAAGATGCTTATCCCTTCACATGGGGAAGCAAGTTAGATTTATATTTGTTGGTTGTGGTTAGAGGTATTTGCTTTTTGAATTATTATTATTTTCAGCACTAATTTTCTTGACTCATGTTCACCTTAGTAAGACTTACTTAAGAATAAATCTTTTTTTCTCCTTTTGCTTTGTTGATCTCAACCTTGTTGTACCTATCGTCTTTCTTCCTTCTGTGTGGATTGTTGGGGAAAAATGAAGCTGAAAGATTACATTATTTTCTTTATTTCAAACATGGTTTTGTCTCCCTCTAAAGGAAATCAATTCAAATCAAGGGAGATGCCTTCATCTATTGAAACCACAGATTGGATTGGCCACTAGAAATCATGCTCCCTGCTTATGAATACTAAAGCAGTGGAATGATGGTCAGATCTCAGGCTGCACCAACATGTCAGCCTCTACAGCTTCAGTCCTACATTGTCATTTGAGTGGACCCCCAGGCCTTTCTCACAGACAAAGGCCAGGTTGTTGGTGCTTCTCAGCTGCACAACTGGGAGCTGCATGTGTGAATGCATTTGCCTAGGCAGGGGCGCACGGCAAGGGATCTGCTTTAGAGGCCACAGCTGTAAGAAGAGATGCAGGGAACCTATGTCTGTCTGGATCCATCTAAAGATGAGTATAACCTTTGGGCTCAGGTATGGTTCTGTTGACAGTTTTTGACTGTTTCTCTACTCATCATTTTCTCAATGGATAATATTTTGTTTATAATCTCACCACAGTGACATACAGAACTATTTATAATATTTTCAAACAATGGTTAGAAAACATAGAGTATATTGACTCAGTGTAATACATTACACTGGTGACGGAGCCAAGAACTGAATGCAGAAATCTAGAATCCCAGGGTAGTTTTTAACCCACAAGGCCTTTGTTGCACTTGAAAGGAGACCACAGAGCCAATACTGCCTCTGCTGCAGTTCTGCTGGGAATTATAGACAGCCATAACCTTTATCGCTCACTAGCATAGCTGAATGTTACTCTGAGTATATCTAAAATGTCACATAAAATAAGAAATACTGCAAGAAATTATTTTTCTGCTCTGATTTGTAGATGTTGCATAACTGACATAAATAGTTGAAAATTTATGTTAATTCCTTTTTGTGTTTCTAATATATGGGCTTATTGCAGTTTTGATTACACTTGGTTATGAGAAGGCACATTTGAACAGCTCAAAGTCAAGAAAAGATGGAATTTGTCCTTTAAAATCACTTTGTTACACTAGCCCTATAACCTCTTCAATATGACATCATGCTCATTTCATTTCTGAAGCTCTGAACAATCCTGCAATATGGTTTTCTTTTATTGTTGTACATCAGGATAATTTTATGTACACACATATATATATTTCCTCTCCCTTGGCATTTTGTACAGTCTTCATAATGAAAGATACAAGATTTCTGAAGTATTAAACTAGAAAACAGTTGGAACTAGAAGTTGACTTACATCTTACAGTATACACACTCTCAATGCTCGAGAGCGAGTAACTTATCTTTGACATACTACTCTAGATGAAATAATTTCATTTTTTTTTACATTACAAAGTATTAATTGAATAATGATGCTTTCTAAAATGTTCATGTGGGAAGAATTAGATCCACCCATGTTATTGTAAAGCTACTTGCTTGATGTTTCACAGCATTGAGCACAAGAGCAGCATTAGAATATCCTGTTTGGCAATAGGATATGTCATTTTGAAAATGAAGCTTTTCCTCAGATTTAAACTGTTGTGGTTAGTGGGTATTTTTTCTCCCTTTTTACTCCTTATTTTCAGTCTAAATCTGAAACTCCAGCAGCAGAGCTGTGTGCATCAAGCTGGCTTCAGATGGACTAGGCATTTCACAGCAAGGCTGGTCTCCAACTTCCCAGTGCCCTATCTAGACCATTTGACCATTCGTGTTGAGAGAGTACACAACAAATGATTATTGTATTGTGAATGCCATAAAAATGATGACTATTCAACAATTTCTGAGCTAGTGTAAGCCAACATGGCCTTGATGTATGCCAGCTGTGGATCTGCTTGGCACAGTTAGCAGATACCATGCAAATGCGTGTGAGATGCAACAAGATGCACTTTTACATCCAGATGGGAACAAACAGGCATTTCTGAAGTACCATTAGTGGTTTGTATAGCACAGCAAAGGTCCCTGTTTAAGGGAGGCCACTGAAGATCAGGAGTGAATTCTAAGAATTTAATGCTGAGTTAGTCAGATCAGGAAGTCCTTTTCTACCACAGAATGACATATCTGTAGCTACAAGTATAAGGTGAGAAAATTCAACATAACTCTGGATATGCCGTGTGTTGTTTGTGTGGCTTTGCTCTGTGACCATCAGTCCATAATGATGGGTGAGCTTTGGAAAAGTTCATGTTAAGCCTACAAGTGATACTGCAATGAGTTGGGTAGAGACATGGATCTGGCTGGTTGCCATCCTTTGACATTTCTCACCTTGTGGTGGGGTACCGACTGATTACATCTACTCATCATCTACTCTTTCATAGAGTAGATTATATTATAAGGATGCTTTGAATACCTGACCAGAAATAAGAAACTTCTCAGTTGACTTTGCTGATAGATCTTTTTCCCCTTTAAATGGGGGATGTTGATTGGGATGCCATATCTCATAGCTGATGGTTAGGATGTTGATAAGAGCTTTGGGTAAACATACAGAAAGAGTTTGAATTAGAAGGAAACAAAGGGCAATTAAAAAGGAATTCCATGTCATCTTTAAGCAGCTACTAATAGTGTAACTGCAAATGAAGGAAACATTCTTCAAAATGCAAAAAAGAAAAAAGCAAAAAAAAAAAAAAGCAAAAAAAAAAAAAAAAGCAATGTATTTCTTGCATTAAAATATCACATTTCTCTCTAAATTAGACCTTAATCTGGCCTTCATTAGTGTAGAAACACTGGTATGGGGGTATAGACTGAGAGTGAAGGAAAATACCTGGTGGGAAAGGAAGCATATTGCCTTGGAAGGCAGCAGTAGCATTGCATCTCATTCGCAGTACTTATGCAGTAGTTGTGATCCCACACAACCACATCTGAAAGGCTAAAAGTATTCCTGGTTTTGTTTAGTTGGTTGGTTGATTTGGTTTTGTTTGTTTCTCTCTATGTTTTATAGCCTATAAATATATTATTTTGTCAAACAAAAAACTTAGATTTCATCATTTTTACAAAGGCACTGCTACAGCAGCAGGGAATTGAACTTACAGCTCCCACTGTTTTACTGTTTTTAAAGACTGATTTGGCATACAGCTCCCCAACCGCCCATTTAATAATTTACCATTCGATGTCTTAAGACATCAATATAATTTTTCCAATTAAAGTGTTAATTTTCCAGTCAGTTGGAGGGTGACTGCACCACTCAGTGCCCATCAGCATTAATGTAAACTGCATGGCTAAATGTTTTACCTACTATTCTATAAACTTAACCCAAATCTTGGAACATTTTCTCAGTGCTGCCAAGATCGTGCAACGATGGTGCCATTTTTTCCCTTTGTATAGACAGAAATCCCAATGAAAGCATTCTTTTTTGCCTCTTTTATAGCAGTCTTTAAAAACATCCTTAGATTCAAAACACATTAGATACTAAGTACAAGCTCAGTATACAGCTGAAGACTCTCAGTGGCCTCTTCTGATCTTGAAGTATTCCACTAAGCGTATTAAATTACTGTCCCACCTGTTTCTTATACTGTATTATGTACTTTAA